>NC_134654.1:2565000-3165000 GCF_030463565.1 Pelecanus crispus | reverse complement strand
TTTTAACCTTCCCACCCCCGTTTCAAAACAGAGATCAAAGAAAAGTCGTTTGGATGGACACCTTCCGCTTCTTATGCAATACAGATTTAGACACTGCACTTCAAAACCCCAGCCGTTACTTCAGCACCCAGCAGTCCAAACATTATTTCAGTCCTTTGAAGCAGCCCTAATGGTATCTTCCATTTGCGAGTAACACTTCTGTAGTCAAAGATCTTACTCCAAGGAGATGTTAATGTGAAACCACTCAGACTGCAAAGAGACACACACTCCTGGAGGCAGACTGCGAAGGTGTTTAGAAGTCAATGTAACACCATTACGGAGAGTGTCAGCTTAGAAGCTGTCATAAACACTTCATAATCACTCAAACACAAACTGGACTGCCTGCAACACATTACTTTATTAAGTGCTGAATAGAGGTTCAATTGTACAAATAAAAAGCACAATGCTACAGATAATAGCCTGAGTAGATTTTCACATAAATGTCAAATTGTTGCTTTTTCAGATTGAAAGGGTTTTAAACTAGAGATATCTGGTTTTTTTCTTAACTGGAATAATGTTGCTTAATTACAAGCTAAATACTCAGCAAGACCAAGAAGAAAGGTTTGTGTAATACCAAAGGACACAAACAAGTGGTGCCAAATAAACTCTAAATATTAAGTCAGTCACATAACTGCCTGATTGTATTTTACTCAGACTACGTAAGCAAAAAAATGAGATGGAAAAACAACAACATGGGGAAAAAAAAAAAAAAACACCTAGGTTATGTTGCCTCCAAATTTGCTGGATATACAAATCCTGCTCTGAAAATATATTTAAAATTGATGTTAAAGACTACCAATCTGAGAAACTCTCAAAGACCATCTTACTAACATAGGAACCATTCCAACACTGAAATTATACTAACACATACAAATTGTACAGGTTGAAGCTGTACCTCTCTGGTTGTGATGTCAGAATTTCACAGAATATACAAATGAAGGGCTGACAAAGTGATGCAATACCTCTACAGCTGACATTCTTAAGATGTATGGTAAAATATTTTCACATTTGGCATTTTTTCCATTTCACTGGACTTCCCACCCACCCATTAAAAATACCTCTGCAAAAAATGAATGTCACTAAGAGAAACTGTCCTGCAATTTCATTTTTCTTAGTTTTTCCAAAATATTAAATACTATCAAAACCTAGGAATTATGAAGAAGTGACATACACTAGGGGAAAAAAGACAACCTGGCTGTATTGTCCTACTGCAAAAGAAGGTAACATCAGGTATTCCGTAGCCTAACTTGTGGCTAATTCAGACACAAGAAGGGAAAGAAAAAAAATTTAAAAAGAGAAAGGGGAAAACAAAACCAACCCACCCACAAACCCAAAGAAAACCTCTCTTTTTCACTAGGAAACATGGATAAGCTACCTTGTACTACCTGCCTGACAGTACCAGTAAGCACACCTACTCCACGTAAGCCCGGATAAACAAAGTAATTTAACCCCTTCTTTGTTACTGATCTCCATCCAATTATTTCATGTTTACTGCAGTGTACCATGGGGTAAGAGTTTAAACGCAGACAGTTAATGCAGAACAGGTTACACCGAGCTAATCTGTTCACGTACCAAGAAACTGAGACTCTCCTCTTTCACTCTTGCTTTCCTTATACATGTAAGATCCCACCTCACGACAAATTTCTCAAGGGCATTGATACAGATAGCTCCGACACAGATGCTCTTTCATTTGGACAGAGAAAGTCACTTAAGAGGGATGCACAGAACTCTCCCCTAACCACAAAGCAAGGGCATGTTACATACACAGAGGGGGAAAAAAACCAAAACCAAACAATCTCTGCTAGAGACAAAGCTCTTCTTATCACAGAGCGGCCAGGACAAGCCCCATGTCAACACAACGTACTTGCACACATTTTTCAGCAAACACGCGTTCATTTGGATAAGAACATTTCAGCAGGATAAAGTAAGCTGGTTTATAAAAATTCTTTATCTGAAGTCTATGTGACTACTCACACTATCTTAACTTCATTGATCAACTTGTGCTATAACTCCTGGTACTGCTGCAGTTGTATTTCCTCTCTTAGCTCAGTATCTTAGTGACACCTAATGTTTATTTTCTGTAATACACTTCGAAGAACAAAGCAAAGCCTTTCTGAACCAGTTTAATAATCTGATTTACACTCATGCAAAACCGATCACTCTTCAAAATAGTGTACAAAACTGACTACATACTGTAAACCCATTTTTTAGTACTCAAAGTCATTCCAGTGTAAAGCAGATCTTAAAAAAAAAAAAATGGACAAACTAGTTTCGCTATGTTGTATACACTTCTGCTCTAAAAAGGTAAAATACAAAAACAATCCAAAGATATGTTTTGCTCCACTAAAAATAAAGCCATAAAGCCATGAAAGTTAGAATTAGATGTACTTTCTCAAGACATACATTTCCTATATTTTGGTTAAAATGTCCCTAAAATTTGCTTAAAGTTCCTAAATTTTAGTAAAAAGTTCCTAAATACTGAAATTTAGTACAGTATACTAGGTCATACTTCATTTCTATTAAACCCTCCTTCAAATGCAAAAGCTCAACAGTTTTTTTCCTTCCTCATCTCCAGCTAACAGCATGCAATCAAGAGGCGAAAAGCTAGCTCTCCCACACTCCAGTGAAACTCAATTTAACTTAACTTTTGGTGTACAAATTAACATTATTTTCTACTATACTGTCTAAGCTACTGGTATATAAACACATGTCCTAGCATAGTTAACCATAAAGTAATAAAAAAAAAAAAATTACTTATTTCTAAAATACATAGGTTTTTTTACAAAGGGAAAGAACTCCATCCTCTCCACATTATTTTGAAAGACAAGGTGTTATGAGCAATTCTTTTTTTTTTTTAATTTAAGAATTTTATGACCTACTGTATTAAACTTTATTCTATAGTTTCAAGAAATTTGGGGGAAATTCCCCAAATTAAGACCATGTGCTCATAAACCACTCTGAAACACGAACTGCAGGGTGCGTGTATGACAGCATGAAATCAAACCCATATGCACAAAGAGACTTTAATAAAATTAAAATTGCAAATCATGTACATGACAAACATGTGATTGTAAAATACTATTAATGCTGTCATACTTGCATTCCTGGGACAAAAAAATTCTATTTGTATTTTTCCACCCTTATTCCTTTCCATAGGTTAAAAAGATTTCTGTCCTCTCTGGGATACAAACTACTCCAGAGTGTCAAACACTACTCCCAATTCGACTCCAAAAACTTACTTAACAGAAATAATTCGTAAAAAGCCCTCAAATCTGAAGGTACACGAATTCAAGTGTTTGATCTATGCTCAGTATTAAGATTAAGATAAGCATATTGCATACAAACCATATGACATTGATGGTAAATGTTGGCTCTTTCCACTTCAACAGGAAAAATTAGAAGAAAAATATTAAAGTAATAACACAACATTACAAACAAAAAAGCCTCTGGCGCAGAAGTGAACTCTGTACTTACAGGTATGCTCCAGACTTGCATTCCATCACTGTATCCGATCATTAGCAGTAACGGTGGTTCATTCCCAGTGCTATGTATTTCATGAAACTCCATATTCCTTGATGTATCTAAATCGGATTTAAATATCAAAGCCATTAACAGGTTAGGATCAACTATGGCTGGCGTCACTTATATTAGATGGTGTTTTCTCAGTGCAAGTTTCTACTGTCACAAGTAAAAGCAAGTAAAGTCGTTCAAATTTTTATGCTGGAACAGTACTGAAATATATTCTTTTAGGCAAACGTAAGAGACTTGTTAAAGTTTCACAGAGAGTTTACAAAGCATTAAAATTGAAAAGAATGGAGAAAAAATTTCTGAGTTACATTGTGGGTTGTCAATAAGTTCCCCAAAAACTTTTGTAATTCTTTTGCCAATGATTAATAAAACATGGCAAACTTTTCAAATAGAGAAAAATTTGCAAAGGACCAACAAAATAAACATTAACAAATACAGAAATTACAAATGCACAGACTGATCAAAACTATTTCTAGATACTATGTAATTAATCTTTACATCAGCCTTACCAAAAGAAGAAAATCCCCAGGAAGAAAAGTGCTACAGGACACAATAATCAAAATATTAAGCTTTTCTTGAGTAAAGCCCTCTAAAAGTACATTTTCAAGCATGACAGAATGAACAAAAGCTCACTGCAAGCATGTAAGCATCAAAGAAAGAGAGGAAATATTTAGGATGGTGAAAGAGGATGTATTCAGGCCTGATCAGATTAGGCTGCGTAAAAGTAAATTTAAACAGAATATGAAGGATTCTGAAGAACATCTTAA
This sequence comes from Pelecanus crispus, assembly GCF_030463565.1. Taxonomy (NCBI): domain Eukaryota; kingdom Metazoa; phylum Chordata; class Aves; order Pelecaniformes; family Pelecanidae; genus Pelecanus; species Pelecanus crispus. Next base: position 3,160,666 of record NC_134654.1, on the reverse strand, counting down.
AGATTTTTTGTTATACTGTAGAAAAGAACCTAAAGAGGGAATGCCTGAGATTTTTTAAACAAACATACGAGGAAAACAAACCCACAAGCAAACAAGCCTTAGCTAGCCTAAAGCTGGACATAATGCCATGTACAGGTTGACAGGTCTTTTCAAGTTCTAATAACCGTGAATTTATGGACTGCCAGCCTCTGTGCCATTTCAACAGCCGGAAAACATATAATCTTCCCTACTAACCTCTTGGAAAGGCTGAAAATTCCCCATCACAGCTCTGCCTGCGGTGGCTATTACTTCACCTGAGACCAGAATGAGCCTTCACCATAGAGCTCTGGACAGGCACGCAAGATGGCCGACAAGCAACAGCCATTCGCTGACAGACTTAAACCCAGTGCTCTCCAGAAGGCAGGCCCCTTAGCTCCCCAGCCACGACAAGCACGCGTACCACACACCACAAGCAACTCCAAGATGTTCAATTAATTCAAGAAGTAACTACCCGATAGCAGCGTTCAACCATCTCTCATTCAGTCCCTAACCTTCCTTATTAAAAAAAAAAAAAAAAAAAAAAGTAACTGGGATAGACAGCTGAAACAGCTCAGATCTTAAGTGGAGATCTACCTGATACTCTTAGAAAAAACTAGGAAAAAAATCACCATTTCTTCTTAAAAGGGTTGGAGATCCATTGCCTGCACTAAGTCAGTAGTCTTTGCTGATGATTTATTAAAATACACTGGTAGTGATGAACAAGTTAAAATTTAAGAATATTTCGTGGCTTTGCTCTGCTACTTCCCGGAAAGACATCATGGAATCTCCTGCTCATTTCCCCCAACAGCTCTTCCTTTCTAGGTTCCTATGAATTCTATCACACCACTGAAAATATATCTGAGACCTGGACCAGATTCACAGTTAAATAATCTGGCTTTGAAATCAAACGGTAGATGAAATAAGTTCAGTTCTATGCTTTGTTTTCAGCTACCTTAAGGAAAGGAAACTGGTCTGAGGGGTGCGTGGAATCTGCCTCTCTTCCTAAGCAAGAGTTAGTCTGCCTTCAGATGAAGTTGCAAGGCCTATTTATCCTATTTGGTAGATATTGAACAAAAGCGCAGTTATTCACTGAGAATTTAGTCTATCTAGAACAGGGAAATGAAATACTTTATTTGAGTCAACAATGCTTACTGACTGAAATTATTGTACCTGGACCCCCCAAAAAATCACAAAAATAAGTGAGAGAAAATGAAGCCATACCATTTAAATCTGCATTTTCAAATCTGACCCAAATGATCTTCTCCTTTTCTTCTGCTGGTGGGGTACCACTATAGGCCTGGATAAAAAGCAGAAGAGTTGAAATAAGAAAGTTTAACACCTTTTTTTCCATAGGAGGGAATGTAACTTAAAAAAGAAAGCCCGAGGTACATGTATCTTACTGTCACCAGCATTCCTGTGAGGTTTTGTTTCAAAAATGACTGGTTCCATGATCAACATACACCATACTAAATATAACTCAACAAGCACAACATCACTTACTAAGGTAGAAACGACAAGACATATAACGACGAGTCTTCCGGAGCAGGTTAGAAATGCCACGTGACATAGCAATTTAGTCAAGCTAAAACACAGTGGCTTCTACAGTCTTTAACTTCAGCAGTTGTATACTACTTCTAAAACCAATGTTAGAGGTGGTCACGTGAGGCATTTTTACTTTTAAAATTCTCTTTAATTCACTTAAAAGCTTTGTAAGCAAGATTGAGGAAAGAAAGAGACATTTACTACATAGTTTATTTTACTGGCATGTTTTAGTTATATTTGTGACATCTTTAATATAGCCATTTAAAAGAGAATAAACTGTAATTCCAGTAGAACAGATCCATGTTTCAGTTCTGTGTTCTACAGATTCCCATAAAAAGATGAGATACAAAAAGAAACTGTGAAGGAGACGTGCAGTGTTTCCAAACTGCAAGTTTTACAGTTCTCAAGAGAAACTATGGTAGTAAGAACGTGAGCTACAGTAGAAATACCATCACTTCCAAATGAATTATAACAAAATATTGCACAGTACTTTGGATTAAATATGAGAAGAGCTCATATAATCACTTTATACATGCCAGAAAAGCAATAACATGAACTAAAAAAATACAAATTTAAAAAATAAGTGTGGGTATTGCTTTTCAAAACAAATCACATTCCATGCTTCCAAGGCAAACTGATTTGTAGAACAAAACACAGACCACATCCTTTAACTACAGAGGGGGAAAAACGGGGGCGTGTGTGGAATGCAGCAATCTTTTAAATGAACATTTGACTATTTTTAATTTTGACCATGAGTCCAAAATGCATTTCACAAATTAATATTAGTGAGGGGAATTTTTTTTTATATTATTATTGAGAAAATTCATGACTGACTAACCAAGATAATCCTTCAAATAAGAACCAAGACAGTTTCCTGAGGCTACAATCAGCTGCAACGCTTCTCCGCTACTGACTACAGCTTTCCCAAGGAGTAACAAAACAAAATTAGTTTCCCTCTGCTACCGAGAGGCCCATGAGCAATACAGAAGCGACCATTCCAGTTTCATGCCGCTGCTATCTGCGAAAACTATGACCAAGAGCAGACATAAGCATCATAGTTGTTCTCCAGAGAGGAATATCCCAGAAATGGGGGGAAGCGGATTAACAACAGAGCAGGGACTCCTGTTTTGCTAAACTTGGCACACTGGAGATCAACAGGTTAGGCAGAGCTCTACAGTCCCACAGCAGCCAGGACACTCTGAGAAAAGTTAAGGAAATAAGATAAAAAAGAGGGGCTAAGGAGGCAAAAGAAACCTTTTCCTTTCAGCCAACAACAAACGTTAAGGTAACAAAATTTGACAAAAGTTGTTCTAACACCAATCCAGCCAGGGTTCATACCTAGGTTTCCAACTACAACCCAGAAAAAACGTATTTGTAACAGGCAGAGCAAGTATTTATGCCCAGTCTCTCCCCTCCCCAACTATTCTACTGCCAAAATTATCATAAGAAAAGGCTGCAATCTTCTTCCTGCTATTTATACTGCAATTCTTCAACTTCTGTGTAGCTAAGTTTTTCATTTAAATATCACCTATCAGAGGAAATCTGTAGGCCCAATTTTCAGATGGTATGCAGTCTACACTTTCAAAACCCTGGTCTCAAGATTCACATTTAAAAAACAAAAAAATTTTTTTGGTTTTTCAATGATATTTTGGTCCACCTGCCACACACTTGAACCGCTTTGTACACCTAAAAAATAGTTTTAAAGACCTACACGTACCTGTGGCACAACATCTTGAAGAAACGTAACAACGCTTTCCATATACGACTGTTCCCTTGAAAACAGAAGGAGAATTTTGAACTACCAGTGAAGTTCAGAAATGGTTACGAATACATTAAATAAGACACATCACCAGAGAAAAAACATGCGCAATCTTTAGCACAAGGGAAAATACTAAGTATGCAATGCAGTTACTTAATATACTGCCAAAAACTCTGATAATATAAATAGCAGCCTAAAAGTCTGTAAAGAGCTAAGCGATACCTGTTTATGAAATAACTGCTTGGGGGAAAAGTATAAAACGTTAACAGTCAAGAAATAAACCACGTTCTCCACATCAGAGTGCCTGTCTAAAGCAGAACAGGCATTTGGAAATTATTCTTCAGTATTTTCCTACTTGATTTGGCTATTACAACATGAGGACCTAAGCTAAGGGCTGGAGCTCTCCTTGTGGTGCAAGTAAATTTTAAGACCTCATATGTATTATGCACAACGATGAAGTAAGTGGCAGCGCTTGGGGGCAGGAGATGGAACAAAACCCTAAGTAAGAAGAGTAAGGAGGTATTTTCAGATAAGACTATAGCTTGGGAAGCTTATTCCTTCTTGGAAGTTCATTAGCAGCAATGATTTAGACTAGTATATAGTGCAAGATACATTTGTTCTGATAGATTTAAACTAATGCTTTTATTAGCTTATCCCTGCACGAGCGGTGAGTCTCTTGTGTAACTGCTGAGCAACGTACAATGTGGGTTGACTATGACAGACGGTGTTGAAACTACGCAAAAAGTTTGTGCTTTCTGTAATGAGTAATACTGAAACATGCTGGCAACAAGAACTATCTTCATAAAGTCTGAAACAATTTTCTTTTTTTTAAATTAACTCTTTAGGTAACAGCTTTGGCAGCCCCTAAATTAAGTTTTATATTGGTAGTAATTTTTCTCTAACTCAAGATTTCTAATAGCAACAAACAAAAATGGTAAACTAGGAAATCTAGACTCTTGATGCACAAAGGTACGCATGCTTTCTTCATACTTTCTGAAACTGTACTGTGTAAGATTCTTTTAATAGAAATTGGAGTGTTTAGTATTTAAGAATTAAGTACTCCGCCCTATACACAGCAATACAGAAGATACTTCAAGTCAAATGCTGCAACACGTGGATCAGCTTAACTGGTTGACTCCTCTCTGAAAACAAAGATAACTCTAAACCATAAAGTTTTAAATTTTAGAAAGCTTATCCCAACTCATGACAAAACTAGATTTTGTTCAGCAATCCAAGGATTACAACATCAAAGTTTGTCTAACTGCTTTAAGCTGAGGCCTTATAAATGAGCTGTGGTTTCTAGTGCTGATTCTTCTTTGATTTATGTAGGTCACCAAAATTGTCTTTGTATACCTTCAGAGCCCTTTATTAGCTAGCAGTAATACTTGTCTACAGGTGTAGTATTAAGTACAGTGTTTGAAGTTCTCACGTGAATGCCTACCAGCAAGAGTCATACTGTCTTCATTTTCCAGCTCATGAAGTGAGTACTTTATTTCCCCTCCCTCCCCGAGTACATCTTGAAACAAAGTTGATGTTCGGGAAATGTTTATTCAGTGTATGTACTCTAAATCTCTCCTGAAGGTGAAAAACTTCCAAGATATCTTTAAAGTGCTTAAAAACAACCGAAACAACAACAACAAAACCCATCCCCCCCCCCCCAAAAAAAATCTGCTGTTAGTAAGAATCCAGGAGTTTAACATAAGCAGCAAAATGCTGCCGCAGGCTGCTCAGCACACCTCAAAAATTTCAGTCTTTTTGATGAGAGTTTGTGTGAAAAGATATACCCCAAGAACAAGCCACCGTATTTAATGAAACAAAAGAACAGATAATCTTATTCTTGCAGTGTTTTTCTATTATTATATTTTTAAAGCATACTTTGAAGAAAAGGTCATTACAAACAGAAATGCATTTCTTGAGAAATTCTGCAACATAAAAGAATGTGTATTCTATCACATGGCTGTATGACAAACTTCTAACACAACTTTCTGTGTTACTCTCTTGTGCTCCCTGGTAAAAATAAAGTGAATCTTGATGTTGAAATACACAGCTATCTCCAGTGGCAAACTAATAGCCGCTGAAACTGGTAGTACAAATGAACATTTCAATACAGTGCCATTTTACAGCAACAATTCAGCAGTATAAACATCCCCAGGAAAAAAGAAAAACTGCTACAAAAATCCTTTAACAGACAAAGGTGAGACCACAAATCTTCTAGACTGTCTTACTAAGCTCTTCTCCCATGAAGGTATTTTCATGTGAACACAACAAAAATAAGGATGCCCAAGCAAAAAAAATGGTCTCTTATGTGGTCTGACCGGAGAGTGGTAGCTTCTTCCTTTGTTCTTGGTTTTGTTCTCTTAAGCAAAAAAAATCAGAATCCACAATTCTACTTAGTGAAGGAATTTAATGGCAGGCTTCTACGTTTTAATAGCTCCACCCCTGTGACAAGGTATTATTAAAAAGAGCAGCAAGAAAGGCACATGCGCCACATGTTCCTTCTAGCCTAAGGGAGAAGTCTGCAATCATTGATCTACAGCTAGCGTAGTGTTTGTGGAGCAAACAAAATTGTGTAAACAAACAACAAAACACTGCAAGATAAAGTATTCATCTTTAAAATGTGCACTTGGAAGGTTTTGGTGTATTAAGCTAAAAGCATCCCATTCAGGGAGCCAGTTTGACCCACACAGTCCTAGGAGACAGGAATGCAACATCTGTTTACTTTATCTTACTGGAAAACACTCGGTGCAACAAAACCGTACTGTCAACACAAGCCCTCACAGCTGGCTTTGAAAGAAAATTCAGGCTAGGTTCTTCTTCTACAAGAAGATAAAAAACCATTTCAAACGAGGGCTATTCTTCTAGAACGTGCTTACGTGACAGCTTGCGGGCGAACAACCACTCCTCCGGTACATCGACTGGGGCGGCGTGGAGATTCTGTCGCCATCGTTTCTTTGCAGACACCTGTAAGAAACACATTTCTTTTTAATAATAATTTGTATTGGGATTATTTATTACGCTAGTTCTCAACATACTCTTCAGGATGATAAAAGCATCTTGAAAAAGGAAACTTGACTTATACAAACCTGTAAGGCACTACGACCCTATACAGCACTCTCTAAAAAAGAAAAACACCTCCTTCTTCCAGTATCTCACTCACTACAGCTTCTGCAATGTATGTGAAAGCAAAAAAAGAACGCAAACCTACATGATAAAGAGGAAAAATTTCTTCAAACCGTACATTAAAGACAGAGGTACAGGTACACAATTATCCTCAGCATTATTTAAGACTATTATTTACTAGGGAGCTGTTGTCTTAGAAAATAATTATATAAAAATCATGTACAATCACAATTGCAGTGTATTGTACTCTGGAAAATCTGTAATGGGTTACATGAAGCTAACACAAAAAGCGTGCGGGAACACATTCTGCTTTTTTTATGTCAGCTTTTTGTGCCGCCTTCAAGTTTTTGTTCACACGTCTGTTCTTCCATGTGAAAATTCAGCACAATATTCCTAAAGGCAAAAAAACACTTGAGGAGTATCACAGACCCCAGCCACCTCTTCGGTCCACCATTCATCCGCTCCACTCTGCCCCCGCCCGCCCCGAACCAAGAACCGGTACATAAAGTGAGAGGAAAAGCCAAATCCCCAACATGGTAGGGGTCATCAGCATCGTTTCACGTTTGGGCAGTCTTTGTAAGGGCCACCCCATTAAGCGAGGCAAGGATAAGCGCTTCGCCCCGTGGAAATTAATAACAAAACGTTCAGCGACACAACTGAAGTTTTGACACGTGTGCCAAGCGAGCTGAAAAAAAAAAAATGGCACGTAAAGGAAATCATCTCTTCGTGCTCTGCCCTAAGCCAGCGGGACACCCGTAAATACGCGAAAGAAAGAAGACCAGAGCAATTTTCCCAGTTTTTTTGCTCTATAGAGAAACAAAATTTTTCCTTCACGCGAAGGAAATCAGATCTCTTCGTGCTCTGCCCTAAGCCGGCGGGACACCCGTGCCCGCCCGAGGCGGGAGCGCTGTCACCGCACCTGAGGAGCGGCAACGCGGCGGCTCTGCCGTGCGGGAGCCCTCCCGCAGGCGGGCGCGGCGGCGCCAGAAAGGAGGCGGCCGGAAAGCCCTGGGCACCCTCAACCACCCGCTGTTGAGCAACTCGGCAACAGAACGCTCCGACCCGGCCGGCCTCTCCCCCGCCTGCCGCCCCGTGAATCAGGCCGCGGCCATCCGGGGAGGCGCCCAGACCCGGGGAGGCGCCCAGACCCCCCGGACGCCGCTTTCCGCGCCCGCCCGGGCCCACCGCCCCTGACCCCCTCAGGCCCCTGACCCCCTCAGGCCCCTGACCCCCTCAGGCCCCTGACCCCCTCAGGCCCCCGCCCGCCGCCCGGCCCCTGCCCTGCCCGCCGGCCCCCGCCCTCCCTCAGCGCCCCGGCCCGGCCTCACGTCCCCCCGCTCGCCCTCGGAGCCGGCCACAGCGCTCCCGCAGAGCCCGGGCCCGCCGCAGCCCTCGCCCCGCGGCCCCGCTCCCGGCGCCGGCCCCCTCACCTGCCGCCCGCCCCCTGCGCCCGCCGCCTCACTGACAGTGTTTGGGTCCCCCACGGGGAATGACACCCAGCGCACCGCCCGCCGCTAGCCAATCGGGCGGCTCCGAAGGCGGGCCGCTCCCCGCTGCCGGCCAACCGCTGGGCCCCGTTTCCCAGCGGTGGGCGGGGCGCGGCGGGGGACAGGGAGGGCGGCTGCGCCCCAAGCTCGGTTGAGAGGGCGCAAGGCGCCGCCCCCGCCCGCAGCTTTGTTTACATCGCGATCTCGCGAGAGCCGTCGCGCCAGTCCCGCGCACGTGGGGGGAGGCGGAGCCAACGGCCGACGCGTCACGCTCCGAGCCGCCAATTGGCCGGGAAGGCCCCGCCCACGCCGGGCGTTCGCCAAGCGATTGCCGTCCGCGCGGCCGTGCGTGATGACGTAGAGGCGGGGGCGGGCCCGGCCCTGAGCGTGGCGAGTGCGGGCCCGTCCGGGCTGGCGCCTCAGGGCGGCCGCTCGCCCCGGGGAAGGGCTGGGCTGCGGCGAGGGGGGCGAAGGGAGAGGCCCGGGCCCCGCTCCGCTCGGTGCCGGGCGCGGGGCGGGGCGGAGCCGGCGGTGGAAAGGCGCAGGCCGCAAAATGGCGGCAGGCAGAGGGAGCGCGCGGGGTGAGGGGCCGGGGGGCCTCGGCCGCCCCTCGGCCGGCGGCGCGGGGGTTCCGGAGGAGCGGCCGCCTGCCCGCAGCGCCTCCGGCACCGGCTCGTCAGAGGTAGGAGCAGGGTTCCCTCAGAGTCCGGCTGCTGGCAGCGCTGCCCCCGGCCGAGGGATGGCCGCAGGCGTCCGGCGCCGCGCTGGGCCGCCTTGGCAGCCGGTCAGGGGCCCGTCGGGGGCCTGGGCCTCGGGCACCGAAAAGTCAGGGTTGGCCGAGCTGTTCTGGGAATCCCCCCCGACCGCTGTAACCAAAAGCCGTAATCTTAAGTATCAAAAAAAAAAAAAAAAAAAAATTACCGAAAAGCGTAACGCAGCACACATCTTCACAAAGTACCTATTATCAGAGAAGAGTAACCGTTCTTTGTTCCTCCCATCCTGAAGAAAACTTCAAAGGGTGGCTTCTCAACTGGAGGTTGCCCCACAGGAGAACTGTCCTCTGGGGGAAAAAAAAAAAGTAGCGCTGCAGGCTTTTGGTTTATTTTGCAAAGTGCGACAGGGCGATGCAAGCCACCTCTGCTTTCAGCTGCTTCTTGATGATGCGGAACTTTATTTCACAAGAAAAAAAAAGTTGGTGTAACTCGAACTTGAGTTGATGGAAAGGTGAGTGTGTTTGCACGTTAGCTGTAAATTCCCACACTTCCCCGTCTCGGCTTCAGTAATTAATTTCAGAGAAGTCAAGCGATGCGTAGGTGGGCAAAGCGTACACAAGAGTGAACTGCTGCCAGTTGAGATCAGCAGGCAAGTTCACGTCTACTGCGGAGGAGCTGTGAATATTCAATGCTTGCCATCGTTTGGCAGCTTTCCCAGGAAAAGTTGTAGGTTATGTCTGGTTCATTAAAAGTGGAAAAAGCCCATGTCTGCCCCTGCAGCTGGAGAAGCCCAAGTCTAGAACCGTTTTGGGGAAATGGGGGAGAACAAGGCACGCATTTACGAATGCGGCAGCATTTGACGAAAATTTAAATTTTGCTTCTCTATAGAGCAGAAAACCTGGGAAAATTGCTCTAGTCTTCTTTCCTTTGCATATTTACATTACAAGCAGGGATACAGATACTCATCTAACTAATGGGTGGTACTTCCATCTTGATTGTGAGCAGTCATCTTTAAAAGGGTGAACGTCATGAGGTTAAATTGAAAATAGACAGTTACTATCTTAGTTTGTTGCAAAGATTATTGCTTGGTAAGTGTATAGAGCAGCTGTTAGCCTCTATGCTTCCGCCCCCGTATATGGTGTATAATTTCAACATCCATTACAGCAAAACTTTATTGTTAACTGTAAGTTACATCCCATATACACAGAAATAAATTCTTGAAGCATCCAATTTGGACAGACCATTACTTTCATCTTGTAAGATCGTGCTGCATTCACAGGATGGATGAAAGAATTAGACATCTCTCGGGAAGCGTACAATTCCCTCTAGGATTTCTGTAACCATGGTAACAGATAGAGAGCAGGCCTGATTTCAACCCGTGTTTTATTGTTCTAGCAGTAAAGAATTAGATTGTAGAAATACCACCCTCGCTACTGGAATAAAATACTGGCCTTTTACTTCCCCGTTAAAAAAAACACAGGTTCTACATTGCTACTGTTGAAGAAACATTCAGTGCAAAATGCCAAGATCAATTCCGTAATAAAACTCTGTGGGCTGTCTTGCTGCACAAGCCACATAGCCAGAGTGAAGAAGAGGAGAGGATTAGATTTTAATGAATGCAAAATAAATGCAAATGTGCTCAACAGAACTTAAGCTTGAAATTAAAAAAACAAAAAGGCACCCCCATCGAATTTTCACATGTTTTATTTAGGTGAAAATACACATGGTCCACATACTCAATGAAAATAGTCATAAAATAATTTAAGAACTTAATGTTGGAAGGTAGTAGCAGCACCATCAGTATTGGAATAGCAGAAAATTCATGCCTCCGTAGGGCATCCATTTATGCCTGGATAAAAATGCCATCATTTATAACAGGGGATGGGAATGGCTTTATAGGATGCTTTTGGGAGTCGGAGTTTTAAAACACACACTTTTTTGCTAAGTACTTTGACGATTAATGTTACAAAAAATACAACTAAATAAGATACTGCATAGTATTTTAATTAACATAAAGAAATCGACATTGAGCTGTGTAAAGCAAGACTCAACATCTCTGCTTCCACATCATTTCATTTCTGAGTAGAGAAATCTAAAATTTAAAAACAAAATATAGACCTAGTGTATTCTCTAAAAGACACACTTTAGGTGGAACATATAGTACTACGAAAATACATATCTTCCATTCTGTTTAATAATTTACTTTAGTTAAAAAGTTGTGAAATTCTCATCACAAGAAGCGTATACAAATTCATGACTTTAGTAAATTAACAAAAAGGATTATTTTTTTTTTTTAAAACAAGGTTTAGCCCTGCTGTAACAATTATACAAGGAAGAAAAGAGACTACATTTATATGAAGGAATACAAATTTACACACATTTTACAGAGACTTATACACTACACATCTACAAAATTCACAGTTATAATACAAGCAAGTACAAGGCTGGGATAAAGCTGTTTGATACCAAAAAAAGTTTCTACTTTAAAAAAAGATAAAACAGGAAGAGTTTCAGACTTCTGCACCAACTTTAAAATTCTAATCAGACCAAAATACACTTCCTCACACAAATGCCCTTCAGCAAACACAGACTGCTTTCCTGGGCGGGTGGAAGAGCGAGTTGCTGAGCTTCTTCTGGCCCCGCAGGCTGCGTCGCATGGTCAGCTTGTTTGAGTTTTTGCGCTGTGGAGTTGCGGAGATGCCTTCTGGTTGGACACCAATGTTTCGACTCAGGCCGCGCCTCGGCTTCTTCATAGCTGGGCCAGAGTTGGATTCTTCCAATGTCCTTTTAAAGTTTGCTGTGGGTGTCCTCTCGGCATCTTGGGCTTTTGTTGGGCCATTAGGAGACACCTTGAAGCCTTTTTGGTCCGTGCCTGAATTTGCGGAGTTGGAAGGGGAGAGACTGACTGACAAACCGTTACTGTAGGATTCGTGTATCCTCAAAGCCAATGCCTTGCTGCACTTCTCCTCCTGTGAGCCCGAATCCTTCGGGGCTGCTCCTGATGAAGGTAAACTGCTTTTGGCAATCTCGTTTGGCAGCTCTAAGTATTTTTCTGAGATCATGTTGCTATGCATGAGGGGAGGAACAGGCTCAGAAGCATTCAGTCGTGGCCATGGATCATCTTCTAAAAGCTGAAGGAAAAGAAAAAAAATATTTAGGCATAAATATAATTATTTCATCCACATTATCCTTTGAGGGTGAAGACAGTGTGTGACAGAACGTCTCTAAATCTTATCAGAGACAGAAAAATCCTACTCCAAAACCAGAAAGGCAGAAACAAATTCAGACTGCAGATCTGAACTTGGTACTTTGTGTGCACCAGCTTCATAAAAGCATTTATTTCAGTCATCCAACCTGCAGAAGCGTCTCATAGGGGCTGTGTGATCTTCTCATTCAGAGGGCTGTTCAGACTCACACAGCCCGTGTACCTTCCTTTTATGCTGCTATAAAATGGCAAGGAATCTGCATACATCTGCTGTTAATTTAGGGAGCCATGCAGAAAGCAGGGCCTGCAATCTCTATCCTATAATTTTCATCAGTGGTGTTTTCCAACACACAGACATGGCTTCCCTCCTTCAGCCACTGTGATACGTGCACCTATTCTGCCTTCTGAAGATTTTATACGGCATCAGATGGCCAAGCACTATTAGGATAAACAGCAGGAAAAGTCTCCTGACCTTTGTTACATGTAGAATTCCTGGTTACTGCGTAACCAGATTATCAGGGAGATTGACAAGCTCTTTGTCATAGCTGTCCTGATTACATACAGAAAGGTGGAGCATCAGACAAAACTATTCTAAAAATAGAGTTACTGTTTGCTATGTAAAGTAATGCATTTTACTTCCTAGTTTTATGCTCTATACAGCTTGGAAAGAAAGCCGTTCCATTCCGCACAGCACACCATCCACTGTCTGTGAAGCACAGTCATTCTGTACGTTGACGAGAGGCTGCTTAACGCGATGCCCCGAGAACCAGGGACTTTCTAACCTCTAACCCTACCTTCAGCTACTCATCAATTCTGCAGCCTTTGAGAAGTGTTTTTGCCTCATTCTCAGTTTTACCAACAGGAAAATGGGGACAATACTTGCTTTCGCTGTCCACAGGGGGATTCTGAAAATGAGTATTTACGCAGTGCCCTGAAGATATGAATTACGACCTTATTACAGATTTAATTGTGAGGAAATCCCTAGTTACTCAGCGAGTCCTTCAAAAGTAAATTTCAAGGCCACATTACATACCATCAGTGTAAGGCAAATGACAATGACTGTTTTAAGAAAGTAACATTCTGAAAACTCAAATGCACACACAGCTGAGTCAGAGTCAGTCAGCGTAACATCTCACATGAATAAATAGATGCTTTTGAAGTCACAACCCTGAACAACTTCAGCTCACCTTCAAGAGCAGCTCCAGGACTGCTCAGCACTTTTCAAAAAATCTAATACTAAGGTTTAATAAAATGCACTCCGAAAGAGAAAATAATCAGAATTGTTTCTAGCATCTAGACTTGGTTTTCCACCCCCCCTACTTTCCTGTTGCTCCCCATGTGTAGATAAAACCATTTAAATAATATTCTTTCACTACATATAGCAACACAAGAGGGAACACCTTTATGGATGATATTTCAGAGGTTATTCTTCAACTAGGCTCTTGCAGAACCTGTAAGAAAGCTAGATGACACACGGAGAGCAGCTCTGGCAACGTTACTTAATGTGCTCAGTTTAATTTTTGAAATTATGTCTCTAGTCACGACTTAGGATTTTATTGTACAAGACGCTTAACATTGTGGCTTTTGTTGCCAACATCTTTTGCTTGGTACAAATAGCTGAGATTGGACAAGGCTTCCGGAAGCCAAGTGAAGTCAGAGGATGGACTGCTAAACAGTGACATAATGAAACAAGTAAAGCAAAGCATGAATCGCCAACTTCATTTCTCAACAATCTAATCAATCAAATTTTATCACTGGCCTCAGGAATACTTGAATTAATTTGGTATTAGTAATTGTTGCCAGAAGGATATACAATTAAGAAATACTTCTGTTTAATTGAGAAACTTTGATTTGGTCTCCATCTATTTCCAGATTAATTGTTTTGGAAGGTAACAGCTGTTAGGAGTCAAGGCTATCCCTGCTTCTTGCAGTTCTCTGAAGGTAACAGGCAAATATCCTTTCCATTGCCACCTCTTCTTTTTGCTAGGCTACCCCCTCTGGGCTACCATCATTCCACAACCTCCAGGAGTTCAGGCTGATCTGGGGAACCACCTCCTGTTTCTCTCCAGAACCTCTAATGATCCCAACAGTAATTCAACATTTTTACCTGCAGCTTTATGTATAAAGTTGTTTATGTATTGTTTTGTAAATGGATATTGTCATCTATTGCCGTACTTTCTTTTGCGTAATCAACAAAATGGGGCTTTTCCCTCCTGTGGGGTTGACAGTATCACTAGGATCATGAAATAAGGGCATTTCCTCAATCTCTCACAGATTATCACCATCAGAAAAAAATTCCAAAATGCATATGCCAAAATAGTTGTGTGGCTTCACACAGTTCATAAGAAAACTGGCACCTTGTAATAAGGCTGCCTTTTAGTGGCCAAGGCAAGGCATAAGGAACCATGTACTCAGCTGTTTTCGGGGAGAGTCCCAAATGCCTCAATTATGTTTCACATAATTTTAAAGAAAGCATTGAGCCAACAGTACTCCTGCATGCCCCGAGTTTTACCCGGAAGGCTCCCACGAAGGCTATATAAAGGAAAAGGCTACAGTCCAGCCATCACATAACCAAAGTTTATGGAAATACAGTTTTCCTTCCATCGTGGCTTTTATCTAACCAATAAAGCTCTTTGTACTATGAAAAAGATAAATATTACTCAGGATGGGGTAGTTATCAAATATACTTAGAGATAACTACACAAAGTTCTTGATTTGCAAAAAAACATACATGGAGACACAACTGCCAAGACATTTCATTTATTACCATCTGCCTGGAGACAGTATTGAAAATTTGGAGAAGTATTTCAAATTATTCTGACAATAGAGTGGTCTTTTTCTGTCTCTCTGCTTTTCAACTTCCCTCTCACCCTTCTTTTCTTCTGATATTTACAGGTACTCTGTGAGGACAGTTGGATGCTTGTTATTAAAGCAGAAACCTATATTACATTAGTACTTTTGATAAAAGACAAGTACTGAGAAAATAGGTTCCATGTTTTTAAATTGGGCAACACCGGTTCTATTTTAATGCAAGAGAAAAACTTTTGCATTAAAATAGAACTAATTTATACATATATTATCAATGCAGACCTTTAGCCAGCCAAAATTTTCTTTTGGGTTTTGCACATTAAGCAAAAAAATAAAATAGGGCCTTATCTACATGGCAAACACTAACATTGTGAGTTGCCAAAAGTTTTGATCTCTTCACTCTGTGACCACCTGCTACAATTTATCTAGATTCACGCATCACAGTTCACTGGATCTACTTAGATGGGGAGGGGGAATCTTAAGGAAAAAAAATTCATTTAGTCCTTATCCAGAAATGCTACTTCCTGGATATTTTGCAGTCAAAGTAGCTCAACGTTTATTCAATGAGTACTGATAAGAGATCAGCACAAAACATACGGTACAACCTAAAAGTTTAGGAGTATTTAGAATGCAAATAATTTTGCTCTGCTCACGATTCTGCTAGATTTTATGGTCTTTTCATGGATTTTGCTACACTGGATGGAAGGGAAGGAGACAGAAAGGTTGAGCTTGCTATTTTATTAGCAGCTTGTTTCTACCAAGGGATCATTAAGGACTCCCTTTCTAATTTTTGCTTTCTTTTTACTTTGCCCACAGGACAGTTATCCAAAGATACTGCAGACATCAAAGGACAGTTACTTAAATCAGGAGCAGCTGGTAATTACTGAAACAAACATCCACTCATAACTACACTCTAGTTCTTAGAGGGGAGAAAAAAAAAGGCCTCTGAATAGCTCTGCTTTATGTTAATGGTTAAAACTTCTAACCTGAAGAAAGACCTTGCATTATAATGTCTTTTCCTCTAACAAAGAGCATTAAATCAACCAGAGGAAGATCATAAGAACTCCCAGTCCAGAAAGCAAACATCCTTTACAACAACGTGTGTTTGAATTAACCCAGGGGTTACCTTAAAAAAAAAAAAAAAAAAAAAAAAAACCACCAAAAAACCCCAAACCCCACAACCAAACAAAACGAACCACACCAAGATTACGAACACACCCACAAGCTGTCTGCAATTCATCAGCAGTGCAAGCTGTACAAGTATGTGGCAAGGTAGGAAAAGAAACTGCAGCCCAACCTCATTCTCTAAGGGGATGTGTTGGGGGTTTTTGTTTTTAAACTCTGATCCCCACGGTCTGGTTCCTCCCTTTCAATAGCCTGCTGCTGATTTGGCGGGGGATCTTGGAAAAAACTTACTTTTAAGAAACAGTGCATGTGAAGTTGTGTGAACTATATGCGTGGAGTTACAGTAATCATTTCTCCTACATTAAGGAGGGAATACAGGTCAACGACTACCAATAAGTAATCAGGCTTTTAAGAGGTACAGAAACATTGTATCCCTAAATGCAGCAATTCTGAGAAGTTCCTACTTTAATACTCTGCCTTGGTGTTCCAGAGTCTTTTAAGAAACATGTTAAAAGTTCATCTGTTTCTCCAAAGCTTTGTACATGGCAGTATTGAGGATATGGCTGTCAAGTTACTGTCCTACAACTGAAATATATTATCTAGCCATATATACTGCCTAGTCCACCGCAGTTAAAAAACCAACCAACCAGCAGCAACATTAAATAGTGGTTTAAGTTGACAGGCCAGCAGTTTCTAAAAGTATTACTTCAATCACTGGCAAAGGTCTGACTACACCATTGCCCCAGTCCTACACATCACAGTAAGCTGCATAAAAATAAATTACTACTAGGGGAAGAAAAGGGCGATCGATACGTATTTAGTGGGCTCCACGCTCAAAAGTGAAACATTTAAAACACTGGAAAAAACCCATTACCTTGACAGGGGGGGTACAGCAGCGGGAGGGTGTCATGACATTCGTATCAGGGCTGCTATAGCAGGGACTCTCTGCCAAGTTGAGATACAATTCTTCTTCATTTTCCAAGTTGCTTTTGCTCTCCTGCAACGGTGCGATGCAGATTACGATGGCACTAGTGTTATCTGCCCGAAGCATGCGCTGCCTCCACCGGCCCAGTGCTCTGTTCACCAGCATTTTGGCACAAGACTGTCGGTGCTCTCCCTTTATGTTCGAAGAGAGGGACAGATAGAGAAAGCAATCAGGTCCACTTTACTTTATAAATGGAGGATGGAGAGCTTATGTGGCACAGCCTGAAATATGTATTCCTGTATATCATGTGCTGAAGTAGCTTGATTCAGAAACACAAGAGGAAATATTCATTGAAATGTATCTTTCTTCTTAGTGAAATATAACTTTAAAATCAGTTTACGGTAGGATCCGCGTTATATGAATGCTTTAAACCATAAAACTGATGCAATGACTTGCATCAATATCCTGGTTGTAACACGTCCTATGGCCTTTCCTAAAGCCTCTCAAGGGGTTTACAGACTGTTTACTATCTGATGCTCAGAAGTGCCACTATGTAAGTTCTCAACTGTTTTGTAAAATAAACTAGAGAAGGATTTATTTCAGATTTTGTACAAATCTTGTAAAAACCAATAAAAAATTGTCTGCATAGTAACATGCGTCTTAATGTGAAATAAATTGCATTTTCGGACAATATTTTGTAACTTCCTTAGAGAAGGGCCGTGTTATCTTCTTTGTTACTCACAGATATCATCCTGGTAGCCAAATTTCCCAAAAATGACAACCAAATATTTTAAACAATGTCAATATGCATGGTATTTGACAGTATATGCAAGCACAGTATCGGCCACATTGTCACAACTTCGATGTTGTGGCAAAACTCTGAATATGCCTAAACAACAATGCCATCGCTAGGTACTTTTCATTCATGCCAGACTAAGCAGTTTTTAGAAGTAAAAAAGTATTGAATTTCTACAATGACTTAGAGCCACTGCTCTCACCATGAAGTATTTTTTCTCCTCGTGATCCTGGCACATGGAGATAGCGTCTTGAGGTGGGATCATGTTCCACAGTCCGTCGCTGCCAAGGATAATGTATTTGTGCTTCTGGGGATCAATTGTGTGCACACTAGTGTCGGGTTCAGGAGACACAACAAATTCACCACTGTAGAAGTCGTAGCTCCAAAGATCACCTAGCGAGGAAGAAAATGGGTTTGAATTGTCACACTACACATGAAAATACGAATCTTGGAAACTACAGAAAAACGTTCCCACGAAAACAATTACCACCAGTCTCAAGTCACCACCAGTAACACAAAGTAATTTCAGCACAATTACTGTTCTGCTGCTGACACTTTTATTATTAATATGTAGCAAGTTAAATAAAAACATTCAAACCAACCTATGTTTATAGGTGGTCTTCTACAGTCTTAAAACTACCATTTTCAGAAAAAGGGGAAGTATAACAGATTAATACCTAGGAAACAGGTATTAATGATTTGGATATTGAAACCTCAATATCCAAACTAAAACCTATCTGAACAACTAAAGTTCTCCTTAAACAGGAGTAAAGCCTTACTTTGTTGAACCCACACCAAACTTCTAAAAATTTGCCTTTCCTGTTCGTGGTACAGTTTCAATACTGGAGACAAAATCCTTACCTTACAGGGAACCACGGCACAGTTTACAGAACTAGCTTGGGGTTTGGGGGGGGGAGGATGATATAATACCCTTTTTCTCCCCAACATCATATACAGCATTAGGGTTCAATCTGTACCACGATGGTATGCTGCCCTGCACACCCTAACAAGTTCTGCTCATAGAAAAAAAAAAAAAAAAACCACCACCCAAAACAAAACCCCAAAACACCCACCAAACCCAAACTAAAAAACCCCGCCTTTTCACACTCAAGGTGCTAAACTGCCGGCTTCTTTTTTAAAAAAACCCCCGAGATGCTCCACAGCCATCCAAGCCATACAGAAACACACAGTCATGTCTTGCTGTGCGTGTGTTTGTGCATGCAGGTGCCACGGAGAAGAAACAAAGGAAGAGGGCAAAGGAGGAGAGACTGAGGCCTTTTCCCTATTAATTTCTCTCCTTCCCATTCCCCCTCCTGCCACAGCATTAGCATCGCTCTCACAGCCGTGCAGTGCTGCCTCAGAGTGTATTTCCAGCTGAACACCATGTGCCAAATTTTGGAGTTGGAAAGCAGCCACAGGAACACAAGTAGTGCCTGGGTTCCAGCAGGAAAGCAGAAAATGAGCACTAAAGCCTCTCCCTTGGAAGGCCTCGTGCAGTGAACCTTTCTATTTTTAAATCTTTCTTGCTGCGCAAATGAGTTTGGGGTCACCTCCCCAGTAACGATGGCCTGAAATGAATCCGAATAACACATGCGAATCAAAACACCTATCGGTTCGAGTGCCACCTCCAAACCAGCCTCAAGTCAAAACCACACCAACAGAAAAATGCATTTCCATATCAATTTACTTCGTTTATCAGGTATACTTAAAAAATAAAAACTTTATCTAAGGTTGGGCCTTTAAATTAAGAACGGTATTGTGTTGGCGCTAACACCTTCTCTTCCGTTTTTATGTTCACAAATAGCTTCCTATAGTGAGAAATAACAAAAAGTAACATTATTATTTGCAAGCACTAGCTAGATCTTTCTGTGCCGAACACATGGCTTTAAAAGTAGAAATTAATTAAAATGTCAGAGCTGAAAAGCATACAGAAGCTTAAGAACTCCAGTTTAAGAGTAAGGTTTCGTCAGGGTTTTTTTCTTTGCTTTTTGCTGGCTTCAGAAAGCATGCCCGTAGCCTTCTTCTGCATCCATCACCACCCTTTTAAAGATAATAAATAAGCTTTTTGTCTTCCTACTTCCTTCCATTAGCTTTGCCTTAAGCTATCAACCAGTTGAAAAGACTTTTCCAGAATCAGGAAAGGGAATACTTCAACTCAATTACTCCACTTCACCACAGCAAGCATGGATGGTCCGTGCTCATTAAAGCACCAATTCACCTCCATTGCAGCAGCAGCAGCCGCCAAACACATGCTTCTAATAAGTGCTAATTAAAAGCCAAGCCTGCTTGTATAGAGGTGCACTCTCCCTCTGCAGACTCACAACAAAGCAAGCCAGCTGGCAACAAGATCAAAATAAATACTGTAACAGAAGAGCGGAGCTCCAGCACAGCAATTATTCTATATGAATTGCCACAAAAAGTCTTCGTGCGCTGAGAGTTCTTCGCATCGTGTCTGTCACGGACACAGCAGGTAAAATAAACAAGAGCTTGGGATCTTACAACCACCAGATCTTGGAATCGGCGGCAGCATCTATTTCCAATGTGCATAACATTTTTATGCTTTTATTTGCTAGTCTGTTCAGACGCATTTAGGAGAAGTGACAAATGTTATTAGCCAATTTTTTTTTTTATTAAAAATACTCTGCTGTATGATAAAAATAACCTGATGCTATTTAATTTTGGTTCATCTGCATACATGTCATCATACCCATCTGCTGCTCTTCCTGAGGAAACAGCTGAGTAATAATCATACTGATCTCAAGAGAATCTTCCTCCAAGAGGAAGAGGATAATCGGGAACATCACAGTGGTTATAAAGGGGACTCGCAAGGATTATAAACTTGCTGAAGGGCACACACAGAGATTCTGGGAACACAGACGATGAATCCCCACCTCACAAATCCCAGGCCGAACCCCTGACCAGGAGCCCAACCACCCTAGTTGCCACTGAAAGCCTTCCAAGCTCAGCGTCTCTCCTCCGCAACGAGCTGCCCTTCTGAAGGCCACGGGGGAACTAGACGCCGAGGCGGGGGCTCGACGCAGGAATGAAGAGCTGGTATGCCACGGTTTGCGTTAGAACGGCTGCCAGGCTGCCTGGTAATAGTAGTCCACATCTTTGGCCACAGCCAGGTGCAAATCTGCAACTAAGCCACATGGCTACAGAGTTATCATCATCCTTAACTGGGGAGGGGGCAGAAAGAAAACTAGATACCACAAGGGGAAAGTAATTTTTTCTGAGAGCAAAAGGTGAAGAGGAGCAAGACTAGGCCAAGGGCTCACAGCTTCAAAGACCAAGTTTTAAACATGCATTTTTTGGCAAAACACATTCTCTCAAATAATCTCCTGTAGCATCACCTCTGTCAAAGCAGCATTCCAGATTTGCTGTAAACGTACAGGGAGAACTGAATCTCAGTCGAGTTTTAAATTCAACTGCACTCATCATCTCTTCAAGCTCAAAAATCTCTAGGAAATACACAGTAACTTATTTACAAAGTTGTACGATGGAACAGCATTAAAGCATGATCAGGTATTAACTGACCAACTCCAGACAAGTCTGGAGCTACGGAAAGCCAAATGGAGCTCTAGATGCCACAAACTGAAAAAAAAAAAAAAACCCAACCCCAAAAAAAACCCACACTTTTGTTCTTTGACCCACAAAAAACTCCACAAAGTATATTTAAAGCCTGAGGCATACAGAAAAATCCAGATTCTTCCTTCCTCAGCCTAGAAGGAAACAACCAGTACTTGCAGTTGCCCTAAAGAACAGGGAAAACTGCCTTCAGTGTTAATCTTCCGTCAGTCTACTCCCATAAACCCACAAAGTCGGGCTAATCAGGCAGGCAAGCGATCCTTGGTAGAACAGTACTGCAGAAGGAGCACTTGAATAATTCTCACAGATCCTTCAACTCCAAGCCAGCAAAGGCCAACCCATGTCACTAGCAGGAGGTACTATTTTTTTTTTTCTCCCCTAAAGGGCAGAGCACCACAGATGAAGTCAACACTTTTTAGAGCTGCTGCGTAGATGGAATACTGATGTCAGCTGTGTATGCTTCTCTGGCCAGCTGGAGAGCACAGCATCCACAGCAGCTGAGGAGTATGTGACAAACCTAGGAAGAGCCACTTTACCCAGCACTCTCTGTTACAATGCCGGGAAGGAAAAAGGGAGAGAAAAGCCAGCCAGAAAGCAGAGTACACTTTTCCCTCGGCTTTTCAAAGTGCTCTGAAACCTTTCATTCTGGCCCAAAGCAAGCAGACAGGCAAGTGACCCTTTAGCAGACAGGGGAGCCAAGATAGCAAGATGATGTGATATGCCAAAGGCTAGTATTACAGAACTGAAATGCCAGGTTCTCAGACTTCACTTTGCGAGCCATACTATTTTTGTTCCGAATGAAAACCCAAACACTTACAAAACTTAACAATCTTGTTCTTTAAAAACTCACAGACCAAGAATACTTCTTTTGGTGTGAGGCTTGCATATTTCTTTTCCAAACCAAAAAAATGGTATTAATGTAGTTCCTTCCATAATTTCCAGAAGAATCATAGCTGTTTCTTAGTCATGACTCGAACCAGAATAATATACAGAGATCTACACAAAAATTACATCGCATCTTACAAAATGAAAAAAATAGATGTTTGAAATCATACACGAAAGGAGCAGGAAACTGATTTAGCTACCTATAAAAATATGAAAATACGTAGTCTATCTTATCTGCTTACAATTACCTTTTAAAATACAATGAAAAAAAAACTACTTGTAACTCAGCTGCTGCCAGGAAAGTAATCGAAGTTACAAACAAAAACACCCATCATATAAGTAGACTGGATTGGATTAAGCCCAAAGCCTTCTTATATAGCAAAAGTATGTCCAGAAGTCATATAAGTTAAGTCTTTCATTTATGTTTCTGGAGCACGCTGTTTTGAATACAAAAATATCTTTTGGTTTTAACAGAGGAAAGAAGAGTTTACTTTTATAAGTCAGTCCAAAACAAAAACCCAGTTTGATTAATCCCAGATCTTTTTAAATCAAAGGTTTCTCCAAAAGGTCTGTTAGTACAAAGAGAAGACTTGCAGAACTTCCTTTTTTCACTGTCAATGAGGCAGCACTGCTAGGAAGTGAGACAAATCTCACAAGGATACAGACAACATCCACTTAAAAAACCATTCAGGCTGAGCCGGGGTGGAAAAGGTTTCCACCAAGACGCATGGCAACCTAGTCCTATAGCCACAAGAGGGCATCTTTACAGCGCTCTACAGATGAACGCAACGCAACGGCCGCTCATACAATGCAGGAATGATTAAAAGACAGTTCAGTCTGAGGGATGGCGACAAAACCGGAGGCAGCAGCAAGCAGAAAAGCTACACAGATAGCACTTGAGGCTTTAAAACTGTCACTGCTCTGTTGGGATTACTTTTTCAGGAGCTTCTTTTACATACTATTTCAGTCAAACCTGTTGAAAGAATGCCACCCTTCCAAGAAAAGGAAAGCACAGGCAAGAGAACAGTATTTCAACAGCAAATTAAACAAATAATTGCATTTCAAATGAATAGCGAATTAAAAGCTGCTCATAAGGCAGTCTTCCCTGTGACTGCTCATCTCTGCTTGTATGTGAGCAAAATCACAGGCAAGAGAGAAAAAAGGTGTGTGCCTAGGGCTATGCCGGAGCATGCTGCATGAGAAAAGCCTGCAAGAACTAGTGTGCAAAAGCAGAGGTGAAGAGCTAAAACGGCATGCAGAAAGCTACTGACAATTTCTGGCCTTGAATTAAATCCTTCAAATGCAGGCTAAGGTGGAATTTCAAGCTTCAAAAGATAATCCTAGACAGCATTTGCTTAGCTGAAGACAGGGGGTAAAACAGAAAAATGCACTGACCAAACCTGGATAAAGTTCTACCTTTAGGAGAAAAGTTTTGTTATTGCTTTTCTACATTGCCAAAGAAGAGAATGCTGAAGAGGCGTGCGCAGAGTCCTCCCATCTGCTGAAGGCCGGGGGAAGCCCCAAGCTTTCTCATTTGAGCTACATGGATCCACACACACCTCCACGTGACCTGGGTGACACACAGATCCGCAAAGTAAAATACATACTCTGCAGTTTGTTCCGGCACACATGTCGATTGTCTTGGGGGTGAAGAAAATTACACAAGCTAGAGCAAGACATCCCTAGGACAAGACTAGAATCCCAAATGCATCTCATGTTAGTCTGGTTTTATATAGCTAAAACAAAAAAAGCAATTATCAATAAAACCTGGTAAGCGCTGTGCAGTACTTAAATATAACTTACTGGCTTACGCAATTCAACATGACTGATCTCAACAGGGGGGCCTACAAAGGAGCAGGAAAGAAGAACTAAGCAGCAGACACTGTGTAGCAACTGTGCCCATTCTATTTGCTAACTTTTACAAAAAAACTTAAATGCATGTAAAAAACCTAAACCCTTATACAGGAATATACTCAGACCATTTGAGCTCTGCCATGCCCTCTTCTCCAGGGTTTCATGGTATGTATGTTCACAAAGCAATTCCGGCATCCAGTAAGTTGCTCTGGAAAATGGCTTCCATATCACTGTCAGAGCCAACATCCCTGTAGCAGCTATACATTGAGCATTCACCGGTCTGGCACGTAACTCCTTTTAGGGGTCAGCAGGAAATTCGTGTTCTTATGAAATGTCAAACCTGTACGGTGGAGGCCACCCCACCTAAAATATGGGGGTGAGTCTATTATATTTCTACATTAAAAAAACAGGGAAAAGATACTTCATGTTGCCACATGAATGAGCGGTTTAACCAATGGGTTCTTGGTTCACATTTCATCGTTCATTAATTTAAAAAAAAAAAAAAAAAAAAAAAAAAAAAAAGACAGACACACCAAAAAAACCCCACCCCACAGAGCAAACAGCCACAATACTGCAAGGCAATCCCTTACTACAGAAGCCTTTTGACAGCTGCAGATCTTGGCTCTTTATTAGTTCCCAAGAAAGGGGGAGAAGGAGGAGAAGAAAAAAGTCCATAAAAAGATTTACTAGATTTAGACCTGAACTAATTTACCAACACAAGAGATCCTATATGATTTGAAAAAAAACCAAGACCCATTTCTGCCCTCACACCACGCATTACCAGTCAACTTGATCAGGCTGGGGGACAGCTGGGGATATGAACTTAAATAGCAACTTAAGAAAATGACAATGAGTTTAAGTTACACTTAGAGACAACCTACAAAGCTCAGTGATTAATCACACCATTTGTCTACTTGTTTCTACATTCTGTTCTTGTTTCAAGTTATACCATAAGATATTCAGAGCTCAGACTGGAGCTTTTCTGTACTTCCCCTACTTGGTATACCATCTTTGAGAGTTACACACATGGCCAGATTTGACTTCAAAATCAGCTTCCGAAGATCAAAACTCTTCATTCCATGTTTCCACAGTGGGTTCAACACATGGGAACAAAACACACATCATCTTGTACACTTACAGCCTTGTGCTTATCATTCCAGAAACAGGTGTAAGCTTGTGTATTTAGACAGATGTTACAGCTGAAATGTAACCTTTCCGCTAGCACGTATCCGGCTATTATGTTATACGTACACAGAGCAGGTTATTTCCCCTCTCAGCATTCTTTCCCCGAGACACGCACATGTAAGCATGCTCACGGGAGTCTACAATGCCTCCCCGAGCGCCACATGGAGTTACTGTCTCCGCAGGGAGACGATAGTAACACATGATGCAACGACACGCATGGACTCTTCAAAACACGCTAGCAAGTTACGTGCTGGCGCGTTGCCCCTGAGCATCTGCTCTACGGCATCCAGCAATCTGCACACTCATAGCCTTGCCTACGCAAGGGGATTCAAGTAATTTGAGTTACTTCACACCTGTTTTAGGGACAGGCATATAAAATGGACAGCTACCATGAAACTATGGGTGCCAGGAAACTTACTCAAATGGTTACACTCTAAGGAAACCAAATGCTCTCTCTCATCGGAACAGGCAGCAAGTCCTGAAGTGAACAATTCTGAGATTGCGAGGGATTCGTCGGCATGTATTACAAGGCAAACTGGTATCAAGAAAAATGTTTTCATTGCCCAGGAAAGATTAGCAGAAGTAGCTATGCTTAAAATGCAGAAGACCCTGCTACAGTTTAAAATATTTCATTAGAAGACTTAAAACCTGTATACAGCAAAAGCAGCATACAGACACTTTACAGAGACAGTATGAAGCCTAAATATTTCTGACTTATTATGGGGCTATAAATAAATTGAACATTACTTAAATGCAGTCACTGCTGTTGTGAGAAGCAGTAGTAATAAAAAGTGCATACCACAAATGCTTATTTTAGGGCAGGAAGACACTGCAGACAATCAGAACAGTAAAGGGAATGTCAACAGAATTAATCTGGCCAGAAGGACTTCTATTGCACCAGTATCCTTTCTGCTGTCCAAATATTTGGCCAATGCAGTACTTTTCCACAGTGTTTTATTCCTGCTATTTCTAAAACCTCTGCTGTACTCCTCACAATGAGCGCTAGACTTAAGGACTGGATGAGGGATGAGACTACATCAACGTATTTTAAAGCGTTGTAAGAGAAAGACAAACTTTAAAAAAACACACCTATGTTCTAAAATTTAGGGGGTTTAATTAGATAATCTTCTCCACTTCAAAGATAGTAAAGTCACAACTCTAGGTTTCTCTCCACGGTGCAGAGCAGAGTGTCAAGAGATTCCTGGTCTCCTACTAAAAATTATTGTCCAATTATTGTCCGGTCTGGGATCTGTATGGGATTTCCATCAGGAATAACAACCAAGTCTGGACTTTGCAAAAAGAATCACTGTGCTAGACCTCAGTGGGATCAACTGGAGTATTGGTAACCCGTATACGTCAACACTGACAGTTACTACTCCGCTTGGAGAGGCTCCAACGCGGCAGTGCCGTGCCAACCAGGGTAGCAATCTGGGAGCCCGCCAAGAGGTCGAGCAGGCCTCGACGGCATGAATGCAAATGGCTTGAGTCGTGGTAGGTCTTTTGTAAGCAGCGTAAGGGGCATGCTGGCCTCGGAAAGAAGTTAAATCCTGTTTCCAAACTGCGAGCGTCTGTGCACCATCTGGGTCCCACAGAGCGAGGCAGCTGTGTTCCTTTTTCCAGGAGGTTTGTCACACCTCCTCACAAGGGGATGCGAAGAGGCTACGGAGGCTGCTTCAGCAGGCAAACACCAAAACACCGGCACGCCGTAAACCCGCTTCTCCATGATCTGAAGATACCAAAGCCTTCTTTTAAGCTTTCCAATCTGCTAACTTCTGCCACCAAGAATTGTTAGAGATAGGTGTTCTCATTTCTTGGACCTGAAGCTCTCCAGTAACCCTCTTCATCCACATAACTGGAAAGAACGCAATAGGGGGCTAACAGATGCACCATGCCTTGAATTCCCATCCGCACACAAAACCCAGCCAAATCCTTTTGTTCAACTTGCTGAGAGGAATCGGATCAAGAGTCATCGAGCTATTGAGACAAACAACAAACTCGCAAGATTCATCACAATTAAGCATACTCTTTTTGTAGTCTGTGAGGAACACATACCCTTCTGCAGAAAAGGGGAAAAGAGGGATATGTTGCTCAGTGGGTGAAAATCTCTGTTTGCTAGTCATCTATTAACTCCGAAGGATTTACTCAGCCTCTTGAGTCAGTTTTACTAACTGTGAAATAAGCATCTATTTTGCCTAAAATATGACACATAAAAGACTTGTAAAATACAGAGGAAAACGTCCATAAAATTAAAATTTTATTTTTAATAAAGGATCACCATTCAGCCACCTAGCCACCTGTGCCTCCTTCCCTGATACACAGCTATCTTTTACAACATTAGCTATCACTGCAAAATTCTTCTTAACGCTGGGCAAACCCATGGGAAACAGATGTCACTGCCTTTGAAACAAGACACAGTAACGCTATGCAATTATCAAGACGACCTCGGTCCCAGGAACAGACTGTCCCCATGCTGTGTCCCCAGACACCACCAGCTGATCTAGGAACACTGACAACACTATCACGTAACTGCCAAGCTTGCCAAGAAGAAATTAAGTCACAGGACGGTTTTTACAGGTAAAAATACGATACCGTGTTTCCAGAAAATCGAACCTATACTGGGTATATCTGGAGAGCAAATTCTTCACTGGGGCAAAGGGAGGAAGAAAGGAAACAAAATGAGCTACAGAAGACTGGAATTCTGCAATGCAATTAAAGGAAAAAAAGCTGACCAGAAAACACTAACACTCACGGGCAAGGGGTATCCAAAGATAAAGTTATGAAGTACTTCCCAAAAACCATTCATACCAAGTTTGCTAGGTACTGTAATATGCCTTTTTGTGCTCTGAATAAAGTGTTCCTCAAAGATTGTTTCCCATTACTAATGCTCTCACAAAGGCAAGTTATAGACAAAACACAGGCTTGACTTTCATCCCTTTGTTCATTCTATGCTAAGTCTTGAAAGAAACAGATTCACCACAAAAGGAAGACCAAAGTAGTTCATACATTATGCAGTGAAATTTAGTCTTACCACCACCTAGTCAAAAATTACAATCCTGTTATTTCAGTAAGAAAAAGACAAATGTGCTCTCCATCTTGGAGACACATACTGCTTTGTAGATTTTCATTTGCAACAGAAATGAAGAACCATCCTTGCAAGACTGACATTGAAAATCCTGCATGTTGCGGGGAAGAGTCCTTCATTCACCAATTACACCTTTTACAGCTTTACTTGAAAAATGAAATCCATTTTGTACTCAAAAACACTTTAAAAAGGCCCAGACTTTCAGGAGGCCTTGTCATCAAGGCAACCGAGTAAATCCCTCTAAACTGTATGTTTTGGCAAAACAGATTATAATTCCATTCTGGTGGCCTGTACGCAGTGCTGTCTCACTTTCCAAACATGGGCACGACTTACCAAGCGCTCTAGCAACTGCCAGGAATGGAATCTGGTCAATGACGGTGCTGCGGCGCACAGGGCCGTTGTGAGTCAGACGAGGTCTCTTCCAAACGACACGATTCACACCAGACTTGTTGATCACACTAAAACCGTCAAAAAGAGGCAGGGGTTAAAAAGGAACGGAAAGGAAAGCATGAGTTAGTTTCAATGACACAAAACCAGTTAAATGTGCAAATATGGAGTCAATAATGACAGCACCCTCAGGGAAGTCCATGGCACAATTAAGTATTTCAAAACACACGGTATCATTTAGATAGTTTCACTCTATATTAAGGCAAAGGGAAAAGTGAGAGATGAAGGGTAGAAGAAAAGAAAAAGCAGGGGAATGAAGACCTGGAAGAAATTCTGGCTGGCTGCAACCACCAGATGTAAGAGTATCTTTTTAATCTGTTGGAGAAAAAGCAGAACTGAATTTGCCTGCCTCAGATGAGGACCATCAACATCAACTCACTCGGGTGGAAATATCATGTAGTTCCTCCCTCAGTTTTCTCCATCTGCCAAAGTTTGGCAGTAAAGAGCAGCACGATATAGTTGAAAAAAACAAAAGAAAAAAGGAGCAGCCTTCTGTAGGGATTTCGTTAATGGTACCCCAAAGCAAGGCAGAAATAAGAGAGGAATTGTTCCTGGGGGCTATCTGCTGGAAGCAGGAGATGGGAAGAAAGAGGTCTGCATTTGGATGTTAACACCTGCTCTAAGGCACTGAGCACTGGTTTTAGTTCTCACAGATGGCACTAGAAGGGTCAGAGGAGAATCTACACAGCAGGTAAGCGGGGCAGCTGTTATGGGGCAGGGGAGGCAGGGAAGGAAGAAGAGAATATGAACCATCAAGCAACAAAAGGTAATGGAGCAGAGAACTAGCAAAGCTTGGTCCCAACCAAGTTAAGAACTAGACACTTAAAAGCTAACTTTTATCCAAGGAACAGCCATTGGTAATTAGAAACTGAGAAGCTCTGGAACAGCCTCAAGATTCCTCATACTGAAGCTATTCAAGATGCACTTCCCGAGACTTCAAAGGCCTTAACAACAAGGGCATGTTTAGCTCCATCCTTTTGCACGCACAGTGCGGCAAAGTCACAAACACCACATCCTAAAACCGTTTTCATCCATTTGTACAACTAATGGCCACACAAAGCCAACTTCAGTTATTATCTGGAAGAAGACCTCATCCCACACTTGGAAACCATTACTAGGAAAATATAATTCTTAATGAAAGACCCAATTATGCTCTCCCATTAACTTTTCCCAATTTGCTCTCATGAAAGAGAGGACATTAATAAGCACAGCTGCACAGTTCCACCTCACTCCTACCATTTGCCTCACAACCGACTGCAACAGCCAGCCTGGGAAAAACAGAAGGAGCACCAGTAAAAATAAAGATAAAAAAAAAATTTTAGCCATTCCTGTTGATACAAAGTTCCAGGAAATGCTGCTTTGAAGCATAACCTAGCAAAACTGCAAGTAACCCTTTCTGAAAAGCTACCAATACAGCTAACTGATCAACTTCCACCTGCTAGAGATACAAGTATCTGGAGGTTAATGAGCAGACAGAGTTCTCGTACAAATGATGTCAACAGGAAAACCTTCAGTGATCTCTGCCTCTGAACTGCTAAGAGAAGGAAACTGTGCCCATCCATCTGGTGCGGTACTGTAGAATGAAAGAACAGCGAGCTCCTGTGAAGCTATGCCAAATGCGAGCCCTGAGGTTTGTCTCAAAACATTAGTGCCATCTGACAAACCAGCCTGCTTTCCTCCTCAGTCACAGGGAACACGAATCGACCGCGACTTGGAGATGTTCTAACATCTGCCAGCTCCTGACAGTGAAGAAATTGCCAACGTAAAGATACGTGTTAAAACGTGGTACTCTAACATTTTAAGCGCATATTTAAACACAGCAAATGCAGTATCTTCTTTCAAATCTAAGGGGTTTTTTTGTGGGTGGTTTGGGTTTGGTTTTTTTTTTTTTTTATGTTCCTTAAACAGAAGCTTTGAAGAAGCTACTCAACAGCTGCCATTGTCACCTTGGGAACAATGCAGAATGCCAGAGAAATTATTATAGAGTATTTTGCGTTAAAACTGCTGTGTTTCCACCATTTGACAAAACAGGTATGCGAGAGCTTGTATCATTATCTATATGGAAATGCAATTTTTTTCCCCTCAGACTCCTCAGATATTAATGAAAAAAAAATGGGTCAAATATCAGTATCTCCACTTTCAAAGTTTTCAGTGAACATTTAGAATTTTAACCACACCTCAGCTGCATAAGAATCCACCAGGAAATTAAAATTTTGTTTATACCATAAACCCCTAGCAAAAAGCACCACAGTATAACAATGGATCACTATAACTTATTCCCCAACAAGCTAGGAAAAAAAAAAAACCACACCTGAACAGATCATAGATAGGGAAGGAATATCAATAGACTACAAGATTCACCAGCTTGCTTGCCCCCCTCCGCCAAAACAAGCAAGCTTAAGCCTAGTTCAGTCAAAGACACAAATAGCACCCAGAGATCAAACCTGAAGTAAAAAGCACAGAGACAGTTACCTGCCCCCAAGGCCTTCAATTCTCTCCCTTTCTTTGGGAAGTTCCGGCTTGTGGTCCTGTGTCACCTCCACAGCTCTCACAAAGTCATCTTTGGGGTCATCCTGGACTCCCAGCACCACCCCTGAATCGCCAACATGAGCGACGTACATCTTCGACCCGCGGATAATTACCACGCTGGCAGTAGTTCCTGACGTGCTTGGGAGACCCGTCATGGTCTTCGGCCACTCTGCTGCAATGAGAAAAAAAAAAAAGCAAATAAAAACCCCTTTGTTTTTAATTCTGTGGAACTGGTAATGTTTTGAAGATCAACATGAAGGGTGTGTCACAGAGGCTTACGTAACGTTACAATACGGAGCGTACTTAACTATAGTACCGCCAGGCAAACCGGCACCCTCACGTCTCCCCCACTTTCATAACATCGCTCCCCCAGCTACAGTTTAAATTGACACATATATATAAAGCCAGTATCAAAGCACTGAGGTAGGATTCCAAAAACTGTCTCCTCTGGTTCAATAGTCCAACCATCCCTAGAAGAATACAGGGGAAGATGCGCTCCCCCAGGGCTGCACAGGATCGAGCAAGCGTTTTGTTAAGATCTACTGTTCACTTCCCTGTCTGAAGAGGGAGAAATGTCATTAATGAGGTCATTTTGCCCAGACATCTGACCAGCAATCAGGTTGTCTGGACATTCCTGACCCCCTCGGAATGAAAGAAAATGCTATTTTACTTTTATGTGCTGAACAACATTTTAAGTTGAGTAACATCGCAACTGCTTTATTCACATTTCCTTTTGGAGGACTGAATAATGCAGACTGTTTAAGTATGCTATCCACAATCCAACACAGAACCTTCTTCAGAAGATATCCCTTGAATTCAGAACAATAAAATACCTATGCTAGCGTTAACTACGTGTGGTTAGGGAAATCTCCTCTCCACTGCTTTGCCCTCAAAACACTTAACATTAATTTCCTACTCTCCCCATTTATGTCCAATCCAAATTTCTCTTTGCTGCTTTTTCTTTTCTATTTTTGTGTCTACACACCCAAGTTCATCTTCTTCCCAAAACTCCACAAAATGACTCAGACGACCTCCCAACTGAGACAGATTAGCCACACCAGCCCTCGTCCCTACTTCAGTACCCTCAGAAAACAGGACTCAAGTTCCCGGTTATCGGTTGACTTCAACTGTCAACAGCAACCTCATGTTTCTTCTTCACTGCACCCACTCATGGCTTCAGACAAACTCAGAAGGGAGACTCATCTCCTTGTCACATTCTATCTTCTGCACTTCACAAGTCACGCTCGCACGGTACGATATAAAAATTCCACTGTGATACACATTCCGTTTGCAGGAAATACCCAAGCCAGACTGCCAAAGTACTGTATTATTTAATTTCCTATGGCACAACAAACACACAAGGGGAAAAAAAAAAAATGGCACAACAAACACACAAGGGAAAAAAAAAAAACAAACACACCAACACACAATTAGGCCTTCCCCTCTGTGAAAACAGATATTTTAAACTTCAAAAGTTTTAAGCAGAAGCAGAAGATTAGGAAGGTAGTAAGTTCTGGTGCCAGTGAATGATGTTCACATGCCCCAGGCGAGAAAGAGAAGACCTGGAAGACGCACTGAAGGAGAAGCAGAATTACACAGACAGCCTGATGAGAAAAGCTGCGTTTCCTCAGTGTTAGCTACCAAGATACCCAGCATATTTAAACATTTAAGCTCTAACAGAGTTCTAGCTTGGCGTTCTAAATACTAAAACACACTTTTGCCCTAAGAGTAGCTTTATTTCAAGAACACAAACATTCAATCAGCTTATTGGAAGTACTTTGTCTGGCAATTTTAACTGTGGATATTAAATCTAACACATTCCAAATGGAAAGCAAATGAGGGAGGAAGCCAAGTGGTAATGAGGACTTCAACCACGCACTTAACAGAAAACAAGCTGCAACTAATGACTTTCTGTCAGTGTAACAACCCCTCAATAGCAACAAAATATATTAGAGAGTCAAATCAGTCTTTATGGGAATGAAGAGCACGGAGAGTGAAATCACCCACTTATGAGAAAAAGAATGATACAGCAGCCTCAGATTTCGGGAGCCAGAAATTAGATCTGCCTACCATCAAGGGATTTTAGTTTATGCCTTGCTCCTGTTTAGAGAGAAGTATTATACCCAGCACAGTATATTCCTTTCTTTAGAGATTGTGTGTCATCAGAAATTAACAGAAGTGTCAAAACTCCAGAGTTTTCTTCTGAGCTCAAGTACTAAAATCAGTCACTTGCCCAACTCCTTCACATAGCAGGAGCACGTTTTTATCAATCTTGTAACTTAAGCAATAGGACATCTTTCTACAACAATTTTTGCCTCTACTTGAAAAGCACTACCCTTCACTCAGTTTTGTAAGTTTGAGTTTGTAAACTCAACTGGTTTTGTAGCTGGCATATCAGCCAGTGAATTGAAATTGTCACATGCTATCTAGGAGAGGAAGTATAAAGTGTTTTGCTTCACTGCATTTGACTTCGTTACATCTTTTTTTTCCCCTTTATTCATTTCGGGGGGAAAAAAAAACCACACACAAACATTTTAGTGCAAACTATATGGAACCCCTGAAAACAAACATATGCAGGACACTATCATCAAGAAAGTTTTCTTCCTTGCTGAATTATTCTCCTACGTGACCCAGCAAAAGTCACCAAATACTATTTTTAAAGCCTTGTTACCTTGTTATTTTTCTTGTATTTAGATACAAGATACAAGACAAACATTTTGACATTAAAAAAAAAGGCCTATATTTCTGTTGTAAGATACTACGATAGTCCAAACGCAGGCATGATCAAAAGGCATTCTCTCCTCTAACAAATTAACTAACTGAGAATATATGCTAATTAACAGTTTAGAGTAGCAGCGCATCAAACTCTTCCTTTTGTAGAAACATCAGCTCTGGTTGCCATTCTTATTTAAATACACACATAAGATTTCTTTCCCTACCTGGCCACACCAGCTCCAACAAACACAAGGGTTTTCTTAAGCACACAACTGGCATTAGTAACATCCCTTCAAAGTAACAGTACTAAATGCCATCCACTTTTGAGTTTAGAACTTTACTTCGGTAAGTTCAGAGCAAATTATTGCCCATTTTTCATACCACAACACGTTGACAAATTAAAAGAAATCCTGAAATTACAACAAAGATCTCAAAACAAAATTCATACTTCAAAGATATACCCGAAACGTCCACGGATGACATGTAACTTTAGCAACAGAGAAATACCTCTAGATAGCCCTCTGAGAAAACAAAGGTAGTCAAAGTTTCCTTGTGGGCCTGTATCCCTAATTCTGTATTTATTGTCATGAATTACTAAGCTACGTACTAGGAACATCCATAGATCCCAGGACCGACACGACTCCGCTCCAGCTAGAGAGCTTTAGATGCGACAATCACAGCATTTGTCAAACAGTGCCGCGCACACGCTGAACCCGCTGATGCGAATGGAGAGCAGGAGGTAAACCCACATCTGTGCCTCGCAGGGTACTAACAACATTGCTCCTTACAGGCTCTCACAATACCTGCCCAGGAAATACCACATTTTCCAGTTTAACAGATGCACTTCCCACTCTTCCAAAAAAAAAAAAAAAAAAAAAAAAAAAAAAGGACAAAAAACCAAGAATGCATGTTAAGTGTTCAAGCTATCTGAAGCTATCAAATTCATCATCTAGATTGTTCCTTACAACAGTAGACAGTTTCAAGAGACAAATCCATGCAGCTTTCCAGGACTCAAAGTTGTTTATACACAGCTAATTACTTCTTACTTTCTTCACCCTTCTGGTGGAGGGACTGTAGAGAGGGGTAGAAATTGGTTTAAAACAAACGACCCATCCCAAACAGTGTATCTGTTACACCAAAATACACCTGGATACCACATCTGTAACAGGGAAGAAAAAAAAAAAAAAAAAATACTCTGCCACAGTCTAAAAAGCTAATTCACTTATGATGGTTGGCGTGGGATCTGAAACACACAGACCACTCCAGAACGCGTTTGTGGAAGTTCTGCTCCCGTTTATTTTTGAGAATGATTCAGAATTATTCTGGGAATCAAAAATTGCTAAAGAATATATTTCATTTTTATTTCACTGGTTTTATATATATTAAGTCAAACTACAATACCTCATTTCAAATTAGTTTGATTCTAAAACTAAACTTTCAAAAAATACATGCTGTATGAACTTTTAATACAGCAATAGATCATAAAAATTTCACATTATTCTGAAAATCTGCATTGCCTCAAGTGGTATAGGTCCTTTTCAAAGAAGAATACATACATAAACTCTTAAAACACTTCTAAGAGCAATCCTGAAATTATGACTTTGCAGTGGAAATTACAAAAAGCCTTGTTATTACACAAGAGATGAAAATATTATTTGACTTTCATTGCTTCAGTTAAATTTAATGGGAAGAGTTATAACCAAAGCAGAAGCATGCAACTCTTTCTAAATTGTAACTAGTAATGCTGAAAAATGGTTTGAATAGTATCAAGCTAAATACAACATTTAAAAGCAAGCTCTTGGCTATACAAATAACAAATTACTCAAAAAAACATAAACCTATGCAATCCTCAGGAAAGTCACATCAAAATCTGGGACCTCCTGAGTATGCTTCTTGCAAACACCTTTCCTACCACTGCCAGTTGTAGAAACAGGCTTCAAATAAGAACTTTTACTCCCAAAATTACTCTTTAGCAGACAGATAATTTTATTACTATATAATTAACCCCAAAATTATCAGCGATGACAAAGGGGTATTTTTCTATTTTAACTTTTCTGGTACTCTCATTATCAATGTGTTTCCTGTCTATCACAGATGGCCACTGGGATGACCCCACAGCTTCCAAGAACTAACAGAGCAGCTGAGTATGAGCTCCTCTTCAAGGGCCATCGACTGGAAGCAATAAAGACTTCATCCTTCACACCAAAAATCCAAACACTTCTCCCACCCCCATTTCAAGACACCAAAACACTCCGTCTCCCTTTCATGTCCGTAGTGTCACCAATACACAGTTAAAGATCTGCTCTACATACGATGATATGGAAAATGATTTATTGTAAGTAAAATGTGCACTGGGATTCCATAACATAGTATGAGAAGTTACAAACTAGCTCTAGTAATGCTTTTGTCCCATAAAACTCTAGCTGTTACGCACGTGCAGCAGAAATCGGTAAGACCAAACATACTACGTGTAACTTTACTATACAGCCTACCTAAAACTGTCATCAAACACTCATAGCCCGGGCTATGTTGTTTCTCACAACAATTTAAATCGGTTCCACAACCCAAGTACTATTTGCTAAACACCCATTACTAAAACAGTATTTCCTGCATTCTGTCACTTCACTCCACCTCTCTCCATTTTGTATTCACACATAGAGTGACAAATAACAGGTCGGGGATACTACAGCTAGACAACTAAACTCCTTGTCTTTCTCCCCCATGCCATCTCCCCCCGCATCACGCAAGCCTGCAGCCCAGGAGGATGTTACGTGCCGCTCACCACTCGCTCCCCAGCATCAAGGTTGTGGTCAAGTTCGGGTGCTTCTAAAATTCACACCCTTTCCTTTCTGTCCAATATCAGCGTGCCCCCAACTTTGCCATTCCTTCCCCCGTATCTTTCCAAGTGCCCGGCATTTGTGCAACTTCTCTACGTTGCTACTCTAGGAAAAAGAAAATGAAACTGTTTTGACACTGTAATCCCCCCCACCCACCACGACTCACTTCACTGACACCCCACGGTGCTCTAAGGGCAATTCTGGCTTACGTTTGCCTCCCAAGCCCAACTGTCCGTATCGCTGTCTATGGGTTTGATCCAATTTTACTGCGTTCCCCTCCTGCCTGCCTGCCTTCGTATGCTGTTCAGTGTTCTTATATGTTCTCTTTCTGGGGCTTTTGAATACATAAATGCATACACAATACACACACTCTCATTATATATAAACAACAACTATACTCTAAATAAGCCGTAACCCTCACCTTACCAAGGGGAGGGGGAAAGAAAAAAAAAAAAAAAAGAAAATCCCTTTCAGAAACTCAATTCTACAGTCTGACTAGATCTCAGGGAGAAGGAAAAGCACAAGAATCATTACTGTCACGCGTCTTGTCACTATCCTCTCCTTCACCCTCACCGATTTAGGACCCCAACTTCCATCCTCCTGCAGTTAAGCAACCAATCTATGTAACCTTCAGGACACTAAGTATGTTTTCTGTTTTGGCAGGTACCCCGCGTATTCCCTGATGCTCAAACGATAAAATGAGTGAACGGTTACCTTTTACGAAACAGCCACATTTTTAATCCTTCCATTAGGACTCGATAGAAACAGTCGGAATCAAGGCACGGTTAGGGAAAAAACACTGTCCGAGCCCATTTAAGGTTGCTAAAATTACTTTTTTTTTTTTTCTTTTTCATGATAGTCTGGACAAAGGAAAGCTAAGGTGGGGGGGGGGGGGGGGTGTTCCATGCAAATCCCCAAGGCGTCAGGACGAAGACCCCTCAATAAACCGAATTCGGAGACCCGACTTGCAACACCCTGAAAACAAACTGCAGCTCTACCGTCACACCACCTCCTGCTACACAGCACAGCCGTCCTACAACGTGTCCTCGCCCTCCGATTCTCTCTTTTCTCCCAGTTTGCTCTCCAGCTTTTCCTTGGCTTACCGAATTACTCGTCTCCGCACGAAGCCACATCCCGCTCTCCGCTCTCCCAGCACACAGGGGGAGCGGGGCTCCCCAGCAGAGACGGGCGCGGGGGCAGCGGCGCCCAGAAGCGGGGCGCCCCACGCTCGGGGCACCCGGGCAAAGGCAGCGAGCGGCGCCACGCCGGGGGATTCGCTGTCCCCCCGTCCTCACCGCAGGGCGCTGGGAGCCACGGGAGAGGCACGGCCAGGCGGGAAGGCCGCGGGCCGCCGGCGTTCCGCGCTCCGCCGGCGGGAGGGGACGGGGGCCCGGCTGGAAGGCGCCGATCGCCCGTAACTTACGCAGCTTTTTCCACATGGCGCGGTGGCAAGCGATGAAGCCCTTGCGCAGGGCCGCGCACACCTCGGCCGGCTCCGCCGAGCCGAAGCCCTTCTGCTTCTTGATGAAGCCCCACAGGTTCTCCCGGGCGAACTGGGCCGCCTCCCGGCCGCCGTGCCCGTCGCACACGGCGAAGAAGGCCACGGAGCGGCGCGGCCGCCGGCCGGAGCCGGAGCCGGGGCCGAGCGGCAGCGCTGCCTCCTCCGGCGCCCGCGGGCTCCCTCCCCTCCGCCGGCCGCTCTCGGCGAGGGGCTCGGCGGCCCGCGGGCCTGCGGGCGCCGCTCCGCCTTTGTGCGGGGGGCCGCGCTCCGCCTCGGCCGGCGGCTCGGGCTCCACCACGATCTGGGTCACGTCCTCCATGTATTTCCTGCCGCCCTGGTCGGAGAACACGCTCACCCCCAGCGAGTACGGCCCCTCCATGGGGGGGGGAGTGGGGAGGCTCGGCGCGGCGGCGCCCGCCGCTCCCCGCCCGCGATGGCTGCCGGCCCGCCCGCCCCGGACTATTGTTGATGTCGGCGGCGCCGCTCGGGCATGGCCGCTCCGCTCCGCTCCGCTCCGCCCGCCCCCGCCCGCCGCCGCTGGAACGGCGGGGCCCGCGCTCCGCGCCGCAGCGCCCCCTGCCGCGCCCCCGCCCGCCGCCGCCTGGCCGGGCCCCCGCCGCGCCGGAAGGGGCGGCCGCGAGCACCACGGCGCCCCCTGCCGCCGGCCGGCCGGCACGCAGGCAGCTCCGGCCGCAGGGCCGGGCGCGGCTCTACTACAGGCGGCCCTCCTCCTCCTCCTCCTCCACTACAGGCGGCCCTCCTCCTCCTCCACTACTACAGGCGGCCCTCCTCCTCCTCCTCCTCTACTACAGGCGGCCCTCCTCCTCCTCCTCCTCCTCCTCTACTACAGGCGGCCCTCCTCCTCCTCCACTACAGGCGGCCCTCCCCCTCCTCCACTACAGGCGGCCCTCCTCCTCCTCCTCTACTACAGGCGGCCCTCCTCCTCCTCCACTACTACAGGCGGCCCTCCCTCCTCCTCCTCCTCTACTACACGCGGCCCTCCTCCTCCTCCTCCTCTACTACACGCGGCCCTCCTCCTCCTCCACTACACGCAGCCCTCCTCCTCCTCCTCCTCTACTACAGGCGGCCCTCCCTCCTCCTCCTCCTCTACTACAGGCGGCCCTCCCTCCTCCTCCTCCTCTACTACAGGCGGCCCTCCCTCCTCCTCCTCTACTACAGGCGGCCCTCATCCTCCTCCTCCTCCTCTACTACAGGCAGCCCTCCTCCTCCTCCTCTACTACAGGCGGCCCTCCTCCTCCTCCTCCTCCACTACAGGCGGCCCTCCTCCTCCTCTACTACAGGCGGCCCTCCTCCTCCTCCTCTACTACAGGCGGCCCTCCTCCTCCTCCTCTACTACAGGCAGCCCTCCTCCTCCTCCTCCTCCACTACAGGCGGCCCTCCCTCCTCCTCCTCCTCTACTACACGCGGCCCTCCCTCCGCCTCCTCCTCCTCTACTACAGGCGGCCCTCCCTCCTCCTCCTCTACTACAGGCGGCCCTCCTCCTCCTCCTCTACTACAGGTGGCCCTCATCCTCCTCCTCCTCCTCTACTACAGGCGGCCCTCCTCCTCCTCCTCTACTACAGGCGGCCCTCCTCCTCCTCCTCCACTCCAGGCAGCCCTCCTCCTCCCCTACTCCAGGCACCTCTCCTCCTCCTCCTCCCCTACTCCAGGCAGCCCTGCTTAAGGCTACAGGCAGACTTCACTAGCTGTAAGTAGGGCGCCAGCTTCTAATTGGAAGCATGGGACTCTCCACATTGCTCCAGGAATCCCAGCATGTTATTCCAGCTCCCCACCCCGCGTCTTTCCCTGCTCCTGGCCTGAAAGCCCTGCTTTCCCACTTGGACAATAAGGATTCCCACTGGGGATTTCCCTGGAGTTACACATCCCAAGGGACGTGCTGATGCAGCGTTTATGCTTGTGACCGTAAGACTTCTAAGATGCTCCCTGCGTACTGGAGGGTTTTGTGCATTTCATTTTTATAGCTGAAATTCTAGACGTCATTTCATTTGCCATCTACTACCGCATTCAGCTCCCAGAGCCCCTTCCCGCTACAAGCTTAAGACAGCTAAAGCCATTACTGAATTTCGCAAAAATACTTCCACTGTCAGGAAAATGGAGATAATTGTTTGGCTTAAGTACTTTGGATTTCCTTCCATTAACCACATTAAAGTCAACAGTATTCAAAAATAAGAAATATATCAACAAAGCTTTGAATTTCTAGAGCGCCTAGGGATTTGAAAACCTGTTACAAATGTTAATGAATTAATCCACGCTAATCCTGTAAAATAACTATCCCTTCTTATTTTACAGGTGTTTATACCATCAGATCAATCATCAGCCAAATATAGAATTGAGAAATCCTGCTTTAAAAATCTGTCCGTGAAGTTTCCCAACACTTTTATACAAGTACATTTGCCACATAGATGATGAAATGTATACTTTAAGGGTGCGTAAAGGAGACAAAGACTAATTTGACTTTTATACGATCCAAAACACCACAACGTCTCCCTAGTTCCCTTTTAATTAACATAAAAGCATGGCACATCAATTGCCAGGCCTGCAGAAGATCCACTGCCATCCACAGCACAGCACACATAAAAGGGGATGAATAGATTTTTTTCAATTACTTTTTAATACAAAGTAGCCAGAAAACAAGGAAACTGACTTGAAACTATTGACAAAAAAAAAAAAAGACAAAATAATATTGTCAGATCTGTGTCATCATAGGGACAACTAAAGTCTATTACTTCTGAGAAGTACAATATCCCTATTTCATAGCTGAATAAATGTAGCCAGAGATATTATTATGTAAGGATTAGTACCATTCAATATAGGTAATACTTTCCCAAACAATTTAGAGTGGAAAAAATCATAGGCTACTCCAAGAACAGAAACAAAGAGATTGACTCCTACCCCTATGTTTTACATAAACATATTCTAGGTAGTCTGGTATTTGTAAAGAAGTTAAGGAAACAAAAAGGGAAAAAAAAATTAGTTATGATGGAAGAAACTCCTCAAACTGCAAGGTACTTCTGTCTTTTTTTTTTTTTTTTTATGTCCAAGTATTGCTTTCGCCTTTAAAGTGGAATAAAGTGCCTCATTTCTGTCAATCCTAACTTTTACAGTTAAGACAATAGCACCATATATAAAGCATACCTACATTCACAAATTTAATTAAATTACAATACATTAAAGATGTTCTTGCACGCAACAACTACATTCCCAAAACCGCCGTTGGAAAACAAAAGTGCTTCAAGATTTGCAGGGCACACAACCAGCACATCCTCCAGCAACTCAAACCATATTTCCTAATTTTCTCCTGAAGTCCTTTAGCTCACCAGAAACTTTGATTCAACTAAACCAGACGCTTGCAGAAATAGGAACATGCATCTAAAAGTTGAAGGTGCAGGGAAAAAAAGCTTTTAATAAAGATGAAGTTTGATGGAGAGCACCACTGCAGTTTCTGCACTCCAGGACCTAGGTCATAGGCAATAATTGAAGGGCAATTTAGCATTTTTTCACACACCTCTCATTCATATATAAAAATGGGGAATAGTTTTCTTGTTTTTATACTTAAAGGAACCAAATGCTAAGCAGAAACTGCCCATGGTCCCCCAGCTATTTCAGAGACAGAAGATTCTGAAGTTAGGTTAAGTGGCTTGTCAAAATTAAAAGCTCTTTTTTTTTAATATACAAGTTACAAACATTTAATGTCAAATGTTTCTAAACAAAATACAATCAGATATTTACTTGACAATAGTTTTCTCTCATTTTGGCTAACAGTTATTGAAATAAATCCATTTCAGAGTGTACAGGCATTATTATTGCTTAGTCCGGTTCAACCAATTCAAATAATTTCTCAAAATTAAAGGCCACAATTTCTTCTGTGGATGAAAAGGTTTTAAAGTGTAGCTTAAAAAAATTCTCAAATAGGCTTAAGCTAAATTAAATTAGTTACATTTTAAAGAAAAGAATTACTCCATCTTTAGCCAAACTAGATTAAGCAGCTGTAGTTTAAACCCAGACGAATCTGTTAGGTTAGCTGACATCAGAAGTGGTGACATGACTTCCATGAATTACTTTACTTTCTAACGTTTACTAGTATATCAAGTAGTCTGTTAGATATAGCCATCAGCAATCTCACTAGGGTATCTTTGAGAATTACCTATCCACAGGCTCAAAGACTGAAAAGCAAAAAGAAGAAACAGAAACATACAAAGGGGAGTAAGATGCACGGGGTCAGGTGCCTGGAGCTCAAGTACTGCAGAACGGAGGGGGATGTTGTAGTAGAGACAGAAGAACCAAGAGAAAGCGTTGCACACCAACACATTGTTCCTCAGTGACACCTCCTGTGAATCTGAAATTAAACATTTTCTAGGTCTACACTCAACCAAGTGAATAAACGAGTCTACCTCCTCAGCAGGTGTGGCAGGGAAGAAGGCTTCCACAGGCACTAACATTTTTCACAGCAGTACTCCTTTCCCTCAGCTCCATCAGACAATAAAAAGAACCGAGACAGGTCCACTCATCTGAATTCCCCATCACAAGCCAGTGCTGGGTGGCCAGCATCCTGCCCTCTCTTTTCTAGTAGCATGCTTTATTTAAAGTTAGCCAAAATTATATATTGTAAAAGCCATGAATAATTTTGACTGACAGATGAAAAATACAAAATTGTCAATAGCTCAGATACGTAAAAAGCTCATAACCTGGGCACAAACTTACTAATCACAGAAGAGCAGAAAGCAGCACTGCCCATCCGGCTTTGGCAAACCTAAGTTCTTAAAGCCTTCTTAATATGTAAGGCACCTCAGCTGACTTTGGTGACTAACCTTCATGTCTTATTGCTTACAGCCACAAAATAATCCTTCTCCTTCCTCCAGCCCCTAAGTAAGCTTCGACGAGCCCAGCTGACAGTGACCAAAGGCTATCATACCTCTTATGTCTTTTGCATAGCCTAGGTGAAATGTGTCGGTCATCTCAGCAATAGTCTCAGATAAAGCATGAGAAACTCATGTAAAAAGAAAATCAAACTGAAGAGTACCCACATTTTTAAAGGTTTTTCCCTAGCCAATGAAGGAGTGCAGACCTGACCATGCAAGGAGTTAACACCCTCTGGGTCTGATGGAGTATAATCTCTGTTTCTTCATACTTCCTGAGGTATGACCATAATGGCATTGCTTCAACATTTCATCCCGAATGCGACTCCTGAACTGATGTATATGAAGAATACAAAAATGAAAATTTATTTATCTGGGTTGCAGTAAACATGAAAGAAAAAAAAAAATTACCATCATTAAAAAAAAGATCTGACAAGTTCATGTGAATGCTCTGCGTTTAGCTCTTGTTTTAGAGCAACAGTCTGTTATGTTGGCTCCTCTACAGTTTAATGATTTCCTGTTAAGAATTTAAAATTGGAAGCCTCCAACAACTTCCCCATAAACTATTTTCAAGGTTCCTTTAATATCCACATCAAGGAGATATAGTAGGTTCATATGTTATCCATGTCAGTTCACTTCCTTCCCACTTCAAAATAAGCACATTGCAGGAAAATTCAGCACGGTTTTTTTATTTTCTTAGAACCTTTTCTCCCACTAAGTATGTCCAGCTATAGCAATTAAAAAAATAAAACTGTTCACATACACAAGCTCATATTTAAACCATGACAAAATGAGAACCGCTGGTCTAATCTGAAAAGGCTAAACTATGCTAGATTATGATCCAAATCCAAATTTTCCATTGCTGAGTTAGCTTGAACCTTCAACTATATTCATACTGAACTTCATCCATGCTAACACACCAATTTCACAGACACATTTTTGCTCTTTGACAAGTACCTTACCTTTAATGAAAACATGCAAACAATAGTCTTGCCCTGGCAGCATATGAAACAGATTCGATCTTTTTCATCCATGCTTTCTAGAACTATATTCCTGCAAAACAGACACGGCATTTATTTAGTACTTTTCACTTACACATCTCAAACTATATAGCACTCTTATAGCACTCTTTTGACTCAGAAACGATATAATAATTGCAGTAGTTATGCTATTGCACCACATTTACAAAGTTATTTGAGCTAGGCATATAAGAGGCAGAGCATCTGCAGGCACCCCATC
Organism: Pelecanus crispus; assembly: GCF_030463565.1. Taxonomy (NCBI): domain Eukaryota; kingdom Metazoa; phylum Chordata; class Aves; order Pelecaniformes; family Pelecanidae; genus Pelecanus; species Pelecanus crispus. The sequence goes on along the minus strand of NC_134654.1, from coordinate 3,116,429 downwards.
TCAGTTCCTCACAGGGTCAATGAAAGGACTCGCAAACACTAATCACCACCTTTCTAGCCTTTCTAGCAAAAATCAGCATCTATACCTGTCCACCAAAAATGCCCGTTATGTGAACGCTTTCTAATTAATTTCAGTTAAAAACAAGTCAGGTGAAACTGCAGTTGACTTAACCTGACCTAAGAACACACCAGTGGAAAAAAATGCAGCAGTAAGAGAGGCAATCCTGCTGCTTCTTGCATAAGCTTTAACAGATGTACAGCTCCTAATTTGGCTGAAATATAAATCTGCACGCACAACTTAAAAAAGAAAAAAACAACAAAAAAACCCCCTTTTCAGTTTGCAGCTCAGCCACAGAGTCAAAAATTGTGAGACAAAGACAACATTACTACTTTCTGCAGTAATTTGCAGACCAAATTGACTCGTTAGACATGAAACCATGGTTTCACATAAAGGTTTGGAAAAAGCTCATGTGAACAACCTCCTCTAGCAGAGGTGAACTTCAGCAGCTCACTGTTGTCCAGAAATAGTAAGTTGGTACCAATATCTGGTTAGGATTTTTTTTTTTAAGGGTTTCGAGGAGTTTTTTTGTGATGCAGAACATCAGGCTCCAACCACATTCTATTGAAATTACACAACCATCTTTCTTTGCAGATGTAAAATCTCTTCTATGTGAACTTCTTCAACAGAGGGAATTTTGACAACCAAGAGGTTGTTTGATCTCTAGGGGCACTTTTTATAATAGAAGACTATGATTAGATTTTCTTTATACATTTACCCGTTATTAGGCTTGTCTGCATCCCCATCCACTACAATGATACACAGATGTACAGAGCCATTGCGCTCCATACGCTTTACATGTGACTTGTTCAGATACCCAGATGCATCTTCAAAAGCTAAAATTACAGAAGACAGACTGACTGAATGCTTTTGCCTAAACAACACACATTAGCATTTTGCTTTCAGACACGGGCAGTATTTGTAAGTGTCCTTTAAATGTTTCCCTATATAAAAAAGACAAAAGCAGAGAGAAAGATACCAACAAAGATAAGAACATCCATCAGAACCTCTGCCAACAAGCACTGAAGTCAGAAAGATTTTTCTAACATCTGCAACTATTAATGAGTAATTGCATTAAAATAATTTATGGATGTGAAAGGCACACCATTGAATGGAACCATTTTGCTAATAAGTTCCCAATACAGCTTAAGGAAAAAAAAATCCATTCAACAAATAGGATAAGTTTAACTTTAAAGCTATTCAGAGAACCAGCCAATTATTTAATAAAAGAGACTTTTGTAAGTCTGTTTTGCTACTATGTTACTTTGAATGGTTACCTACTATCGCCACATTAAACACACATACACTGAATCAAGCACTCCACCAACTCGCTAACAATGCCTTTAAGAACAAAATATGTATCTACAATATAAAAACACCAAATTGTTCAATACATAAATATATCAAGCCATACCGTACTAATAAATGACAAACGCTACTACATCTAAATTTTATTTCTGCCTAGAGATTAAATCACTTTTGCTGTAAGGATTATTCCTCAGGCTCTACCAAAACGAATTACAAACTGAAAACATAATATACTCCAGAGAGAGTTTATACCATGTCCTTCTTTCACAGATACGTTTGTCTCCTTGAACATGCATGCTATATTTTTGTCTACAAAAAATTACAAGATGGTAAAAAGCGTGGCCTAACTAGTTTTTCAAGACATAGTAACTTATCGAGAAGATAAAGTCCATTGCCACAGCGCTGTCTTAAAAAGTATATTTACCTTTGGCATTATTTTCAGAAATCTTATCAGATGCTTTATTTTAAAGGAAAAGGAAGAAGATTATAAGTTCAAGAATTACCATTTTCTATGTATTATTGATTCTTTTTTCCTTCATGCACTGGAAAGCTGCCTTGGGTGTCCCCTCCAAATGTAGGCCTCCACCTCTAACCTGAGGTAAATAGCCTCTGCCTCTTGGGGGGCTAATTGCCAACAGAAACCAGCTGTCTTTCAACTGAAAAAAAACCACACCGAATCAGAAAATAAGAAGAAAAACCTGGAGCCACCAATAGGCAAAAGCAAAAAGAAAAAAGAGGACAAAGCAATCTTCCATGGCCTGTTTATGTCACATTCCTTTCTTCCCACCCCATAACATTTACTTTCTGCAAGTAAAGGACAAAGAATAATGTCCTCTCACAGAACTGGGGGAGGGAGGAATAGCAACAATTTGGGATTATTCAAAACAGTCCCCAAAGTGAAACAGCAGAAGCTCTGCCTCCTATAATTTTTAAAATAAAAAAGAACAAACAATAAGTCACAGTAGCAGTCCCGCATTAGCTACGAAAACCAAAATAAGCCTTGACAGAAGGAGAAATATCTCCTAGTCTAGTTAATGCATCTAGGGCTTGGGTTTTTTCTATCCATGCGTATGATAAAAAGTTTGAAAAACGCAGAATATTTAAGTCTGAATAAAAGTTTTGTTCACGACCACGCTAGAGCGGTCAAACTTGAGTGATATGAACTTAGCGCGACATCAAAATCTACACCAAGTAGTAATCTCAGAGTCCTTGCCTGTATTGCACTGGGGTGGCTCAACCACTGGCTACACACAGTGCGAGCCTGGTTTAGACCGAGGGATCGTAATTGCCTCTGCCTAAAAATCTACCATCTGTGCCCGAAGAACTAGCCAATATGTTCTTAGTGGTGTGTGCGAGCCCCGCGCGGAAGGCAAATTAGGAAGAAAAACATGCCTCCAACAGCTTGATGGAGATAATGAGATATCGACAAAATACAGCGCCATTTCCACGCGGGGTCACAGGGCTAATTTAGGCAGGGAAAAGGGTGGGTTTGCCACATGGCAGCCGAGGAGGAACACCAGCCGAGGCAGGTATGCTTCAGGTACCTTAGCAAACCCCCTCAAATGCCGGGCTCCCAAGTAATGCGCACCTGGAGCTGCCAGCACACCTGAAAGCCACCGAAGGCCCAATACCAGCGGTATGTCACCACAGGCGAGGCTGTAAATCCCAACATTTCCACTCATGAGAGAGGGCTGGGCAGGCCCGGGGTTTGGTGTGTGAGGGGGACGCTCAAGGTTCCCCCTGAGGCCAGCTGCCGGGGTGCCCAGCTGCTTCCCCGCACAAACAAAGCCCCCACGGCCCACGCCGGCTGCGGGAAGGCACTGCCCGGCCATGGCCGTCCCCTGAGGGCCGGGCCACGATCCCGCCACAAGTCAGCCCGACCCCACCGCCTCCCTTCGCCCTCACTGCCAGCGAGGTTCCCCTCGCCCCCACACCTCCTCCTCCATATTTCCTCTCACCCCCCCAAATAACCCCGTAGCCCCGCAGCTCTTCGCTGCCCCGGGCTCTCCCCTCACGCCTCCGCGCAGGCGGATGACTCCGTCCCCCTTCTCCCCCTCTCATCCCCACGTCCTCCGCGCTCCCGCCGCTCCCTCCCCGCCCGGGCAGAGCGGGAGCCCGGGGCGCCGGGCGCGGGAGGTGGAGCGGCCGCGGAGCAGGCGGGGGGAGGTGGGTGGGGGGAAGGCGGCTCCGCACACCCAAGATGGCGGCGGTGGAGCTGGAGTGGGTGCCCGAGACGCTCTATAACACGGCGATCTCCGCCGTGGTGGATAGTTACGGGCGGGCCCGGCGCCGGGACATCCGCTCGCTGCCCGAGAACATCCAGTTCGACGTGTACTACAAGGTGCGGGGAGGCGGCGGGGGGCCGAGCGAGGCCCGGCCGGGCCTGTGGAAGGAGAAGCGGGGAGGAGGGAGGGAAGGTCCGGGTCCCGGCCTGCCCCAGGCCTCTCCGCGGGGGGCTCGGGGGCGCAGGGCCTCGGCCGGCGGAGCTTGGCCGCCGGCGCGGAGCGGGGCCCGAAGGACGGGCTGGGGGGTGAGGGCCGGCGTGGGGCCGCCTGGGCTGCGGCTGGAGGCGCGGGGGCTCCGGGGGAGGCTCGGGCAGGGCCGGGGGCCTGCGGCTCCCCCCCCATCCCCGCTGCCTCCACTCGTGGGCGCCGGGCCGGCGTGAAGCGCCCGGGGGCCGCGGGGAGGGCGCGGGGGAGCCCCGCGGGGGAGGCGGCGAAGGGGCCTGGCCTTGGGGTGAGGGCCCGGGGCGGGGGAGGGTGCCTGCCCGCCGTGCGAGCTGGAGAGCGGCTAGGGGCAGGATGAGACCAAGCTCTCTGGCCTGGAATGGATTTTTTTTTTTTTCCCTTTCCCTTTTTTTTTATTTAAATATATTGGAGGAGGTGATGTCAGTGGTAGAAGGAGCAGAGTTTGCCATGCTGTTGTATCTTCTTTAATGATCTGGTAGGAACCAGATGAAAAGAATTGAGACTCATTTAACGATATAGTTTATTAGTCTTAAATCATTCTTTTCCGAAAGGGCTGCCTCTCATTAGCTGTCTCTAAGATATCCAGAGTTCGAGTAAAAGGTACGCTGAGATGGTCCGTTAATTTCTATTGTCCACTAAATAGGCATTTCATCCATGTACAGGAATGGCTGGAAACGAGCATTCATCTGGGGAGAAACAATGTGAAAAACAAAACAAAAACCACCACCACAACTAAGATGGGGATAACCCTTCTTTCCTCTGCCAGTATATTTCTAAAAATCTAGGATGTGCTAAATGAAGTAATCCTTTAGGTGAATCGTGATGAACCAGGAGTAGTGGCCCATCATGTATTTGTAGAGTAATAGTGTTTATAAGGAAGGCTGATCTTCACTAGAGACAGGGAAATTGCTTCTGCAGCGTTGGAACAGGCATGTACATTTTCTCTATACTAGCTATTACGTTTCTGCCTTATGCATTGAGAAATATGGAAACCCCTTTCTACCACATATGAGCATGCTCACAGGTAATGATGTGGTTGATGTATGGCAATTGTCAGATAAAGACTGAAGATATGGAAGTAACAATGTGGAAGAATATTTTGGGGTTTGTTTTTAACTGTTGATAAGTGTGATGATTGACAAATAAACTTGGCATTACCTGTGCTGATGTTCATTCAGATGAAAGGATGGGACTCTGTGGCTTTTAAAAGCATAAAAAGAAAGCCTACTTCTAATGATAGAAATATCCAAGTATGTATTATTCCCAGATTGTTTAAAAACTCCTCTGTAGGTGAGCTTAATAGATCATTAACTTCTTATGCTTTTATTAGCACTCTTCAGTGGTTGCACTGAATTGGATTCATATGGAGTTGTTCCATAATGAAAAAAGAACCAGCAGTATAGCTGACTTCTAAAGAGACTGATTTGTTTGTTCTGCCTGTGTATGTTGGTATGCCAGTTTGTTGGATAGATGATAATAAGCATGTTAAGTACCTGTCCTCAAAATAATGTTTCTGTTGTACTAATCATTAGCCAGTATAACTTTTGTTACTGACAGTAATTTGGATTGCTTTTCCTGCTATTTCGGTGTTTTACAACAGGACAATCTTTGATAATCTGAAATGTGTAGGGTACACCTGTATTTCTCTTACAAGTACACACCTATGAGATGTTCACATACAGAATAAATAAAACTAGGCTACACAGTGCAGTGAGTGTTTTCCCATTGCTGCCAATGGTAGGCTAGTCTTCCATGTATTTGCTACTTGTTCTTTTTTTTTTAATCTTTCCTGTGTAGGAGAACCTATCCTCTTGAATAGTCACATTCAAATTAGCTTATACATAAATGTAACTAAACCTTGGATGGGATGCTGAAAGGAAATGGGCAGCCCTTACTAAATGGTGTTCTATATGCAGAGATGTCTGCCTGCAGTGAGTGCCTCGAAGCCTAGCCCAGATTACAAGTCTTTTGGAACAGTGTTTGCATTTTTCTATGCGCCTATACAGCACTTAGTAACTGGTTTGTGATTTCTGTATTTGGATGGCTACAGCAATACAAATGACGTAGCTGAATTCGGTTAGAATGAGGACAGCAGCACACCTTTGGACAGTCCTCTCGTGTATGGTGCTTGTTTTACTCTTGGTTCTGGGTACAGTTATGTTCAAAATCACACAGATATTAAATACCATTTCAGGGTGGTGAGCTATGTTCAGTACATCCTGACCATCAAGTTCTTTAAAGCAGAAGTAGAACTTCTAAAGACAGTAACAGTCTTTAAAGTAAGACAAACTAGGAGACTTTTAAATTGTTGTTCTTACTGCATGGTGGTGGCTGCTGCTGTGCTGAGGGGGTGTCAGTTGTTAGTATCATATGGAGTAGTACTTATTCTTTAAATACAGCTGAGGAAAAGTGATGTGTAATTGAGGATTTGCATGAATATACTTGTGCTTAGACCTTGATAGAGAATCACTTTTTTTCTGTGATTATTAAAAGGAATAAAAATGTTTCCAGTTTTTCACGTATAACTTGTAAGTAATGGTTTGTTACCCAGGTATTAATCATGGTTTGTGATGGTGGAGAACCTGTCACTGATTTTGCAAAAAATAAAAGGTAGTATCAGTCAGATTTTATTTTGATATTGGATGTTAATTGGCTGTGGCCATACAAAACTTTTTTTTTATTGTATTCATTGGTGTGACCAGTCAAACTTAACATTTGCCAGTCTTGCACAGCTTGCCAACCTGTTTGTGTTGATGAAGATGACATAGGTAGGATACAGAACTATTACAACCACAGAGATAGTCAATGTGCTGTTATTTAAAAGGGAGCAAAATGCTAGTGGAGTGTCTTGGTCTTTGTTTTTTCCCCAGGATACCCTCTAATCCAGTGTTTGGCTCTATTGTCATAATATATTGCCTTTATTTCCCATTCCTTAACAAATCCAATTACTTTTAATTCTACATATTCCAGAATTGGTACCTTCTAGGACATGCCTTAAAAACCTGTGCATTTGCACTTAACAATGAAGAGTCAAACCTGGGGCAGTTGCAGAACGTTCTTTGTTGTGGACTCAGTAAGAAATGGGTTCTGCTGCAAGGTGACAGAAATAGGCAGGTTCCTAATACTAAGCATATTTATCTTCCCATAGCATTCTTAAACAATGACTAAAGCTTAAAAAAAAGGTGTTATCGAATAATCGTGACTGTAGTAAAACAACAAACCTGTACTGGTCCAGCGGGGTGTTACTGGATTTTTTTCAAGTGGCATTTGACTTTTCCTTGCAACCATTAGAAAAAAATAATAGAGGCAGAGCAGAATGCTTGTAAGGATATCCTGGAAATTTTCAAGTCTACATTTGTGCTAAAAAATATTTAAATGTCTCATTAATCACAGCTGTATTTTGAAGAGCTTAACTAGTATTGTTACAAGTAACACCTGTATCTGGGTGGGGGGAAGAAATATGTGCAAACACATCATATTTTGTTTCCTTTGTCTTTGCTGGCTTTATGTATGTACTGGTTGTGTTTTTTTCCTAGTAAAACTAGTTAGGTTCTCTTGGTTTTTTGGGGGGGAAGAGAGAGTTTTTAAAAACCAAAGACAGACATACTCTGGATCTCAGTGAAAATAGGATGTGCCTGGCAGGTACGCAGCATTTGCAAATGCCAAAATTCGGTATTAAAAAGTAGATGACAACTGGAATAAACTGTAAGTCCTCAAAAAAAAAAAAAACCAAACCCAAACCACACACATCCCACAAAATGAGGAAAATGAAATTATTATATTTTGTAGTTTGTTGGGGAGAGGATAGTGTTTTGAGGGAGGGAGTTCGTGTAAAGAATCTAGTTTCTGTTGACAGAAACAAGATAATTGAACTATCTAGTCTGATGACTGTTCAGTTAGTGTCTTATACAGAATTCAGTTCTCTCCCCCATGCCTCAGCTTTATATTCTGTTGTGTGTAATTATCTCATTTCTTTGGTTCTCATGGTGCTTTTGAAGAGATACTGCTTCATCAGTTGTAGTGGCAGGTATATGTTGCAGTTATGCATTAGCAGGCTGATCTTGGACTTGCATTGGCTAGCAAGGAGTTTTATCCAATGTTTTCCTTTCGGAATGTCTTTTCTGGATTGTGTGGTTTTCTTTTTTTACATTGATTTTTCTTGAAAATTATTTGGGTCCAATGTTCTTTGAATGTTTTCTGATGAGATCATTCACCACAGGGACAACTGGGGATGACATTAATTTGGTTTATTTAGTTAGTGCAGACCTGTAACCTTTAGTAATTGCACTGTGCTAACTTGTTTTTCATTAAAATTTTTAGGCAAAATCTAGAAGGTTATAATCATGCTTTCTCTTTGAAGTGCTAGAGAAAACTTCTGAAGTGCTCCTACCTTGATGTCAATCAAAATACCAGATTTTTGAGTTTAGATCCTGATAGCTTCAACTTCTATAATAATGAGTGTAGCTGCAGTATCATGTCTCCTCACTGTACTCTGCTAATCCAAAAAAGAACAAGCATGGCTAATAAAAGCTCTTGTATCGCATCTAGGTATTCTTTGAACCGAACAAAATGAATAAACAGGAATTTGCTGACTGTTCACAACAAGCAATAGAATGTCCATTCTCTGCATTGCAGTACAGATTGTTGTTACTGATGAAGAATGATTATAAGCATAACTCGTATAAGATTGGAATAAAACTGGCTTGTCCCAAGCCTTCAGTCTCCTGGGTGTTTGATGAGAGTGAAGAGGATAAACTACCCCTGAAATGAAGCGTAGCTGTGCTGCTTAAGTTTTGAGGTTTTCTGACCAGGGGAGTACGAACAAGGTCAGAAGCAAGCAATGTGTGAGGGAGGTAAAAAAAATCCCAGAGCGAATGGGTCATATTTTGTAGGACTTCTTTGTGAAGTCACGCTGATCGGTCGCAGCAGGCTTAATTATGTTCATGCTGCTGTGTTTTGGGGGGTCAGAAATTAAATGTGTATGTGAGGAGAAGATCATGATTTCCGCATGTGTGCAGACACACACGTACAACCATTCTGATCATCTGGTTAGACTCGCAGAGCAGTGTGTGCAGTAGGACTTCACTGAATACTGCTTGAATTAAATCGTATCCTTGTATCGCCCCCTTTTTTAAATTAAAGCCTAACAGTCAAGGAGAATCATCACTTCATGAGGTTTTTTCCAATTATTATTACTCTTTATTTTAACACATGCCTTATTTCTGTAGTCTAAACTTAGACTAGAACTGAACTATCTTTCCTTGTTATGTCTTTACTGGTTTGAAACTTCTTGCCTTTGCTTACCGTTCTTCTAACTTGTATTACTCGGTTTGCTTTTTCTTGTTTTTTTGAACCTCCAACTCTGGGGCATGTTTTCTAATCCTGATATGCTCTAGCTTCCCTATTTTTTTCAGCATCCGTGTTTGGTCTTAGATGCTGGAGCTCCTCATAATTCAGATAATGAGGTCACATCATGAGCAGAGGTGTTCAGCTCTTGCAGAAACAATAATTCCTGTTTCCACTTCATTTCTGTTGTACTGATTTAACTTTGACGCAAAGTGGTTTTCCCTGCTTGCTGCTGCAGAGGATCATATGAGTGTGTGACTGTAAGGCTCAGACTTTGTATCCCTTGTGCTGGACTCTGTGTAGATGGGAAACAAAAAACTTCTGCTGATATGGTACAGAAGGAGGAGTGAGTGGGAAGATGTGGAGAAATGCACTGTGTGTGGAAAGCAGTAGGCTCCAAAAGTTGTCTCTGAAGTTACGCTTATTGAATAAGGTTGGGTTTTTTCCTTGATTATTTATTTGATTGAGGTTCATAAAGATCAGCCTCATAATTGGTGGTATGTCTTCAAAGAAGAGCTGTGAAGGTTGCTTTTTTTTTATGCCCTAAACAATATCCAACAGAACTAGCGCTTGTCCAGAGGCTCTGTACATGATTTTGAAATGGATTTAAAAGAATCAAATGTACCTATATTTCTAACTGATTATTTTCTAAGGCTGTTCCCCCCCGCCGCGTCTGTAATGAGTCATTTGTCAACAGATTGATTCAGTTCACTGTTGACTCTCAAGAAACTTTTCCCTTCCTTGCGAAGTAGGGAAGGAAGATTGTGGTTACGGCCAATCTTTTTTTCCCAAATACCGATGTTTGTTGATTAAGTACACAGTCCTTCCCAAATTTGGCATGATACTTCATGGTACACACTAGACATTACTAAACATGCTGGGGAGCTCCTTAGAATTCCTTGTATCTTTAATTCTTACTGAAATATCCATATTTATTTTTCAGTCCTCTTCTAAACTGGAGCAATAGGAGCATATTTTTCAAATTGCGTATGCTACAGTTCCTCTTCTAGAGGGTCCTTTTACAACTGGTTAGAATTAATCTCCAGCTGCTTTGAAATGTGATTTTTTTTTTTACATTTTTATTATTTTTTCATTAGGTTTAGAAAAATCTTTTCTGTTGTGACTGTATGTAGTGAAACAGCCCAGAGTGTTGGTTGTACAAATACTGTATAGCTTTTTCTCTTGTGTTATGGCTTTGCTTTTGCTGGCAGTTTAACATATCTTTGTCTTTATTTTCAGGGGTTTGCTAGGAAGCAGTTAGAGCTCAGCTTAATCTATCCAGAGAGAGAAATCTGACAAGAACTTTAACAGAATTGCATGTGCATGATGACATAGTAATAGATAAGTTACAAGTTAATGTTACTAATATGTTTAATTGAGGACACCGCCATACGTAGTTTTTGAATGTCTAGGTGGATGTGTTACGAGTTAAATATTAAGCCTTAGATCCTGAAGGAGGATCATGGTGACTGTCTCACAGCTATGCAAACCAGTTTGATTGTGCATGTGTGTAATAATATGCCTATATATTAAACTTATACCCTGGTTCCTGTCTTCAGTGCCAGAACTAATGTGTCAGCATGAGCTGATGAAGTTGGAAGTCGTATTGTAGGCTGTTTATTCATTTTTCTATAGGAAAAAGAAAAATAAATCTCTGTTAAGCTCCAAATAGGTTAAGTTTGTGTCTAGAAGACATTTGTTTTTTAAGAAAAGAATAGTTCTTCAGAAGTCCAAACCTCTGCCATTCTTGTCAGGGCATGTTTTTCTTGAATCACTATTCTGTTTTGTTTTTCGTGTTATGTAGCAAGGCTTGTGGTCAGGAATTTTGTCTCTCTAGAGCTTTAACAAGAGAACCGTTTCTTCAGTGCTTGCAACTGCTTCTCAATGGACAAATGAGTGTTACTGAACCTCCTGGAATTGCCTCACAGTTTGACGTATACTCACTCACTATTTCCATGTCAAATTTTGTTTGAAAATATTGCTGTAACACCTACAACAGTTTCAAGAGACTTCAACCTGAGTTAGTTCCTTAAAAATGTTTGCCAGTATGTCAAGGGGAGGGGTGAATAGTGTGGTAAATGTCCCAAGGATACTGTATGTCTGGTTATACCAGTGCAAAATAGGTTGGGGTTTTTTCTGCATGCCGGAACGGTGCAAGTATTTACCTTTGAATTGGGATGAGAGATGTGCAGATAGCAGGCCTGGACCTTTGGGCCGTAAGCCAAATTCTACATGTGCCTGAAATAAGTGATGTGTCAAAATTGAGGGTGTAGTTTGGGACCTCCCCCCGCTCCCCCCCCCCCCCCGCCAACCAGGACATTTATTCGGTAGGAATTCAAGAATCGCATGTGACAGGAGGCATATTACAGCATGTGTTATGTAACTTCATAAATATATTGATTTTTAAAAGTCTTACTGCAGTTAGTATTTAGTAAACTAGTATCAGAGTAATCTCTGGGATTTTTAGTTAGCACTACAAGGTGAGAAGGGGAAATGATAATGTACTTGGTTGAAAGCTTAAATGTTGAGCATGTGATAGTACTTTGGATTGGTTTAAGTCCTGGTAAAATAGCTTGGGTATATGTCTTAGTTTTGTCCAGAAATTATCTCATCAGTTATGATAAGATGTCAACTTTTGGTTTTGGGCCTGGAATACTAGGCAAGATTTAATCCTCTTGTTTGGTTGCAGAAAATATGTTTTAGGTTTTATAGTTACCATTAGACAGCTGTGTTGAAGAAAATGAGCTCCCTTAACCATGACTGTAGTTTTTAAATACACCAGACTGAATGTTCTTTCACTGCCAGAGAGAATACAGCTTCAGAAGAAACTGATCTCTTTGAAGTGCAGGGACATGGCACTGTCTGCATGCAAACTTGCACTGTTTTTTGAAAGAGTTCTCTTCTTTTTTTTTTTTTTTTTTTTTTTTTCTCCCCCTCTCAGGGAAATAGATGACTAAAAAGAAAACACTCATTTCTGGCAATTGACATTATTAGGTCAAAGTATTTTTGAAGTTGGGGGTTTTTTTTAGGTTCTGTTGTTAAAATAACAAAGTTGCTATGCTGTAGAATCAGTGTCATGTGCTTTTATAAGAAGAGTTGACTAAAACTAAATTTCTGCCTGGAGGAGATGTTCCCACATGCATTGTTTGGAGTGCTAACTCATCTGCTTCCAGTGTTCCTGGAGGAGAAAGGTGAACCAGACTCAGGACACTTACCAATAGAAGTATTTTAAGAAATTATTAAAACTGAGAGGAATATTAAAATTTTCATTAAATCTGTGTTTATAATTGAGCATCTCTAAATAATGCGTTCTCTCAGCCTTACTTTTGCTTACATAATAAGGGTAGCTGCACTCCTCATGCCAAAGTTCCTCATAGGTGTAAAACCTGCCGAGATAGCACGGAGGACCTTGCTGTAGGTATGAATATGCCCATCTTGGACAGCATGTGTTTTAATGTCTTAGCGTATAGACTAGAAATTAGGGTTTTCTGAAAAACTGGTAAGAGGGCAACGTAGCAGTGCTTTACCTGCATGCTCATGATGGCATGAAACTCGAGTTTTTGGTCTGGTTTGTGTCTAGTGGTAACCCGTAGTTTTGCGATCCCTGCGTTGCATAACACAGATACTGCGGAAGAACAGAAATGGATCTTGAATGGCCTGTGTTGAAGGATGCAGCTTCTAGAGAGACGTGCCTGTGAGACATGAGCTACTGGCTTCTCCCTTTTACCCCATGAGTTACTGCCTCAAAGATTTTTTTTTTTTTTAAATAAAAAAGAGGGGGTGTGGTTTTTCTCTAGAACACCTAAAATAACAAATGGTTTTACTGCAACAGTCCTGTGTGATCCAGTACTGTGCCTCTAGCAGAGGCTGGTGATGGTACATACATGACTATGCCACGTGTATAGTGGTGCTTCCTTATAGGTTACGTACCCTGCTTTCAGTCATTTGTGGTTCAGGGGCTTCAAGGTATCAGGAATTAATAGCCTGCAGTGGGTTTTTCTGCCCTATATTTGTACAGTCACTTTTGTACCTATGTAAATTCTTAGTATTTATAGCATAGTGTGGCAAAAAGCTCTGCAGCTTAACTGCGCGTTGCATAAAGAACTGTCTCCGTGGTTTGTTTTTTATGAACAAGCCAACTGATACATTTGCTTATGTGCACACAAATCAGTTTGGGCATAAAACCAGCCATTGCTTGTAATAAATGCATGAACAGATTCGCTTGAGTTTTTCCATTTACTCATGCAAGAATTACTCGTGTAAGCTCAGGCATTAATGGGGTCAGGGCTCATGCCTGTCTTTAGCTCTGGGTATTGGTGAGTCACCTGTTGCAGAACTTGTGCGTTTGGGGCTTATTTATATATAATATAAAATAATGTTTTCAAAGCATTTGATGTCAAAGCAGCTATTCATTGTATTTTTTGCTGGCTTTAGGGGTGTCTTTGGTTTTGTCTTGGCTTTAGAGTTTAGGTGTTGCAGTGTTTGATGATGCAGGTGGACATAGTAGACACTTGAAAATAAATATTGGGATTAAAAAAAAAACCCTTGAAACAGCCTGTGGAGCTCTTATAGCTTGCGTGCTCAGTTTTGAAACACTGAAGTTGTGCTCCCATGTGGAGGTAGTGGAACTATTACTTTTTAGTCTGCTGTATTTCAACACTTTGAAGTCTAGATCTCATCATAAGTCATCTTTACTATTAAGCTAAATTTCCCAGAAGAACTACCAGTCTTAAATTTTAAAATATATTTATGTTTTTCTTTCAGCTTTACCAACAGGGCCGCTTATGCCAGCTGGGTAGTGAATTTTGTGAACTAGAAGTTTTTGCAAAGGTGCTACGAGCTTTAGATAAAAGGTAAGTATCTTGATAATTCTCATTTCAGCTCTCACCTCTTGATCTAGGCTTTGAATTTGGAAGACATGGCTGATTTTTCTTGGTCTTAGTAGCCTATTAATCATAAGAATATTTCTTTAGCTTTACAGATGAACTTTTAAATTACAAAGTCTCTTTCTCTCTCTTCATCTTGAAAAATAAACCCATCGGAACTTCTGTGTAAATTTATGAAGTCATCTGTGGTACTTGGTCCCCAAAATGCTTTCTTTGTTACTGCTATGCAGTCTGCTGTCGTGGTGTAACCCCGGTAGGCAGCTGAGCACCACACAGCCGCTCTCACTCCCCCACCCAGTGGGATGGGGAAGAGAATTGGAAGGGTAAAAGTGTGAAAATTGTGGGTTGACATAAAGACAATTTAGTAATTTAAAAAAAAACCTAAAAAGAGGAAAAAGAACAGAAAGAGAAGAAAAAAAGAAGGAAGATAGAACAGCCGAGAGGGAGGGGGAAAAAAAGCACAAACAAAAAAACAAGTGATGCAGAAAACCCCAATGGCTCACCACCGACTGATCAGTCAAAGTACCTGTTTCTTGCTGTTGTAGCAAATCCTCAGTGAAGGGTTATCAAGCTGACAGGATCACCGCAGTTTAAAGAGTTTTCCTGTCATTAATATTCCAATTTGTGGTCTTATGCTCAGAACTTGGCTTTTTTAGATCAGATTGTTTGTAACCGGAACAAGCTTGGAGTCTTTAGGCATACCTCCCTCCCATTGTTTGCATGTGTGTGATGTTCGTGGGCTTGTCACTGCTCGTTTATCTGCAGTTTCTATGGGAGTTGTGGGGTAAGGGTGGATTTGAGGCTTCCTCCCCCTCTAAGTTTTAGCTGAAAATGTTGTTTTCCAGTTTTAATATTGTGTGGGTAGCTTGTGTTTTGCTTACACTGGAGGGTGTCCTTGTAAAGAACTTTGTGCATGCTCACTTTATTTGTTGGATAATCCAACAACTGTAATCCATTAGTCTTGAGATTGACAATTATGCTTGTATTCATCTGGTTTTGGTTTGAGAGAGGGTTGGAGTTATTTCTTTGAATCACTGCTCATTTGAATTCATGGCACTCAAAAGCCAACTGACTGCAGTGTTTTAAAAACTTCATGTGTAATCAAATTCTGTTTTCTTTTGTTTCAGACATCTGCTTCATCACTGTTTTCAGGCTTTGATGGACCACGGAGTAAAAGTTGCTTCTGTACTGGCCTATTCTTTCAGTAGACGGTGCTCCTACATAGCAGAATCGGATTCTGCTGTAAAAGAAAAAGCAATCCAGATTGGTTTTGTTTTAGGTAACTGGTGATGATAGGCTGTTGAAAATATGATACTTTATTTCATGCAAGCTTCAGTTTAGCTAATGCTAATTTTTTTCATGTTAATGTCTGTGATTTCTTTTTAAAGAACATGTGTGGTTTTGGAATGTAATTTTTAGAAAACTAGTTGGTGTCTTAAGAAAAATGTATTGGAACGTAATTTTTAGAAAACTAGTTGGTGTCTTAAGAAAAATGTATTGGATTTTAATATCTAAATATATAGGCTTATCTTTTCTATTTCGAATGTTTTAGATTTAAAATGTGTTTGCAGGTGTGATGCTTAATGTTAAGACTGCATAATTTTAGTATTGGTAAGTATTTCTTGACAGAAAACTGTAGGAAAACTATGCAATAACAAAAAGTCATCCTCAGGTGAAGGAGAATTCTTCTACTCTTATATTTCATCCTTTTCAATTCGGGACTGGAGGGTTTAACCCTGACAGGATTCCTGTACATAGTGTGCGGTTTTATGAAATTTTTGTCAGAACTGTTTTGTGAAACAGGAAAAGGCTTCCTTTGCTCTCACTTTTTCTATTTTTTTTCCTCAAGTTGTTTAGCAATGACTTTCTGTATTTTGGCATGGGGAATACTGAACTAATGTATGCCTGTCTTCATTTTTATTTGTAATGAAATATGAGATAAGTAGTCGTCTTCCAAGACTTGAGCAAACCCTTTTTCTATTAAAACGGTGTTTTGCTGTTCAAATATCTGTTTTTTCTTGACTTTTTTTTTTTTTCCTTTCCTCCCTGCCCCCCCCAGGGGGGTTCCTGTCAGATGCAGGCTGGTACAGCGATGCTGAGAAGGTATTTCTGTCCTGCCTTCAGTTATGCACCCTTCATGATGAAATCCTTCATTGGTTTCGTGCTGTAGAATGTTGTGTAAGGTGAGCTCACCCGTAATTCCTCTGTCTTACTGTGAAATACACATTAACATGTTACCAACTGCCGTGTAGCCATCAAGATTCAGATGCTCCCTTTAGTATTCTGCTGTGCCAAAATACTTTCCTGGCTAGAGCTGAAGCTCAGAAGGTGCTTGTTTTACACCAACCCCTGGGTTTTCAACTTGTAAACTGGCAGCACAGTTCAATGGGGGGGGAAAAAAAACCCCACCATTTTGCCTTTCTGCATAATAATTATATCATAGGTAACAGGTGCTGGATAGTAAGAGTGGTCCAGCACCTTGTTGTTTTTTTTTTTTTCCAAGGGTTTTTGCATGTGAAGGAATGTTATGTGTTGGTGTTTGCTGAAGCTATATTTACTAAAAGAAGAATTTGCGAAATCCAAACACAAATGATACAAGTGCAGTTGAGCAGAAATAAAAGGAAAACGTACCTCGCCTGATTCCAGATCCAGTGGGTTCTCTTGCTGCATGCTGAGCTACTTAACTATGTGATTAGGTAAATATCTAGATGTCTAATTCTTGTGGACACCTTCAGCCACAGCTTAAACATTTGGAAAAGAATTTTTGCTTTTAGGAGGCATTTGGATTTTGTGCCTGCCTTGTTTCTCAAGGCCTGTAGTGCAGTCCATTGAGATTTGAGTTCGTTCACAGAGGCCTCAAAGATTATGACTTAGTTTTTAGTTGTTCTGCTCCTACATCTGTGTATCTAGACGTGTGGGTGCTCTACTGATGCAGTCTGCAGCAAGTAGCCAGGTTGTTTTCATTGGTAACACCGTGACTGACCTCTTGTGTGCTACAGGTATACGCTTGAATACCTGTGTGCTAGTGAGCATAGTTAAAATAAGATTTTTTTTTTTTAGCTGCTGTAATGAACAACAGTGTATATACTGTATTTAGCTGAACATAGGGCAAAACTTTTGGAAAACTGCTCCAAAAAAACCCCTGCATCTTGCTTATGGTTGGACAAATACAAAAAGTAAATAAGCTTTGCCAGTAGCTGCTTATTTTGTGTGCCAACCGGAGGGCCATGGAAACGGTTGCTGCTCTGCCTTGTTCTGCCCTGCCAGCTACCACTGGCTTTCATTCCAGAAATAAGATGATGCCAGGAGAAGACTGGGCACACACATACACCTTCCTAGAACTGGGGAATGATACATAGAGTATCACTGAAAGTGCTTGGTCCTTTGCCTTCTAATTAGTCTAAAAAAAGTTTCCTAGTTGTATTGGGCTGTTTGGCAAGCTGGAGAAGTTGCTTTAAAAATGAACTCCCTCCCTGTCTCCAAATAGGGGAAAAAAAAAAAAAAAAAAAGAAGGTAAAGAAAGGAAAAAAGGGAACTCTGTTGGACAACAGCATACAACCCACATGGCTGTGGAAAGAAGATTTTCATTTTGTGCTAGAAAAAAGCCATCCAGAGCATCAACTCTTCTGACCGGGAGATGTTAATTCTGTTTGGGTAGAGGCAGCCGTTGTTCTTGCGGTGCAAGCCGATGGCCTGCCTGTAACACCGCATCCCTCAGCGCAACAGCGTGAATGAGGAGACGCTGCTTTATGTTCAGGCATCTCCCAAACAATCAAAGAACAGCATCGGTCACTTGGAAATACATCACATAGAAAGAATTTAAAACACTTTCAGAAGTGCTAAGTATGTAACATCTGAAAACCTTTTTGTGGGAGAGAGCAGTAATTATACTCGGCTTCAAAATCACGAGGCAGTAAGATAAACTTCTTGTTGTTACCGTCTAATCCCTACTGTAGAACATCTTGTTCTTATCGCTGTGCTTGCGCTGGAGTTAGGTGGAGTTTTAAGAGAACAAAATTTAAGTCCAGCTTTTGAAAACATGACGCTCTTTTAAAAAAAAAAAAAAAAAAAGTGGCTCTCCTACTCTAAAAGCTAGAAAGTCTAATCTCTGGGAGTTTAATATGTTGCATTATTAATGGAATACAGTTTAAAAAAATGTAAAGTTTTGTGTTGTTTAGACATAATTTGGTGTTTCTTTGTACTAGCGGCAGTAAATTATATGGAGAAACTTGAGAATATTTGAAGATTTGAGATTTCTACAAGCTTGTATACTACTTCCCTGCATTCGTTTGCTCCTTTTTGGTTTGCTTTCTCTCATTATTATATGTTAACCAATAAGGCACAAATACATATTACAAATACGTGGTTGTCCCACTTCATTGTTTCACATTTTGCTGATTGTTGGGCTTTTTTTCTGATGGTTTTTAGACTTACTAAGCTGCTGTGTACATTGTGTTTGCTACGTTTGTATGCTGTTAGAGAATTATTTTATTGGGGGGGCAAGATATTCCCCAAAAGCTATTATTGCAGACATCAAAGAAGATTCGTAGCTATTAGCATAAATGTCCTAAGGCATTTGTTCTTCCTCTTGGCTTTATCTTCTAAGATTCGTCTGGATTAATAAAGAGGTTTTTGTTACTCAAAACTGGATCACATAAACTCTGCTTATCCTAGAGAATTGGGTTAGGTTTAGCTCGGGGTTTTGGTCGATTTCTTTGTTTTTAGACACTATTGCTGAAGCATCCAGATGCTGGATGTTATCTTTCCCAGGCGCTCATCTAAATTGCAGGACTATCCCTGCTGGCTTACACCCTTACATGGGATTTGGGCTTCCTATTTTTGATGTTACATAGCAACTCCCAACTGAAGGGTGTAGGCAAAATAGTTTCCCTCTCTAGGGAAACTGCAATTGCTTAGTTTTTCTCTCTAATTTCTTTAAAATTCCTGTCTCTTGTTGCTTAAATGTTAGCTACTTTTCTGCTGCCTGTGACCAAGAACACGATGCACTTCTACATCATGTTTAGTTCTTAGACCTTATTTAAGGAAAAATGTGGTCGTTGCTTTTTTCTTTCTGTTCTTGAGCCACGTTGCTGTGTTTCTCATTGGAAAGCTGGTGTTTATGCAGCTCGTTCCGGAGGCTTTTTTTGAAGGTTTTTTCTTTTGATCTTCTCTTTGTGTGGCTAATACACATCTGCTGTGTGCTTGCCTGCCACTCCCTTCTTGTGAAAATGTGAACTTTATTTCCTTTCTTGTTAGTGTTTAAGTTCCGTGACACATTTCAATAGGAAAGTATAGGAGGAGGCTGTGTTAGCGGCAGGCTGAATTTATAGGACAAACTTAGAAGTATTACTTTGCTACTGCAGGAGGCACGGCTACAATAACTTACAAATCTCTACTCAGGTTTAGAGAAGAGAAGCATCTGATCAAAAACCTCACTCCTCCTTCCTCCCCCCTTAACAGTTTATTAGAAGATTTATCATAAGTATCATAAAAGGTATAAAGTGCTGTACCTAGACATTAGCTTGCGTTTTCAGAGTTTGAGCCTCTCCGCAATACAGCGTTATGTTCTGCTTCACTTCACTTTGCATATTTCTCTTCCTGTGTTATGTTGTCCTCCTGATTTGCAAAGGCTTGCCTGGTTTTTGTTTTTTTTTTTTTTAAAATCTCTCTCACTCAGTGTCTAGTAACAGATTTCCAGGAGGGACAATGGAGGTTAATTTACCCAAATTTCATGTATGCTAAATGGCAGGCATTTGCAATAGAGAAGGAACAGCTGTCTCTTCTTAGCCTGCAATGGGTAGGAGTATGGTTCTGCCCTTTACGCTTGGAATATGATAACACAGACATTTCTAATGTATCTCTTTAAAGTAAATAAGCATCAGCTTACACTTTACAAAAAAACTTCTTTACTTTTGTTTTAAATAGATGGTGAAATTGTTACTTGTTTAGAGAAACAAGAGTATGTTTCAATGCAGCTTCTGCTAATCCTTCAGCTGGAAAGGCAGCGGGTTAGGAGATGGGGCAAAGTGCGGGGAGAGGTTTTTTGGAGTTGTTGTGAACTGGGTTAGCAAGTAGGCTTTTCTGGTGCTGCTAAGTCAGTGCTGGATATCCTGTCGAATGGATGTGACTAGATTGCTGGTGAAGACACCCCTCTCCTCCACCCTCAAGCCCCCAAAACAAACAATGCCCACTCATGAAGCACTGTGCTACTTAAGGTTTGAGGAGAAAGTGCAGAGATGCATGAAAACCAGCTCCATCTGTACTTAGTGTCTGTTTTGGTTTACCGTGCTTTGGGAAGGAGGTAGAAGGGATTTAATACTGTATATTACAGGGGGTTAGAAATGGAATTTTATCAGCGTTGAGGAGAATGGATTTTATGAAAAAAATAAAACAAAGCCACCGCACCAGAGTGGCTCAAGCGTTGGATATGTAAAACTGCATCAATATGTAAAATCATTTGACATCTCCAACAGTAGAAGCTTTTGCCATGCAGGTAACAGAGTGGCATACCAAAACAATATTCTGTAAATAGTTCTTCTGTATTACTGAATTCAGACAGTGCAAGTTTGTTGGGATGGCAGCCCAGTTCTGTTGTAATACCAAACCGTAGATGAGTGGTACTGCTGTACATTGAAATGGTCTGTTCGGACACCGCTTAGAAGATCTTTTTGCATCTTCCTAAGGTTGCTGCACGTTCGAAACGGTAACTGTAAATATCACTTGGGAGAAGAAACGTTCAAACTCGCTCAGTCTTACATGGACAAACTTGCAAAACATGGTCAGCAAGCAAACAAAGCAGCACTCTATGGGGAGCTGTGTGCGCTGCTCTTTGCCAAGAGCCACTATGATGAGGTGAGTGGGATTTTGGTTTTGTTTTTCTTCAGAAAACTGGTTATGAAATCTGCTAGGACATTCCATGACTGGCTCGTTATTCTCGTTATCTTTCTAGCTAGAGTTCCTGATCTCTTTTGGTACCTGTGTGACAGTACCAGAGGAATACTTGATTTATGGGCTTTTCTTTCTATGTATTGTTCTGAGTTAGTCTGCCAGCTCTTAATGGTACTCTGACCAACATTAAGAAATGCTGTGAGATAGATAACCAATGCATATTACCAATCTGTAAATGAAATATTATAAAAAGCTTATTTTAATAGGTAAAAATGAATAGCAGAACATAAGTAACAATTCTTTGCACCTCTTTTATAAAAGCCTGCGACCTAACTGTAACCGCTGTATAAACTGCGGCTTTCCTCTAGCTCCTAAGTGCGCTGTCCTACACAATAGGAATTGTGAGGGTAACTTAAAGATTATAAAATACCCTTTTTTTTGTCTGTAAAAGATAATACAGTCATTGTAATAATACATAACTTGGGCTCGTATAAAATACTTACACCTTCAGTATTAACCTTAAGAGGGCTTTTTAAGTCTGTCTTTTAAGACTTAGCTGAACAAGTTTCATTACATGTAAGCAATTAAATGGAATTTTAAAAATTTTGTAATGTAAATGACCAGTTTATTCTTCAGAGCCAAGTAATATTTTTCTTAGTGTTGCAGTGGAGTGAAGTTCCAGCTTCATTATGTTGGTAACTCTTTGTTCAACAGGCTTACAAATGGTGTATAGAAGCTATGAAGGAGATCACAGTTGGCCTGCCTGTAAAAGTAGTAGTGGATGTTTTACGACAAGCTTCAAAGGTGAATTTAAAAGCTTCCACCTTTCTTTTGTAACTAAATTACTGCCAAGAATGGATGAGGATAGGCAGTACCTCCAGAATACTTGGGCAACCAGGTCCATTTCATGAGCCTTACGGCTTGTTACTTGTGTTTAATTGGTCCGCTTCAGTCTCAGACCTGTGGGGGTTTGGGATTTTTCCTTCTTCCTGAAACTGAGTTACAGCTATTCATTGGAACATAATGGCAAAGTTCACCTGAGAGCGTTCCACAGAAAGGCTCCCCTGTTTGATCTAGACTAGCCCTTTAGGCATTTATGGCAGAATAAAATACAGGTTTATTAATGTTATCTGTGAACCTTTTCTTAAATAACTGAAAAGTCCTTTAGTAACCATGAGGCTATTTTGAAATTAAAAATAGTAGTTAGCAATTCGGCCAGTATCTGGAGGAGATGAGTTCTGAGTATACACCTCTTCACATGCTTCATTTCAACCTGTTTAGGCTTGTGTTGTAAAACGTGAATTTAAGAAGGCTGAACAGCTGATAAAACATGCAGTATACCTTGCCCGGTAAGTAGCATTCCAAAAAAACCCTCTTTTAAAATTATGCTTAACTTGCCTCGATTTGTAATATAAGTGTGTTTCTACAGGGAGCATTTTGGAGCCAAGCACCCCAAATATTCCGATACGCTACTAGACTATGGCTTTTACTTGCTCAACGTAGACAATATATGCCAATCTGTTGCAATCTATCAGGTATGCAGCAGGGCTGAATGTCTGTCTTCAGTTTCTCTTGACAGTCATAATCTCTCAGATGTTTTGACTGAAACTCACAGTTAATTCATAGAGATAGATAATAGTTGATTTAATTACTGCAATGCTTGTTCTTTTTTTTTTTAAAAAAAAAACCAAAACCAAACCACCCCAACTATGGGTTTTTGCTTCCCCCCCCAACGCTTAAGTGGCTTTTATATATTTACTGCCTCAAGTATGTTGGTATAGGCCTACAGAATTTCAAAGCTAGTAGATTTACTCCCTGCCCCCCGCCTTTAACAGTGAGAGATTCGTTAGGGTTTTTTCTGTACTAACCGATGAAATGGTATTCTTGTAACTCCTTCAGACAGCTCTTGATATCCGGCAGTCAGTATTTGGAGGTAAAAACATACATGTAGCTACAGCTCACGAAGACTTGGCTTACTCTTCGTATGTTCACCAGTACAGCTCTGGAAAATTCGACAATGCACTGTAAGTACAGTTGTTGGAGGTACTGGCAGCAGGTTTAGTACTGTAAATGGAGAAAAATGTTCTTAAACGATACAGACTTTCCAACTGGAATTTAAATGCATCTGTTTATTGCGTTAATGTTTCTAAGATTTTATCAGTCAGCTGCTAATTTAAACGCATGTGTCTTGAATCTTCTATTTAAACTTTCAGATTCCATGCTGAACGTGCTATTGGCATTATAACTCACATTCTCCCAGAAGACCATCTTCTCTTGGCATCTTCAAAGAGAGTTAAAGGTAGTACCCTTAATTGCATTACTGGGACAGTTTGAAGTCAGTCATTCAGATGTGCTTATCCTGTTCCCTAACAGAGGCAATGTCACTTGAGGGTGGTGTGGGGTTGGTTTTTTGTTTTTTTCAAATGGAGGTCACTCCAGGATATTCTTTGTAGTCCTCGGTGTTCTCTGTCAACGCACTTGTAAAATACAAAAAAACTTACTTAAAACTTAGCCGGAAGACTTTTGCGGGGGGAGGAAGAGACAGTAAAAATACAGGCTATAAAAATACACGTTGGGAGCTTGCTATCTGGTCATACCTGTTTGAAGACACTTTGTAATAAACACAAAGCCTGATTAGATGTCTCCCGAGATATCTTGGGTAGGTGGCTTTCTGCCACCTGCAGTTAGCACCTCCGTGTTTGGAACACAGTCACATTGTGGTTTTCTCTCCTATGCTCAGCACTTATCCTGGAGGAGATTGCAATAGACTGTCACAACAAGGAAACTGAGCAGAGGTTACTTCAAGAAGCTCACGACTTGCATCTGTCCTCACTCCAGTTAGCTAAAAAAGCCTTCGGGGAGTTTAATGTACAAACAGCAAAACACTATGGCAACCTTGGAAGACTGTATCAGTCCATGAGAAAGTTTAAGGTAAGATTATATTGATGTAAAGGTCGTGACTTAAAATCTGTGAGACGTGTATAAATCTGTCACAACAAAAGATGATTTTCAATGTCCACAATTCGTAACTTCAGTTGGTAGTTTTGTGGTTGGAAAACTTGTACTTTATAGTTCATCTGTCCAAAGCTTTGTGCAAAAATAATCCGTTAAGGTGCATGACGCCTTCAGAGACAGGGTGACAGCAATTTTGACGACAGAAGTAGTGATACTATTTGCTGATCCATTGAACTAAGAATTTGGAGAACTTGGTTTTGGCTTTCTTCTTGCCTTTTATAAAACACTGCAGACTGTTTAGTCATTACGCAGTTACGTTTCTTTAAACCTTCCTCTTTTTTTTTCCTGTTTTTATGGTGTGGTGAGTGGTGTCTGACTGACCTGTGTGAATTTGATCCTCCTAGGAAGCAGAAGAAATGCACATCAAGGCGATTCAGATTAAGGAGCAGCTTCTGGGTCAAGAAGATTATGAAGTTGCCCTGTCAGTGGGTCATCTAGCTTCTCTCTATAACTATGATATGAATCAATATGAAAATGCCGAAAAGCTTTATTTGAGATCCATAGCAATTGGTAGGTGCCTCTTACAATGTGTGACTTTACAGCGGTTCTAATACTACGGGCAACGTTTTTAAAAAGTAAAGAACATAATGACATGCAAGACGTTTATTGTGTATGTGTGTTCAATCTAAATATAATGCTTTTTCTTGAATGTTCTTACGGGGACTGAATTCTGGAATTGTATTATTTTCAGTGCTCCATCAGAATGAAAGCGTCTGGAAACCAACTAATTAAAAGCTTGGGTGTTAGTCTTTAGACTACGTTTTGGAGTTGTGGCTAGAACTTAAGTGCAGAATGTGGTTAAATTTTGAAAGAGGTGGAAAGCTATTGTGCCTGTCAGCCTAACTATGCTGTCGTTAAATATTTTTCCTGCCCATTATCATTTGCAGTGAACTTGTAATTCCAAATCAGATGCATCTTTGGGCCATGCTCTAGCTCAATTTTGAGATGGCCAATCTTACTTCATACAGTGCTGTGGTTTAACCCCAGTCAGCAACTAAGCACCACACAGCTGCTCGCTCACTGGGTGGGGTGGGGGGAGAATTGGGACACACACACACACAAATGTGGGTGGAGATAAAGGCAGTTTAATAGGACAGCAGAGGAAGAGAAAGTAATAATGATAAAAGAGTATACAAAGCAAGTGATGCACAATGCAGTCGCCCACCACCTGCTGACCGATGCCTAGCCCATCCCCAAGCAGCGATCGCTGCTCCCCAGCCAACTCCCCCCCATATATATTTCTATACCGAGCGTGACACCGTATGGTATGGAATGTCCCTTGGGACAGTTTGGGTCAGCTGGCCTGGCCGTGCCCCCTCCCAGCTTCTTGTGCCCCTGGCAGAGCATGGGAAGCTGCAAAGTATTTGACTGGTGTCAGCACTGCTTAACAACAACTAGACCATCAGTGTGTTATCAGCATTATAGAATCATAGAGTTGTTTAGGTTGGAAAAGACCTTTAAGATCATCCAGTCCAACCATTAACCTAACACTACCAAGTCCACACTAAACCAATCAAGGGTAGACTAGACTAAACCATGTCCCCGAGTGCCACGTCTGCCTGTTTTTTGAACGCTTCCAGGGATGGTGACTCCCCCACCTCTCTGGGCAGCCTGTTCCAATGCTTGACTACCCTTTCCGCGAAGAAATTTTTCCTAATACGCAATCTAAACCTCCCCTGGCGCAGCTTGAGCCCATTTCCTCTTGTCCTATCGCTAACTACATGGGAGAAGAGACCAACCCCCACCTCACTACACCCTCCTTTCAGGTAGTTCTCATGCTAAATCCAAAACACAGCACTGTGCCAGCTACTAGGAAGAAAATTAACTCTGTCCCAGCTGAAACCAGGACATACAGTTATCGTGTACCGTGCGTTGCAAAAAAATTGATGATTAAGTAGAGAACTGAAAAACAACTTCACTGTTTAAATTGAATTTAGAGTGAAATTGGGACACAAAACAACTGCCTTCACGTGACTGGTAGATTTTTGTGCATGTAAAGCCATAGTATAATTAATGAAAAGCTATAGCACAATTAATGATTTGACTGTAGAGTCCCTGAGGACAAGTTCCAACCCCCTTAAGGAAAAGGTAGATAGAATGCAAACCCTCATCCAGGAAGCGTGCATGTTGCTTGTGTTCGTGATTTAACATAACAAAACCGTGATGATTTGCCGTAACAAAGAGGTTCATGTTGTTGGTAAAAATGACATGAGAAATAAGATGCGACGTACGGGTGGATTACCTTTTAAATTTTGTTTTCTTTTGGATTTCTTTAGGAAAGAAGCTTTTTGGTGAAGGATACAGTGGACTTGAATATGATTACAGAGGTCTCATTAAACTGTACAATTCCATTGGCAATTATGAGAAAGTTTTTGAATACCACAATATTTTGGCCAATTGGAACCGGTTGCGGGATCGGCAGTTCTCGGTTACGGATGCTCTGGAGGACGTAAGCACCAGCCCTCAATCCACTGAAGAAGTGGTCCAGTGTTTTCTGATGTCTCAGAACGTTGATGGACAGAGTAGCTAAGAACTTGGCCAATTAACCAGTTAAGGTTTTTTCCCCCAGGTTACAGGGGGAAAAGTCATACTGTGAAATCTAAACCATGTAGTTCTCCGGGGGCTGGAATTTGCATTGAAACACTGGTCCAGTCTACTGAAGAGTGCCCATACGGACGAATGTGTGTTAAATTCTTATCAGCATGTGTATGGCATGTTTAGTTCAGCTCACATTTTTAACTTGGTATTCCCGAAAACCCCTTCTTCCTCTCTTCTTTCAAAAGAAGCTACTTTGCAGAAAGTCTGCAAGAAAACGTTAAATAAAACTGTTTGAGTTCAAAAGAGTTGCATTCTTATTACGAATGGAAGGTTTCATCAAGAGCTTTCTTCTGATATATAGAAAGAATAAATGCTCTACTGTAAGAAGTTACATGAGAAAGGTCGTTCTACTGTATGCATTGTAGCAAAGTTAATCGTAAATATCAAGAAAAGGGAGAATGCCCTAGCCTTGGCTGCTGTCTTATGAAGAAAAGTGGCAGAGACCCACTTTGGAGAGCAACATACCCCTTGCGAACCACCGTAGGTTGTTGAGCAAGGAACCACCCTATGTTGTCTTTAATATCCGGAACTGGACCAGTGTTCATCTGTAAGGGATAGAAGATCCAGTAGACCAGCAATCTTAGTTTTCTTTGGTACCAACCAAGAGTGCTAATCTTCCGAACAGGACCAGGAAAATCAAAAGTGGACCAGCCTGCTAGAAACAGTTTTTGGACCAGTGGCTTTAATTTAATATTTCTGCCCCTGCATTCACTTTTACAGTAGAATTATTTCATTTAGATGTATGATCAGTGCAAAATTATATTCATGTAATAGATACAAAACTAGGAAGTGAACGTTCTTTAGCGGTTGCGATGGCATGTCTTTACCTAGTAAGCTTATACAAATATTAATGTCAATGCCACAAGCAAAAACTAGAAATGCTTAACTATTTGCTGCAGCCATCTTTTTTTTTTTTTTTTTCCTTTTTGAATGGGCTTACTCTAATAATTGAGGCAGTAACTTGTTTATACCAGTTAATAGTTTTTGTATTACAATCCAGTTCAATTTTATGTTTCTGGAGAACACAACTTATTGTATAGTTTGCAGGGGTCAGTGGAAAATGCCAAAAAGCACAACAGGTCTATTTTTTTTTTTTGTGATGCTTCATTTCTACATTAAACAACAGTACAACCAGAAACCGATTCCTTTATATTAATTTAAAAAGCAGAAGTCAGCTGTAAAGATCCTTTAATAATGCCTATCTCACTAGCTTGTCTTAATTTTTCTTCTGTTGGGGCGCGGGTTGCTTGGTTGTGTGGTTTGGGTGTTGGTTTTGGTTTTGTGGTTTGTTTTTGTTTGTTTGTTTGTTTTTGGGGTTTTTGTTTTGGTTTTTTTTTAATGTTGAGGTAATACTCATTTGAAAGTCTGTGTAACATAGCAAACTAGAAACAACTCGCTGCTGTTACCTCAGTTCTTGCAGCAGCAGGAAGAGTGCTCCTGTAGTTTGGATTCTGTCAGTGTGGGGCTTTCTCCCTCCCCCCTATTTTCAGGGGTTTGTAACATGGCCACGGGAGGCCCGTCCGAGCCAGGGCGCAGCAGGCACGGTTCCTGCAGGGCTTGGACTGGGTGTTTGCTTTGGGGTCTGTCTTTTAATTTTGTTTATGAGGTTTGGGACAGGGAAAGCTGCTTGTTGGGCTTCAAGAAAGAGTGCAGAGAAGAAATAGAAGTTTCGGACACGACTTTGAGCTAACGGCTCTTTTAAGAACTGAAATTTTACAGGCCAATAGTTCATGTCCTGGTGCCTTCAAGTATATTTTTGGGGGAAAGGCTGAATAATACCAACTTTAAAATGCAGTTATGTAATTAGCGAAGGCAGATTTAGTGATTGCATGCTCGCTTTTTTTTCATGTCAGTGAACATATTCCATTTGCCTAAAAAACCACTGTGTTATTAAGACTGCAGTATATCCTCAACAGCTGTTCAATGAAAATCCAACTTAAAATTATGCGTGGATTTGAAATCTAATTTATTTATAGCAATTTTTGGTTATGACTGTTTCAGGTACTACAAACAAATTCAGCTATCTACAAGGCAAAACTTGTTTATCCCCAAATGCCCATACAGCAGGGCACTGATGAATTATAAAGTTCTTAGGAATCCTTAAGTCCTATTAAAACTAATTAAAATTAAATGAAGTATGTCATACTAGTGTCAGAACTTAGGCAGGGGAGGTGTGCTTAAAATTGCCCTAAAGAAGCTGTGTCATTTTTGTACTGCAGAAGCGTTTAAAAGCTTCAAACTGGGTACATGGATTTACACTTACATTATGCGGAGACCGTTTGTTTGCTCAGGGTTTCCAGTCTTGGGTCTCCATTTCCAGCTTTTGACTAAGAAATCTCAAAGATCTTGAGGTGTTGTGTTTGGGATGAGGAGCATCAGTTGACTGACACCGGTGGAAGGGGCCTATGTGAACCACCGCTGTTATATATATATTATCGGTTATATATCGAGATATATATATATCGATTATATATATATAATCGGCTCTGGTTTGTGCACGCGTTTCATGGGTTGCCTTCAGGTTAGGGCAGCTGGGAGAGCTTCCAGCGTGGGGCAGGTTAGGGAGGTGCTACGCTTCTGCCTGATAACCAAACGCATTAGTTCCACTTGTTTAATCGGCAGCTGTATTCTCAATTCTTGCTGGGTGGATGTGCTTTTCTTTCTTTCCTAAAGCTACTTCACCAGCATGTGATGTACGTTGGTGCATTGGCTTGTCTGGAAGGAATTCGGGTCCTAAAAGTCACGCGGAATTCTCTCTGTTAACGGGACTTTGGCCAAGAGTAGTCGCGGTGATCCTCGTAGGACTACCAGCTTGCTTTTCCTGTGGCTGAAGTAAATCCTGACTTGACTCCTGGGTTGCAATTCTCACTGTAGCATCTCTGCAACTCCAGCCGTGCCAAGGCACGTGAATTCTGGAGAAAGGCAGCTGTGGGCAATTGCTGAAGATGTTAAAGCACAGGAGGTTTGTGGGATAACATTGCAGCTGCCTACAAAATGCTCTGTTGCCTGCTCTGCATGCTGTAGCTTGGAACCTCCACCTGATGCTGTCCTTGGTGCAGATGTAATGCTTATTCTCCATGTAATAACATAAAGCTGACCTTTCTAGTTGTTGGTTCTGGATCTCCTAACTGAGGTCTCAGAAGATGTCTGCACTGGCATCTGGAGACGATTTGCGATGTTGTGGTGTTAGCTGTCCATTACTGCTACTGTCTCTGCTGTTACAGTTTGTTGTTTGGTATTTTTGAGAAAGTAGGAGTCCAGTTGGATGACTTCAGAGGAAGGTAAACGCCTTGTCCCTCCGTGCCAGCGCGGCTGGGGTAGGTCCTGTACCGTCCCTTCAATATTTCACGACTTCTGCGCCAGGCAGAGCAGAGGGTGCGATCCCCTCCGTTCTCCACGCCGTGCGGTTTTCCGGCGCAGAACTTGCCAACGGCAGCCCTGCACCTCCCTCTCCCCTCAGAGGCAGGAGTGGGGAATTCCCCTCCTGCCCTACCCCAGAGCGGGTTTTCCATACGCACCGCGACGTACGTCCTGGCGCGGGGGCCGTACCTCAGCCTTGCGCGCTGGGAGAGCTCGTGCCCCCTGCAACTCAAGGAGCCGACTAGGAAACACTAGATAAAGTTAATGAATTATTGGCATTTTGTAGACGCACAACGCACCTCCCGCTCGCTGAGCGGGTGCTGTTTGGTGCTGGATTAAAGGGGGAGTGAAATGCATCTTCCGAGTTTGTTCTTGAAGGTAAGTAATGCAATCACACCGGAGTAATTGGACACAAGTGGTGAGGACAGGTGTCACCTTAAGGAATATTATTTTAACTCTTGTTTCGATTAAACCCTTAATATTTTATTTTCAGCATAATTTTGTTTGAATCGGTAATTTCTATGTCCTGTTTTATGCGAACGCTGCGGTTTGTAAAGAGAGGGAGGAAGGCGATGTCGGGATTCCTCCGCTGTTCTTAGGGCTGGGGCTGTTCTGGATGATTTGTACAGAAGGGGAAAAGGACACAAAGATTTTTAAGAGCTGACAAAAGGGGAAGGTTGCAGGAAGTATTTGAAAATAAATACATCCCTCAGCTACTTGAACTCAGCCAGCTAGTGACTATTTGGCCCCAAACAGTTGTTTGGTCACTTTTATAGCATGATACTAATTACGACCGGGAAGCGTCTGCCTCGGTATCCCAGTCTTCACGTGCACTCTTTACTCTGTATCGATACCTATTGTTTAAGACATTTTTTTTTCTTTTTGCACACAGTTTTTGTTAAATAATTTTGAAGGGGTTTTGTTGTTGAATTCTAACTTATTAGGACAACGATGTTCTCTTGTAACTTTAAAAATGAAGTTTTTCTTTCAACGTGCTACAGTCTGAAATTTGCTAAAGGTGCCGTTGTGCTGCTTCTCATGGTACAAAAAAATTCACGTTTAACTTGATTTCCTTTTTCTAGTCCTACGTTTTGGTAGAGTACAAAAAGGAAAAATGCAGCGTGCCTAAAACATGATTGAAGCTATTGACAAAAACTTTACTCGATTTGCATGGATCGGATTTGACTTTGCAGGCCAGCAGCAAATAGCGTGGGGGAGATGTCGCTGTTCCCAGTCTTTAAATGGAGATCCTTCCCTCTGCGGCCTGTGCAGAAACCTTATTTTATCTAAAGGTCGTCGTTTCCCCTTTTTTTTTTTCCTTATGTTTTATAATAAGAAAATTACTGACCGAATGTTAGTTGCAAATCTGACTCTTCGTTGTGGGCGTTCCCACGTTTGATGCGACCGGCCCGCGGCACGTTGTGTTTCTTGGCCTTGCGAGGATTTCTGTGAGAAGCGGGGAAGAGATTTCCTTTACCCAGAAATAAACTAAACGACATACGAAAACTTGGCGGCACTGCTAATGCTTTTGTCCCTGAATCTCAGGAATGTTTTAGGCAGTGAAACAGGTTTCCCTTCGGTGATATAAAGGTGCGTGCTCTAGGGTTTTGTTTAACAATATTTCATTGCAATCCTAGGTATCTATAGCATGAGTGGCCTTAGTGGGTTTGTTGAAGTGCACATTTTTTTTTTTCTCAAAAGTAAATTTTAAGATTAAAAAGATATATACTATATAAATATATAGAGATATTTAGAAACTCGGTTTGTGGTGCACAAGTTCAGTGTTGGATCGCTAAATAATTGTCGCAGGTACCATACGTGTAACTTTTTTTTTTCTTTTATGTATATTCCTTTATGGGAAGCGATGTTGCCATGGTAACTACAACTTTACAATTTCTTTACTACTTAATGATGTGAATGAACTCTACATTTTATTGAATATTACCAGGTTCAGTACTATTTTTATACTTTATTGAACTACAGGGGATTTTAATTTAATAGCATTTTAAAAAAGATGTTGCTTGAACTGTATAAATTGAACTACTTATACAAAAACCACCTCTAAACCAGAATCTCCACCTGTAGTGCCACATCCATTTATATGAGAGTATCTTGGTCATTACTAGCCTTTGAAGACCACCCTACTTGTCGTGTCAAGACTAACGTTTCGTATCCTACTTCTCACAGACTGCAGTGCCCGACATTATTTGTAACCATCGAACCATACTATGTTTGTAACCAGCATTGTGATATTCTGTAATTGTATTGCTAAAATGAAATATTGACCTAATAAATATAGTGTTCCCGCATTTTGCAGTATCTGCATTGAATTGGGTCAAAACTCGGCGTTCAACAAACACGTGCCCTCTTGCTCCCCTCTGCCCTCGCCTTACCCCAACACCTGTACAAGCGGATATTTGGCTGCGTCCGCTTTTATAACGGGAAGCTAGAGCCAGGCTGGAAGTTTGAGTTGACCTGAAGGCAGCTTCCGGGGGGCCGAAGCTGGGCTCGCCGCGGGCCTGCGTTCGTCGTTTCCTCGGAGCCGTTTTGCCGATGTCACCTTGCTTCTGCTGAGTCCGGCCCTGGCGCGCGTCCAGGCTGGCTCCTTAGAGATGGAAGAGAATCGCGAGCCCCCCTCGCTGCAGCGCAGCCCCCGGGCTGTGAGGGCAGTCTGGGCTGCTGTTGGTTTAATTAATTAGCCGTAGGGAGAGAGCAGCTCATGCAGTCAGCCTGTGAGCGTGTCCGGTTTATCCGGTGAACTTCAGAATAAATACTGGTTGGGTAACTTCTGATGCCACTGCTGCCATTATGACTAGAAGAAGCTGTACAAGGCTGAGTAATTTGCCTTGAGCAAGATGATTTAGCTTCCATAAATCTCCAATCGTACAGCTTTGGGGGTGCTTTCATTGTAGCTGGCCCCTCCGTCTTGCGTTTCATACTCTTTACTGTATATTGGGTTGTAAACGTGGCTGCCTTTTCGCATAGCATCTTCTGATGCTCCAGCAGTTGAGTTAAAAAGCAGAAGCGCTTAATGAAACTGGGCTGTAGGTTTTGATGGCTTTAGTTTTTCTATTCTATTTATTTAAATGAGAATCTCTCTAGACAATGCACTCCCAAAATAGATGAAGTGGTATTTATAGTTCAGTAATTCAGACTATACTACGTCAGCGTGGTAACGCCTGGGTGCCAGAATACCTTTAACTGTTGGTAGTTGACCGTAATGAGATTTTAAAACGAAACCAAAGGCAGCCCTGCACACGCCCGGGAGGCAGAACGTCCTACCCTTTCCGAGGGAGGAGAGGGTGCGCTCAGCAGCGTTGTGAACCCACCGCCAGTTTTAAGCTGAAATGGCTCTGAGTTGCGAAGAGGAGGTGGTTCTGGCTACTTCCGTGGGCCAGGCCCAATTTCCAGGCGTGTACTCGCTAAAAAGAGAGCGTTGGCATGGGGAGAGGTGCCGTAGTTCATTTTGGTTCTGTTTTTTCCCCTTCTCAACTTGTCTCGTTGATAATTCGATTGACCATCTATGGGGATTTAACTGGAAACTTTCCTAAACTCTCCCTGCCGATGAAGAGCCGTGCGGCTCCCTCCAAGCTCCAGCTACGTAAAAGCTCCTGGGAGGGGGCTGCATCCCAGCCGCCCTGGGGGGACGGAGCCGGCGCGTTTGTTCCCGGCGTTCAGGAGCGGGTGGGTACGGTTGTCCGCTCTGCGGAGCAGGTCTGTGATGAGACCTTGGGGGGGGTGGCCGTTCTTGTGCCTTGTGCTGCTGTCCAGATCCAGGGAAACCCTTCTCCCAAGCCTCCACGTTTCACTGGAATGTCTGAGAGCATTCCTGGGAGAAAGCAAATGGCACAACCAAGCTGTTTCTGGTTCTTAATGGCGCTCCGAAGGCTCTTACCTTTGACACCTTACGCGTACCAGTTGCTCCATGTTCATCTGGGTATTTGCTGTAATCCTCATACTCGGATGCTCTTGTGGGTACAAAGTGAGGATGTTAACGGCGGCCTTCACAGCCAAATCGCTCCGGATGGTGGCGTGAGCCGCAGCGCTGACTGAGCCTGCCGGTACCTGGGATGTGTGAACCAGGGGAGGGCGGGAGCCCTCGTTAGCTCTGACCTGCGTCCTTCCCTGCTTGTTGGGTCTTTTTTCCCCTAAAGTAGCCACGGGAACACAAAGTCTCTCGTGCGAGCGAGCAGTCACAGCACAAAAGCGTCTCGCGTTGGCTGCCTGCGCACAGGGAAGGTTGGAAATGAGCATTTCCAGGCGCTTTTTCTTTTTAAACCATCAGGTTTCTGACTCATTTGTCTTCGGTTTGCCTGTAAATGACCTACAAACCTCCAGCTGTGCGCTGGGCTCAGGCAGAGGGCTCTCCTCGATTCATACGCCTGCAACTTCAGTTTTCGAAGGAAAAACGCCTTCCAGCGCTGCTCCGGCTGTTAGGAGGCCGGGTGCAACTGAAAGGTGCCGCACCCCGAGGAACCCAGGTAAGGCACCTGTGCCAGGTTCACCTTTTGTAAAACAAGGATGACTCCAGAGGCGGCGAGGCTGGAGTCGGCAGGGCTGGGGCAGCGCCCGTTGCGGTTGTGCAGCCCGATAGGTCGTAGCCGTGCAAATTTAAATGGGTGAAATGCAAGTCCCCGGGCGTCTGCGTGTGTTCCTGCAGCTTTCTCAATTCTTTCCCTTTTCCCCAGGGAAACGTTGACCTTTTGGGAGCGCTGAAGCCAAACTACCAAGCACAAACCAACAACAGTGGAATCGGTTAAAAGTCTATTTGCTTCAGCTGCTATGAAGGAAGAATTCAACAAAACCTCAACTGTTCCTGCTCAGGTAAAGGCAACCTGGTGTTGAAAACAGAGGTATGAGGCTGTATTGCTGATTTCTGAGGAGATAACAGATCAAGCTGGGTAAAAGCTGCCTCCCAGGAATGACTTTCTTCCCCTGGTTAGTCTGAGCAAAGCCCAAACCCCTGACATCGGCAAGGATCGCGCTCTTCCTCGTGCTGACAAAATGTGACCACGGTTCCCCTAGAACTGGCTCGAGGCGAGCTGCTGGGGGGAGGCTGGCTTGTTTGTGGGTGGTTTGGGGTTTTTTAAGCATCAAAAGAAACGCTCCCTTGGACTTTCTGAAGCACGGGGAGCTCTTTCTGGCTGGCAGAAAGTCGAGCGCGTCTCTGACGGGGATGGCCCCTGTCCTGGGGGTGGCCGTCCCAGGGTAGCCGGCTGCCACGAGGCATCGCGGCTGCGGGCGGCACAGGTTCTGCTTATTCCTGACATCTTTTGTTTCCCACTGAACAAAGTTTCTGCTTTCTGTGGCACAAAATGCGTGCTTTACCATCCCGAACTTCACTGTCAATAGTGGTCTCTGCTTGCGTCTCTTCAGGTTTGGGGGTAAACGGGGTTTTGTGTCTTTTGTTTTTTTCCCTTTGGTTCTACATTACACATTGACGCTTTATAAAGTGCATGAAAATCTTACTTTCCTTAAGAGCCAAAGCCAAGGTTGTGCAACACTTCCATGAATTCCCTGATGCTCCATTTAAATTGAAAAGAACAAACAGCCCGAGTTAGGAAATACGCATTGAGCGCTACAAGCTGTGTAGTTGTGCAAGTCTGCTGTGGTAGCACCGCTGCCCGCCAGCTTCCAAAATTAAACAGCAGGAAAAAGCAGTCCCTGTAACGTCGCATGAGTGGCACTGATGCATCCTGTACTTTCTACCAAAGGCTTTCTCATCATACATTTAGAGCAGGGACCTCCGAAGGTGAAATCTTTTCTCCTTGCCTGCATCATCTGGTCAGGAAGCTGTGAGGTTATTTCTGGCAGAGCGCGGTTTTCCTTGAGAGCTCTCCTGTCACTTCTAAGTGACCTCAAGTCCTACTGCAAAAATTGTGGAATAATCCAAGTCTTGAGCAGGCTTTAATCTTGCTCAGTTCTGTCTTAAACAAGTGTGACATTTTGAGGGCATACGGTATTTTTCTGATGCGGCTACATGCGCTACTACATTTGGTTTCTAGAGCGTGTGCTATGGAGAAAGCTTAAAACCTTTAGCAGAAAGAGAACGTTCTATTCTAAGAAAATTCCTCGTGTTCTGCTGCCGAACCAGGTCTGCACCACACAAGCGTCTGCTCTTACGCGCAATGAAACCCAGTGCAAGAAGCCGAATCGGTTGCCCGGCGAAGGCAACGCGCGACGTCCTCCTTCGCAATCTCTCGCAAACGATTTTCTGCGTGCGATCGGCAGCGGTGCCTCCGCGGGCAGCGCAGCCGGGGACTTCAGTCCCTTGCCAAAGTCTGTGGATGTGATCCAAGATGCCATTTAAAAGGGAGATCTGTTGTCTTGATTCTAAAAATGGCCTGTGTTATCTGCCCTGCCAGAGGGATTTAGGGAGGGATTTTTCTTGCTTGGGTTCAGATCTGAAGACAATAACCAAGCCCCCTACCCCACCATCTGATTTTTAGCACGTAGGAAAGAAGGATCTTTGGGTTTTTACCGGTCAGACTAAAAGATTTCTGTGCCAAGCGACTGATGTTTCTGATGTTCTCTTAAAGCCTGGATTCCACCGTAAATCAAATCTAGCCAACCCTAAAGCACAAACCAGCCCGTTTGTTACTATTTCCTCCTCTCACCATTTCTATCCTGAAGCGTTAGCTCTCAGGTGAGCCTCTTCCTGCGGAGGCAGTCGAACAGGGCTACAGCCGTCTCGCTCTGGATCAATGGATGGGCAGCTGCTGCATCTGCCAAGAACACCGATGTGTGTATCGGCTCATGGCCATTATTTGCCTAAAACAGTTAGAAATGGCAAGTGTAGGTGTAAAAGTTATGAAACTTTTTTTTTTACCAGAATATACTCTGTGCACTGGTTTCTTCCCTTCCTCTTTTGGTCTCTCTTCCCCGGTCGGTCCGGCTGCTGACCACGTGGAGGGGTTGTGTGTGTATGTTTGAGCAGACGTGAACGGGGAACAGACCCGGCGTTCGTCAGGAGAGGGTTTCTGTCATAGCAGGGAAGGGAGCAGCTGCCCGCCTCCTTGCAGACGCCGCTCTTCCCTTATGGGGGTTTATACAAAAAAAATGATGTAGTAAAGGTAGGTCTGGTACTTACACTTCCTTCATCAAGTCTCGATGCTGGTGCACCGCTGTTTGGAAACTCCAGGATAATAATAAATAAGATCACAGGGTTTAAAATAGCATAACTTTCATTTGGCTTGGCTCGAAGCTTGTTGCTATGACGCTGCAAGTATTTCAGTATTTTGTGGTTTGGGGAAACCATGAAGACTGTCTTTTATTCCCTGCTTTTTGTTCAGGTGACGATACTGTATTAACTGATTTCTGGCTCTCTGTTGACCTCTGAAGTTGTCTGTGAGAACCTTAAAAACAAAAATAAAAACCCCACGGTCAGTGGAAGGCGTAACTCCTCTGAGAAGCTGCATCTCCTACAGGAGCTGATACGGGTGTGCCCAGGCTGTTCTCTGGGGGCTTTACCGGCCGGATTCTGTGTGTGGCGCAATTCCACAAATACGTTGTCACCAGAGATCTACAGGAACACCAGGCTGCTCATGGTGGCTCGTCACCCAGGCGCTCAAGCAACCAGCAATCCCAAACCCCTGCTACGTTCGTTACGTTTCGGTTGCACTAATTTTTAGTGTTTCGTGCGCTTTGTGTCTCTGGGGCATTTATCTACGTAGGAATTGGTTGGGTGATATTTTCCCCATTCTTAGAGGGGAGCAGACAGGCGGAGGAGGATTGCCAGGAGCCGCGCAGCCGGCAGGTTAGCGTGGGACTCCTACTCAGCCTCCCGGATCACGCTGTCTAGCTAGCTCTTGTTTTTTGACTTTTAGTTTATCAATTTGGATTTTAAGTGCTCCCTCAGAGCTGTTACATACCAGATTGGACTTTTTTAGAGGTAAACAGAGAGACTGGGGAGAAAAGAGATGAAAAGCAAGATGGTTATGAGTGCATGAGAACTCCCACAGGACATGTGATTGCATTTTAGCAGCTTGAAAATAGGCTTATGTGGGACAAATCCTCCTTCCGCAGGCAGCCTATGGCACCTGTTTGTGGCAAAGCCGATCTCAGCAGCGATTGCTTCTGATGTCCCTTTTTCGTTCCTCCTTCGGGGTTTGCTTATGTCAGAGTTCTGGCTGGAGTAAACAGGCTGCCGGTGACTCTGGCCAGCAAACACGCCTGCTACAGGTTGGTCTGCATTTTTGCTCCAGAAGACGAGTGCGTGCGGCTTTGCTCGGGTGGGCCCAAAGGCAAACCACAAGTATGTTTTGAGCGTCCAGATTGCTATGTAAATACACGCTAATTAATGCCAACTGACGTGGGCCGACAAAGGGATATCTTCTCCTTCCTTACTACTGCCTTATGCTACAGTGGCTTCTCTTGCGGCTGTTTCTCCGACACCCATGTCTTTTCTGAGACGGCGGTTCCGCCCGCCCAACTCCTCTAGCTCTACCACTGATCGCGCCTTCACCTGCTGATCCTTTTGCAACAACGCCAAGTGTAGATGTCTCTACTTGAGCAGGAAAATGCTTTTCCTGCTCAGTGCCGATACGACACCTGCGATGCGAGTACCTCTCATCTGTCATTCTCGCTGCTGGGCGGTGATTTTGCGGGTGTGTCGGTGGTGTCTCTTTGACCCGGGTGTTCCTGCAGGTCCCTTGTACCTCTGCGGAGACCCCAACTGATGTAAAGCTGCTTCAGTTTCTTTTCTTTGTAGTCCTGGAACTGCATCTGGGTTTTCTGAAGGACAGCATAATTGCTTTAAAGAACAAAAAACAAAACAAAACAAAACAAAAAAACATTTATATGAGCAAACACCACACTGACTCATGCTTGGGCAATAACTCTTGCTTAACCGTGGCCCTGTTGGGTGGCAGCAGCAACGAGCTGTGAAAAGCCTGTATCGTCTGCGCAAATCCTGCCCTGCGAAGCGCTTGTTCCTCGCAGCTGAGCTCCGAGGCTCCATCCCACCCAGCAGCGAGTCCTGCTGACCTGCGCAAAGCCCCGTTTTCTGCACAGCCTCAGTTTCCCTGTGTGGACGCCCAGCCCGGTTATTTGCACAGCCTGGCTCACCCAGCCCAGTCTACCCAAGCCCTAAAATCTGTGTTTTAAAGCAGCTGAGGGGACTGGGGTGGTTTAGTCTGGAGAAGAGGAGGCTGAGGGGAGACCTTATCGCTCCCTACAACTACCTGAAAGGAGGGGGTAGTGAGGTGGGTGTTGGTCTCTTCTCACAAGTAACCAGCGATAGGACGAGAGGAAATGGGCTCAAGCTGCGCCAGGGGAGGTTTAGATTGGATATTAGGAAAAATTTCTTCACGGAAAGGGTAGTCAAGCATTGGAACAGGCTGCCCAGAGAGGTGGGGGAGTCGCCATCCCTGGAAGTGTTCAGAAAACGGGCAGAGGTGGCACTTGGGGACATGGTTTAGTGGCACGGGGGTGTTGGGTTGATGGTTGGACTGATGATCTTAGAGCTCCTCTCCAACCTTAATGATCCCTAGTTTTTACTTTCATTATAAATAATCCAGCCAGCAAGCCAGGAAACATGAAATTATTCCTCTTCCCTTAATTGGTTTAGTGGTGGAGTTGGTAATGTTAGGTTAATGGTTGGACTGGGTGATCTTAAAGGTCTTTTCCAACCTAAACGATTCGATGATTCTATTCTATGATTCTAAGAACCCTTCTCAGGACACTAGTGAGAGGACTGTGGTTTTTCAGGCGCTTTGGGGAGATGGCTGGTTGCTGCTGGTGCCGTTTGGCTGCGTTTGAACACGAGCGTGTGCAGTGGGACGTGGGTGCTGCTCAGCCCCACTGCCACGGGCGGGGGGTGCTGCGGAGGGGTGCGTGCTGCCACTGGATGTCACTGTCGCTTTACGGCTCCCTGCGCACCGGGAGGGTGGCGATGGGTCCCTGCGCTGAGCATCCCAAGGGTGGTGGGATGCTACCACGGAGCCGGATGGGCTGCGCACCCTGCTAAGCAATCCCAGAGAAAATAATTTTCACGTTGCCAGTGGTCACGCTGCTTGACTACTCTTTTTTTTTTTAAAAAAAAAAAAAAAAAAAATCTTCCAGAGCCTCAGATAGCCCAGAAGATTTATTTCTTTACTCTCTGAGTGAGACGTGGGGCTGATTTCTACAGCTTTCGGCAGCATACGGGAGCCAGCAGATTGCAAAGGAAAATGATGCTCTGTTCTAGCTCTAAGCTGAGAAGTGGGTCTGCTCTGGTATTTTCAGTAAGTCTAAAACCAGAGAATTGGGACTAGTATTTAAATTCAAATGTGGTTGTGGGCTTTTTAAATAATAATAAAAGCCTAAAAGCCCAAATGTAAGGGATGGGGACATAGATCCCCAATTTTAAGACGACTGGTAAACAGGGCTAGCAGGCGGCTGCTCGCTAGTCTCTCTCCTTTAACAAAGCTCACAAAATTATCAGATTACCATGCTGATAACCTCAGCCGCTTACTAAGTACGTATCGATTCTGTATTTTTATGCTCACTCATCTAAATAATGAGGCATTTCCAAATAATCTATTTCTGTTGCGAGGAGCGTGCCGATCCCCCGCCGGATCCGCAGCCTGTTGTTTATGCTCTAGCAGGGAGCCGACTGCCGTTCCCTTCCCACAAAGGGCAAAGATGCTTATTTTTCTCCCACTTGTCTTGCATAACAAAAGGCATTTATCAACCGTTACATAACGGCGGGATTTGTCGCCGGAGCTGTCGGCCTTTTCGGAGGCAGCCTCGTCCCCGGCGCAGCCGTAGCCGGCAGGCTCTTGCTGGCTGCAGGCTGGTGCACGCTCCTCGGCACGCGCTGGTGCATCCTCATAGCGCACGATGCAGCGTGATTAATGCTCGTCACCCACCGTTTGGGTTTGGTTTTTTTTTTTTTTTTTTTCTTTCATCCCCCCTCCTCCTTGGAAAGGAAGATGTGGAATTGTGCCTTTTGGCTGTGGTTTTCATTTCAGGGAGCAAGAGGGTGGGAAGGCATTTGGGGGGGCTGTTTGCTTTTTAATACTTGTTCCGAGGTGGCAATGGGAGCTGCCCTCAGCCACGCGCCCTGCGGGAGCAGCGGGGCTTGTCCTTAGCCGAGGTCGTGTCCTGGGCTTGGCCGAGCCTCTGAGAAGGGCCGTGCTGGAAATGGAGCTCAATTCACCCTCCGCAGCGCTCGCAAGTTTAAGGGAGCAAGAACGCCCATCACCACCTGCCTCCCAGAGCTGCCAGTTGCTTTCTTTAATATCTCCCAATTAATCTCGGGTGTCTCATGCTAGCAACGGGAATTTGTGTTTGGGTGGTTTTTCTTTACGATAGGTTTAGTTTCCTCATTGTTGGAATACCTTTTTAGAGCCTTAAAAATAAATAAATGGGTTTGCTTCCCCGTAAGCTAAAAGCAAAAACTGCGTGGCCAGCTCCCCCCTTTCTCTCTAACTGGAGGGGGCAGCTGTTTACCTGCGGCCTCAAACTTATTTATGGCCCCATCGCTGCCAGCTATCAGGTGACCACAGCTCCCTTTTTAGCGCGAAGCGAGCAGTGCTCCGGTAACCCGACGAGGTCTCTCACCTGCCGCCGTTTTCCAATTTACTCAAAAGAATTTCCTAGTTGACTCCCCCCTTTTTTTTTTTTAATTGTAGATCTGTTTTTAATTTCTTTTTAATAAAATGATCTCTCAAGGTCCCTTCCAACCCAAAGCATTCTATGATTCTATGAAACTTCTTACAGTATGTGTTTCTTGTGGACTTTTGAACTTCCTGGTGTACTCAGCCTTTGCTCAGGAGATGTGTTTGTGGTTGGCTATGAGTTGTGCTTAAATGGGTTAACCCTTTGGAGCTGGTGTTTTTGGGAAACTCTTCGTTACCATTTCCATGTGTAGCTGATGCTCAGGCACAGAAATGAGTTTTAGCAAGCACAGGCTTTACCTGAACTAGTTGCTTGTTTCAAGGTTTAACTTTTCTATCCTCAGATAAAACTACGGATCAGATTTGGTCTGTAAAGCGTGACTGGAAACATGAGATCAGTGAAGAACTCTGAAAATTGTAAACTGCAGCGCTGGGGATACAGCTCAGCTTCCCAGAGGCAGCCAGGGAAAGCTCCTGGCTGTTGCGATAGCTCAGTGCCTGCCTTATGCTGGCAATATCTGCAGGATTCGTGGCCTTTTGATGAACGGGCCTCTCAGTAGCAGATTTCTCCTTTGACATGGATCAACCCACGGAAGCTGCATGGTAGAGTTATCCCCTTAAGGTTAGCACAGCAGGAACACCTGGTGAGGTATTAACTTCCCTGTTTGCTTACCAGAAACTTAGCCATTTGATTGTTCTTGATGTACTTATACAGCTTCTGCAGCTGCTTTGCATCCATCTCTGAGAAGAGGGAGACGAACTGCCAGAACATCCTTGGGAAAAGAGAGACACGTGGATCGTGCGTGAGTACAAACTTCATCATCTTCCTCATTCTGCTCCCTAGTTCTGTTGTGGTGAGTGTAACCACAGACAAATCCTTTGCACAGCTTTTTCTGCCCCCCCTCCTTTTTTTTTCTCCCCAAAGCTTATAAACTTTTAAAGAATTATTCTTCCCCAAGCATGGGAAGGATTATCTGTTAACTCAGGTGGCCACGTAGGAGCCCCTTTACTCGCAAAGGGATGTTGTTGGTGGACAGCAGATCAAAATTGGCTGTGCGCTGGGGCAGCACTAAGTGCCACGTGGCCTCTGCTAAAATTACCTGCAAAATCTGTGAGCGTTCAGCAGTCAGAGCAAGCCTGTTTACGCCCTATCTCATTGCCCATGCTTGGAAATGCAGGGCCAAAGTAGGCGTCTAAATGCCCGCGGGGAGCAGGCGGGGCAGGATCCCATCTCGCTGGGAGCATCGCCAGCGTGCTACCAGCGGTGCCAGGTAAGAGGAAACCCTTACTTCTGCCAGTGCTTGACTTCTGAGGCTCTGCAGTACCGCTGGAGAAACAGATCGATGCGGTCCCCGATTACGGTCAAACTTTCCTTCGTGTACTTCAATTTTTTCTCTGTGGGGAGATGCTGGGGCAAATGCAGTTTCCTAAGTGACTTCTTAAAGGGTCTCAAAAGTTCCTTGCACTGTAAAGAAAAAGCGTTGGCCAAGGTGTTCAGCACTTTAAATCCAGGTCTCAGGCATCCCTTTTCACTAAATAAACTGGTTAAAAAGCTGGCTGGGAAAGCACTGAGGGAGCGTTGTGTTTTGGGGAGTGTCTGTGTGTGGACATGGGGGACCTGACGGGGTCTTCAGCAGGACCCCTGTCAGGCGCTCCCGGCGCGCTGCAGGAGTCGCTCCTGTATGTCCCAAGGTTGGTGACAACCTGGGTGAAGCATGTCCAAGGTGACATGAAAAGGGAATTGAGGGATTTCCAAGACTGGGAATTCCTTTTTACCATTGTAGGGCAAGAGAGACATTTCAGGCTACAAAAGAGCTGTTGTTTTGCAGGGAGGGGGAAAGGGAACTACTTCACTGCTTTTCTCATGCTGCTTCTTCCTGTGGCCAAACCTGGGATGTGTTGCAAATGTTCGCACGTGACGCAGGAGCAAACGCCGCATCTGGAGCAAACACTGCGCCTGGATGCCCTCCCTTTGGTCCATCTTTTTTTTTTTTTTTTTTTTTTTTTGTCTGCTACATGCGCTGGGCCATGACTGGGGTGGGCTGTGTGTGGTTGCGCCATGATGCATGAGGAACGGGGAAGGTCATACCCCACGGTGGGGGAGGCTGGTATGAGATGGAGCTTTGTGGCTGTGGTGTAAGTGATGCAGAGGAACCAAACCACTGCAGCCAGGGAGCACATGGCATCATGTGAAATGATAATGTAGCAGTACTTGTTTCAAAAAAATGAACAGTGTATGTGAAATGTGATTACTTTGCTGTTGTTGTTTTGGGGGTTTTTGTGGTTTTTTGTTTTGTGAGGCTTTTTTTAAACTAGAAGTGTGATGGCCAGATGACTGGAAACCAATGATGAGGTAAAAACTTTCAGACATGGACGAAAGCTACAGAATGAAGTCTCTTGTCCTGCCTTTTTGCGCCCTCTGCCAAACTCCTGGGTTTTATTTGCTCCCTCACTCTCAAGAACCTGAGATGCCACTGACTTTTTTTCTATTTCTAAATTCTATTTAGTATCTTACGATTTTAAAGGTGTCCTGATCGAGGCCGTCTGCGCAGCGGATGAGCGGGGTCTTGCATGGCAGAGCACTCTCACTGCCCGTTACAAAGGCTGCCTCCTTCGCTGGGCCAGCCCGATCCTTCTCGGTGGTCTGCAAATTGTCAAAGCCATAGGTTAGCCTTCCAGTTCATGCAAATCTTGCATCCTCTCTTTAAAAAAAAGGGCCAAGGACAAACTCTGTCCTGAGGCTCAGAAGCATTTCTCTTCCTGCCAAAGCATTTCAGATAGGGTTTGCAGAGGTGCCTAATGAAGCCAGGTATTCAATTATAATTAAAAGTCCCTAAGAATTAGGTGCCTACTTGAAGTCCCGTTTGGAAAGCCTCCCTCTAATAAATTACCAGGTAAACAATGGCCACTCATTCCTAATGGCATTAATCAAACACGGGCTGGCAGTCACTTGTTAAGTGGAAATATGTGGTTACAGTGGGCTCGTCGTAACGCCGCGCTGCTCCATCTGCAGCTCTTATTGATAGCAAAGGTACCATGGCTGACCTGCTGCAAAGCCAGACTGAAAACAACACAAAGTCCTCAGCCACTGCACTTGCAT
Organism: Pelecanus crispus; assembly: GCF_030463565.1. Lineage (NCBI taxonomy): Eukaryota > Metazoa > Chordata > Aves > Pelecaniformes > Pelecanidae > Pelecanus > Pelecanus crispus. The sequence continues at coordinate 3,071,803 of NC_134654.1, read as the reverse complement.
CTCCCTGGTCTGGGGAGGGGGATATTTTCTCTTGCAAAGGGCAATGGCTGGTTTTCCTGTGTCAACATTTCTGTAGGTAACTCCTCCACTCATCTTTTGGAAAGTAACACTTACATAACTGACTTAAAAGGCGACATAAGCTTGTGTTTAAAACATGCTGAAGTGCGTAGGAAGAGAAGTCCTTTCCTCTCTGACATGCTCTGCTCCCTCAGAAGATTACTTCTCTGCAAATTTGATTCCAAACCACATTTCAGAGGTGAAATTGAAGCTGGGCTCTGCTTTGCTCTCGCTATGTGCCCATCTCCCTGCCCGTGCTCACCTGGCCGTCCGTGCCATCCCTGCTGCCATCCCTTGCCCTGGCTCTGTCCACTTCATCTTTAAAGCCCGTCTCCTCCATGGCACACAGACCTCCTCTCCCCGGGGCCTCACTCGCACCAGGTAGGGAGGGAAAACTGCCACGGAGCCGTGCTGGGACCCAAACGTGCTGGGGTGACCAAGGTGACCACAGTGCCTGGACACCGGTTCTGAGTTCCGCCAACCATGGAGACTGCTGGAGCCCTCCAGCCCCACAACACCGCGGCCCTCTGCGGCAGTCTCGCCTCTCCCCATCAGTTTTGCCATTGATTTGTGGTCCTGAAGAAATAGGCAGAAACCTCCGGATTTTCCCCTTGCTGTATTGGTCAGGATGTTCAATGCTGTCAGTGGCCCCTGTGGACAATGGCAGGGGAAGGTCCCTTGCTTTGCTTTGTTTGCACCTGTGGGAGCTTGGTGGAGTCTCTAGGGTTCTTGGTTGGTGCTGGGTTTATACCCGCAGCGAGTCCAGCACCTGTAACTGTGCGTCAGCCTGGATTATTTTGGCCTCTGAAAGCAGTGTGAAGCACAGCTCTGTGTCAGATGCGTGGCTCTGTGTGCCGCCTTGATTATCTGTGAGTGTGGGTGCAGCTCCCAGCATGAGCAATCACAGTTTTCCTCCACGGCTTGGGCACCAGCAAGTTCAAGATGGGCCTTTCTCCAGCTCTCCCACTGCGGCTGCTGAGCCGTGCTGCGCGGAAGCACCAGCCCCGAGGCAGGGGCCGGAGAGCCTGGCTCACATGGGGCCAGGGATGAGCTCTGTAATGGAGTCAGTCCCATTTGATGAAGAACAGAGGTGCAACCAGGAAAAAGGGACCTTGAGCTGCACCCTCGGTGTTTTTCAGGGAGCTGGTTGGAGTCGAGACCTCAGTTCCCATCACAGTGTAATGGAAATTCAGGGTTACCTCCTTCACAGATGGCGGTGAAAGCCAACAGCAGTGAGATCTCGCTCTCCTGGGTAACATCTCTTTTAATGCTCTCCTTTTTAGAAAGAATAAATTGCACCTGCCAGGAAGAAGTCTGGACAGGCTTGGAGTTAAAGGGACTTTGTTTTGGAAATTTTCTTCAAGGCAAAATGCTTTCACAAAGAAAAATGTGTCGGGCTCCCGTCATGCCCTGACCAGTCAGACAAGTGCAATTGTTTTGTCCCTTGGACAATTACTGTAATTGCTGCAGCTGTGATTCAGCTGTGCTCCTGTGCCAGGTCACTTCTGGTACCAGGAGTCATCTCGAGGGCTGCACAAAGGCCCCCTCTCTCTGAGGTCCCCCCGGCCACCGCTGCGCAGAGGGACCGGCGCTGCTCTCGGCAGAAGTTCAGACGCTTTCGGTCAAGCGTTACTCTGTGCATCTAGTGATGCCGAGCACCTGCCGAGCCAAATGCCTGGTGCACGTAGTGGCCTTGGGAAAGTATCTATGGATGGGTCTTGAAACAGAGACAGGTTCTTATTTTCAGGCTGTCTTAGGGAAGTTTGGCCTTTACCCATGACTGAATTCAATAATGACAAACATCCATTAAGCCAAGCCCTCCCCTTAAGATGTTTGCGGCATTTCTCCCTCCTGTGTCTGCTTTCTGCCTCCCCCAGGTCTGAAATTTTGCTGTCAGCTCTCTGACGCAGGAGCCTTGCACAGGCTGGTGCTGAGCAGACGCAAAGACGATTACCTTCTAACGCTCTGCACTTAGGTTTGCTTATCACCACCAGAGGTATGTTACAACTTGTTTAGCCTGTACTAGGATTTCACAGTGTTATATATTACTTCACGCAAGATAAGCTATGCAGTGAAGCAGTGGTGATAACACAGATAAGTATACCTATGCTAGCTTCAGCCTGGGTTTTGTGAGGACTCTGTTGGAGGTGGTTTGGTTGAAGGAGATGTTGAAAATGTAGCTGGTTTCTCAATGCCTGTTACCAACTGCCCTCCTGCTGTGTTGGCTGCCTGCAATCGTGACATCTGTCCCCGGTGTGGCAGGCAGCTCCTCTCCTTTTGACCCCCAGAGGTTTAAACCAAGAAGTTGCCAGCTTATGCCCTCACCTCTCAAGTCAGGATATCGAAGGGTAGCATGTTCCTGGCTAACAGGAGCACAAGAGAAATGAAGCTGGTTCAGAACAAGCTTTCACACATGTTGGCAGCTAGATTAAAAGCCATTTAGGAGCTCTAGGGACATACGCCGGTTGTTGGCATAGGCATAATCCATATTTGCGTGGCCATATCTGTGTCCTTGTGAGATTACAGCTTCCACGGAGCATGTGACTACAGCATGGAGTGGCCCTCTTGGCTTATCATGTGTACACTTCACTGTTTCAGAGGATGGAGAAGGCCTTGAGTTCCCCTTGAAAATCCCAGTCTTTGTTCTTCTACCTTTGTGTACGCTGCGTCCAGAGCTCAGCCAAAGCCATAAATATACAAGCAGGAGGTATAGATGGACTTCACTGGCCTGTCTTCATCTGAGGATCTTGCTGTATTTAGGTGTCCATTAACCTGGTTTGCCGCAGAGCAGTGATCTTAGCAGTCTTCGCTGGCATTACTCAGTACAGTAGCAGAGCAGAAGACTGGACAGCCGAGGTTGCAAAATGCCTTTTTTCACTCTTGAGCCATATAATAATGTTCAAAGCTGTGCTTTGACCACTGAAGTTATAAACCTTCCCTGTCTCTTCAGTTTTTTTGGTAGCACTGAGTCAGACTTCAGTACATTTTGTTCATTGTCTAAGGTCTTGTGAATGAGTCCGCTCCTGCGAGATCAGGCATGAGATGTGCTTTTGAGTCCTCAGAAGTCTGTGGTTGTACCCCTTCCCCCTGCCCCTCTGGAAGACAACATGACTTTCTACTTTGAAGCCTGTCATGTGGGAAGATGGCATAACCCAGACCACATCTATGTAAACCTGTCAGATGATATTGCCTACTTAAGGGCAGGAGTCCTTTGAAACAATGTTCTAATTGGATGGGGAAAAGTCAGGAGTACAAACAGATTATGCATCTCGTATTTCTCCCCGGAAAGGAAAGGGAGCCGAAGCGCCAGTCAAACACACTGTACTGTAACAGTGCACCTCAGGGAAAACTTTTCCTTTTCCCTTGACAGCTCTTTTGTGAATATTAATTTCTACTCTTTGAGTGTCTTAGTCTTCCAGGAGCTGTGGAAGTGCAAACACTACCCAACTTCTCTAGTACAGCATCTCTTCCAGTGCAAGAGTAAGCATGTAGCCAAAAAGGAAACAGTTGTGAAGACGCTCTGTTGATGCTGCTGCGTTGTTATTTGCTGTTTTAGGCAGATTTAGCACGAATACCACGTGTGATGTGATGAGTCAGGTCGCGTATAATATACACAGGCATCTGATGCAATATTTATTTACTGGTAGGTCACAGGGAAGGAGAGCTGATAAATGCAGATAAATATACTGGTGTGTTATGTTCTACTTAAACCAACTGCGTGTACACATGGTTTAGTTAAACGTAAAAGCCGAACATCACTGCCAGATGTATTGCAATGTAATACTAAGTAGGAATTGTAACGAGGAATGTTTTTCAGTAACTTGTTCCTACCAGGAGGGTGGTGAAGGCTTCATTTGATAGAGTGATTAAAGATACTCAGCACAACTGCTCAGACTGTAGGGGCGGAGGCTTTGCTGATTGGATCTGGAAATTCCTTTCCTGGTGCTTAAGGATGATGCAAACTTTCACAGCCAACTGCAGACCTGTCTTCTCCCTGTAGCTGGATGCCAATAAATACATCTCAAATTAATAAATCTTGTATCAGGGGAAGAGATCTGAAAGAGAATTTGGACCTCATTGTGTGGCATTATTAGAGGCATCTTAATATACCATAGGAGTCCCTTTTTGCTAAGTGTTGGCAGTTGCTTGTTTAATCACTCGTTTGAACTCATGTGGTAAAGAACACAAACACAATTTGTGACCAGTGGTGTGTAGAAGCCACAGATACATCTGCATCAATTTTATCCCCTTAATCTCTTCTTGCAAAATCTGATCAGGTGTGGTCCAAGTATTCCCATACTGGAAGACACAGCTAGCCAAACCCTCCATGGTGCCCAAAGCTACCGGTGACTGACCTGACGTGCTGGACGCCTCCTTGTCAATAGATGTATTTTCAGGTGTTTCTACATTATGCTACACTTCCACAGTTTTGTAGATGTTTGTCTTTAGCTTTTCAGCCAGCTGTTAGTGAGTTTATTAACAATGTTTGCTAATGTCATATAACTATTTTTTAAGTCGCTTGAAGTCTTCAGGAATGGAAAGAGCGTTATCAGCTTCCTCCATACTTTGCAACTTGCAGCCTGTGAGAAACAGGATAGTTAAAGGCTTTCCTTTTTATTGTGCTTCAGAAGTTTTCAGGTTTTTATGTAAACTGAAATAGGCATTGTTAATGAGACGTTAATAAGCCCATCCCTTTGCTGCTGCTGATATAAAATCTATAACAAGTTGGGTATCTCTTAATATTGAAAATAATTTAACTTATTTTGTTAATCTTTTGGATCATGTAATACAAACTGTAGTAGGTGATACCTGCCTTGTTCGCTTCCCCGCCCCCTAACAAATTTACCCACCATCTTAGTAACTAATAGAAGAAGCCTGGAAAATGATGAGACTGGTACACCTGTGCCAAAAGGTCAGCTCTGCCTGGGGGATGTGGCAGGGGTTTGCACGGGATTAGCAACATGTGCAGACAGGCGCCGAATGCATAAGCCAAACAGGAGCCACAATGCAGAGGTAGGGAGCAAAAAAAAAAGAAGAAATGAGGGAGAGGTGGGAGAATTAAGCATTGCTTGGGAGGGAAGAGAGGCCTTGAAATCGACAGCAAGGGAGAAAAGTGGGCATAACCAGGTGGGAAACCCACTTGCTCCAGGAGCCAGGGAAAGAGCTCTGCTAGTCTCAAAATGGAAGAAGAAATCCTGAAGTAGAGAGAGGGGGACACAACCTGCTAGAGGAATGCCCATCAAGACAAGGATGCCTTCAGGGAGGCTGTGCAGAACTTGGTGATGCTTTTTTTTTTTTTTTTTTTTTTTTTTTTCAGTTAGATATAAAGAAAATTAACTCCTGGGAAAAACCCTGCTGGTTCAGAGAGCAAAGTGCCAGCCCCCTTGCGCACAGCTCTGTGCTGGGGAGACGAAGCGAGGAGCTTGCAGATCTCCTCCTGTGCGTGCCCCATGCCCTGTGTTCATGGCCATGCTGCGAGCCCTCCTCAGCAAGCAGCTGCTCTCCCATGAGACTTTTCCTCTTTGCAATGGAGAGGAATAAAACAATAAAATAAATCATAAAATAATAAAAACTGGAGAGGAATAAAAAGGGATTTTCCTCTCTTTGCAACAGAGAAATAAAATGTCAGGCCACCAGAAGGGGTTCTCCTGTCCTGTTTTTTGTTCCCAGTCTTGAGGCTTTTCTCTGAACAGCTCGATGGGGAAAAACTTTTGCCATGTTGCATCTGTGCATACGAAGAGGATGGAAAATAACAACTGGTTGGAGCAATTTGGGCTCAGAGCCAGGACACTGTCTGCATCAGGTCTCTCCCCTCTCCGAGGCACGGCACCCTCAATTTCAAAGCCTCCGTTTACGGCAGAGGCTCTCAAATCTGTATCTTCTTTCCCTGCTCCTTTAGAAGATTTTTGATATCTGCCTCCGGTGATCCTGTTCTTTGCACAGGAGTGTCAGACTGGCTATGATTCCCAGGGCAATCGGTGCTGCTGCGCTGGCTGCCTGCTGGCACGCAGCGCGATGAGGCTTCTGGGCATGCGATGTGCGCCAGGATTGCAAGGGGGAATGAAGTTCCGTCTCCCGGTAGTATTCCTGTCTCATCCCTCTTGTCACTGATGGCCTTTTCGTGCGCGTCCCGCCTTGCGTTTCACGTCTTTCTCCTGCTCCCATACCTGTGCCTCGCATCACGCTGCCCCGTGCCTGACCCTGTATGCAAGAAGGGAGGCCACTGCTTGGAGTATTTTTAAATTTCCACTTAAAACTTACTTCAGCTCAAACATTTTCCAGAGGAAGTCAGGTTTGGGGGGTATTTTTTTTTTATTTTGGTTTTATTTAAAAAAAAACCCAAAACCCAAACGAGGAAATTCCCCTCCAGCCTACAGAATGTAGCTATCAAGAGAAGTGGCTTCATTTCTCTCTCTTAAAGCATTGAACACCCTGTTATGCTTAAAATAATAAAGCCAAAACAGGCCAGCCTACTTTATGTGATGGGTTTCAGTCTCTTGTACTGATAGTGCAGCGGGGTAGCTGTAGTGAAACAGGCTCTGCTGAGATAGGCAGAAGGAAAAAAAAAAAAAAAAGCAGCATGTGCCATTTAATTTCTGCAATGTTCTGATTCCCTCCTACCAGCCTGAAAATGCTAAACGTGATCCTTTGTTTGGCATATGGGGATTTGGAGAATTGTTGCTAATTACTGCAGTTGTGCTATCTAGCTTAACTGGCTTAAATAATATATTAAGTGCTTTTATGATCTTCCACAACATGCTAGAATGCAAAGAGGTGCATTTTATGCTGTTTATACTTTATGGCAGGCATAACTTATATAACATTAATCTGCAGGAAAAAAAAAAACAAAACAAAAGATGTTTTGATGATTTATTGCTTGTATAATTCACAGCCCAGGCTCTAGATGATACCATCCTGTTGTGCTAGGCGCTATGCAGATGCAGGGTGCGCATCTCTGTCTTAAGAGGGTGGAGTCAGGTCGCAGGGAAAGGGGCCGTGGGTGGCCTCGGGGAACGGTGGGGCGGAATGACTCGGGATGCAAGGATCGCAGGACACCGCTGGTCAAAGCACTGCTGAGTTAATGTAGGTCTGATGGCAAAAGCAAAAAGTGGGGGATCTGGAAGAGGATCACAGGATGCCACGATCCAACTTATTTAGGGAACATTCCCATTATTTTAATTAAAATTTAATATGAAATTAGGAATGGGTTACTAAGCATCGTATCTAGAAGCAGGAGCATTCTAGGGTCTAGGTTAGTGCTTATCCAGGAAAAGAAGAAAGGCGCTACATCTGCTCAAGAATCTTTTTTACCCCCCCCCCTTTTTTTTTATCAATAATTGTTAGTCACCTGATTCCACCCAAATTCCAGTGCCTCTTGCCTAAAAATCTAGATTTTCTATTATCTGCTACTGTACCTAAAGTTTAAACAAAATGTGAGAAGATCATGCTGTGACTGTCTTGTTGCTGGATCTAGTGTGATGAATAATTATGGAGTGGCTGAGCAATGCTAGCCAGAGGCTCAAAGAACCTGGTAAGACACATGTTGGGAGGGGGCTGCATAAACCACAAAGGAAATTAGTGATAATGATGAAAAGATTGGCACATTCTGACCTATAATTTGGTTTAGTTTGACATAGCTCTCTGTAAAATCGCAAGGACTGTTAGAATATGCTAGTAATTAGCAGTATTTCACCTATTTGAAATTAAAGCATTGTGCAGGCTCTGCAGATTAGAAAAAAAAAGTAGGTTTTTGTCTGGTTTTGCTTACTAGTAGCTTGAAAATAGGGAGGCGAGAGACTTGTGTCAAATCTTGAAGTATAATTTTGCAATTAAAAGACTGAGGAGAAAGTGTGATCTGAAGACCTTCGGTTTCCTAGCTGTGACATAAAATTAACAGCTATCTTCATTCTCATTCTGTTTTAATATTCCTGCAGAGGAGCAAGCAAAAAGAACTCCCTAGGCTGACTTCAGTGAAATGGAGGAACTGTTACTTAGACAATAACAGGCTATGGGCTGGGAGAGGAGTGATTTTTTTGTTGGTATTAGCGAGCTTAAGGTTTGCACAACGCTTTGGATGTTATAAAGTGATATATATCTAATGCTAAACATTGAGAGATGTTCTTTGGGAGATAGGAAACGCTGTTTAAAGGCATTTTCTGATTGGCTACACGGAAAATTTCAAGGTCATACATGCACCAGCTTGCAGGGATGCACAGCTGGTACCTCATCATAAAGCCAGCAGAATCTCAACTAGAAGGCTGTTAGTTAACTGTGCGGGTAAAAATGGAAGGATAAATTGAAACTACCTGAAAGTGGAAGAAACAGCCGGGAAGTGATACGAGAAAGAGAAATGAGAAACTCTTGCCCATCATCGTGGTGTCCAAGCGCTTTAGAACAACTTCACATTGCTCCCTTCCTTGAATGTACCAATTTTCTTTTTCAAGCTGCAACAATTTGGCAACCTCCAGCTACTCTGAACTTGTCTTCTATTGCTAAGAATCTGCTCAAGAGCCTACTCAATATTCCAGGCCTAATTTTTATTATAGCAGCTGAAAGGAGCTGCTAGGCCAAAAGCTCTTCTAGGAGTAGCTGGGCTTCTAACCAAAGGGAGAGTGAGTGCCAAAGGCTTTTATGGATCATTTAACATTATGTTTTATATAATAAAAACACATGCAAATACTTAATATAGTAGGCAAAATTTTGATTAACTCCTAATGCTTTACCTTGCTGCCTGGGTACAATCAATCCACAAAAATGGCAAGGCATAACATTGAAGGAGCTATTTGTCCAGCAGCAATACGTCGTGTTTGGTTTTGAGAGTCCACTGTAATACATCAAGAGCCGCTGCGTGTTCAGTTGGAATGACAGCTAAACAATCTGGTCATCTGCATCCTGTTATGGCCTATTGCTGTATTTTGGGGAATGAGGTGTGAGGTAGTGGTTTGAGCAGATGGCAAGCCATCGGACTTTTTTTTTGTTGTATTGTTGGCTTGATCAGCAGTTCTTCATTGACTCTGGACAGATTACAGGCGTGATGCTATCTTAGATAATGCCACTTGGTAAAGAACTTTAAAATCCTTAATTACTATCATTAGCTGTTTCACACCATAAAATAGAGGTCTGTTATTTTAATGTGTTTTGTTGGGGTGTTTTTTTTTTTAATCCCTGTCTGTAGGGTGTCTGGAGTGTCCTTAAACAGGGAGGTGTAACTTTTGGATCACGATCAGTGGTAGTGTATGTGTACCAGCATAAAAATGTGTGTGTGCATACACATTTGTGTATGCAGTTGTCCAGACTTATTTTACTCCCTGTGTTGTGAAAGCACTGAGCTGAGACATCAGTCTGTTGGCAAGGTTATAAAGGCTCGCAGGTTTCTCTATTTGGGGATGTCCTTTGTTTGTTCAGTGTTTGAATCGTGTGAACCCTTAATTAGCAAATAAGATGCTTTGGCCTTCCCTTCCAAGATCTGAAACGGAATTAAGGGAAGTGCAAGGATGTGCCAAATGACATGACGGTACTGGCTCCATGGTTTTTGTTTCACTCCGCTGCCCTGCTGTTTTGAGATGCGCTTTCCATTGTATCAGCTGCTGGCAAAACATTCATGAAGTTGTTACATGTTTTATGCTTTGGTATTGCTTTTTCTATATAGAGCAATCAAAACGCTAAGATGTTGGAGACCCTGCGTGCAGCAGCTGTTTAGCTGAGAAGAAAGCAGCTCGCTCTTTGAAAGGGAAAGTTGCCCTGTTGTGCCACAGTGGTAAGCCACTGCCTGCTGTGCACTGGGTTTGCTGCCGCACTCTGGGGGCGATGCAAGCATCCTCTATCTACAATGCAACTTGGACTTTTCTGAAACGGAGTAAACGCTAGTCACTTCTTGCCAAGCCACTCCTTTCATGTGATCTTCTGTTATCAATTATTTGCACTTCCTCTTGTTACAACACTTTTTTTTGCTGCTGAGGATGGAACTGCAGAGAAATCCTTTACTTCCATTCCAGCGACACAGTGGCTTTCTGTCGACAAGAGAGTACAGAATTGCTTTTATCAAACATATTTCTTTTCCCATTGTTTCCTGATGACAGATACTACTCTTAATCTACACAGAGACAACACTTTGAAATGAGAGATCTACGTTCCCATCAATTTTTGTTATGTTGATAAATCATAGCATGTCTCGCTTTCTGAATGACATGCTTCTGGATTTAGGTCTGCTTTTTTTTTTGTCACAGTTTTTCTTTTTTGATGCTAGCAACAGCCTTGCCAAAGCTCATCTGTTCCTTTAGCATACACTCCAGCAGCAGGCTGATTAATTCTATCACACTTTTCCTCGTATACGGCATAATCAAACAGGTTGATAGAAAATCGGGAAGGCTGTGATATTTATAAAAATTTCTAATGCATTACACTTACCCTGTGACTTTCATTGGTTGTGGCACCTTGTTTCTTCTGGGTTGGAGGAATGTCAGCAAAGTCTGCCAGGAAAAAAGAAGTGGGTTTTACTGTTCTTTGTGGGCCTCAAGTATGATTGTGTCACCCTTCCACACACAGGGAAGGCTTACTTAAGACAACATCAAGAGCGGAGGGTGCCTTATGGTGTTTTCTTCTGTGTGTTCCAAAGGCAACTGCAGTAAAAGTAAGGGAACACTTACCCACAAATCTTAAAATAGCTAAGAATGCATGTGACGTATCTCATTTTCTTTGGTTGTGTAGATAACGCTATTAATAACGTGAGCTGAAATTAGGTATTGAGTAGTAATATGAGCAGTGATTCTGAGTGGCTTTAAACCTGTCATGAACTCCCTGAACAAAAACATCCAGAGGGAAGTGGCTCAGCAAAAATATTAATGAATTCTTTTATAAAGGAGTAGCAAAATTAAACAGAGGTAGTCCGCAGCCCAAAGAAGGCCTGTGGGATGCTTCTACTTCGCTCTCTTTTCCTATAGAATCATAGAATCATGGAATCGTTTAGGTTGGAAAAGACCTTTAAGATCACCCAGTCCAACCATTAACCTAACATTACCAACTCCACCACTAAACCAATTAAGGGAAGAGTAGTAATTTCATGTTTCCTGGCTTGGTGGCTGGATTATTTTTTAATGAAAGTAAAAACTAGGGATCATTAAGGTTGGAAAGGAGCTCTAAGATCATCAGTCCAACCATCAACCCAACACCCCCATGCCCACTAAGCCATGTCCCCAAGTGCCACCTCTGCCCGTTTTTTGAATTCCTCCAGGGATGGTGACTCCCCCACCTCTCTGGGCAGCCTGTTCCAATGCTTGACCACCCTTTCCGTGAAGGAATTTTTCCTAATTTCCAATCTAAACCTCCCCTGGCGCAGCTTGAGCCCATTTCCTCTCGTCCTTTTGCTAACTACTTGGGAGAAGAGTTAGAGGACTGCCAACTGCTGTCCAAACCCCTCTTCCCACATCCGCTGCAACCCGGTATACAGGTATGGTTTTTGCTACACGCGGGCGTGCATAGCGGGTCTCCTGCCACTGCTGCCTGCGTGGCAGCAGTGGTCACCCCCACGCCGTACTGTCACTAGAGCTCAGCCCTTTGGGGCTGAGGGGCATGCTGTTCTCTCCTGTCTCCCCACCCAGCTCATATGGCATCGCCTCATCAGGAGAGAGGAAGGCATGAAGTGTCTGCTGCTGCTGGGAAGTAGCAGGGGACGACTGCCAGCCCAGGGGTAAAGGGCCTGGCTGTTACCGCAGAGGCAGCAGCGTCGGGGGGGTGGGGAAGGGCAACTGCTTGAAGGAGTCACGAGAGTGCTGGCAAGTGGGGATCTAGAGAGCAGGTGTAAAAAGAGAAGCGCCCTCGCACTGGAAATAAGGGGGGAAAAATCCAAAGCATCTCACTCTAAGTCCCCTGGCTACACCAGGCTGCAACCCTGGTGAGCGCTGCATTCGTTTACACGTCCCTTCAACACGGGGGAGGATTACCGGGTTTGCAGGAATCCTGTTGGAGTATTTGTGGTTTAAAAAATAAACACAAAATTTATTAAAAATAAGGTGGGGCTTCCTGAGAAAGAAGATAAAGTTAAGACTTCATTTTCTCATCTGCTGCTGCTAGTTACAGTGAGCTTATTAAAACTCAATTCAGTAAGTATTACATCTGTTTTTGTTTTTTTTTTTTTCTTTTTGTTTTTAATTCGGCTTTGGCCGTAAAAGCCATGGCCTTTTCCCCTGCAGTGTTGTGCTACAAAGTTCATGCTGGCAATAGTGTGGGAGTACAGCTTATGTGATAACAATGTGACATAGGAGGGTCCTTTCAAGAATCTGGTCCTTTCCCCCCGCCCCAGCTCATATAAATCTGTAGCAAATGTCACCCTCTGACTACTGTTCTAAACCACTTGTTTCCTAGAAAATGTGGGATGTGATAAAAGTTGCAATTTGCGTATGTAGTTCCGTTGTTCTGTTGAGGAAGCCTTTTGTATTTTCCCCTCTCCCTCTGATAACATCAGAATTAGATTGGCAGATAACGATTCGAGGTATTTTTCTCACTCATCAGTTCATCATAATTAGAAAAATATGAAACCATTTAGCTATGAACACTGCGGTTCTACAGTGAACGAGTACTCTTATTGCACCTTGATCTCTCTCCCACCTTCTGCTCTTTTCAAATATTTGAGATGTGCTCTGCCGCACTCCATTCAGGACTGTCGGTGAGGCAGCAAGGGGTAAAAGTTGTCTCATGTTTGTACAGCGTGTCTCCAATCCTCACTGGTGACAATAAATGCAAATCACAGATGATAATCGGCTCTTGCAGTCCTTTACCAAGTTTCCTTCCAGACTGAGGGGTGAAGATAGTTCCGTTAGCCGGGTCTGTGTTGGAGATTTGGGATCTACATTTCAAAAGCACATAAATGTCTCAAAAGAATAAATCCTAGTGCAGTGAGCAGGACTTCTGACCAGAATTCATTAAACGCAACTACAGATTCTACTCTTATGTTTCTGCTCTGTGACCATTTGAGAAAACAAAGTTTTCTACATGCTTCTAGTGTGGGACTGTGGTTTTGTTCAGGTTTAGGTTTTTTCCTTAACTTTTTTTTTTTTTTAATCAAGTTTAAGTGCCTGGGGTGGACTTCCCCTCCCTGCCTCCAGTTGCTTGGAGCAGATCAGAACAGACAAGGAATGGTTTCTTAAATAGAAGACAGACTGAAATGCTAACCTTTGACATGTAAAAATTTAAGCCCTAAATGATTGTTCAAGCATTCACACACTCATGTATTTTCCTAGTCGCAGATTTGATTTTGATGACCAGAAGTTCACTTGCTGGACTAATAAAAGCCCAGAAAACTCCCTTACTGCGTTCCTAATATACAAATTCCTGAAGATGACCCACAGCATGTTTTAGCAGAATTCTGCTTTTTCTAACTAATTCGTAATAATAATATGAAGCTACTTTACCAGAAAAATTACAACTAAGTACTAATTAGAGGGAAATATTTATGAGATATGGAGAGTCAGAGAATCTTTGGTGCTATGGGCTACTATTCTGTGGAAGTACAAAATTTGAGACGCCTTCTGCTCTATTTGACCTAGGCCTTTGACATGAGTTTTCCTATTGATCTATCAATTCCTCGTCCCCTCATGCTATTTTGTATTTTTTGTCTGTTGGGCCATCAGCTTTTATACAACACTTCTGGCAGTTTCAGCTTTAGTTTTAGCTCTCTGGCTGCTTTTTTGTTTTTGTCCTGAAAAGCCCTTTGGCCCTACTTCCTAATCTCATATTAAGTACAAATACTAAAGAGTAACCTAACGTTGTGTTTTGTTTTTTTTTTTAATATCATCCTCAACATAAAGATTGCAACTGTTCTGGAGAATAGAGTGCAGCATTTACATAGAATAGCATAATACATTTTTTTGAAGTATTTGCAAAAATCAAGGATCAGTTGATCCTTAAAAAAATTAATAATATCCCAGGATGGGGGAAAAACAGATATTGGGGAAAGAGAGGCAGAGATTTAGAGGAGAAAAATAGAGCAGGGCCCAGAACTTGTATTTTTGGTTCCTGTTTTAAGTGGGTTTGAAATCAGGAAATCCTAGGGTCTTATACCGCTCTTCTCAGAACTGTTTTTGATTCACCGCAGCAGTTCCACAATTACTCGGCTTGTCTCTTTTGAGTTCAGGCCTCCTCAATGCAACTCAGAACACCTTCTCCTTAGCAGATGCCCACTTCAGCCTCAGCTGAAGTCTGTGTGACTACTTTTTTTTTTTTTTTTTTTTTTCTTCTTCCCTGTTCCTGGTAGCCGTGTGGACTGCCAGCCACCCTCCTGGTGACCCAGAGCTGCTCTGCTGAGAAGGCAACGTCGCTGCAAGCCCCCCTGCAGCGTCTGTGCAGCAGTCAGTGTCTTGTTTTTCCACAGACACTCGACAATGATGCAAAGACACTTAAAGATATTTCCTAAGTGCTTCTGGATTAATTTGTGATTAGAGAATAATGAAATAAATCACAGTAATCAAAAGGACACGTGGCCAGTTACTGTTAGATTTGCATATAGAGCACTTTTCCATCAGAAGAGAGGAGCTCGATTCGTCTAATACAAGTCGAAATTTGCTGTATCTTAATTTGATTTACCTTTGACATTACATTTAAATAGCAGCAACGTCTATAATCTTACGCTCCCCAATAAGGCTTCATTAAAAACTTACTGCCAGATCTAATCCACGGTTAGCATACAAAGTCTTATCTCTAGGTTCCTGCTTCAATGCCTTTGAGAACATGCTTAATTTAATCTGAACAAAGACACTGCCATCATAAGCTTCCAGTCTGATTTTCCAATCTAGAATATCTTTGTTATTAAATTTGGTGCAAGCCATGGTGCATACAATGGATCAAGTAAATTATTTTAAAGCACTCTTCAAATAAAATTCTACTGCTTGTTTACCCATCATTTGGATCTCTGGGACATAAGAGAGAAGTCGCTTTAGTTTGGATTTTTTTAAAATGTCATACAAAAATGCAGTATAAGTCTAAACAATTTAGCTGTGAAAAGCAGCAAGCTTTAACATATTTTTAACCAGTTTTGGAAAGAGCTTTTTTTTAAAAAATATGAATTGTTAACCATCGTTAGTAACCATCATTCCGACCCATTTTCCTTCTAGAGGAAGGACCTCATCACTAGAGGTTTCTGCTTCCTCATTTGCGTCAATACCAAGTCAGCTGTTTGTGACTATACTTTAAGCTGGGATGGTGGCAGGCTCTGAGTTGTAATTACAATTTTACACACTATTTTTTTTTTTATGATTTAGCAAGTAAACCAGTTGTCCTCAAAAACCCTGTACGGCCTAATAATCTCTGCTGCCTGAGAACGAGGTTTGTTTATGCTACAAGTAGAGGTTCTGTCAAGACATAACAGATAAAAACGGAATAGTTTTGCAAAGTGCTGGTGAGGCCTCAGCTGAAAATGGAATAAAAGTCTGGTAATCCACACTGGAAAAAGTGATCTGAAACTGGCATAGAGGGAGTCTGCTAAGAATTGGTGGAATGATGTACTTCAACTTTAGAGAGGGGCAACTGGAAGAGCTTAATTTGTCGCGTTTTCTTCAAAAGCTGAAAAGAGATAGATGGGTTTCTGTAAATATACAGAAAGGGATGTCGGTAATTCATCCACGTTGCGACACGGCATTGAGTAGGTGCAGGACCGCGGTTATAAACTGTGGTGGCTGCAATCGCATGGGATGGGAATCGCTCTTCTGGCATGTTCCTTCACTCCATATGTCTGGATGAAACAGGCCGGGGAGTGTAATGTCAGTTCTGGGGCGTGCCTCGTTACCCGGGGTCGTCTTGTTGCTGTTTAATAATATAAATTACTGAAATGAAGAGGCTTAAGGGAGGTGAGGCAAGGATGAATAGTCATGGAGAAATCAGTGTGAAAACTAGAAGAAATTGGCGTGAAGCTGTCTTGCAACACCACTGCAGTTGTTTCCTGCTCTCACTGCTTTCTGCAACTGCTCTGCCAGTTTGGCTCTGGCTGCGTCCCAGCGCAGCTTGTTCCAAGCAAAACGGGACTCTCCATGTATCGTTATCTTCGTAATTCAGCGGAGCAACCAAAACGTTAAGAGATTATTACTAGACGTAAGGTCACGCAGGAATACCAGAGTGAAGTCGGAAATTAAATCCTCAGCTGCGAGTTAATACTTTAAAAAAAGTGATCCACTGCCAACAGAGCATGGCACAAGGAATGCCATCGTTAGGGGTTGGAATACTTGATTTAATCACAAGATAAACCGACTTCTCCAGCTGTTTCTAATATTGCCAACTTATGCTTTTGATTGACACGTTGCCATGTTTGTTGAATTCATTCTCTCAAGTATTTTAGAGTTTATATTGTATCTAAATTGAAAGCTGCTTGGGGGAGGGCCTGTATTGAGAAGAGATATGTAAAGGTAGCATAGGAATGAGAGGATATAAGGGAGCTTATATCCTCTCTAAAATGTAAGTGTGCAAGAAGTGGCTGGTGGGTGAAGTATGTTCCCAACAATTTCATTTATATTTTTAAAAAGCACTTAAGCACCCCCTCCTGCCCCCGCAGTCTATATTCCAGAGAGGCAAAAGGTCTTTGTGGTAGACTTTATGCTTGAGTGTAATAATTATATTGTCACAAAGAAGATAATAAACAGTTCAGATGATGGCAGAAAAAAAAAAAAGTAAGGAGGCTTTATGAAGCTTAATTCATTTGTAGTGTCTTTGCACCTGAGTCACGTTGCATGAGGAGAAATTTGGCCTTCAAGATAACTTCTCTGTAAGCAGCATTCCTGGCTTTGTGTACCAGAGATGAAATTTGTCTGGAATGTTTGCTATAAAAATACCTATGTGTTAACTTACATCAGTGAGAAAGTAACTTCGGCTTGACCTTTCTCCAGCGCTGATGTGGTAAGATCATTCAGTATGGAAACCGTAACTTAGGGAATGACTTGCAACTGGTGTTTTCCACAGGCTTTGTTTCTGTGCAGGAACAATCCTTGGAGCGAGGTGCCCTTGGAAATCAATGTTTTTTCTTTCAAACTCCTTATTTTCTGCTCGGGAGTGACCCAGGGTATGCTACCAGGCTTAATGTTGTAACAGAGCCATTTGGGAAATCCTCCCATTCTGTCTAAGTATTGGACTGAATACTAAAAGCAAACACGCTGAAGAACAGCAAAGGACAGAGGTATTTTCGATCCTTTTACCATTCAGTCCGTGTTTCTGTGTCAGGCACTGAAAGGACGTTGGGATGGAACACAACTTCCTCCTATCGCCCCATGCTTGCAGTACTTCTCCTTAGAGGACTTTCTGAGGAGAGCCGCCGTCCCCTCCGAGGTACGGGGGGGCCTGAAGGGCCGAGGCACCGGCTGCGGCCCCAGGGCGAGAGGCTGTTTTGCCGGGGGCCCCGCCGCACCGCGGCCTTGCGCCTCTCCCTCGGCGGATGTGTGCGCACCCACGGCAAGCGCCGGCCGTTCCGCCGCATTTCGAAGCGTGCGTGCGGAGGGAGAGCTCTCCCTCACAGGCCCTTCCTCTCCCCACCCTGTGCGGCACGGCTGGGCGCGTAACGGCCCCGCGGGCAGGGCCCGAGACGCCGGCCTCTCTGGCCGTGCCCGGGGCAGGGCCGCGGTTTGCCGGGGCCAGCGGCAGGCCCGCTCGGCCGCGCTCCCCGTCAGCCACCCCCGTTCCCGCCGCGACGCCTGAAGGAGGGCGGCCGCCGCCCGCCGGTGCCTTTGGCGGGCCGCAAGGGGGAGGCGGCTGCTGCCGGCCTCACGTGACGCGGGGCGCTCCCCTGTGGCGGGAGCGGCGCGCGCGCGCCACCCGTTAGGAGGCGCCACGGCGGGGCGGGGCGCTAACGGCCCTCCCCCCGTCACGTGACGCGGGGCGGGCTCCTCACGTGACCCGCCATGGAGGCGGTGGCGGGGAGGGCGCGCGGCCGCCTCCTCCCCCCGGCCGGCCCGACCCGCCCCGCCCCCCCCCGCCCTGCGCTCCCGAGTCGCCAGCGGCGCAGCCCGGGCTCCGCGGCGCCCAGCCGGCCGGCGGGGGAGGCCATGGACTGAGGGGCACCATGGGCGCCAAGGAGTCCCGCATCGGCTTCCTCAGCTACGACGAGGCCCTGCGAAGGGGTGAGGGCGGCGGGGGGGCAGGGTGCGGGGAGCGGCGCGGCGGGCCTGCGGGGCGGCGGGAGGGAGGGAGGGAGGGGGCCCCGCTCGGCCCCTGTCAGCGCGGCGAGGCGGCGTCTGGTGGCTCCTCGCACCACCATGACAGACCCCGGCGCGGAGGCACTTGCGCCGTTCCTCTCCCTCAGGCTCCTTCCCCGCCCCCTTCCCCCCCCCCCCCCCCATTTATTTATTTCTTTACCTCCCTTATCTTCATAATGGGGCCTGGGCAGCAGCCGCGGGGAGGATCCCCTCCCCTGGCCGCCTCCGCGCCTTGGCAGCGGTCGCCGGTGCCGTCCCGCTGCCGCCGCTCGGGCAGAGGCAGCCGGCGGGGCCGGGGCCGCCAGACGCTGCCTCGCAGCCCTCCAGGCCCGGCTTTTGCCTGTCAGTGCCGGCTGCCCTGGCCGCCCCGGCAAACGGCGTGGGGAAAGCCTGCCATCCCGGTGGGACGGGGCTCGCCGGCTGCTGCCCGCGCCGCCTGTCAGCTCCCGGCCGCCTCGTACCGCCTGGGCTCCTCATGTTTACTGGCTGCCCTCCCTGCTAGGGAGCACGCATCTGCATCTCTGGGCTGAAGGAGGGATGCTGCTGGTGCGGCTCGTTCTCTGTGTTGCTGTTTTAGTCCGTTTCTAGATTCCTCCCGGCGAATTTAAAGAGGAAGGGAAAAAACATAAACAAGCTAAACGCTGAATGCTTGCAGCTGCAGGGCTCCAGGGCGACAGGCAAGCTACACCCTGTCAGCTATCTCGCTCTAGAACTGATATCCAAGTCCAAGGACAAAGAGGGACAGTAATTTTCAGCGGTAAATGGTTTGCAGGGAGGATAGTTTTTTGTAATTGTTATTCCCTTGTGGATTCACGTGATGTAGTACAGACAGTTAAGGCAGTTCACCTGTTTGATATTTAAAGCGTTGATAAAATTCATAAGCTCAAACTGGTACACGGCTGCCCTTTTTATTTCTACTTACATCTGAGAAGCGTATAGTGATTGATCGGGGAAAACTGGGAAGAAACATTGGGTGTTAACTGAAGGAGGAACAAATTAATGTGAAATGGGATTTTTATTAAATATTTTAATTTTTTTTTTTGTGGCGGAGCCTCTGAGGGATGCCATGTCAAATAGGAAATGGAGCAACATACTGTCAAGCAGAAGAAAGAAATATGTGATTCAAACTCACTTTCGTTACAGATTTTAAGCATAACAGCCTTGAAGAATTTCACTTCTAGTGAAAGTATAGGAAGCCTTTAAAAGCTTTGGTATATGTTTAGAGGAGCCAGAGTCGTAAACATAGCTTGGTAGAGGTATGAAGTTGAATATAACAGGAAACGTTTGAAATACGTTCTTTGGTGGCAAATAGATTTATTTAGTCAAGATGTGTATTCCAAAGTTCATAAGTAAGAAAAAAACAAATGTTTTGAATTTTAAAGTTAGATTTAAACTCAGATACCGCTTCAAAATCTAGGAAGTTGATCTGGATGTTTCGTAATTAAAAGTTTACTTGACATAAAAATAAGGTTGAATTTTTTTTTTTTTTGAAGTTATTTAAAGTTATCTCTTGCACAGTGAATGTAATATTTTTCTTTGATGTTATTCTATCCGTATGAGGCATTTCATACTGTTTTTCTGTAGGAGAACAGAAAGGTTGTTTTAGGCTCTCTAATATAAATTGATGTTTTGCTAAATAACTATGTTGTTTACTTAACCAGTGAATCATTGTATGTATAAAACGGACTGGTTATCAAAACATTATTTGTTAGGCCATTCTTACTTGAACAGAACCATGCTGGTACTTGTGGCATTTCTGTGGACACAAGCAGCAAACAGCGATGATGGATAAACATCAATGTTAAAAAAAGAAAGCCAAATATATTTATGTCCAATTAGATCTACCTTCCCTAACGTTGTGTCCTGATCATTAAACGCCAAGGAAGTTTTATGTTAGGTGATATTGTGCAAATTCTTCAGCTGTGAATTCTTCATATGCAATCAATAGTGGTTAACTATACTTGTAGAAGTAGTAATCATTCAGAATGTTGTGATCGTATTTTTAAGACGCTAGTTTTAATTTCAGTTGTTCAGAATATCTGGAAAAATGCAATGAGTCCTGCTGGTTTTGTAAGCTTCAGAAAATAAGGCTGACTTTTAAGTTGTGAATGGCCGCAATTTTATTTATTGCAATTCCATTTTGGGAGTAACCAAAGGTTGTGAAGGCAAGGAGAGTTTTTGTGGTTAAACGCTCACAATATAAATAACTAGCTAAAATGTAACTTCTATTCAAAGAGATGAAAACGTGAGAACAGTCTAGTGTTAATCGCCTTTTTCACCCTTGAGCATGAGATTGTACTGCAATTTTTTTTTTTTTTTTTCCCTGCTAGTTGGCACAGACAGCTGACTGCGCTGTGGATGACGTGGCCATGTAGATGGGCATGATGAGGTTGTCTTGTGTCCACCAGTGCCGGTCACACTGAGTCTTGTTAGTCTCCCTGTTTACCCTCACGCCCTGTAAAATCTGTGCCCGGTTGCGTAGTTCGGGAGCGAAAGGTAAGGGATGCTATTTTAGACATCTCTTCCCTTGTTATGAATATTGCCAAATTATGGTCATCTTATTTATAGTAGCCAGAGGTACCACTTTGCTGTGGAAAAGGTGTGGGTTCGGAACTTGTGGTGAGAGCTCTTCCTGACCCTGTAGACCTCCTTCTGAGGATGACGTCTTTGTAGGGAGGTGAAATTTATTGGCAGGTCATTAGAGGTGAAGTAAAAGAAGTGCTTCATTCCAAACTCTGCATAAGATTATTGGTTATTTTATCAAACTAAGTTTGTGATGGCATAAACTGGCAATGTGCCTCTTGGGTTTGTTGCCTTTTTTTTTTTTTCTTAGCCCTAAGCTCCAACAGCAGTTTTCTTCCTAGGGCAGTGCCGCAAGTCAGGCAAGCTTCCCTAGCTCCGTTTGTGTCCCTTTTTGGATTTGGTGCCTTTTCCAACGTGTGCCTCTGATTTCTGACTCCTTTACTACCATTCTGTTCATCAGGCTGGCTGGCTGCTCGCTCACTCTGAGAATTGCCCCGTGTTAGGCCTTGCATTATGCCAAGGAGGTAGCGTTATCTTTTACTTGTTCTGCTGGCAGCCTTGGTACCCGATTCCTTAAAGGGCTGTCTTTGGGCCAATAAAACTTAACAAAAGGAAGAACTTTCTATTACTATTGTGTGAGCTCCAGCACAGCAGCTCCTGCACTATGCTCTGTTGTGTGTAGAATATTTTAATAAGGACTCCCCAGGAAAGAGATGGCTATGCAGTATTGATGGCCAATTTATTTCAGATCCCTAAGGACTGTATTTTGCAGTGACCGTTAATGTATTCTGCTTAAGTTACTTTCAGAATATAATCACAGACTGAGCATAAATTTATGAAGGTACTTGAAAATCATGAGATTATAGAATCCATAGTCTTAAGTTTCTGTGAACATTACTTAGAGCAGGTCATGCTAACTCAGGCAATTTTCAGCTTATATATGCTAAATATTGTCAGGTAACCACTTAAACAAAAGAAATGTCAGTGAATAATCACGGATCTGTCAAATTTGTGCCAGAGAGGAAGGCGGGGTTTTCTTTCTGCTTCAAGCAAGGTAAAATTTCTGTGGCGTGTATGCTGGGATGGAAGAAGGGGGAACTGCCACAACGTCAGTGTGGTCAGTGAGTATGCTGTTTGGAGAACCGAGTGGCTTCTGATAGATCCGTTTCATTGTGTTTTGTTTTGTGCACAATGATCTCGGAGAAAAAGAGCAAAAAGAAGGAACAAAAATAGTGCTGTCTTTCAAAAATGTGTGTGCAATTAAAATGCCAGCTAATACTGAGGCAAAACTTGGAGGTGTATCAATTTCACAGGATTTGCCTACAGAGAGGTCATGAAATGGTAGTTTTTGAAGACAGTTTTCTTTCGTGTTTGTGTATGTCAAAAACTGGAGAACAACAAGGCTGTCAAAGCAATGAGAACCTGCTTTAATCCACAAAACGGTTAGTTAGTATGCTTACCAATAATGACTACTGTCATGGGATGGGCAGAGGGTAAATCTTGCTAATGACCTTTTATGTCTTGATTGAATTCGAAAAATAGCTACATTTGTTTTATTTAAATCAAGGCATATATATCTGGTGCCTGATTGTTAACATCATCAAGCGGACAGATGTAATAAATCTGACAAAAGGATGATGGAAAACTTGTGCAAATACATAATCATCTATTTGAGGTTGTCTTCATTTCAGCCTGGTGACAAAATCCATGGACTCAGCCCTTGAGCCCGTAGAAGACTACTTCTTATTACTTCAGACTATGAAATTAACTTTTTAAATCCCAGATGCATTTTTAGGAAAAATGATCAGGGAACCATTTTAGTGGTTTATTCTCTTCTTTCTATATCCCATCATTGTTCTACTTTCTTTTCTCTCGTATCTGAAAAACAGTGCTTGAACACCATAGGTAGGTGAACGTTCTTCAGGATCTGTTGTTTTCTAGGGATATGAATCTGTGTCCTTCTGTTCAAGGAGCTTTGAGTTTTCAGATGCATGTGATGAAAATGCCTAGATCTCTCAGCCGCCTCTTTTTTTTTTTTTTTTTTTGGCTATCAGAATGAATAGGATCCACTGTTGAGACAGCCTAGATTATACAGTGAGACTTGTTATGTCAGCCAGTATTTGATGGCTTTAGGGCTCTGTCATATGATTAAAGCAGGTATGAATGCATAGCTTCACACTTCCTGTTTATAAATCTGTAGAGCTGCAAGTAGCCACTCAAATTCACAGAGCAGTAATTATTTCACAACTTTGGCATTCAGTTCTGATGCTTGTTTTGGGAGGATACCTCAGTAGTCTCTGCTGAACGTGTACTACAATGCACAAGTGACTTGGGGAATTCTACGTAAACTTCCACGAACTGGTGACAAGAGGTTACTATTAGAAGAGAGGTTATTTATCTGTAATTCTTCATCTGCTAAGTTGCAGTGAGCACTTTCTCTTCTTCAGGTTCCAAGTTTAGAGAAGTGTACTCAGTGGTTTTCAACCTCTTCTTACTTAAAACTGCCCAAGTTATTTCCTATTGGAAATGAGGAACATTTGTATAGTGAACTTAAGTCAACTAACAGTAAGTTTCCTTTCTTGAGATGCCTTCTGTGGCCTTTAGAAGTTCTTTATGAAATACCAGTTGAAAACTTACGAATCAGAGGAAAACATTGCCTTCTGCTTAGGCTTCTGTAAGTGCTGTGGTTCTGAGGGAGCTGATCGCGTATCTTTTAGTAGGTTTTTAGTAGTTCTTAGATGGTTCCCAAGTCCTGCTGTACCAAGCATGGCAGCAAATTGGTGAGTAAGTGCTCAGATGTTGGATGTGCACACAGCGTTTTAAGTCTGATAAAAGAGGATTTAAGAATGTAGGCATTACATAAACAAGAAACAGTTGAACATCTTAAAGCAAAAAGCCCTCAAAACCTTGAAATATGATTCAGTAAATGTTGGGAGCCCTCTGGTTTCTCACTTCAAGTGGTGAATCGTGTCTCTAAATAATAGTAGTCTCATAATATTAGTTGCATTTTTGTCCTGTCAGCATGTTATGAGAGATTCAAATCAAAGCGGTCAGGAAAGCTGCCAATGAGCATAAATACATAATATCATTCTAGCCCTGGTGGCTGGAAGTTGAAGAATAAGCTGAACAAATCCTCATTTTGAGTGTTAAACATCTTGATATCAGCTAAAAGTACGCTATTAGGCTGTTATATACGTAATATATTTTCTTATATTGATGTAGACTAAAATTGAGTACTCAAAACATTTATTTGTTTTATAGATTATATGCCTATATATCTCATAGCTCATCTAACTATTGCTTGTTCTGCTTTATTTCTTATATTTTAATCAATGAAATCAGTTATTTTCATGGTCACCTCTTTCTAATCAGTTTCTAGTTTTTACTCCTGTAACAATAGGCTTTTTTTTTTTTTTTTTTTTTTGTATACATGTCCAGAGAAAGTTGTTGAACTTTCGTCCTTAGAGGTTTTCAAGACCTGCCTGGACAAAGCCGTCTTCAATCTGGTCTGAGTTCAGTGTTGACCCAGTTTCAAGCACAAGGTTGAACTAGTTGACCTCCTGAGATACTTTCCAACCTGATAGAGTCTATGAAATATTTCTGTTCATCTTGAATTTTGTAAAGCCTTGTTTTTATGAAGTATAACATCAGGGTTCTAAATCTACCTGACAGTGTCCTACAGAGAAAATAAGACAAAAATAGAAACTAGGAAGCTTTTCAAAATGATACGAAGCATCTCTAATGAAATGTGAAAGGAAAAAAAAAGAAAGAGGGGGCTACTTCAGTCCCGTTGTACTTGACCTGTAACAGTATCAGGCTTCCTGGCTGCTGGCACTAGGGGAGAAATGAGTAAAACAACCCTCACCCCCTTTCTTTTGCTCAAAGGGAAGCCAGCTTACTGTCTCATTTCATAAAATAAGTAAGGCATTCAGTTCTTTTGTACTCAAAAAAATGAAGTTGCATTCAAAAAAATGGGCCTGTGAAGGGATGACAAGCTTTGCGAGAATAAAAAAGAACATAGCATTAGCAAGTTGTGTGATTAGGTGAGGCATGATATGTCTATTTAATTCTATAAATTAAGATTACTGTACAACTGCTGCTTTGTGATGGAACTGATTATGATTTTTCTGTATTTGAAAAAACCCAGATGTTACTAATGTCTATCATTTTAAAAATGCCAGAATATCTTCTGAAAATTGAGTATATTTTTGGTTATGTTGCGAATTCATACATTCATTCTAAAATAATTTGGTATATGGGGAGTGCCAGGTAGGTCGCATGAGTTGTATGTCGTCCTTGAGCTCTTATCATGGCATTTATGACTGAGCTACTAGTTATTTTTAAAATAATCCTGCTCTTTTTTGGTCCAAGAAGAAATTCAAAATACAGGGAGCATTCAGAAAAGAAATGGAGGAGGGGTAGAGTAAGTGTTGCATTTTCAAATACCAGAATTGTTTCTGTCTGCTGACTAAGTTGTTTCAAGGACTGTTGTAAACCAGAGCTACCCAGTTGGGTTTTTGAGGGCCTCCTGGGTTATTTAGCAGTGGTCTGTTAATTGTAAAGATTTGCTTAGCGGGGAGCTGTGCATCCCCGTGAGTCCTACTGGGCCAGGTAGGTGCTATGTTCCTCCTTGGGTTGGGAGCTGCAGTGGCGTTTGACTGCTGCTGACTGAGGGACTGGGAGTGCACCGAGAAACGTTTGGTGTCTTACCGTGGAACCTTACAGAGTAAGGTACTTGCGGACACCTATGAAGTGAAGTGGTGTTCTTCACGAGTAGAAGAAGCGTGAGAGTTTTCCTGCCTGTCCTTGACTGATAAGTCTTTGCCTTTGTGATGAGTGTCATGTTTGCTATCCACTTTGTTACTGCATCCTAGGCAGCTAGCAGGACTAAACTATTGGTGGTAACTTACAGAATTACTTTGAATAACATGTGGGACTTGGTGTTCAGTGGAGGCTACTCAGGAGCACACAGCGTTTGATTTGAACGGCCCAACCTCTCCTTCTGTGAGCTCCAGTTGCGTGTTGACTGCTAGCCGGGTTCTACAAGGAACATCCAGTGAGGTGGAAAGTGTGCTGAAGGTAGGTATGCAGGTCTTCAAGTTCTGCATACGTGTTTTCAGAACTGCATTTTACAATCTAGTCTTCCGTATTGTTCATAATACAACTGATGATTTCCTAGTTTAAGTTTCTGTCTAGGAATGAAAGTTCTGGAGGTTAATTCTAAATAAGACTTTCAGTTTTTAAGTATTTTAAAACCGAGTTATTTCTTGATTTGTTATATTGCTTGAAGCAGTTGCTTTTTCTTTAAGTTATACTTAGTCTGAATTACTGTGAATGTCCATGTGATATTTGCAGTATTGAAGAACTACCAAAAGCATCTTTAACATTTAATTTTCATATGAAAAGGTCATTTACATAATGAGACAATGAAACCTTTGGGCGAAGATGAATGTAGAAGAAAAATCCATTAATGTAGATTCTGCCTAAGAGTTTGAAAGGGTCTAATTCACAAAACTTTGAATACTATATTATTGCTAGCACTTACTGGAATAAAAATACCCTGCTTGTCTAAAGAGTGGCAAAATCCTAATGCACATTCTCTTTTGTGATTTCTTCAGGGACATCTTACTTTTGTTAGTGAGGACTGTGTCTGTATAGCTTTAGTGTTTTCAGCTTAGCTGTGTAATAATATTTAGCATTTCTTTTTTATGTAATGAATTTTAACACCTCTGAGAAGTGGCTTTTTTGTGAGGTTGTGTTTACCGTTGAGCAGGGTTGGAGTAGTCCTTATAGGTGGGGACATATTTGGAAAGAATGCATCTCTCTTAACTGCAGATTTCTTAAACTGGTGTAAAAGCTCATCTGGATTTCTGATTCTTAATGGATATAAGCTGGGTTCAGATCTTGGTTTGAAACAAAATGTGTCTGCATATAGTTTTTGTAGTGGTTCACCAAATCTGTTTAAAAACTGATGCAAGTTATAATCAATCACAGCGTTTTTCTGTGTAGACCATTAAGTCATTCATCATAACGACAATACCAAAAAAAATTCCTTCATTATTTTAGTGTAATACTGACATACAGCTGAGTTCTTGGAGAGAGAGATGTGTGTTTCTTGGTTAAATAACCTAACAGTTTAACAAAATTGCTTTCTTTTAAAAATATGCTAACATTTGCAACAAGGCCTTTATTTGGTTTTGAGGCAAAGTAGGATATGCCTGAGAGAGGTTTGGACAGATGATAATCAAGGCAGTTTGTAATGACCAGGGTTTATTTCCCATTATATACATTACTTAATGTAAAACCAGCGAAAGCACTGAAATTGTTGCTTACCTGAATCATTACCTCTGGTGGGGTGACTTGGCATATCGAGTGACATGCCATGATCTCTAAGGTGTTTAAATCCTCCCCTCCCTTCTCCGTTTAGCCTATCACAACACCTAACAAGCCTCTCCTGTCCCATGCAAATGTGCTGATGAGGCTAACGACTCATTGCGCTCACCGTGTGGTGTGTCGGGGGCAAAATACCGATCTCTTTTCTGGAATGGTGTTCGTAAGCTGCATAGGTTAATGTGTTCACCAATGCATTAAGGTGGAACGCACTGCGAACCAGAGGTTCTGAGACAAGGATGCCTCTGAAACAGGACAGCCCCTTGCTCGCAATGGGTAACTTTGGACAAACTGAGAAGATGGGCAGAGAAATATCTGGCTTTACCCATTGCCATACACTTTAATTTTGACTTTTAGAATGATTTTAAACAGTCAGTGAGACATTCTGTACGTCAAAAAGGGATTTGACTTCTCTTCTGGTCAGGTTTGCTGCAGGTGCATGTCATGAGCCGCAGAGAAGGGCAGTGTAGAACTGGTCTGGAGTGAGGCAGCCACATCAGTCAGCAGAGTGCCATGCATGCTGCTAACCATCCACTACAAAGGGAAAACAAAGCTATACTTTCCAGTGTCTTGCATAACATTTATTTTGATGATTTTTTTTTTTTTTAATGTCTAAACCCTTTGAAGCTGTTTCTCTTAGTTTAGAATCTGAATTGGACACAGAAGTTATGAGAGGCAATGTCACCAGGCCAAAATAAGAGATAATTGCATTCTGCATAAAAATGTATTCTTTGTCCTTTAAAAATAAAACCTATTACAAGCCTGTTTGAATTCTTCCTCACAAGCTGGGGTTTTTTTATTCACATCGTATCTGTCTTTTTGTTAGCTGGTTTTTCAGTTGTCATTCACTCATACAATTTAATTTCATGTTAAGTATTTAATATAGGATGTATGCTTACATTTCTTTTGTGTTTTGAATTGATATTCCTTATCTTAATTTATAGTGATAATGGAAACGCTCAGGTTTTGTCCTGTGGCAGACTGCCTTGGCAGCAAGTCATGAACTGGAATACTTTACCAGGTATATGCTACTGTCTCAGTGGAACTCTACAAATGATCATACGACTGATTTAGTTGGATTTTTTGACAGTTGTTTTACATGATCAATTTTACTGCATTAGTTTGGAAAATTGTTCTTTTAAAATTCTGAAACCTTGAATGAAACAAATGTGGAAGCAACTCAGAAACCTAAGCAGAACAGGAAATGCCAGATTTAATAAGTGGACATAGAGAAAAAGAACTGAAAGTATTGGGATAGTAATTATGAGAACTTCAGTTTTGCAGATTAAATTTGTTCTAAAAATGAGCTTGAATATGGCATCATGAATCTATTTTGGGCTGAAGAAGCACTTCTTTCAATCCATGTTTCTAGTTGTTAGGTGTTAGCCAGAAACAAAATCTTGCTCTGCACTGGAAATTTCCTAGTCTTGTAAAGAACATTTTTTACCACGTTTTCCCTTACAAAGTGATAGAGTTAAATCCTGGATTTTAGTTTAAAAATTAGAAAAGTGGATTTGTGCTTTTCATAGCTGAAGCAGCATTGCTTTAAGAAAAATCAACAGCAGCTAGTGCAGTCAGCGTAGCCTGCTCTGTATTCTGTTTCCAGCCCTGCAGCTAACAACATGATTTTTCTTTTCCTAAAGAATTATAATCGATCTTTTTGCCACTAACAAATTCCCCAGTTTTTTGTGTTACCTGCAATTTAGTGTTGTCTGCTAATCACCTTGCTTAAAGAATAGTTGTGTAAATGTCTTGTGCGAACTGATGTTATTACTTAAATAATGAGTAGATTGCAATGTAGATGGGTTCAAGGAGGAAGGAGCCATAATATACACTAATTCTAATATAGAACACTGGCTAAATAGCTGCAGGAGTATTACAAGAATAGAGGTTAAAAAGCAGAGTATAAAATATTTGATAAACATCTCTTCAGATGAAGCATTTGTAATTTATTATGTAAACGTACTCTTCTAATAGAGACAGGAATGTCCTTGGGGATATCTTGTGAGTCTCTTCAGGGGTTCAGGAGAGATTCCAACTCCTGACGCTATTCAGGGCATTGTAGCTCTTTGGTGTTAAGTCATTCTAATACCTTTTCTGTTTCTGTACTTCTTGTCTGTGGAACAATGGACAGTGTGTTTATATGAAACTCTGAAATTTGAGTCATCACATCAATCTAAGCTGGTCAGCGAAAGTAAAATTACTGGAAGAGGGTTTCCCGTACAGCTGTTACATGGTTATCGCAATACGCTGTTTCCTTCTTCTGAATGTAGGACCTTAGGAATAGTATACATACAATGATGAATATTTCTAGAGATAAATTTTGTGATAGAGCACACGTATACTTAAAACTAGTATGGTGTCTTTCAGGATAGTTTTTCGAAATACTAGTCCTCGGATGTTTATGGAGAATTCTCTTAACAGGAGATGCAGCAGTGGAAATGGAGTTTGGAAATAGTGACGCTCATTGTTTGCTATTGTCAAAAACCGTCTCTGATTCAGTTCTTGGTGTGCTACCAAACATGTAATAGGGTCCCAGAACTAACCATGTGTTAGTTTTTATTTTATTTCTTGACTATATAGACTAGTGTCTCTGTTTGTGATTCTGCTTTTATTTTTCAGCCATTCACAGATTGCATAGCAAACTTGTTATCATGTGTTTATAACAGTGTAACAGAAGATGTAAATTTGTGACCTGACACTAAAATAGTTCACTCTGCATCTGAGTTTGAGATTATATTTTAGACAGATGTATCCCGCGGAGCTGAGAACAGGTAGGCTCAAAATACAGAACCTTTTTATTGTCCATCAGCTGTATGTATACATACATGTGTGTAATGTGTTTGTGCCAAAACACTTGACTTCTGAGTAATATTTTTCTTCTAACTTTAGAAATTAAGCTTTAGCAGTGTATAAATATTGTCTGAATCTTTTGTTATTCTTTACTTGTCATAGTATTTAAGTACTACGCTTAACTAGAGTTTGCTCTTTTAGCTGCCAGAGACTGACACTTGAGTAAATACTTGATCAGAACTGTAGAGGCAGTGGCAAACTAGAACTCCTCGCCTTTAGTCCTCACTAAAGGCTATAGGAAACACTGCCTTCCTGTGCAGAACTTGCAGATTGTTTAACTTTCAGGCTTAGACTATATTTTTTTAAGTTAAAGAACAATTCATAGTATAGCTGCATTTAGTATCTTTGACACTGTTGGAAGAGAGGATATGAAATATTTGTTATATTACAATTTATTTTGTAGCAAGGTCCTTATGTGGTGTTTGCATTTACATAGTTGGCGTTTGCCTTTGCCTTTCATTTTAATAGGCTGTTTATTTCTTGGAAATGGGTTATATAATGTAATTTTTGTGTATCCTAACAAGCATAAATGTCTAGATGATTTTCATGGTGGTAATAAAGTGGAAGCAGCTTTTCCGAATTGTGACAGAAGCTGTTCTGCTCACCTGTGACAGTACAAACCTTCGGTGTATTTGCCAGGAAAACTGATGAAGGGACAGCTCAGGAGAGCAGAGTTTTGTTTCTGATCTAAATCGGACTAAATAACCATTCCAAATACCGAAAAGATTGAGAGCTGAAACCATCATTCTAGGAAATCATGTACAAACTACATAAACTATGAAGAAACATCTGAAGAAAGTAGTAGTGGAAAAGGAAAGAAAAATGAGGAATGGAGAGGTTAGAAACTGGGCAGTGAGCGATGACTATGCTCAGGTGAATCTAGGCATCCCAGACAGGGTTGCTTACTTTTAGGGCTTCCCTAACTCCTGATTCATTTTTGTCCATGCTTCTGTCTTTTGGAGGGGAGTTCAGGGTTCTTGTCGCTGTTGCTGCAAGATGGCTTATGCTCTGTGTTTAAAACCACTTCAAACTTGTACTTCTGCCTCCTTTCCTTTTACTTTTCTGTACTGTTTCCATGCCTGGCTGTGCTGGTCGGCTAGCTGAATGTGTTTTCTCTTCTCCAGGGTCAGCAATAATTTATTCAGAGCATCTAGAGCAGTAACAGCACCCCATCTTGGAGGAAGCAATAAGTGCTCCCTGTGGCCGGGAAAGGTGGCATCCTGTGATTAATCAGGGCTAGAAATCGCTTCTTCAGTCACTGAGAATGAGTTTACCAGTTCTTGAATTGATAACAGTAATCACCTGCCCCTAATATTGCGGTCTATTGCACTTGAATTTGCGGTCGTACGTATGGTAAAAGTTATTTTAATGATCTGCAGAGGTTTCTGAATTTTCAGGTTCTTTCAGGTTTCTTCTGTGGCTTGCAGGGTTGGACTGGTAAGCATATAAAACTAGGCTCCTTTAATTCCTGAGGATATAAAATATAGCCAATAAGATTTAAGTGCTCAGATGGTGGGAGGATTATTTCACTGTTGGGGCTATTATGTAGCAATTCCTATCCACACTAGTCTTATGGGGAGGGTTGTCGCAGAACCTGTGCTGATTACCTTTGCTTGAAGCAAACATAATCCAAATAGCAACGTGACAGTGTGTGCCCTGACGGAGATACTTTACAGATGGATAAAACAGGCTAATAATACTTAATGGCATTCTTTTTGAGGATGGTAACTGAGAAGTAAGCTCTTTGAAGATTAAAAGCGTCACATAAATGCTAAGTCGTCATGTTACAGAAAATTGGCAAATCCTATTGTAATAACTAAATCTTCTTCCGCTTTCCGCACATAAGATGTTAAACCTTTGATATGTATTATGGCTAGGTCTAATAGAACCAAGAAAAGCTTTATCCCCAGGATGAGCCACTACTATCAAAAACCAAAGAATAGGTATGAGGCAAAAAATACAAATAGATTGAATAATTTGTTTTTTTTTTTTTTTAAATACCAAAACTGTGTTGCTGTTATCCTTAAATTCCTGTTATTGGTAGATGTCATGTTAAGACTGTTAAGTCTTTAGTGAGATGCACTGTGTAGTTTGGTGCCATTTTTGATGCTCTGTTTATGAAAGATTCCTTAAGAGTGGATTAATTTTTTCATTAGAGGAGGTAGGATTTTTTTGTCTGTGTTTTTGCCCAAAATACTGTCAAGTGGATTCCTTTTTGGCAGGGATGGGCAGGTGTGGAGGTTATCTTTTTAGTTCTGGCTGGATCATTTATCTCAGTTGTATTTTGCAGGTTGTTCTTCCTGTTTGGGGTTGTTCCCAAACATGCTTTACGTTTACTTGCACATTTTACCTCTTTGAAGCTTTTTAGGAGTTGCTTTGCTTCTTGACAACTTCATAACTGCAGCCATTAAGTCACAATAAAGACTAATGAAAAAAGTAATAAAATTTCCATGTATAACTAGGATGAAGATTCCAGGGGGAAATATTGAGCAAGTGATTACAGGGAAGATAATTGTCTGGTTAGAGAATTATATGTCCTGTGAGTTTGATATCGAACCTGTAAAATTGTCACTTAAAAATCAAAACACTAGAATTATTAAAACCCGAGCTGGAAGTCAGGAAGAGCTTGGGGTAGGTGAATTTTGCTTGCTTTCTAAAGGATGATCAAGTTGTCTGTTTTATTAAAACTCAGGTTTGGTTCTTTTTAGTAAAGAATAAATGCAATGTTATGCTGATGGTTGCAAATTATTGCTTGCTCCGTATACTTGAGATCTGCAGGGCTGTTTTGGTTGGGGTTTTTTTGTTTGTTTGGGGTTTTTTTAAGGCACGGACATAGCAAGCTGTTTTTCATCCAGTAGTGACATTGGAAATTCAGTTTTTTTGTGTGTGTGTGTAGAGTATTGTGGGCATTTTGATGCTTACAGTTCTGGGGAAAAAGTGCCAACTCTTCTAGATATATTGTAAGTTACTTTAGACAGATGAGCTCAAAGTTTCTTGACCCTTCACCTTAACTGAAATTTGTATTCTCTCCGTTTTTTTCTTCCTGCTTGTGCAGTAATTTGTTTCCTGTTTTGATTTTCAGCATTGTCAATGCATTGTGGTCTTCTGCCTTGATTTGGCACTTTTTTTTTTTTTTTTTTTTTTTTTTTGCTGGTCACATGTAAAATAGAATAAATAATTTCTTTTCATGTAGCCAAATGAAATATTTTAGGCTTTTCAGACATAAAGATTTTACAGCTTTTTGGTTCCGTTACGGCTACTCTGCTAATGGCAGTGATGATTTGCATGTTACTTCTGTGATTCTGGTGTAAACAGAGGTTACCTCATCGCTGATTTGTTTTCAACAGACACTATTTTTCTCTAATAAGATGAAAGGAAAGAAACCAGATACGTGCGTTGTTTCTGTGTCCAGTTAGTTATAGATTATGTTAATTGGCTGTCAGTTTATAGTAGCCATGGCAGATTTAACTCCACCTACCCTCAGTTAAACTATTGGGATTCTGTCCTTTTCACTGATTAAAGCAACTCCTTAGTAGTAGCTTATAGTACTTCTACAGAGTATCTTAGATCATTTATCAAACATCTGTCTGATGTAGACTAGTGTTGAGACAATTAAGACATGGAGAGGTTAAGTGTCTTTTGCCTGAATGTCTTAGGCAGTATTAAGAGTTCAAATGCTACGCTTTTATTCTTACCCTTTACTACAACAGACAGCTGTATGCTTTTGAAAGCTGTGTTTTGTATCTCATTCTGTATCACTGCAGCATTTTACATAATCGTGCTTGGGTTTTGAAGGGTAGAGGAAGAAGCATTGTAAAGGAAGGTATTTTTTGTGGCTGCTCTGACTTGCCTAATAAATATTAAATAGGAATTTAAAATGCATTTATTATGCTCACTCTCATTGCACATGTCGCAGGCAAGGTATATAGTATTTATGTTATATAAGCTGTAATAAATCCATTAAACCTGACTAACCACTTCTTTTAACCTTTAGACAAGCTCCCTTCAGAACGAGTATTTGTTTCTTACAATGCTTAACATTCATGTGTGAGCTCTTGCATCTTAAACAGCAGTGATTGCTCGTAGATTTTTGGTGTTGCCTCTCTTCAGTGCATCTGTAAATCTTTAAACTTCTTTGCAAGAGTGTTGGAGAGCAGCCATATGCTGGAAGATGGGAGGCTAAGTTACTCTGCTTCTTGCTTTAGGTGCACTTTAGTTACCGGTGCCAAGCAGAGACTGTGGTGCATGGCAGTTCTTATATTCTTGACCTCAGTAGTGTTCCTAGTGTTGCGCATATATGTATCTCAACAAATTGCAAAATTATATATAAAATTAAAGTGGATTTTAACTGCTTTCTTACGGTATTTGAATAAAACATACTATTGAGATAGTTTGTACAAACCTTAGCTTAGGTTCATTAGTCTCTAAGGAAGCATGATAGAGCATGCACTGTAGGTACTTCTATAGTGAGGAATTGGCTGTGATGTAACCATTTTTTTCTATCTCTTTCTCCACAACAGGAAGTGAACAAGCAAAAGTATCAATATTAGGTGTATTTAGTTATGTAGTCGTATTTTTACGATGACTCTTAATAAATGTCACTAGCAGTCTTGTAACAGCAGAGTAACTTCTGCTAAGACAGGTCTTTGCTTCGCAGCTTGCTGAGTTTTGCGCAGGTGCTTGTTGTATAAAGTTGTGCTGTGCTTTTCAGTAGGACCTTTGTCTTGAAGTGACAGAGGTTGTGCTGTACGTTGAACTATACGTTACTCACAATGTATTTTAAAACTTTCCAAGATAAAGACAAGAAGGTGGGGGTGGGATTAGTGCCACAGGATGTGGAAAGAAAAAAGGTTCTAAAATGAATAGAGAATGTGTCTGCAAAACTTGCCAAATCTCCACTGTAAGGGTTGATGTCCTCCACCCTAGTTTAA
Source organism: Pelecanus crispus (assembly GCF_030463565.1). NCBI lineage: Eukaryota > Metazoa > Chordata > Aves > Pelecaniformes > Pelecanidae > Pelecanus > Pelecanus crispus. Next base: position 3,036,885 of record NC_134654.1, on the reverse strand, counting down.
ACAGAATTTAAGGTACATCTAAAGATGCATTTTAACATTACAGAATGAGTAAGCAAAAAGAATAGTATCTGCTGCCTGAATAGAAACTGTGATATATAAATTATTGTTTTATATATACTATTTAGACTACAATTTTTATACAAAACAGCCATTTGAGAGTAGTTGATTGAGCACATGTAAATGTTACAGAATTTTATTATTAGACAGTAAATACTTCAGATAAACAACCTTGTTTTTACACACCCCTGTGAGTTTTAAGTAGGATGAGGAGGAGGGGAGTAAGTTCAGCTGTTTTCTGCCTTTTTCAAATTACATGTTATGTGTAATGTACAGAATGTGGGTATCTAACCTTAGGCTTCTACATAAATGTAGCATGTTGTTTTCTGAGACAGATTCCGTGCAGCTCCTGTTTATATCAGTGACGCAGGCGGTGGGGATCCCTTCTGAAATTAAGGTCAGTTTTATGTGGGTGGCAAAATACAGTTTAAGTCTGGAGTTGGGCATCTAGGCTTGCATAGTTTGAGCTTCAGATACAGTTTTACTCTAAAAGGAAAACTCCAGGATGACTTGGTGATAAATACGTGGAGTGAAAGCAGTGGAAAGAGGGTGATTTCCAGCACAGGATTGTTTTGGAAGGCACTACACAAATCATTACCTGGACAGACGTGAGTTTAAAAAAATAGTAGCGTCGTAAATCCATATAAACAGCATTAAGTTTAAGTAACGCTATTAAACTAAAAATATCCTTGGCAGTTGAATGAGCTGAAGGTTTGTTACAATTACTGTAAGTTGCGGTGACATTTTTAGCTGAGGTTGCGTGGTTTCATTTAAACTTTATTAAACAAACTGGAGCTTGAGTATTCCCTGGAGAGTTGGAAGCAGTACTAATCTTCTGTTAAACTGTCTTAACTTTATCGGAAACCATCCAGCCAAGGTGGCATTGAGGAGGTTTGTATTAGTAAAAGCTGCCTAGACAGGATGACATAATCTGTGACTTTTCCTTTTGTGGAAAAGACCATTTGTTTCAGTGGTGGGTTTTGGAAGTAGGCAGATATAATTTTAAGAATTAGAATACGGTATCTAACTACTGAAAATTGTTTGTATTATTTTGAATTGGAACCTCACAATAAAAAGTTAGCTTCTGTAGTCTTGAGGTGTAAAGAATTAGGCGTGCAGTTCCGATTGCATTGCTTTCTCTGCCATAATACTGAGGTTGTGCCACTTGTTATTGGCAGGAGCAATGTGGAGATGGTTTTTGCTGTGCTGGCTACCATAAACTTATTTTGGGAAGCCTTACGTGTTCTGTTTTTCGCTGATGGTTATGAATGCAGCAATAGTGTATCCCATAGTGTAGTGTCTGTCTTGTATGTCTAACGACAGCAGCTTGTGAATGGTCTTTTCTTAGGTGTTTGTAGACAGCTGTCTCCTGAAACTGTTTGGTAAGGCTGTGCCTTTGGAAAAAGTGAATATAGTTAATGAAGGGACTTAAGTCAGTGTAGGAAACAGGGTTGTTAACTACATTCACGTCTAAAGGTGGGATTAAAAATATCTCCATGGTCCACGATGCTTGCTGCATAGGACTTGTGGAATTGAGAGAGAAAAGGTAGCTTGTGGGTGTGTAAGTGTTCTAATTTTCACTATTATTATAGTAATAGATGTATTGCTTCTGGAAATATTACTTTCATAATTTAAGACTTAGTTTTATTTCCTCTCAACATGCCACCATGTTCTATATCTGTGTTGAATAATTGGAACTTTGGTGTTGGGGTTTTGTCTTAAAATATTTTATCTGTCTTCCAGACTCATAGTAAACATCGGTGGTAGTATCTTTGATTTATACTCTACTCATTTTAGTAGTACTTTCATGTGCCTGGATCTAAATGTGTAATAACCTTATTTTCACAAAGCTTTGCAGATGATTTTAAATGGCCGGCATCTGTCATTTTAATGTGTCCTGGGGAAGGAATAGAAGTAATTACCTTTTCTGTAATTCCATGACCTGTTATGTAGTTTCTGCGTGTAACACAGACTAGCAGTATCAACTTATCTACTATTAAAGGATATACTGACAGTTCTTTTTGAAGGTGTTAGTAGTATTGGTTGACTAGTTTTCTTCCCAATCTTCTCCTCGCCAACCCATCCTTCAGTAGGACCCCAGTCACTTCTGTGTTTCGTGGTAGATATGTACGTATGGGATTTTCCTATTCCTGAACACTGCCTGAAATATGCTCTTGGCAGTCGTACGTGCTCAAGGGAGTACCAATAACTGCTGCGTGCAGTGCTCTTGGGTGTATCTCTAAGATGTAGTTGGCCTAAGTTTCATCGCTGTGCCTGTTGTCTTAACTTGTGATACAGTGAGACCTGTTCGCTTAGGGTAGAGGCCTTCTCTGTCCTGTGAAACTGCAAAACAGCAACTCGACCAAGGTTGAATTAATTCACTGCTCGCTCTGTTACATTGTAGATTAGCACAAGAAATACTGCTTATGCAGTTCTGTCACCAGAGAGGTGGTTGCGTTTTGGTGACTCCTAGAAACACGTAACTTGTTTTGTGCACTTAGGGATGTAAGGTGATACATAAAATATCTCTGGAGTACTAATATGGTCTGCAGTTACAGTTGTCAGGTTAAAAATTGCTTTAATTTCTGTTAATACAGGTAAATCTCATAAAGGAATGGCCAGTAAATTTTATGATTATGAAAGTACTTGACTGACTAAAATAACTTTATATTCTAGCCTATTACATATAGTCAGTTCACATTTATTGGATTAATAAAATTTTCTATTAAAACAGTAATTGGAAGCTTTACATGGCTATGGGCTGTTGTATTTCTTTTAATTAATCCTAGCAAGAAAATAGTGCACAGGTATAACTTGGCAAGATTGTGCTTGTGTTCCCATTGAGAAGCGCTTCTGCAGTAAGCGGGCTCAGCAGTGACAGCCGCTGGAAGGTGACTGGAGTTGTGTGAAACCGCTGTGCCCAGAAGTTGCAGGGGTTGTCAGTGCAGCAGGAACGCGGCGCTGCGCCGGCGCGTGGCTGACTTCAGACGGAGCCTCCTTCGCTCCTCCCCACCGTGCTGCCATGCTGGGGAGAAACTTTAACAAACTGGACCGGGGGACACAAAATCAGTAGTTACAAATGAATGCTGCTAAAAAAAAAATATTTCACTCGTAATTTCTTCTGAAAACTATTTGAATTTTCTACGCAGCCAGGAAACTAAACCTGAAAACATCGATAATGACGCAATGATATATTAAGTGGCTGCAGATGTGTATCTTTCAACCTTATTTTTGCTGTAAGCAATAATTACGTTACTTGGAAGTCCATTATAATATGTGTAAAGCTGTAAGCATCTCATTAGTTAACGCTTTGCTTGTATGTAAACTTTTTTTGCCAAATGACCACAAACCAGATTGGATTAACTGGTGAGGAGTTAAAAAAAAATTAACAGAGGGGGAGAAAAAAACAGAATGCAGAGTCTGTTTTTATTAATAGTGTGTGTCTGTGCATGCATATTAAAAAAACACAATAAATTAAAACATTTTCATCAAGAACTGTCGCTAGATTTTGTCTAGGTTCTAGGTGGTTTGTTTTAACTTGCAGAAACAATGAAGCCGGTAGCTTCCCCTTTTTACGTCCCCTTAGCAATCCCAAGCGTTTACTTGTAAAACATGTGGTGGGGAGTTGTCCCTGTTGGCTGAAAATTTGCTGTAGTTCCGTTATGCGTAAGAGCTGTGGAGGAGCCGAGGTGAAGCATCCCTCTGATGCGAAGCACTTCTGTTAATTTCTTGCACATGTTTGGAGGAAAGGCTGCGGTGCGAGGGTTGGTTTCTTTGCAGAATCTTTATTTTGCTTCCTGTTTCCGTAATTCAGAAGAGCTGGGGAGTGTGGAGAATGTTGCTTCAAGTTGTAAATATCGTATCTGAGAGTCTGTTTCCGGTTAGGTAGGGAAATCTTGGGAGAAAACTTTTAACTGGTGTGCCTAACGGTGTTTGAGCATTTGCTAAAGCATCACATGTAAGGACACAAAGGAAGAAAATGACTCTGTGGACAGATGTTAATATAAAATAGTGAAATTTAAACACCATATAGGGCGGGTAGCAGTATTATACCAACATTCTTCTGCCATATAATTAAAGTACGCTTGTTTTGTTAAAACAAGTTATATATAATATCGTGGTTTAACCCCAGCCAGCAACCAAGCCCCACACAGCTGCTCCCTCACTCCCCCCCGGTGGGATGGGGGAGAGAATCGGAAGAGTAAAAGTGAGAAAACTCAGGGGTTGAGATAAAGACGCTTTAATAAGTAAAACAAAAGCCACGGACGCAAGCAAAGGAAACCAAGGAATTAATTCCCTGCTTCCCGTGGGCAGGCAGGTGTTCAGCCATCTCCGGGAAAGCAGGGCTCCAGCACGCGTAACGGTTACTTGGGAAGACAAACGGCATCACTCCGAACGTGCCCCCCTTCCTCCTTTCCCCCCAGCTCTATGTGCTGAGCGTGATGCCGTACGGTGCGGGACATCCCTTGGGTCAGCTGGGGTCGGCTGTCCCGGCTGTGTCCCCTGTGAGAGGCAGAAAAGGCCTTGACTGTGTGTCAGCACTGCTCAGCAATAGCGAAACCATCCCTGGGTTATCAGCGCTGTTCCCAGCACACATCCAAACCACAGCCCCATCCTAGCGACTGGGAAGAGAATTAACTCTGCCCCAGCCAAAACCAGCACAATGATGATGATCACTTGAGTATGTCTTTTGCAAATCCATGTTAATTGATAGCCCCAGTGCTGTGTGTGTCACACTTTAGGTTTATTTCTTAGATCCTTTGATTTTTCTTTTTTTTCTGGTCAAAAGTACCCAGAATCTGTAATAAAATTTGAAAAGAAACATAACCCAATTTCTGTTTTCACACACAATTGTTAAGTGAAGTCACTAGGCTGTTTCAATGTTGACTAGGTTTAAAATTAGGGAGGAATGTTTCAATGTGATTTAGGGAGTGATTTTTCTTTTGACAAATGAATTAATTGAAATGTAATGAAAAGTTTTAAAGAGAGTGCTGGATTAAGCTCTCAAGTGTTCTGTTTTATTTTGGCTGACAAAAAGCGTGACAAGCTTTTGGCCATGTCAGTGCTGTTTCTCTCTGGCGTGTTATATCAGGGGAAGGAAAATGCCTTACTATAAATACAGTGAAACAGCTATCATGTACAGCGTCATTTCTTTTGGCTTCTAGATGGTAAATAGCTCTTTCTGCACTATATGGTAACTTCCATGGGATCCAGGTCATGGCGTGTTATTCTCTGCAGCTTGATTTTTGACAAAGGACTTGTTCGGCGAGCTACTTCACTTCTTAAACACTTTGTTAGAAAGTTGCTTTATGCTGAAAATATAAAATCTGAAAGCAGGGACTGCTTTTCAGGAAGCTCATGTGCAAGTATAAATGGAATGTCATCAAACTTTTCACATTTATAGATTGTGAACATGTTTGAGCAGGTTTTATCTGGCAATCAGATTTTGACTGTGCAAGAACATCTTAGGTGAAGAATTATACTTAGTCCAGAGTTTAACTGTAGTATTCCTGTTAAATTCATGCTTCACCATACTGTCTTACGAGCATGTCAGTGGTGATGAATTTTTTTTTTTTTTTTCTAAATACAGAAAAGTAGACTGGTTGCTAGATGAAACTGCTTGAAGCATGCTGCTGGAGCTGCTCTTAAAAATATTCACCACTGTTGGTTCCAGATCATTTCTCTGGCTTACATGCAATATAAAATTGATCATAAAGCTAGCTTATTTTCCTTTTGTGTGACAATAATGGTGCTTAATTTGGAACAAGTTATAATACGCTATTGTAGTCAGAGAAAATTTAGGCAGTGAACTGTTGTAATCATCGATGTTAACTTTAGGTCTGCTTCACTTTTTTTGGGAAGATTAGATTATTAGAACTCCTTTTCTAGTAGTCAGATTTTCCCACTATTTAGGTGAAATCATGCATTTAATTTCTTCCTATCTTTTTAATGTAAAGGTAAATGTAAGGTGTATAGGATTTTGAGAGCCCTTAAGCTATTACATTTCTACGACACCTTTATTGACCAGATCTTCTTTTTCTTCTCTCTTCTCACTCAACACAGTTACAGACATAGAGCTAAAGCGACTGAAAGATGCTTTCAAGAGAACTTGTGGACTCTCCTATTATATGTCTCAACAGTGCTTCATCAGGGAAGTTCTTGGTGATGGAGTCCCTCCAAAAGTTGCTGAGGTAATCTATGAACTTGCTGTTTTTCTGGGGAGCCATATGCGGTTGCTAATGGACACCTATAGGTGTGCACACACAAATACACCTCTACAGATACACGAGCTAATTTAATTTCTTTCCATTTTTCGTACAATATCACAATGTATGTTCTCTATCTGAAGGTAATGTTCCAGACTTGGATCACGGGTTGTCACTGATGTGTGCTTGACTGAGCTACTGATTCCAACCCAGCTAATAGGTGGTAGATGACTTGGAAGTAAACCTAATGTCCAGTTGTAGATTTGGGGAAATAAAAGGTTGGGAAGTTTTAACACTATATGTAGCCATTGTAACAGAGGATTTTACTTGCTCTGGAGATGCACTTGCTGTTGGTTTCTCTGAGATTCCCTTGGCTTTTGCTTTGTTTTCTAAAGTGCAGATTAATCTTTACAAGCTCTTAAAAATAATTTTATGTATAATAAATGTGTAATGAACTGACAACCAGCCAGAATCAAAATATGCTACATGGATATAAATACTGTGTGTGTACATTTCTAAAATAGTAACATCATCCTGCACATTTGCATGTTTTAAAAAAAATTATTTTCTTTCATAGTGTTGCCCCTGTCTTGAGAGAGAAATTAAAATATTGTTGGTAGAGAAGAAAAAGATTAGTCAGACCTTTCAAATGATCCCTTGCTCCATGTTGTTTCTAATCACAGTTTCTATTTCTGGTATCTTCAGTGTTACTGACCTTACAGGCAGCATGCAAGTCTTCCAGTTTTATTTAGGTAAATGAGTAGTGAAGTGTGCATTGCAAAAGGTTTAACACTGTGGTAGAGTTACTTTTTTCCTAAGCTTAATCTTTTCTCCTTTCTTTTTTCTATTTTTTCTAAGTGTTGACAAAGAGGATGATACTACTCGCTTCTGTAATACTACTCGCTACTGTAATATAGTTACCAGTTTGATTTTTATGTGGGTATTCAAGCAGTTAACAGGAAAAACTGCAATGTGTGTTAGCACTATCAAATTAAAAGAAAGTATATAATTTGCCCATAGCTTAAAGCATGTCTTCAGTATTAATTTCTGTACGTGTTGTCTGGGTGCTTTGACTGTTAGTAGCGCATACGATTGAACAGAAAATGTATCCTACGCTGTATATGATTGGTTTGAAATAATATAAAATGTTGAAATAATATAAAATTTTACATTATGAGTTAACTTGTACTTTTTTATCCCTTTTATGCCAGTATTAAGCATTAAATTACTGATTTGGATGAAGTAAACTTTTGGTCACAAATAGAGACTCTGGGTTTTCAAATGTCTGCTGGCTACCTTCTACTTTATTTTTTTAAAATCTGTCCTTAAAGACACCGTTTTGGTGATGATTATCTCTTTTAACACTCATTAAGGTTATACTGCAGTTCTTGGTTTCCAGTTGGTGAAATAAAATTAATGGAAGAACCATAACTGTTTTTTTTATGTCATCTCATCAAAACCGACACATCGACATCTCAAAGTACTAGTACAAATTACGGTGTACTTCTGGCATCCATATTCAGGCAATGCAGTAGTCATACCTGTGAGCTTGAATACTGTAAATTTGGACAAAATTTGGATTTGATTCTGCTTGTACTGTAAGGGGATGCTTTGTAATTCCTGGCTTCAGGATGTGGAAAGGCAGGCAAAGTCATTAGGCAGCTTAAAGCCTTGTTCTGAGTTTTCAGCCTTTCAATGACTAAAATTGATCATTTTGGGCCTCAGATTGCTGGGCTGTGTTCTCTGCATGTTTTGAATAATAGTTTTTCATATCTGAGTAGTGATAGGCCTTCAGGAATTCATTAAATTAAAACCACAGAGTTTTACAGCAGGGACATAAAACAGAACTGAAGCCAGTGGAACTTTGGTCAAACAATTTGCATGATTGTTGTGCACATTTTTTTAAATGTTCAGGACAGTAATGTTCTGAAAGGATCTCTTGGAAAAATGGAGTTGAAGATACTAATAAAATGAAATTAAGACTTTTGCTGTCTCTGCCTGGTTTTAACTGCAGGAAAGCTGGTCCAGTGGTGAGATGCATGAACACAGCATTTATTTTTAAATACAAGGAAATAATGCAATTACTGTATGCAGTTGTGGGCACCTTGATAGAAAAAGTATTGCTCAGAGGAGGTGGAAGGACAGAATGCTGGTAATATTTCAAGAAAGCATTTTTAGTAGCGTTGTATTTTAGACCAAGGAGGGGAAGAATGTTGAGAAAGGACCTCCAGACTTTGGCCCGTGTGGTCATTTCAATGACTAATTAGATTATACCTTTTATATATACCTAGATATGTTATGATTGTGAGACAGTTTATACACAGCATTCTGTGATACTTCCTAAGTAGTTAAGTGTCAGTGCATCTCTTTCTCCAAGTGTGACTAATTGGTTAACAAGCTGCAGTCCAAGTAACGCAAAGAGAAGAGGGATGACGCTAACAGCGACATAAAGGACACATTGAGGGGGCTGCCAAAAGAACAAGAACACAGACTTCTCAAGGACTGAGAGAGAAGAGGGGGTCATAAGGATAAAATCAGGAAAGAATCCAGGACGTTTTACACTCTCTAGAGAAAGGGGCCAGAAGAATGCCTTGAGCATCCTCTCCTACTCTTCCAGCAGGCTCACTAGAGCATATGGGTACAGGGCCAGGGATTTGGACCTGAAGGGAACTCTTTGTATAGACTGAGACTTTCTCTAACAGAAAAGGAACCATGCTGTTATATTCTTCAGTTATCCATGAAACATAACATGTTAGACTTAAATTTTATTTAAAAAAAAAAAAAAAAAAAAGACTATGTACCATATAATTATACTAAATTTTACATTCTGAAGTGTAAACTGCTATGATACTGTCTGGGTGTGGCTAGTTTAAGTAAAGCTGCAACAGTATTAAGTAATTTTGGAAAATCCAAAATTGCATCATATTTTGATGGTGCATCTTATTAGAAGAAGTTTTCCAAATAGCACATTCATGTGAAAAATTGTGGAGCTCCTTGCTTAGAAATGCAAACTAATCTCTGTTGTATGTTGTTCTATAACTATTCAGTGTTTATAAACTCTTCCCAAAGAATGATTAAACAGCTAAACTCAACATAATGCCAGCTGCCAATGGTTGTAATTACATATGTTAAATACTAATACATCGGACATTATCCACAGAATTCCTTTTCTGTGTTTAAATCGTGAACAATCAATGTGTTATGTTGGAATCATATGTAAATGTAGTATTTGGCATTCAACGGATACCATAACTGAGATGTACAAAGTTCAACAGAAGTGAGTGGAAAAACTCAGAAATGGGTATGAATTAGAAATACGCTTTCAGATGGATGAAGAGAGGAGACAGCTTCATTTGAGGTAATTTATAAAATAGCTGTTCTTAAAAAGTCTAAAAGCACAGAAAGGTTAAATTTGAGTGATGGAAAATAAAGTGTAAAGAAAAGATCGTATTTTATTAAAATTTGTGGAAAAAAACCCCCAGTAATTTCTCATTCATTTATTCATATATATATTTTTTGTGTTGGAAGCCCAGTTAGTCTGAAGTGTAAGCATTCTTTTTTTGTGCTCTTTGTGGGTTTTTTTTGATCAGAAATAGTTAAACTTAAACTATAGTTAGACTTAAACTATAGTGTTCAGCAGAGCTAACTGCATATTTTAAAGCGAGTAATGATTCCAATGTAATACGAAGGTAAATTGCTTACATGTGCAGTGTAGCCTTGAAGGCATCTTGTGACATCAGAATGATTAGAAGTAGAAAGTGTGGAATTCAGATCTCTGCCATGACATTGTCCATGAAGCATATACAATCATTGTGTCCAAACAGCACAAATTTAGTTTTAAAAATTTAGCCCTTTAAGCATTTTGTAAATGGATTATACTTTAGCAATAGAAGAGGATGATCTGAGCACCCTATGGGAAATTAATGTATTTAGGTAGCGCTGTGTCTTACAGTAGAATGAAACTGCAGGTTCTACATAATGTTTTGTGTAGAATTAGATCCTTCTATGTTATCAGCCTCATTTACATTGACTTGCCTTCAGACATCTTTTAATAGTCCTAAGTGGATAGCAATGAAAGTGGTAGCTTGATGGGCGGACAAGGAGAAGATTTACCGCAGGTAACACACAGAACTATGTCGAGGTAAGCGTCTTCAGAGAATCTGCCTGCTTCAGCATTATGTCTGCTAATAACTGTGATGGTAGAGAGATGAACCAAAATTTAGAATTTTTTACTACCTTGTTGCCCCATACTACTTTGGAGGTGGTCTAGAACACATTCTGCAAATGAGTTCTGCCAGTCGGGTGCCTGTTGCTGGAAAGGCAACAGTGGTAGATTTTCCACACCTTGTTATACACAAAGCATAAAGGGCAGGTAGTTACTGTTGTAAATCTAATGTAGCTGGTCTGTCTTAGGCGTTTCCTTTTCTTCTTTTTGCCACTACAGCACTATGTGGCTTTGCCAGATCTATCCAGTGCCCTTGACAAGGCACATGGCTGGTTTTGTTTAGTCACTCCCAGTCCTGGCTTAATTTTGACTTGAGATGGAAACCACACCTGAGAGAGCGCGCGCCGTGACTCGTTCACATGGCTCTGCTGTTCAGCTCTCTCCTTGTACCCTTTACTTGTGCTTGGGGATTCTGGCTGCAGCACAGTGATTGCTGTTACCGGAGGGGAAAGAGGGGATAGAAAAAGGGATTTTGGTTCCAGTAACTTTCTTCTTGTTCCACTTAACCTTGTGAACCTCCTGTAGAATCCCAACTCATTTAGGCTGAGGTGCTTGGGGAAAGACAGATCTGAGCTTTGTCATGAGATGTTTCTGAAGCTCTTTTTTGAGCCCCACACCATTATCCTCGAGAGACTCAAAGGAGAGATTTGCCAGCCTCTGCAGATGTGGAAATTAGGAGGCATATAATATATTCTTTGGGCATTTTCAGCTCATTTCTTCTGCCTTTTATTAGGAAGAACTGCAGGTTCAAAGCCTGGCGGTGATCTTACTGCACCTGTTTACAGAGGTTTCCTCTAACTGCTGTCAGTTAGTTTCCATCTTTACTCAGAACTGTCTCTGAAAAGTGTCAGATTACTGTCACTTTGTGATTTACAAGTAATTTATTATGAGACATTATTGTTAAGTGATTAAACTACTAAGGAAGCTAAATTTTCTTTTATTACTAACAAGTAGGGGTCAGGAGATGCCCTCCAAAGCTGTTCTTTTTAACAATGCAGGAAGATTTGATTTTCTCTCATGTCTGTTTCCAGGTAAATAAGGTAGATAAGCCTTTTGGGAACAAATTTTGTTACATTTTGCTTTGTCAGGGTAAAAGGTGCAAATTCTTTTGAAGTACTTCCCTGATTTCATAGCTTACAGTCAGAGTAACAAATACTGACGGCTGTCAGTTTCTTGGTAAACCATTTCCTGACATATAGACCTGCGTCAGTGAGACGGTAACTTTTTTCAGTCTTACTTTGGGGGATGTGGCACTCACATTTTGTAAAGGGATTTCAGCCTGTTGAGAATTGGTTTCCTCCTTATTACACGTCATTGCAGTGTTGCGCTGTCTGACTCTTTGAAGGGCACAACGGATAATAGACTGCACTTGATTACACAGAACGTCCTACATGGTTATGGCAGCATATAGAAGTTCTCTTCTAATAGTTGAAATGTCATTTATGTAGTTATTTTGTACCAGTTTCACAGTCAGCTTAATCCTGGCTACTTATTCTCACCCTGAGGTCACCCACTTTGAGGTGGATTAGTGAAACCTGGTAACAAAAACGGTTCATTCAAATCCAAGTTGGTTTCCTGATTTCATTCATAGTCCTGCTACATGAATGCTTGTTTTGGCATTGATGTAGGAAGTGGAGTGTGGGTGGGAATGAGTTGTTGGGAGCAGGGGAACGGCTAGCCCTGGTTTAAACCAGCAATGAAGCCACAGTGTTAAGAGAGGTAGAAGATGGAAAGTACTTTAAAAAAAAAAAACAAAACTGTAGGCTGTATGTGTCTGCAAAGAGACAGGCAAAATTCTAATCGTACTTAAATGTAGTTTTGATTTTTTTTTTTTTAATCTGGTTTAGAATTATTCCCGTCTTTTTTCAAAGAGAAATCTATTATACTAGAGTGTTCACTGGATGCATCTAGTAGGTTTATGATCCTAATTCTGCTATTTGTGGGAGGTCGTCGTACAGTGGTAGATTTTGTGCTGTAACAACTTTTATACTTCAAAACTGAAGTCCTAATTAATATGAGAATTTGTACACCCCGTAGTGATTTTGTTTTACGATGGTTTAAAAGTAGATTGTTTTGGTGTGTTTAAAACTGTTAACTTGTTGGGTAGATTCACAGGATGTCACACACTTAAGATAATGTTAGTGACATGCATTTTTTGCAGAACAGCTGATAGCCGAGAAGACAAGTGTCACTCCAGTTGCACATACCATCTCTTGCTGTTGTTTTCTAATCATCTGTGAGTGTAAATGTTCCCTGATGGTTATGGTGGAAGTTTTAAAAAATTTAAAAGTGTTTTAATTCTGTAGATTGGTGGATTTTTGTCTGTGGGCCCCAAGGTGTCATGGCTTCTTTGGTAGGCTTGCAAAAAAGGCTAAAATTCGTTGTGCAAGCATTTGTAGTTTCAAAGGGGGAAAAAAAAACCAAAACCAAACAGAGCTTGGGAGGTCAAACAAAAGTTAAAAATGTTGCTTTAGCTGTTTAGAATTGTGCCTGGTTGTAGTTCATATGTTTAAAAACAAAAGGCAGAGGGAAGTGATACAGGTGTTGCAGCTAAGATCTGTGGGTTTCATCCCATGATTTACTAACGATTCACTCTGCTTTGTGGGTAGTACACAAAATAGTGAATCTGTCCACAACAATTCTGAAGCTCTGCTGAACTCTGAAGTCTACTATTGCTATTTGGCAAAATCCTCATATAAAGAATATACTCAAGGCGTTACTGGAGAAAAATGAAAAAGCGGTACATAACTGCGTGTACACGTCCTGGTTTTAATATTGTTTGTTTAGAATGGAAATCAGATGCAAGCAAATAAAATACTATTTTAAATGTGCACAGCACTTTTCTTAATAGAAGTTGATCTCTGTTCCTTTATCTTTCCCTCTGAAAAAGTTATATTTAAAAAACAAGTTCAGCAAATAAGTCTGCTATCTAAACCATGATCAGTGACAAAACACTTTGTTCTGGGCTTTCACAGTAATAGTTCCCCATCAGCCAGACCGAATACTTTCTCTCTATGGTTAGATGCTCAGTGTGATACCTATAAGAAAATAAAATTAAAAGACATAGACACTGAAATAATTCTTCTATGTAAGACTAGTTTATAAGTTCTGACTGCTTTAAATTCTACTACCTAATGCACATTTCTGTCCTGTGATACTGATAAAGTACTGGTGCTTGTAGGAATAGATTTGGGATTACAGGGAGAGCCCATGTTTGAAGAGCACAGCATGCCTATTTTAATTCGTGCTCTGTAGTGTTAGAGGCAAAGTGAAGTAATATATTGCAATAAGTGAGTTGGTAATTCTTGTTTACTAGAAGTAGTTGCTGTTTGTCCTAAGATGACTGACTTCCTTCCTATCTCATATATCAGTGCTGAATCACTGTTAAGTTGCTGATGAGTAAGTTAAGCTGCAGTGTACAGACTTTTCATGCGAAAGGTAAATGCTTCAGCCCTTCCGTTGACTGCGTTGTTCCTGGTGGCTGCTCTGCGGATCTTCGAGTAACTTCTGAATAGAAGTCTTGATTTCTGTTCCTTTCTGTTGGAAGAAAGATTTAAATACTGTTGTTAGAGCAGGGTACTAAACTGGAACAGTCATTCTGGCAACAGTTGCAGTGTTAAGATAGCTCAGGTATAGTTGATGGAAGGTTTTTTTGTGTGTGTGTATCACCTCTTTTCAAAGCAGTAGTTTTTGATGATTTACTGGAAGTGCATCTCCTGTGATTGGTGAAACACTTGATGCTCCAACAACCTCTTGATGGCTTTGAGGCTATCAAAGCCTAGTCTGGAGGAGATTTCATCTTCATTACCTTGATAAAGAAGTCTGGGGAAATAGCACCAGTGAGTAAGCAAGAATCTGTCTTCATTGGAGGATTCTAACTTTTTTTTTATTTTGCTGTTCATGAAAAGTACCTGCGTTTCACTAAATAAAAGACCCTGGAAAGGCTATTTTGTAGGTACTGGAAGAGCTACGGAAGCGTAACAGAATTAATATTAGAAATGTGTTTAGCTGAATGAGAGGTGACTAGCCTGAAAACCGGAGCCTCAGTATAAGTTGTTGCTTTTAGTTCTGACATCTCTGTTCTCCCTGTTACTTTTTTGGTTAACTTCTCTGGTTTATTCTTCTAGGTTATCTACTGTTCATTTGGAGGAATATCCAAAGGGCTGCACTTCAATAACTTGATAGTCGGATTAGTTTTACTTACAAGAGGCAGAGAGGAAGAGAAAGCAAAATGTAAGTAATGTAACTTAAAACGCTACCAGCAGGGTAGTGGACAGTGAGTGTAAAATACACTTCAGTAAAGCAAATATAAGCTGTGTTATACTAAGTCCCTATTTTTTATGTAACCAGGGCATACATTTGTCAATGAAGATAGTATTTTTTAGACATTTTTAGCTGTATATTTTGAAATTCAGTGCCTTTTAGTTTTTTCTATACTCGCCAAAATGAAATATTTGATAAGGCATCATGAATGTCAATGTTGGGATCCTACAGAAAGATTGTTGATTGCTGTATGTGGGCAGAGGAAGGAGGACACCATTGATATTTTTCAAAACAAATGAAAGCATCTGTACTGTCTTCTGTTGTTTTGTCTTCTGTGTTAATCTGACGTGATAGTATTTATTTTCCTTTTGATTAGTGGACAATGGTAAAAGAAAAAGGAGATACTTCTTGTCCTAAACCTTGTTGAACTATACTGAAATGGAATCAATCTAAGTTTTTAGTCCTTTAGTTGTTGCACAGCTTTTGGCGTTCTCAGCCCATTGTAAACTTAATATTTGAAAAATGTACCTACCATAGTTGCTTAAACATACCTCTACTTCCTCAGACATTTTCAGTCTCTTTTCTAATGAATCTGGGAGTTATGTTGTCCGTGAAGAGATGGAGAAGATGCTGCATGTGGTTGATGGGAAAGTCCCAGAGTCACTCAAGAAATGTTTCTCTGAGGTATTTCATACAGGTTTTATCCTATAGCATTTACAAAAAAAGTGAAAATTACATTGTGCAGTTCGTTTTTCTTTGGCAGGTACATGCTCATGTGTGTACGGGAACAAACTGACCTTGTTTAAATTGGGTAAAAGCTCATAGTTTTTTTATGTTATAATATTACATGTAATTTGTATTGATGTAAATAGCAGCTTGGTATATAAATGTAGGCATTCTTCATGCTGCTTTACATACTGTGCTAGTTTGAAGGATATAATTTCCCAGGGGTAATCATGTTATCAAGTAAATTTAAATACTAATATTGCTAGTGGAATTTTATTCAGTAGTGTGGACATTTTATTGCAATTGGGGACGAAATCTAGAACACAGAGCTGAGGGGGGAAAGAAAATCTGCATCCTGGATTTAAAATGCCTGCCAGCAGTGGTTGCTTAAAAAGAATAGTTTTATAGTATTACTTTTGTCTCACTGTGCCTGCCAGGAGCTACAACATTTATTTATGCTTTAGGTTGTTTGAGAGATGTAATCTTTATGAAGCTTGCTGAAGTCCTCCTCTAAAACAAGCTATTGTTACTTTTAAATATTCATGGATACTTCTTTGGCACTAGCGATCCTGATGAATTATCAGGTTTTTTGTGCTTTGGTTGCTTCATTTGTTATCAGAGGACTATAGATCAGCAAAATCTAGTCATCCTTATACATTCCACTGAAAAACTGATTGACTAGAAGCTTTATTTGTGGATATCAGATTACTTAATTACTTTAAATTTAATTGTACTGTATTGAAGGTAACTTTGGTTATGGGTGTTGGCTGAGGCAGACTCATTTAATCTGGCGGTGGTATCATGTTGGCTTTGTAGGCAATGATTACATTCTTGGTTCTTGGCTGGAATCATATGTACACTGCAGTCCAGTTTCTCGAGCTGACCCACTTCAGTATTTCCTATTTATAATTTCCCATCAATATGGTGTGATGAATTATACCCTAAAGTTAATTGCACACTGTCCAAGAAATCCAGAAATACTTTATGAAGACTTGCAGGAAGAGAAGTATCAATCTGGCTTCATACCATTTCCATGTTCAAGAAAATGCTGTATATTGATTTTTCTTTTAAAATGAAAATAGCGTAATAACCCACTCAGCAGGATTTACTGGCCTGTTAATCATACTAGGTCATTGCTGGAGAGTGAGAAAGTTTAATGTTCCTGCTGTGGGCCTTCCTTCCTGCCGTATGGTGGATGAGTTTATGCTTTCAAGGATGATGTTTATAGGTACTTCTATTCTTTCCTTCAGAATTATTGCATGTACTCATCTAGAAATATGAGCTTTAAAATATATCTGAGCTTTCCTCACTCTTGTTTCTGAAACACAGGAAACAAAATTCAGTGATACCTGTATTGCTCTAGTTGCTCAAGTTCCATCATGGCTCAGCTGTAAACATTACTTGCTTCAAATGCCTTTTTTCCCCCCCTTGTCTGAAGCTTTCATGTCCCTCTTCTTCCTTGTCCTTCCTCTAATCAGTTGGAACAATGCAGAGTCTTAGTGAAATACGACATGGCTCTTGCTGCATTTACAGAAAGCAGTGCAAAAGGTAGAGGGAAAGAAGAGTGGAACAGGTAGCAAGAAAATGATCTTGTCTCTGATCCAAACTGTTAGAGAAATTAAAAAAAAAAAAAAGTGGGCTGCTTTTTTCTTCTCTGTTAATTTGGCAGTAGGGGCTTTTTTCCTTAAGCAAGTGGTTCCATAATGGGTTAAATTCTGCAAAGTCCACATTGTTGAGTTACCCTTTTCCTGACTGTCATTCATTCTCCTGCCTTTGTGCTGGCTCAAGTATTTATATGATGTCTTGATGAACTGGATTGGGAAACTGATCTGGCTGAGAAGTAACCCCCTCTTCTGTAGCTCCTAATCCGGTAGGTTCTTTTTCAGCTCGATCTGTTTTGCCACATGACTGCACTAACGTGATTGCTGTCACAAAAGAGAAGGGATGAAGGATCAGAAACAGTGTTGGTAAGAGGAAGGTTAGGTAGTCAGTAGTGTGGATATATACAAATTAAACTGGTGATGGACCAGCAATGTTGCATCTTGACTTCCTTGAGTTATAACCGTGTGGAAGTCTATGATAGTAGCCAAACGTATTGGGGTATTTCTGCATGTATTTGTTGGAGAAAAATGTAACACTCTTTAGTCTAGGAAAAAGAGGCATAAAAAGAGTGAGTATCTGGAACCTGAAATAATCCATTACAACTGGAATATGAAGCAAATGTTTTAGCAGCAGTGGTGATTAACAATTTGAGCAACCTGGCAAAGAAAGTAGTGGATTTTCAGTTTTGTGCAGTTGGCAGTTGCAGGTAGTCCGTGGCCAAATGCAAATTGCTGGATTCTGTAGAGGTGTAATTCAGTGAAGTTTAATGGTCTGTGATAGTCGGGAAGTTTAAATAATCAATGACTTGAAACCTCTTTCACTTTTCAGACCCCTGTTTATTTCCCATGGAGATTAGGATCTCCACATAATGAGTTTGTCTACTGATAATAGGTTTGCTTTTATTTTAGCTAGTTTTGTAGGTCCTGCAGAAATTAGTCTGCTGATCCCTATGGTTTCGTGGCCACAGCTTGGAAACCATTCAACTAAATGGTTTAAACAGCCTCTCCAGCATTTAAACTCTGTGAATCTGTATTTTTTTATGTATTCCTGAACAGGCAGTTCCATGAGACATCCAGCAAGGCAGACTGAGTTAGGAGATACAGTGGATGTCATGTTACATGTATGCTCCAAAGTGGGTTTTGGTCAACAGAGGCAAAAAAAAACAACAAAAAAAAAAAAGACTTGCTACTGCAGTGACTGATCATCAGTTATTCACAAATCTAATTTTTCTATGTTAAGTGTTTGTATACTTGCACGGATATAACAGAATGTTTATGATTTTATAGCACCTGTTATTTGGCACATGAGAGCTTTTATCTATCATAATACATTTAAATTCATAAAAATAACCTCTGTTATTTTGAGTTGTAAGTAACCATTTTTATTCTAATCCCCTTAACCTGAGGTTCAGAGTAAATGACTTTCCAAAGGCCACATTGAGTAGGTGGTTGAAATGCAGAGGGAGCTGAGGCGTCTTAATTTCCCTCTCAGTGCTGTATTTTGGAATGAAATGGAAAAACAGGCATGGCTCCAAAGAAAAAATTATTTCAGTACTTATCTTTTTAGGAGATTGTCCCAATTCTTGTTCATACAGCTAGATGGTTCCTGTTTACTGGTACTGAGAAAGAAAAACAGCTCACATTTTCTTATATTTCTTACAGGGTGAAAAGGTAAACTATGAGAAGTTCAGGGTTTGGCTACTGCACAACAAAGATGCTTTCACGTTTTCCCGTTGGCTGCTGTCCGGAGGTGTGTATGTGACACTCACTGATGATAGTGATACCCCTACCTTCTATCAAACCCTGGCTGGAGTCACACACTGTGAGTAAACAATGCTCGTTATTATATGCATTTTTAAAACTTCGAGACTTCACAGACATAAACTGTTGCCTTGCTGTAGTTGTTCATTAAATCTCACTACTCTGAGATACACGCAGCTCTGTTCAGTGAGATAAATTTCTTCTCCGTGCTAATTTCTTCTCTGCTTTTTGTGCTGTGACATGTAAATCATTTTTATGTACAAGGACACAGTGGGTTATTATTTTTAAGAGATAACAATAGTGAGATTACAACACTTCTTATAGCAGAAGTTTGTTACCAAGCAAATTTAAAAAAAAATAAAAAGGAAAATGTCTTCTCTTTGACAAATACATTTATCTGAAGTGACTTAACATTAATACTGGTTTTATATTTGGTCTTTCAGATACAGTGGATTGTAAAACTATTGAGACACTTGTGACAATAATGCTCATTTCAAAAATAAGTATTACCTCTTAATTTGCTTTCTGCAGTGAAATAAGTAATATTCCTGGCATGTGATACAGTCAGGGAGCTAAATTAACTAGAGAGAAGCCTCCTCAGGATTTGCATTTAGGAATAATCTCCAAAGAACAAATGCTTCCTTATATCTATGTTAATGTAAAAGAAGGAGCAGCTGTTTTTTAAATTAAATGTAAAAACAAAAGACTGATAAATTATACTTGATGTGCAAGTATAATGTAAGGATACATTACAGTAAAGCATCTAAGGGACTGTGGTATCCCTAGGAGGAGGGTGTTTGCTGTTGAGATGTCAGTGATTCGGGAAATCTGGTTGTGTTTTACATACTCTCACAGATTTTTTTGTTGTTGTTGTTGATGTGAGCATGTCATTTAATCTCTTTAATGGGTGGGTTACTTGAATAAAGCAACATACAGTTTTTTTCTCTTGGTTTTAAATACGAGCATTGAAATTTTGTTCTGATTATCTGAAATGAAAATGCATGATAAAATTAGAAGTTTATAGACAGGTAATTTATTTGCATTACAAAAGAAACTGCAGTAGACATTGAGGTTACAGGAGACCACCAAATACTCTGAAGTCTTAATAGACAAGGTAGAGAAAGAGGCGTGCTAAAAAAGAAAAGCCTATTAGAATTTGCTAGTCTTCAGCCCTGGAAAAAAATCTCTCAAGCTGTATCAAACTGAGATCTGCCATGCATCCGACATTATCAGGTCTCCTTTGCCCTAAGCGTAGTTTAACCCCAGCTGGCAACCAATCCCCACACAGCCGCTCGCTCACTCCCCCCCGGTGGGATGGCGAAGAGAATCGGAAGAGTAAAAGTGAGAAAACTCAGGGGTTGAGATAAAGACGCTTTAATAAGTAAAACAAAAGCCACGGACGCAAGCAAAGGAAACCAAGGAATTAATTCCCTGCTTCCCGTGGGCAGGCAGGTGTTCAGCCATCTCCGGGAAAGCAGGGCTCCAGCACGCGTAATGGTTGCTTGGGAAGACAAACGGCATCACTCCGAACGTGCCCCCCTTCCTCCTTTCCCCCCAGCTCTATGTGCTGAGCGTGATGCCGTACGGTGCGGGACATCCCTTGGGTCAGCTGGGGTCGGCTGTCCCGGCTGTGTCCCCTGTGAGAGGCAGAAAAGGCCTTGACTGTGTGTCAGCACTGCTCAGCAATAGCGAAACCATCCCTGGGTTATCAGCGCTGTTCCCAGCACACATCCAAACCACAGCCCCATCCTAGCGACTGGGAAGAGAATTAACTCTGCCCCAGCCAAAACCAGCACAACAGCTTTACCCCAGGCCTCTGGATGTTACCTCAGAGCTTACTTTGATTTTTTTTTTTTTTTTTCCCATGGTTTGAAATTGAAATTTTCTCCAAACAATTTTTACTGTGCTTTTTGTGGAAAGTTTATTTATACTGAAACTGAGGTTTATAATAAAAAAACCCTAGTGTTTTAATTGATTTTATTTCATATTTTATATTGTTCTCACTTCTTCTGTTTTTGATATACCTGTTACTGTTTACCATCTGCAGCCAGGCCCTCAAATGTATTCCCAGCTATTTCAGATGTGCAAAATCAATGATTCAAGAAAGAAATGGGCTTTAGACTGAAGAACATAATATTCTACTTTAGCCAGCCCACACCTATGTTCTTGTATCAAGAAGAAAGTCTTCTTTTCTTCAGCTTACAGACCAAGAGATTTTTTTGTTTTTTTTAAACAAAAAATTAGAGAATTTAAGACTGAAGTGCTGTAATTAAAAACAAAATTAAGGAGACTGGATGAGAAGCATATTAGAAAAAAATGAATGGGGACAAAATTTGTTTTGATTGTTGGAGAAGATTTGTTCAGGTGATTCCATGTTATATTTGTTTCTACTGTAGTAGTTACCTTTTTTTTCCTTTTCATTTTGTAGAGAGAATATCATCTTCTCAAATTTTTCAACTTTTGGCTTAACAGAATCCCCATTACTTAATCAGGCTCTGTCAAATCAAATTGCCTCAAGTACCTCAGTTTACATTTGAGCCTTTTTGATTGCAAGGACCTATCAACTAATCACGGTGCCTCTGCTACCGTTGCAGCCCTATAATCCTTTCCTGAGCATGCCTTCTGCAGGAGCATAGTCTGTTTTCTATTTAATGACTATTGTCCCCTCTAACGTCCAGTTACCTCTTCGACATCTTCAGCTCTACAGTCTCAAATCTTGGCTTAATTGCTACTGTGTATATTGACTCCTTCATGAAGCAACTGTCTTGCTTTCTTGTTTAAATTTACATATCATAGACTCAGTGATCCTACCTCAGCATAGCCATCACCTTCGTTGAAATTTCAGTCTTGAAATCAGCTCAGTCTGCCTCTTAGAAAGGTGTCTCTTGTAATTCCTTATATTTTAAGGTTAGAACTTCAAGTAATATTCCTGTATTTGGTTTTAATCTCTGTGTGATCAAGTTGGTTTATAATAATTTCAAAACACTCCTGTGCATTGCGGCATCTGATACTGTAAAACAAATTACAGAAGGAAGTGTTTAGTGTTCTTTCTTTCCTAGGAAACATGCATGCGTGGTTGCTCTTTTACGTGTGCTAGTTTGTACGGCTACATGTTTTGTTGGAGAAGTTAACTGGATTTTTTTAAGCCTCGTGAAATAATGTTTGCAGAGTTTTGGGTCTTTAAACACAACCTATGTTCTCAGGGGCAAAAAAAATAACTTCTGAAAAAAATTTAATTTCTGTTGCTATATATTGCATCAGAGTACTGAGAAATCCAGTGTTTTCTAGCAGTTGGTGGTGGTCTCCGTTTCTTTTCTGACAGCTTACTTTTAGAAGCCGTTGGCTGAGTGTAAGGTAGAACTGAGTGAAAAATTAATTTTCCATTGTTAGGATTAAAAAGCTGAAATAAAATATTTGAGAGTGTTTGAAGTTATTATTGAATCTTCAAGTACGTGTCGGATCTGGGGTCAAGCTTTTCGTTGTATTCCAGGAAACTGTAGCTTACATGTATTTCTGAATCAGTAAAATGTTTCAAACTGCATACTGGCCACAGGCTCAGTATGCTTAACTAAATTTGGAAAGCTCATATGACAGTTATGTTTGGACCTCTAGATAAAATGAAATTTTACTGTATTTTTGGTATTTTCCAGTTAAATGTTGTAATAAGAAAAAACAGAAAATAGTTGTGGCATGTTACGATGTCTGCAGCCCGGTATCTTTCACTTGACAGAAGTGGAAAACTGGCAGGAATTTAAGATAGTAGGAAGATGAACGGGTGAACTAACGTGCTGGTGAACTAACCAGCCTCCCCCAGGTCTGGGCAAATACTTTATAATGTATCCAATTATTTCCCTTGTGATTTGAGACAGTATAGGAATCTCATACAACAGACGCAAAAGTAAGGAAAATATGAGTGCTTGAGCACTTGGAATTAGTTGCAGTAAAGTATGAATACTTGGGGCTTGGCTGTTTGGGTTTTTAAGTTTAATAATTGCGGTCTAATCGGGTCAATCTAAAGAATAGAAAATTTAGTACAGAAGCATTCCTAACACAGCTGAATGTGTAAAACAGTAAGAGCTGTTATGACAGTTCCTTTTCTCTTTCTCTTGTTTTTAATACTTTTATCTAGGATAATGGTGGCCTTTTGGGAGAACAAGTAACTGAAATAATGTTTAGTAAACCTGGGCAAACACTGTTGGCAGAATACCACAAAAGAGGGAAAGGTTTTAAAATTTCTTCTGCTGAAGAATGAAAACTAATTTGTGAAACTTGCTAGTGCAATTACAAATTTCTCACCTGGCTGCTGGACTCTGGCTGGGTTGCAGCGCACCCTCTCCTGGCTCAAGCTTCAGAACCTCCTACCAAGCCTCACCTTCTCTCACAGTGTGCTTCCCATTAAACATCTTGAATAATATGTCAGAGACATGAAAAATTGCAGTGATAAAAATAGTGAAAGTTATTAACATTGATTTAGAAACAGACAGCGAACATTTTATTGCAAAGCATCGGTGACTCCATTTAAATTTGCTTAATGAGCCAAGCTATCAGGGAAACAAAGGAATTCTAATTTTTCATTTGTAAATAACATTTATTTTGGTATGCAGATGACTTTAATTATATTTCTCAACACATAATTAGAAATGAAATTTTAAAGTTACAGGAAGTTGAACACACTCACTGCTTTTAATCAAATTTTGTTCCATTTCACTTAAATCATAAATGTGAATCACTTCATTTGAAAGCTACCAAAATAACTTAAGTTTCTCTTGGACCTTTGTTCCCAAAAACCGGTTTCGGGGATACCCGAGTACTGACCTACCAGCAGTAGTTTGGATTTTCTCAGTTTTGTAGTACGATTGGGTACCGTTTGTTTGTTTTAAACGCTCATACTGAATAGGACTGCAGTGGAGCATGTAAATCAAAGATAAATCCTGTCAGGGACTACTACTAGCACTAAAATTCTCTGTAGGGGAATGTTCCCCTAAATCATTGTACGTCCTTAGTAATTACAAATTAAACACCTAATCTTCTCTGGTACTCTAAGTCCAAATGCCGTATTTCAATAATACCACAGTTCTCGGCTGCTGGAGGATGTCATTTTGCTGCCTGCCCTGGCTGGTTTGCACTCCTGTAAAGATCAGAACGGAACTGCCTCCATCCTACCTGCAAAGTACAGCTTTCCGTGGCTTAGTCTGGCAGGCAGACGTACGGGAGCGTGAGACACGTGGAAGGGTCTCCTGTCGCACCAAGTGCGGACCCTGGGGCTCACTGTATCATTCCTTTCATAAGATACTGAGGCTTATTGGGTTTATTTTTTTTAACTCTCCAGTTGGGGAAAATTATTCCAGTACATCATCTACATGTATTTGTGAGCAGTTTATGTCTTAATTTTCTGTCAACATTGCCCTTGGTTTCAGCCAGTCTCTGCTCTCCTTCCTTTTTACCATCCGGTATAAATGCAAGTGACACTGATGTTTCTTCTTGACCTTTTTGTCAAAGTAAAGTGAGCTCAGTTCAGGTCCGTGTCAGACCAGGTGCCTCCATCCCCTGTTCCGTCTCAGACTTGGGTGACACATTGCTGTCACACTGACTCCAGGTGAGACCTCGCTGGTTTCCTTCATTTGGCTGGAAATATTTCTTCTGCAGTATAGGTGGTGGTTGCCTTTTTTGTGACTGTGTCATTTTGGTGTATCTTAGTGTCATGTGATGGGCTTGCATACCCAGGTTTTCAGTCCTTTTCCACGGGGAGAACACTGCCATTTATCAGAGGGGTTACTGGTTTCAAACTGACAGACCATGTAATTTGTACTACTTTGTTAGCCAGTTCTTGTGTCACTGAGTTCTTATTAAATAGCATCCTAATTCTACTTCGAATTGAAGAGTCTCTTTTCTGTCATCAGAAGAATTTATTGAAATGCTCCTGCTTTTTCTGACAGCTCTTACGTCCTGAGATGCAATAAGACAGTGTGTAATCAGTATAATAATTATATTTTAACACGTACAGTTATTGCTAATTTTACATAATGAATGAGAGAAGCCCTGGATAACCAGACAGCGCGGTTGAAATGGAAGAGTGAGTTTTTGAAACAGCAAAAAATTGAAACTGAATGTTGTGGAATTAACCTCTTGTGTCAGAGATGGTTTTGTAAACTTGTAGGGCTTTATGGTAAGATGAAGATGTGAGTCTATAAAAGGAAAGTGAAATGAAGTGATCACTTAACTTTGCTCACATTAAAAGGCTGTCTGGATCTTAAATACGTGTTCTGTAGCTTGCCCACTTCACTTATGGTACCTGCTTTTGAACCACTATCTCCTAATGATGTATGGAAGGCCACTAGATGACAGTTCTGAAGGTTTTGGATTTATTAAAGGTGCCTTTAAGAGCATATGTCATTCTGTGCTATTTTCTTCCAAGTGTGTGAACGCTGGTGCTTTGAGAGGAATTGTAGTGTTTAGTATCTCTTCTGTATGGGTTCCAATCTGAAGGCAGTGATACACTATATTCTGCTAGATAAACGCCTGGATAGTCGCATCTGACACGCACAAGGATATTGGTTCAAGCCATAATATTCCCTTCTCTGTGTGTCCATTTTTCAATTAGGGAAAAAAAAAAATGAAAGTATTACAGCAGACTAGGCCAATAAGAAAAAGCCTCAGTGTCACGTAATCTGCATCTTGCCACTTTGTGATCCTCTTAGTTCCCAGGCTATTTTATGCCTTGCGAAGCAGCGCTCTGTGCCCAGGTCCCAGAGCCTTCTCTGTGTTAATTTGAAAGCAACAAACAAGTGTGTTTAGTCAGAAATAGTTTGGTGTTCGGTCATTTGGTGCCTGGTTCTGACTCGGACGTGCGATGAAGAGCTCGCTCTGCGACTGGGGACTGGGTTTTGCATGGAGGATATCATGGTAAACACTAAACCAAACCAAGTTTCAGTTAAAATGTTGGGAATATGGTATGCTTCTACTGCTGTGAACCAGAGAGGATTGTACCAATAGGTGGGTAAAAATTAAAGTTTTAAAATGTATTGAAATACTTAGTTAATTCTGGTTGTATAAAGGATTGTAACAAATAGTGCCTGAAATGAAAATATGTTTTTAAATTTTTTCTAAGACAAAACATTATTCATGGCTTGCTACCTATGTAATATTTAAGAAGGGCATACATTTCATGGAAATGGCACTAAAATGGAAGATGCTTTTTTTAGTGTTTATCACTGTCATGCAACCTGACTGTCAATCGCAGCGTGGCAGCTCGTTTTAAATTAACTCATTTTTAGTAGATTTACAGCTTCTCAGATGCATATTTTTGCTGAAATTGTTTACCTGTTCTTCCCTTACAATATGAAGACTGGAGCTTGAGGTGTACTTGGCATTATCATTCCTCTGATTATACTTGTCTAATTCTTAGAGAATTGAACTAAGAAACACTTTTCATAATTTTACAGATCTGAAAGTTTTTCATATTTTTAATGGACAAGTGTGATGAGGGAGACATACAATGGTAGTAAACTGGTAGCATATGGTTAAATTTCACAGATGCATAATATCTCCATGTGATCTCAAATAATTGTATCATGAATTAAATAGACAAAAATGAATACTTACTTGGCCTAGAAAGCCAGTCTGTTCTGGTGTTTTGGACTATATTATATATATAAGATACATTTTTAAAAATAATCATAAGTTATTTAAAATTTGAACTACTGAATGAAAGCCCAGTTCACGCTTCCTGATGTGATTTGAACAGGCATTAGGAAAAAAATTTTATACTTTGAAAAGGTAAAATCCTTTATCTATATAAAACCTTTTTAGAATGTGGCATTTTTTTTCATACACATTAGTATGTTTGATAGTAAGTGCAGTCTGCTTTTATCATGCTTCATTTAAACTTCAATAACAAGTATGATTATATGTATATATCACAAATTGCAAGAGATTTCTTTTAGTTTACATAAGGAATGTATGAGGAATAGATGGTGCACTACGTATCCTGAGACTGATTTACAAGATTATCTGCAAAAAAAAATCACTCTGGAGAAATCAAATTATGTAACAGCTGGCTTCTCAACTGCAGAGTTAAACTTTCACATGTGCTGTAATCCAATAAATCCTGCTGTGTTTTATGTAAGTGAAACTACTGCAGTGGGCTACAATTCATTGTTACTGTGAAAGAAAAATACTCTTTTGTCATGTTTTTACTTGTATTCAACCTCAGTTGTGTAGGTCTAAGCAGTACAAACAATGTTATTTACTACTTTGTCGGTTTTACTTTCTAAAATGTTTGGATCTTCTGAGGGAAGTCAATACACTGGACCTGCCTTGGCTATAATATCAGTGTAGCACTTAGCTAATACTTGTCAGCTATTCTTTTGAAGATGATTATTTGAAAATTCTTTGTCTTTTAAATAACCACGTAATTTTAACCACTGCTTGACAGAAATGCGGGTAAGGTGCTTTCTGATAACTTTTCTGAGGTTAAAATAATAAAGCAATAAAGTTAGCACTGTAGAAACTATGTGTGAAGTAGAATTTAAAACATGGAGTACAACTACCTTCTGCAATAGGTATTTGAGAGTGTTTTATTTCTCCAAAGAACCTATCTTTCAGTTCTTAATTACTAAAGATAAGTAATGCACCTGCCAGTGAAAGCAGGTTTCTGCAGATTTACTCTTCATTAAAGACAATGTGAGCTTCCGCATGTTTTTTGAATATTCTTCGTGTTGCATCATTTCAAGAATGAAGTGCAGCTAGCACATTTGTTATTCTTCCTAGTCACAAAGGTAGATTAAAAGGAAACAAAGTGATTTACATGCTCATGCTGGAGAGAGTTAACATAATGCTTTTGTATTTGCTAATGAGAGCAATAATCTGTATGTGCAGTTCTTCTAAATGACAGTACAAACTTGCCCTTTATGTGCAGTATAATAGTACTGTGATTCTCTTCATGTACTTAAGGTTCTGTCTCATAAAGTGGCTTATACCTTTCATTTGTTGTTTTGCTTTTTGTTTATTTCTGTTCTTGAAACTCCGCGAATATACTTTTTCTTGTATTTCCTGCAGAATACTGGTACTCTGGTCCTAACGTCATGTCATGCGAGCTCTTTCTTATCGGTACTGTAGCACTGTGATGCCTGTAGAGGCAACAAGATTGAGGGAAAGTGTATTTTATGTGGTAGATTTTCTCTCATCTGTTGATACGCTGACCGTTGTGGGGCAGGTATGTTGTTAAATCATGAAGACATCCCTGTATTTCTTGGAACATACCAGATGCAGTTCTACATCACTTGACTGGTCTGCTTAGGATCATGAAGCTGCTTACATCTGTGGCAGTCCTAAGCACCTGTGATATTTCTGTAGGCTGATCTTCAAAGAAATAACTACTCTGTTTCTCTTTCTTGATTTCTACTGGAATAACATTCCTTTATATCTTTAGATTACTGCTTCCTCATGTGTTGGGGACAGACTTTTTAGTAGGGCCTGTAGCGATAGGACAAGGGGTAATGGTTTTAAACTAAAAGAGAGTCGATTCAGACTAGATGTAAGGAAGAAATCTTTTATGACGAGGGTTGCCCAGAGAGGTGGTGGATGCCCCATCCCTAGAAACATTCAAGGTCAGGTTGGACGGGGCTCTGAGCAACCTGATCTGGTTGAAGATGCCCCTGCTCACTGCAGGGGGGTTGGGCTGGATGATCTCTAAAGGTCAAATGATTCTATGATTACAACACAACTAGGAGCCAGGAGATGGTGAGCCAGAGAAGGGAATTGATCCATCCAGGAAGGAGGGGGAGAGGAGAAAGGAAGTCGGGTTAGTTTTTCTTCTGGGTGGGTTCTCCTGTCTCACTTACTGTGTAAATGCACAATAGCTGATAGCAATGCAAGTGAGGAGCTGCAGCACCGCCTGGGCTTAAGGGGGAAGGTAAACTTTGTTCAGCCTGAAGTTACGGTAGCTGAATGGGACCCTGGAGCTGCAGCTTCGGTGCGGGTGTTCTGCGTGCTAGTACATGCTCTGTCTAGTGACTGTGCTGGATGTGCAGGGGAAAAGGAGGACATGTTTCCACTGATGTTACTTTTCTAGTTTGACTGTCTAAAAATATTTTACGGGAAAATGGAAAGCCCTTCCACTCCTCCAACTCTACTTTAGATATTAATCTTTTGTTAAAATTTTTCCAAACTTTCTGCTGATGAGGGTAAGGTATTGTGTAGTTTTCGGTGCGTTATATGATGTGCCTGCTGGGTAGTTACAACTAGTTCATGCTTATTGGAGGTTACCTAAGTTACTATTCTGATTCAATTACTGCTCCTAATTACAGAAATAGGAAAAGAAATCAGTAAAATTTCAATTTGACTTACAACTGTTTTTAGGTCTCTTCTGTTCTTAAGCCTTGCAGGATTATTATTGTTTCTGTAGACTAAACCAGGCCAAATAGCTCAAGTTAAACCTATTAGAAAGCTGGCGTGGATTTAAAGACTCAGAACCATCTGGGAATGGGATCACACGTAGTGGTTCTTAATATAGACAGCTTTGTCATTACATATCTATTTGAGAACCAATTAATTTGCACTGACCTAAAGCAGTGTTGTGACACACTTGCATATGTAAAAAGGTTAAAAGTATTGTTGAGCAGAAACTTAATATTTTATAGATATATTTAATTTCAGGGATAAAACATAAGGAGACCAGCGTTTGTATATAATGTCTTGAAAGAAAACACAAGTTCTTCCTCAACTATTTTTATTCACCTTTTCCTAGCACCTTGTTTTACTCATTATTGGTTTGGAAGTTTGGGATTTTTTCCCCTTCTTTAAATTAGCTTGTAAGTTCATCCATATAAAGTGTCTTCTAGGTTTGTATAATCACTCCCCAGTGTTGACTGGGTTTCTAAGTGCATCTATAGTATAAGTAGTAAATTGAAACAAACTGGTTTATATTTGGAAAAAATTAATGCTGGGATACAGTGTTTAAATGTTACATTAAAATTTAGCTTTATTACTGTTTAAGAAGGCTAAAAATTTCAAATAGGAATTTTTGAAGAGCAGCCAAATACTAAAATTTTCTTTTCCTATAAAAATTCTGGGATTTTTTTTTTTTTAAATGCTACTTTGCATCCTTTTAGAGGATTTAAATAGTGGGTACCTTGGGAAGATAAGATATTGCACATATAATCTACGTGTTCAACTCGCCAAGAAGAAATATGTGAAAATGAAGAGACTGCTGGAGCCTTTAGCAGTGGGAAAAATGCATTTCTGTATTTCTAAACACTTGTGATGATGTGTTATTGATGTTGAACTCCTAGATGGTGAATAGGTAAGATGATTCTGTAGATGAAGAAGGTAAAATAAGACCTTTATTTCTCTACTGCTCGTATTTTTTATATGCAGAAGTCAGGCATAAAAAAACTAACATAATTTCTCTTTGTGAAAAAATAATGCTGCATTTTTATTTGGTGCTGAAATCTAACATTGTCTAGATATTACCGAAAATTTCTTCTGTTTTTTTGTTGGTTATGCAGTGGAAGAGTCTGACATCATCGATCTCGAAAAACGATACTGGCTGCTAAAAGCTCAATCAAGAACTGGACGTTTTGATTTAGAAACATTTGCCCCCTTAGTTTCCCCTCCTATTCATCCATCTCTGAGTGAAGGTATGGAACTTTGATCAAACGTGTGAGGAAGTGATGTGCTGTGGTGTTCAGTACTTGATGGTCTACTGACATACAAATTTTATGGCTTTACAAGCGGGCCTATTTTAAAATGTATTTTAGGCTTAAATTACAGAGATTCATTCCACTGAGTTCAGAGTGTTTGAAAATGAGAAAAGATGCCTGAGAAATACCTATTTGTTGGGAAATCCAGAATGATGAAGGAAGTGGTGCTTCTGCGTGTTGCATTCTTATTAGATGTCAGGAAATATGTCAGACTTTATGTGTAATGCGCCCTGTAGTTGCTTAAAATTTTTCCTTGGGTTCCTTAAGATTCTGTAATGGCAAAACATAGTGCTGTCCCTGAATGAGATAAAATAGAAGACCATTTTTAAACTGACAAATGTGAGTTTCATCTATTAAATGACAATTCAGCATGCAAGTCAGAAGTTGTATCATGCATTCAATGAAACAGTCTTCCCTAATAGTGTAAGTTAAGGAAGATTTTCTTCAGAAGACTTGGTCAGAAGATTTGTGTGTTGCAATGCAGATGTTAATAACCAAGCTGGTCTTTCAAGTTGAAGCCTCTCTGGTAATAACTGGAGGTTGCAATTATCTAATTGTCATTTACTGCACAACATAAGGACATTAAGTAACATTCTACTTACATGCTAGTTTTTGTCTAGAGTCCTCGAGTGACAATTTTTTATCACCAAATGGTCGGCTTTACTGACAAGTGGCAGCTGTAAACAGAAAATGGGAAATTCATCTGCAGTGGTTGTAAGCTGTTAAAACACCAGAACTTATGTTCAATTCAGTAGGGATGAATCCCCACATCCTTTTGCTCGTAAGGGTGTTTTATCTACTTAGTGATATAAATTTACACAGCTGCTATGGGGAAACTTGAATGGTTTCTGGTCATTCTATATGTCTTCTGTGGATAGTGCAACTGAGATAAAACACTGGGATAAAAAAAGTTATACGTGCTGAATGAATAGAACTCTTAAATCCTCTGAAGGCCAGTGACTAAAACTCTTAACTCGCTTAGGGCCAAATTTGCAATGGTATTCAGTGATTTTCATAGGAGTTTCTGTCAGGCACTTCGGAAAAGCCAAAGCATTTGGTGTCTGAGTACCTTTACTATTTTGGTCCTGTAGCTTTTGTGAAAATGCTTGTCCTGACCGTACTGGTTTAGATGCACACTCTATAAATCAGTCATTACACGGAAGGCATGAGAATAAGGCTACTGTTCAGAATTCTTGATTTGCTCCCCACTGTGCCCCTGGCTTTGTCTAGCCATACATGAGTGATCTAATTCACCTCTAAAATGGTCTTAGTAGTGCTTAATTATCTTTATTACACTTAGTAAGAATTAGTTATAATCATAAGCGTTTGTACTTCTCCTTGCAAATGTTAACCATTAACCCTTCATGTAAATGCTAAGTATGATTGTCAGCTGTTTCAGCCAGATGCTGTAACAGGAGATGCTTTTGTGGTTTGCAGGTTTGTTTAATGCTTTTGACGAAAACCGAGACAATCACATAGATTTTAAAGAAATTTCCTGTGGGCTCTCAGCATGTTGCAGGGGACCCTTGGCAGAAAGACAGAAGTGTAAGTATGCAAAATGTTAACTATGAATTTTAGAGAAGTTTTTCAGTTTGAGCAATGAAGCGTTGTTGTTTCCACCTTTTTAGAAATTCTTTCCACTGAACAAGTGTGTGTCTGTGAAAGGTGACGACTTTAGAAGTTAAAAAATTAAAGCAATTTTAAATAGCAAGGCTTCCTTTTATAAATGGTGATTAAACCTAATGCTGTATATTTTGTAGCTTATCCATAGCTTCATACAGATTTTCAGCCTGTTTGGGGGGAAAAAAAAATATATTTCAGAAGTTATTTTGCAGTGTTCTGCATTATGATGCAGAAGTGTGT
Source organism: Pelecanus crispus (assembly GCF_030463565.1). Lineage (NCBI taxonomy): Eukaryota > Metazoa > Chordata > Aves > Pelecaniformes > Pelecanidae > Pelecanus > Pelecanus crispus. Next base: position 3,004,481 of record NC_134654.1, on the reverse strand, counting down.
ATCTCCATATAGAAAGTGCAAACACCTACTTATTATGTATCATATAAAATGAATGTCCTATTTGATGGTCTTGTGGTAAATAGCATGTTCTGGCTTGTTTACTGTCCAGTTTTCAGCTGGCTCCCTGCAAGGTTCTTGTGTTTTGAAATACCTTTGTTCCATACTTTTCCAAAGCCATATTGCTGCAACTTAAAAGCTATCATTCACTGGAAATTTCTGGATGCACATATGTTCCCTGCTATGTCACATCAGAAAACACAGCACAGAATTGCAGGAATCTCGATTTCAGTTTATTAAACACAGCTGCTCCATTTCCTCACTACCACACATGCATCCTGCCTCATCAAAACTGTCAGCACTAAATCATGTTCTTGTGACTCTGCAGACTTACATTCTGCAAGAAAAAAAAAAATAGTTGTTGAGTAGTTCTAACATAGAAAAGTAATTTCCTTTTTTCTCAGTTTGCTTCAAGGTTTTTGACATTGACCGGGATGGTGTGCTGTCTCGCACTGAACTTAAAGAAATGGTGGTTGCACTTTTAGAGGTCTGGAAAGATAACCGTACTGATAAAATACCTGTAAGTTATATTGGGTTTTTATGCATTTGCTTCTGTTTCTTAAAGTCAACCTTCAAAAGCAGGAATGTGAATGTCGTGTGAACATGGTTTCAGTGAAGTACAGGCTTACTTGAACTACCTTAGCTGAGGGGTATTGATAACTGGATGTAACTTACCTTGCATAACTTTGACCTGCCCTTAACCAAAGCAGAATGATTTGGCTATGATGTATGCTGTTTCATGTAAAGAAACCTTAGGTACAGAAGTACAGCTGTCTGGAAGCACTCAGTTGCGAATTACATAGAGGTATCATCGATATTTCTTACAGTTATATTTTTATTCTGAATGCAAGCAGCCCCAGAGAGTGCTGTGAGAATTTAACTCTGTTTTCTAATCTTTTTGTTTGTTAAGGAATTGGACATGGATTTGTCTGAAATTGTAGAAGATATTTTGAATATGCATGATACCACAAAGGTAGGAATTTGCTGTTCTTTCCTTATCATTTTTATACCCTAGTATCTTCAGTTTGTTTATAAGAAAGAAAGTAAAATCTTGTGCTTTCTTTAAAGCAGAGATGTGTCAAATCACCTCTTTCAAGAAATGCCAGTTTTCCATTAAAATTTTCCACGTTGTTCTGTGAGAGAAGGAACATGTTTGAATTTTATAAGCCATTTTTATACATGAAACTAAACCAAAAATACATAACCAGATGAAATTAATTTGAAGCGTATACAGTTTGCAAGGCTTTGCTATGCATAATTAATACCAGTTTTAAATCTGATCCTTGACTTATGTTCTGGAGAAATTGTTCTTTTGTTTCATGTTAAAAATGATCTAATGAAAAAGGGGTAGTGCGTTAGTGTATCTCATATTTTATGCTATGTAATGACACATCCTCCTCCTATGCTGGAACAGAACTGTATTAATTCACTAGAATAGTAACTTACTCATTATCATTATCAAACTACTTTGTTTGCAATAGCATTATGTACAAGTGAACTATATATGACGATATTGTTTCAGAGCTGAGTATCCACGAAACTATGGAGGCATCTGTCATGACCATCGTGACACATAGCAAAAAGTCTTAGTAGTTTATGTTGTGCTTTATAGTTAGCTGTGTGTAAACCTTTAATTATGTTCTTGCTTTTTTGAGATAGGCACTATCATCTGCAAACAACATAGGGGAAGTTGTTTCCATTATTTCATCCGTTGCTTCACTAATTAGGAGTTGTCTCTGGAAACTATAAATAATTAAAAAACCATCCCTATAAAGAATGTCTAGAAATGCTTAATTACTTGTTTGAATAGTTGTCTTGCCTGCTTGTACTCCAACAAAGCGGTGGGCAAATATTTTATTGTAATTCTTTCGTTACCAAAACAGTAAAAAATACAGATTCAGTGAGGTCTTTCTTTCATCCTTCGACATTTTTATTGCTTGCTTTTTTAAAAAGGGTGGTTTATAAGCAAGTGTATAGCAGTCTTGTTTCCACAAAGAGTTAAAAAAGAAGACTAAGTCTTCAGAATATCTTTCGTCGTTGCATCATGAGTGTAGTGCTGGAAAGAGCCGATGGTGCAGTAATTACATAAATCACTTAACCTCTCTTCGTATGTTAGCTTTGACCTGTGTGAACTCTGGAGAAAATGGTCTGTAAGAAGAGGTGGAGTAACTGCCACTGCTGTAAAAATGGCTATGAATTATATTACAATATAAAAAATTCAGATTGATCCTATCACTGAATTGTTGAAAATCAGAAGGTCCTCTGACATTGGTCAGTGTTATGCTACTGTGACTTTGCAAGTGATTAAGAATTAATAGGACTTGTGTTGTAAGGGAAGATCATAAGGACTTGATGATGCAAAATAGTTTTTCCCAACCCACAGAGGAAGATGGTAGGTTTCTGAATGGATGCAAGTATCTATATGTGCAGAGCTTATTTGGACAATCAGTCTCAGATCGTCTTAGGCTTGTTTGGTTTCCTACAAAGTGATTGCCCTGACCAGTCACATACCGCTTCTGCTGGTTTCACACTTTGAGAAAGTATGACTACTGCAGTTGAGCATGAATATGAAATCTGAATGACAGAGAGCAGGAGCAAAGGTTACATGCTGTGCATGGTTTGTCCTCTGTACTCTCAAAGCTTTTTGGTTCTCTAGGTTGCATATGTTATGCTAAAACTAGATTTTTCTTCTTTCATTGGATCAAATTTTAGTATCAGAGTGGTAGATGCTAATTTTTATCAAATCACTGGCTTTGTTAATGCCTGGTATGACACATTTAATGAGCATTTTAATAGAAATAGGTTAATGGTTTGATGTTTTTTCCTTCCACTTCCCTTCTCCTCCCTTTAACTAAGCTTGGACACCTCACTCTGGAGGACTACCAGATATGGAGCGTGAAGAGCGCACTTGCCAATGAATTTTTAAATCTACTCTTTCAGGTATGTTTAGAGGAAATTTAAACTTGAAAATGATAGTAATTAACTCACGAGCTTTTTGCGTGGCCACAAAGTGCAGCATCAGCATTTGTGTCAACATGCTTACAGTTTTGTCTATTGCAGTAAGTTATGTGTCTTTGTAGTTTGCATTACCTTGACAGAATGATTCTCTATTTGGTTATTATTCTTTTCAGTGTATGGAGATGCCTAAAGCATAATTTGTTAAAATGAATGTAGTGTACTGTTTATAAAATGAAAAGAAATTTCAAGTGTATCAGCAGTTATATTTTCCATTAGAAAAAGTCTGTGTTCTTAAACAGTTCTTCTTGCAAATCTCTGCCAAGAAAGTGACACAGGAAATGAGAAAAGGTATTGCTAACTCTTTACAACCACTTTCCCTTTACATTTTCTGTTAAGGCTGTCTAAGGAACCTTTCATTGCTTTCTTAATGGAGCAGTCCTTGAAAGCTGTGATATCATATCACTATTGTGTTGCAGAAGCTGAGGATTAAGCATGTACTGAATTTGTTTTTAATTGAGCTTGAACTAGGTTTTTATAAATCCTTAAAACGGTCATATTTTAGCGCTGGCTCACTTTGTGCGAAAATAACCCCCTAAGAGTATTTTCGTTCACTGCAGTTTGTTCCTTACCCATTTTCTGTAGAGGTTGATACTTTGAATTTAAATAATAATAATAATCCTAATGGAGCCTTGAAGATTTGCCCTAATTTAGTATTCACCTCCAGCACTGTATGACAGTCTCAGCTCTTCCAGGGAGGGCTGGGGAGAGTCAGTGGACTCCATTCTCATCTTACGAGTGAAGCTTAATCAGTTACCGGGTCAGATTGTAGCAGAAAAATATTTCATCAGAAAGAAGCAGTGTGGTTTTTAAAAAAAATATTTGTTGTGAGAGGCTACCTGAATAGCATACTACTGATTCTCCTGTTTGTGACCCTAGACAACTCTATAAATTGCATTTTGAACTATACTTTTCCAAGAACTTCATGGGGACTGAGTGAGGGTATTCTGAGGCCATCAGCTACACCACAGCTGAAAAGCATAAAGTCAGAAAGTTCTGCAAATTCTTTTTATCTTGAATTGCATCAGGTTTTGCTTACATTGCAACCTTCTCAGGAAGGGCTGTCTTTATTCTTGGACCGTATAGCATCAAATATCCTATCATAACTTAATATTGATTAACTAACAAATACCTATGCAATATTGAGGTAGAATGAATGAACAATTAATAAATTTGTCTTGATTACACATCACAGTTGTTACATATTGCTTGTTGGAGGTCTCATTTACAATATTTTTACTCCTGACAAAGTTGCTACATTCGCATTTTAGTTTTTTATTTTGATTTCCTTTGGTAACTTTGTCATATGAGGCACCCTCGCCTCATGCTGCAGGCTCAACAACATACTTGCGCAGGACAGAGTCTGCCATTGATTTGCCTGGGCATTTATTTGAACTGTCATGAGCTTGTGTGTCTCATCTGCAGACAGAAAAGCTAAGTAGTCTGAGTGGAGCGCCTTGGAAAACTTCACAACAAATCGGTTTGTTTGCAGCGGGGTTAGTTTATATGAAGAATCTGATACTAGCACAGCGTTACATGAGTTTAAAAAGAAACATCAGAGCCAGCTGTGTTGCGAGTGCTGGAAAATCTGTTGCTTCCCGGCAGCTAATGGTCTTTGTTTTATTCAGAATGTGAAATGGTCTCTCATGCTGCAATATAAATTTAAATAAGATATCTCACCAGTCATTAGAAATCTCCAGCTGAGATGCAAATTGATAGCCTCAAAAGAGACATAAGGAAAAGGCTATAAATCATGTTATGAGTAGCAAGCAATTTGAAAACCGTCTTGGAGAAGAGACAGCTGACCCTCCTCCCTGCAATGGGAAACAAAGACTCCTGCAGAGTCTGTTTCCCTCCGCTCATCACTCCCTGCCGCATGCCCTGTGGCTGGAGAGCTGCTGCGAGGAACCAGCCAGAGATGTCACTGCAGCCAAGGCCGGGGTGGTTTTACTAGGAAGCGAGGAGTACAATATTAGCCGTCTGCGACTGCTGTCTTGTACTCGGAATAAAACCCCACCCAAACCCAGTAGCCATCTAGGGGATGGTGCCTTTTTCGTCTGTGTTTGTTTCCAAAAAAAGAGGAAAAAAAGGGGGGCAAAAGAAAAAAAAAAAAAAATCAGACATTCAGAGGATGCTCTACAATTTTGCGAGCGTTTTCAGTGGTGACTGGTTGGTTGGACTGCTTTAAACTTCTCCCTCGGTCTCTCCTGTGCTCATTTCTTTTCAGTCCCCTATATAACCACTTCTCCCATTTTTCTCCTTCCTTTTTTTTTTTTTTTAAACCTTTGGCTTATGCTCTTCCGACAGCTTGCATTCTCCCAGTTCCTCATTCCCTCTCTCCAGTACCTATAGACATCTTAACTTCTTGTATATCCAGTCCATGTGAGTTACTGTGATCTTTCATAGCATGTGCTTCAGACATGAAAACAATGAAAATTTATTTTCTGGTCACCTTAAATTGTCTTGGGGCATTTGACGTTCTTGGGTTTTGTCTTAACAGTGGGAAAAGGTTGTGAATCTCATAGCTCAAAATACTTCTTTTTTTAGTGATGTGTTCAATTCTAGGTAATCTTGCTACATAATTAAAAAGAATTTTCTGAAGAGTCCCATTAGAGTTGTTCTTTTCTTTCATTTACCTAATGCTTGTTTCATAGTGGTGTAGTACTTAATAAGAATTACTTTCTTTTTCCAGGTGTGTCATATAGTTTTGGGGCTACGACCTGCCACTCCAGAAGAGGAAGGACAGATTATTAGGTACGTGTTTTGCTCGGAATCTTAAATGGGTTTCCAAATCACTTTTCAGTATTTTCAAAAGAAGGGCTTTAATTTCCCTGTTTCAACTAATACTTCACGTTGTTCATTCTTTATGTGCAGAGGCTGGTTAGAAAGAGAAAGCAGGTATGGCCTTCAGCCAGGGCACAACTGGTTCCTTATTGCAATGCCGTGGTGGCACCAGTGGAAAGAATATGTCAAATACGTAAGTGTAATAATAATGTATACCGAGTAAGTGATTTCTGTGTATTCGTGAATGTGTTGACAAAAAAAGAGTGGGGAGCAAATGACTGCTTAACCAATAATACTTGAAATTAAGCATCTCCTGTCTCTTAGTGGAAAATAAGTCACATGGTGAGCTTTTCACTATAATTTCATTAAACTGTCACTTCTTTCTGTACTTTGTTTCATCATGATTCCTGCGTGTCAAAATACTTTTCTGAATAAAAACATACTCTCACAATAGTACTTCTCTTAAGTCTTTTGATCCATTTGATAATAAAGCTACCTGGTTTGGTTTTGACTTTGCTTGGGCCACAAATACAATACACACTGTGCATTTTCCGGACAAATAGAGGAGGGAATTGGTATAATTTGAGTTAAAGGCAATGATGAAGAGTATTCCAGTACTTGATGGTGATCAAAGGAGTCTTGCTAAAACCTTATAGTTGCAGGGTGCTCTTTAATACCCTCCAACTAAAATATTCAAGTTAAACGATCACTATGAATTTTACAAAAGAAAGCATATTTCATAAAATTAAATTTAATAAAATTTAATTGAGGCGGAGACAAATATTCTTTGCTGGTTGCACAACCAAGAATGTAAAATAAGTGAAATAAACCATTTCTTAAAAGAGTTTCATATACTGATAAGTAATCATATTAGTATTTGAGTTGTTTTAGGAATACAAATAGGTAAAATATTCAGAAAACTGCAATGTATGCATTAACTAACCATGTAATTACAGTTACTCTTTGTGCACAATGAATTGGACAAATGATGGCTTAAATGCCTGAAATACTAGGTAATTTGATCCTTCTCATAGTATAAGTACTCAGATGTGCACAAGATTTCATACCTAATCCTTTGCATAATAGCACAATGCCATTAGTCACTCTGTCTACCTCTTGAGCGAAGAGAACACTCAGAATTTCCGTGAAACTCTATAAATGGTTATGGTAATTCCAACGTACGTTTTAGTCTTACTTTTATACTTTTAGCTTTACTGCACAGTTTTGTTACTTGACAAGATATTATGCTTAGTGATGTGATAAATAGGGGACAACATAAAACACTTTTTCCAGTGTTGTTACAATGATGTTCATTGCATGGATTTTCCTTTTTCCTCTCTAAGGCTCAGTTAATTCCCTTTTTCTTCTGTTTTCTCATTTATTGATGTTTCTTGTTGTGACTGGTGCTCTAAATTGCATAGGATTCTTCTTACATCTTGCTGTAGTGGATTGGCAAGTTGAGCTTTTGGGAGATGCAGGTTTTTTTCCCCATCTTTATGTTGCCTAAGAGTGAGCCAGATTGCCTTTGCAGTGCTGTTTCTCCAAAGGAAACAAAGGAACTTTGTTTCAAAACAAAGTTAGGGAAGACTAAAATGTTGCAGGTTTGAGGAAAGAACATTTTTTTGTTCTTATGCTTGCTGTTCTTATTTAACCATATGAAATTCAACAAGGACAAATCTTCAAATATTTATAGTCTGTAATTATAGCTATCGAAAATGGTTGTCTTTTCATATATCTAGATAGAGGAAATAATTCTGATATTTCACAATTTTTATATTGTGCCAAAGAGTTTATTCGATTGGTTTAACAATTTTGGCTGTTTCTGCAGATTTTTCATCAGTAGATCCAGAAAGTATTTTTTTTTCTGTAAAGCTCATTGTGATATGCAGAAGTCACACAGCTGTGAATGTTGGTGATTGATTTGGCTGATGCTAAATGTCTTTGATATTGGCTTATAATTAACTTTTCTACTTGCCTACCAATTTTAGGATGCAAACCCTGTTGTGATAGAGCCTTCATCTGTCTTGAGTGGAGGTAAGAATTCACTCATAGCTGCTGCAACCAATACTTCAGAACAGGGAGAAGACAAAATGGGAGGTCTTAATTACTTCAGTGCAACAGAAGAAAAGTTTTCAGATAATATTTCTACTGCATCAGAAGCCTCAGAGACTACTAGCAGCAGTAAGCATAACATCTTATTTCCTTGGAGGTTTAATGTAGAACAGGTTTTGAGAAAACTAGATTCTGCATGGATTCCTCCAGGCGAAGAGATAACATAGTTTAGATTGCAGAAGTGGCCTACATGTGGACGTCGGTGAATTACTGGGAACTACTACTTGGTAGTCTGTGGTGGATAAACAAGAAACAATCTTGTTTAAACAGCAATTAATCTTTTATGCTATGATTAGTTTCCAAGATATTTTTTGTCCTGTCATTTATTTTCTGAGTGGGTTCCCCCCCCCGCTTCACATTAAGTTGTTTCTAGCTCATGCCTAGTTGGTATTGTACTGTGTCTTGCCGTCAGATGACCTCAGATACTACAAAGAGGAAAGAAGCAGGAAAAAAAAAATGAGAAAAATGTACTTACAGTTTTACAGAGCATGTCATTTATGTGAGTTTGTGCAGACTCGAGGAGACATCTTTGCGATAGAAGAGGAGAGATTTTTAGCTCAGTCAGTTCTTGTGAGAATTTGAGATGATGGTTTTTTGATTACAAGACAGCTGAATGTTGCATCTGGTATTTTAAAACTTGTATCTTAAAATTGTAACTTCAATTTAAAGTAGACAAAATACTGTGATCATTTTTGGGGTGAGGGTTGGGGAATAGAGGAAGGGCAGGAAGGGAGTCAAGTTTTCGATTAAAGGTTCTTTCTCTTTATTTTTTCTAACCTGAAATTTAGATTTAATGTTCTGTACAACAAAAGGAAGTTCTATAAGCATAAAATTACTTGCTGTTTCAAGAGGGAAAAATAAAAATAAGGGATTATTGCATATATATTCAGTTTTGTATATAAGATTTTTCACAAGTTTGATATTCAAACATCCAGACAACAAGCAAATGCCAAACACATTTGCTCACGCAAACCTGGTTAGGCTGTTTTTAAACCAGTATTTGTGTAAGTATCTGCTTTGGTATCTGGATCTCGTATATCCACTTCTTCACCTTTTCTGAGAGTACTAGTATATTTGTCACTCTGTAGTTTGGAAGAGTTGCATGTTTTCCTGAAGTATGAAGGATAGCAAACTTCTTCAACAGCCTTTTTTAACCCCCACCCCAAAAACGGATGCAACAGTTTAACTGATTTATTTATGTTATGGACTCATGAACTGAAAGATTCCCCCCCCCCCCCCCCCCCTTGTATTCTGTTACAGATACTCTTTACCCTGGCACACCTGGGACTGATGTATGTTTTGCTAGGCAGCACAATACTTCGGACAATAATAACCAGTGTTTCCTTGGAACCAATGGGAATAATTTGCTACAGCTTAATCCTCAGAAACCAGGAGCTATTGATAACCAACCCCTAGTAACGCAAGAACCAGTGAAGGTAAATGCATCTGAGTCACGTGAATATAGGAAAAGTATCTTTCAGCAGCTTTTGATGTGGGTTTTTTTTCAGCTAGTGGCTTAATTCTACATTAACACTGCTTTGTCATATAACAAAGTTTGGGTTTTTTACTCTTATTTTAAGAAGAAAAACTTGTGTTCTGTTTCTGAGGCTACTATTGCGTGTTTTGTGAGAAGAGAAACAATCAAAAGGTCCTTAAACAGCTTCACAAAACTTATGAATGAAAAAGGTATTTATGAAGACACAACTTCTGCCATTAACTGTAAAATATTTTAATAATTAAACACTTTTCTTCAGTGTTTTCAATCTAAATGTAACAGTTTATTGCTATTGCATAAAACCAGAAAATAGTTAATTAAGTAGTAAAACAAAACTGGCAGGTTTTCCAGTATTCATGCAGACAAAACACAGACTAGCACCATCAATGATGAGTACAGATTGGATTTCTCTATGCAGTGTCTGAAGTTGTCAGAGTAGGTGACACAAGAGAGAAAGGTAATACAAATTTTATATTGGACAGTCTTTTAAAGAAATAGTAAGTAGTGAAACTTGAGCGTTAATTATTGTTACATTTAAATATCATCTTTAAGTATGAAAAGCAGTTGCTAATTACTACTTAAAAGTTTTTTAATAATTCAAAAGTGTTCTGTGTTCATGAACTAAAATCGTTGTAGCTGTATAGTATTTTTTGCACTTGAGATCTGACAAAATCCCTTTTTGTTTAAAGGCTGCCTCACTAACAATGGAGGGTGGAAGATTAAAGCGATCTCCACAGCTGATCGAAGGAAAGGACTACATAATGGTACCAGAACCAGTTTGGAGAGCACTTTACCATTGGTACGGAGCAAATCTGTCCTTGCCCAGGCCGGTAAGTTGTGTTTATGGACGCTGTTTACTTGCCATAGCCACTGAGATAGTATAAACAACCTAAAGTGTCCAAGCTTCTGCCAGTTGCACAAGGTAATCTTTTATGGTCATCTCCCACTTCATCCACAATGGATAGTCTAAATGAAAAGCCTTGAAGAGCAAGCTGGGAGAAAGCAGTCTCAGACATGGACATGGATATGGATAGAAAGTTGTGGATATTTACCAGGAGGTTTGCAGCACAAACCCCAGGAGATACTGTAACAGGGCAGCAGTGCTGCTCAACTGATCATGATTGCTAAAGCAGACAAAAGTAAACTTGAAATCAGTTTAAAAGAGTCGTCATTAAAGCACTTGTCTTTAAAAACTAAGGTAAATTTTCAACTGGTCTGCAAAACCAATAAAATTAAAACTGGGACATCTGCAGCTTTGAATATGTATTTTTTTTCCCCTCACAATTTCATCAAAGTGGGGGGAAGGTAACAATTGCTGTCCTTCAAGTTCAACGTCATAGAAAACACAAAGCACAAGATTTGGTGAAGATCTAAAAAGCAGCAGGAGTAGGTATTCCTAAAAAGAATTTGTGTATGAGCGTATCAGCTTTTGAGTACTGCACAGACTGGTTAAGTTGTTCAGCTTCTAGTCAAAGGTTTTGCAGTAAAGCATTTATCGTAAGCAATTCCTCAAGATACAGATGATAAAGCTGAGTTGGCATCTACTATCTAAGGCTGAATCAGCATGATTCCAGTTAACCATGTTGAGTGTTAAAAGCAAAGACCAGTAATCTCACCTGATACACTCATCCAGCCAGGGTCGTCCTCTTGTTTTTATTCTTCTATTTTGACTTTTGTTGGAAGTATTATGTATCGTGGCCTTGTGAATACCAATTGTTATTTTGAGCTGATCACATATTTAAAATAAGTAGTTCCTTTGTGTCATTCTTCTTCTAGTATTACAGTAATTGCATTTATTTTTTCTAATGAGTAACTAAAAATCTTACTGGTGAGGCAAGTGATGCCCATTCTCATTCTTCAGCATAAAATCAGTAACGCTCCTCCAAACTTACGGAATACTCATTTGTCAGCAATTAATTCATAGGTAGTGAATTTTTCCATTTCTTACACTTTTCAGTAAGCAGAAAAGCCAGTGAATCACAACGAAGTTGTGAAATAGTTTTACAAACAATTAACATGTTTCCATTGTGTAATAAAAAATGTATTTGCAAATTGGTAATGCTGTGGGTTTATATCAACAATTATCTAGTTGCCTGTAGTCATTTAAAACCTTGCAATGAAATTAACTAATTAGAAAGAGCCTATCAAAGGTGAGGTGATATTTGTCCTTGTTTGCAGAAAAGTTTTGTTAAAAGAAAAAAAACTTGAGGAACTGAAATTCACTTTGTGTAACTAACACTACTATTTTCTATATTAGAGCTGTAATATCTTTAATTAAAAATTAATTTGGGACACGATGCAGAATGTATTGCAGAATATAATTTTGAAATGTGAAAGTGCTATATATTAAATGGAATTGACTTAGTGGACTAATAATTAGTCTGCGTTATCCCAGTGAGTTTTTTTGGTTGCAGTTAAAACAGCAACAGTATTTCTGAAAGAGAAGCAGTAATTATGTAGCAGTAGTCATTGTTAAATCATATAATTTACTCACAATTTATTGAGTTACCTCTCTGTTTCTCTGTGTGTAATATTGCAAAACGATGAACAGGTCATAATCGTTTGAAGCTAAAGCTGGCATGCCTTGAATTATTAATTTTGAATTTATAAAAAAGTAGGCTGATGTTAGAGGCAAGAAAAATTGAAGTAATTTGCTCTGTTCACTTAGAGGCATTGGAAACTCTATTTAATTTCTGTTGAGTATATTTATTCCATATAATAGTTGGTTTATTCTGTGTCAGGTAGTCTCTTACAGGAGCTACACTTCAAAAAAGGAAGTAAGGGGAATTTTTTTTTTTCATGGTAGCAAGAGATTGTGTGGTTGGTGTCACAAATACTCGGTGTCACAAATGGGAGAAATTAGCTGTATGATTTTTGACGATTTGGTCTGTTAGCCATAGTACTGGCAATTATTTTACAGTGAAAAATCACTGGCTTCTGTTACCCTCCTCCCACATATTCTCCATGGAAACAAACACCTTTCGTGATCCAGAAAAGGCCACATCTCTTTATACGCAGCACAAACTAATGTGCTTGAGATTTTTGCAATAGGGTCATTAGAAAAGAGACTTCTGTACAGAGAGAGAGAATTTTAGTTTGGGTATCCTGTCTACAAAAAAAAGATAAATAAGGTATGTATAAACTTTAGCTTTTCAGTCCATAATTAAGGAATATTTTGACACTTAGTTATCTGAACACTTCCATTCTTGAAGACCATTTGATTGCTTGCAACCATGTATACAGGGACTTCCAGTCCCCGTCTCCCACCGCGCAGTAGGGACTGTTGTGTTGTTTCTTTCCAGAAAATGTCATCGCTATTGTTTTTGTTGTCACTTCAGTGCATTGTATTGCTTCTCACAGCTTCAGCTGAGTGTTTTCTTCTGCTTCACATGGTCACAAAAATAGCGAACATTCCTGCTGTTTATGTATATCTATGTTTGGGCGGATCTAGATAGCGAAGTCTTTGTAGAAATGGTGACTGAAAAGCTGCAAGTCATGTTCTGGGGTGATTTCGGCTTTTTCTGTCAACATATCAAAATGCAACAAAAGTAAGTTTCAGCCTGTTCTTACAATATGAAGGTTTTAATTCAATCCTGTAGTTCAAAAAGCTCAGAGCAAATGTCTTATTCAGCATGTGTGAGGTTTTTTCCAACAGTTGTGAAACTTTTCTGTTGACATATACACTGAGTAGAATTAATGAGGTTCATTGTAAATTCGCACGTATTTCAGGAATTATAAAAATGTTCTTTCCATGGTGTTGTACAGGAAGCTATGCTCCACTAAGGTGTTTGCTTTTGACAGTCTGCAACTAATAAGCTTCAAAAAGTGCTTAGAAATCAGTAAATTGTTATTCCTACGGATATTTGACTAAGACCCCATAAGAAGTTCCCAGGATTTTTCATCTCCTAGTAAAACATAATTTATTTTTTTAACCACCTACTTTAATCATTACTTCCTGTTCCTATTGGGATTTCCTACATGTTTGGAAGAGCAGTCTCTAAAATGTGTTTTAAACGTCTTCACTAGGTGATCAAAAACAGCAAAACAAATGTGCCTGAACTAGAGTTATTTCCTCGCTATCTGCTCTTCCTGAGACAGCAGCCTGCCACTCGAACGCAGCAGTCAAACATCTGGGTGAATATGGGTATGATGAGCCTGAGAATGTCTCCTCAGCATTTACCTAGAGGTAACTTAAGAATGCAGCAAGAATACAAGTGCGCAGTTTCTAAGAAAGCGAGACCCGCAGCTGTAGAAGCTTGCTGCCACTGTGCTTGTACACCAGCTAATCAACTGTAACTGTAAGGCACAATCAGCATTCGGTAAAGATTTAAAGGCTTTCCTCCTATCTTCTCTTGAAAAAAAGATGCATGAGGGAGCATTTTCAGTTAAGTCGCATAGTTACTGCAAATAGATTGGTGAGCTGAAAGTGAGAAATGAGCACTGCATAAGCTAAACAGCTGAGAAGGGCAGATCTGATTAATCCTGTTGGTAGTTAATTTTGTAGCCGTAGACTAGATGCATCTGTGTGTATCTGATAGTACGGTGGTATAATAAATTAGATCATTGTTCAGCCAGCTGGTTCTGAGTTACTTGGGCAGCTAAGCTTTAATGCCCAAAATTATTTAATGCTCTTTAGAAAGGGATGGAATTAATGGAATAGGAAGACTATTATTTGATGCGGTTTGGAACAGCCATACAGTAGAAAGTGTAAACATCCAACTAAAATATATGTGCCATAATTGTGGTGGTAATGCTCACCAAAAGATTGTACAAGTAGTGGCTAAAAGAATAATCTTTAGATTGCAGCTTCACATTTCAGCTGAAAAATTTTACAGGATTTGTTTTCAGTTACCAGTTTATAGGCACACTTGCGTACTTGCCTTGCACAGTAGGTTTGAAGAAATACCTGATGATCGCATGCATGTGCGTTTGGATACACACAGATACACATATGCATCCACAGTAACGTATGTCCAGAAATGGGCTCACCTGACTACTGAAAATTAAATCCTTCAGCCTTGCTAGTGTTAGCCTGTGTTTAAAAATGTCATGCAGATGCTCAATTTTTCACTGCTTTGGTAGAATCACAATCTTAACGTGTAGATGGTGGCTGCCTGCTTGATCAAGTTCCGCTACAGAAACTGCCTGCTACCCAAATTTTATTTTTCCTACTAGACCTAATAAAATGGAAACTGCTTTGTTTGGACATCCTAAAATACCCAAATTCAAATAAAGAGAATCTTCTGATGTACCAAATTTGATCTTGATTTGGAATTATTTTGCTCTGCACTAATTTATTTGTCCAATCAGGTATTAATCTTTTTGAGTTTTCAAATATGCTTTCTTGCTGTAATCTTACAACTAATCCTCTGATCCCTAATCTCAGAAAATGCTTTTTTGTGTTCTTTAAAAAAAAATGAGTACTTTGCTTGGTATACTGAAGCAAAACTGATGCTTTGCTGACTTATAAGATGATTACAGTGTAGTTTTACTCCCTTGTCAAATTGCATGTAATACGGCATCTTTTCATACGGTACTATCTGTTTTATTTTAATCTTTTGACAGTGAAAGCAGAACGATGTCACTTCTCTGGCTATTTAAGTAATGCAGTTGTCCAGTTGGGTTTGGCTGTATAATAAAAGCTTTTCATGAATATGTTACAGACCTGTCTCTGTGAGGAGTGGGGAACTTCCTAAGTTTAAACTAAAGCAGCTCAAAAAGTAAAGCATGTAAAGTTGTTCTCATCTCTTTCAAACTGAGCTTGTGCAAATGTTTTATTTAAAGATGAGCTCATACTATAGAAAATAGCAACAATCTCGACTGATGGAATTAGTTTGTGTTACAAACATGAGATCGTTGGGAAATTCTGGTGAAAATCCTAGGCATCTTCACAGAATACGTTTTGAGCAATTCAGTTATTAAGAATACTTTTATTGTGAAACTGCCAGGCTGATTTCATCTTCACAGATCAGCATTCATCTCCATAGAAGAGCTGGAGCAAAGTTATGCTACTTCCAAGAACAGTCAGACTGATTTTTTGGACCTTATTTTTTACTTACAATGTGCTCTCAAAAAGAAAATTCTCAAAGTCCTTTGTTTTGAAAATTACCATTATCTCTGGTACCCTGTCTTAAAAGATGGGACTATTCTTTTTTTCTCTTAAAAACTACTTTAAAATTATTTATTTCCTATGAGAATCTTAGGAGAGCAGTTTTCTGATAGGTTTTGGTAAGAAGGGAGGTAAATTTATCTGCTTTTTGATAGCATGTTTGTTGTCCCAAAGGGTTAGTAACAACTAGCTTTCAGTCAAACTCATTATTTCATCCATGAACAAAAGGAGTAGAACTGTGTACTTCCTTTTCACAAAAAGTACTTACAGTATATGTAGTGTATAAGTTGTTATTGATCTGATTTCAGTTGGCCTATGGGTATATACATTATCTTTTACCCTTTTCTTATGATTGTGAAACCAGGGAACGTACCTTCACCGAATGCTCCGTTAAAAAGAGTGTTGGCTTACACCGGCTGCTTTAGTCGAATGCAAACAGTTAAAGAGATACATGAATATCTCTCCCAGAGGCTACGTATAAAAGAAGAAGATATGCGCCTCTGGTTATACAATAGTGAGGTAATGTAGATCTTTTTTTTTAATCAGCTATTAGAGATTGTATATCTTACTCTTTTCTAGAAACTATTAAATACATGTGCACAGAAAAAAAAAATATGGTGGACATAAGCTTCCTTTGCAATTTAACCGCCCAGGTTGGAAAACTCTTGCTGCTTGTTTTCTGGAGTTTTTTGTGCACTCCAAGCAGTGAAATTTAGATTTAATGACCCAGAAAATTTATCTTTTGTTTTCCTAGTAGCCTGATAAACATTAAATTATCCTGTGATGTATTTAAACATTGACAGTTGGTTGAGCTATTAAAAGGCTTGATACAAAGTTGCATTGAAACTGTTTTAAATGGAAATAAAAATACAGTCTTTCATTGACATGCATGATGCTGTAGGCTTCTGTTGGCACAGAAGCAACAGACATCCAGGATCTTTTTCAAACGTGTATGTGAACAAATCACAATGAACAAGCAGAATATATTCCTCCAAATCATTAAGTGCACGTAATTCTCTCATTCTAAAGAAATACCACATAAAATTAAAGCATTGAACTAGATGCTTCTGGAGATCAGTGAACTACTATATTTAATTAAATTAGGTAGGAAACTGGTGCTCTCATTTTTGTGAAGAAATTAATAGTTTAATTTCATTGCTTTGAGATTAAAATATCCTCAGAGAATTTTAAATCTAGCAGTAATAACTATATGAAGTTTTTTTTTTTTTTTTCCTGCAGAACTATCTTACTTTGCTGGATGATGAAGATCACAGGCTGGAGTATCTTAAAATCCAAGACGAGCAGCATTTAGTAATAGAAGGTATAAAAAGGGCCTATAATTGGTTTACACACTAAAACCAAATAGTTTTATATGAGTATATATATGGTTAGTAAATTGTGTGTAGTACCCATTTCTGTAATTGCCCAAACTACACAGATATGTAGGCCTACTGCCCAAATATTTTTGGAAATGTTTTGAGAAGGAAGAGTATGTGTAAGTAGATATCTGTCTCTATATATGTATGTATTGAAAGAAATACAGGAAGAAATACCAAAGCTTCAAATAATCCCTACAGTAATAACTAAAATACCAGAGATTTAACAAAAGCAGTGTGAGGCATCTGAGGTTTTTTCATTATCTGATTTTTCGTTCACTAATTTTACAAGAGTTCAGACTGTGATATTTTCATGAACACGTTCTTATTCACAAAGCAAAAGGCGAAGAAAGCTGCATGTTTCAGTCTGTCAGGTTCATTTCTAAGATTTTCCTTAGAAGCTGTTTTTATTTTCACATCCAGAGAGAACCTGATGCATTTGGATTTGGCCGCTCGACTGACTCATGGTGAAAAGGCATCATAAACAATCTCAGCCTTTCTTCTTTCAATTTATGTCCGTTGTGTCTCATCCTCCTGCCGTGCGCTACTACGCTAGGCAGTGCTATCAGTCACAAATACTGATAAAGTATTTGTGACTGATAAAAGCCTTTGTCAAAGGTATCAGGGTGCATGGCTCAGCTGATTTTTCAGCTAGTTTGACCTGACATTTTGTCTAATCTTTTAATGTGAGAAGCAGAAGCGTACATACTTAATCCACTCTACTGTTGTCCTTAGATCTCAGAGGCTATATAGAAAACTGGGCCTTGCATTGCTTCTGTACAAGTTTCGCTTAGCGTAGCTTTATATTACACCTCAGGTTGGTGTGCTAGATGGACTCATCCTTTTTGCCACTTGGCTCAGCTCATATTTAATCAATTTAAAACTGACAGAGTGGCTGATGCAGTTCACTGTGTATCTGCATGAATCACTAGACACAAGAGAAGAAATGGGAATTTTTATGTAGAGAGAGGGGAGAGGGACTGCACCTTGCCGTATCAGGTGAAACAGAACCCCGAGGTTGTAGTTCGGTAAACAAACCGGCATTAAGCCAACGCTGCCAAGGAGCGGTCCGCCCTTCCTCTGTACATCATGCCACCTGCCTTACCTGTGGACAACTACATGACACCTGTCTGATGAACTGGCTGTCACAAGTGATCTACTGAAAATTAACTCCCTCTTTGCAGCTAGCTCAGTTCCTTAAACCAGTTTGCTGTATGGCTTGGGTCAATGCAAGGCAGAGGTTTACAGTGGGATCCTGTGGGGAAGTGGTGGTAAAGCTAGTTTAGGAAAGCTTGCATTTTTTTGTCCCGCTTTATCTTGAAATTTGTCACTTTGTCCCTGTTTTGAAATACACTTGAATCTTTTGTTGGTTTGTAACAACAACAAATATTAGTGATCGCTCACAAAGCGAACAGATTTGTTCAAATCTGGGGGATTCTTATTAAGTATTAGAAGAAGTACTGTAAAATTTGTTAACCAACAGGAAACAAATCTCAAACCTGCTTTCTAAAGGTGTTACCGGCATGGTTGGAATGACGCCGGTATTAGAATGATTTCCAATAATGATTGGAAACGTTGAAATGAAAACTAGCAAAAATAATAACTAAACATAAGCAAATTTCTAATCTCAATTAAATACTAGAAAATTTTAATTAAACCTCTTCAGCCGTGTTAGCTCTCTGCAGTAAGTAACAAACAATTTTAAAAAAATCCTTATACCATATCTCTTTCTAGTTCGAAACAAAGACATGAGCTGGCCAGAAGAGATGTCTTTTATAGCAAACAGCAGTAAAATAGACAGACATAAAGGTAAGTGTTTCAGCATAGTAATTGAATTATGATGAGAAGAAAAATCCAAGAGGCTGTATTATGTTGAAACGGTTCTTTTTAATATAAGTGCTCTTAACATTGGAAGAGGTCTTTTATGGCTGTGCTGCTTTGCTTGTTCTTTCTGTTTTATTAACTTAGATGCTGGAAATGTGGGAGGGTTGGATGTTTAGATAGATACATTTGTAGATGTTCAGATGCAGCAGTAACAAATGGTACATAGTGAATTCTGGATTTTGTGTTTATTATTTTGGATTTTTTTAAGGTAAGGAATGGTTAAGCTTTTAACAAATTAATCCAGAAATTACAGTACCATAATTATTAACCTGAAAACAGTTTGTATGGATTGTACTGATGTCTGTGGTAGATCAGATCCAACAAAATACCTCAATTTCTGTTAAGTAGAGTTGAGAGGGCAGATATTTTGAACAGAGGCTGGTGCTCTGTTGCATTTGTGCTAGCTGTAGTCTCGTAATTGGGAGCAGGTTAAATTCAATTGGTTACTGTGAAGACGTCATATTCTTTACTGATACACCATTCTGAATTTTTCACATCTGCACAATTGGTATAATTATGTTTTCTTTTTCTCAGTTCCTACTGAAAAGGGTGCTACTGGATTAAGCAATCTGGGTAACACATGTTTCATGAACTCCAGTATCCAGTGTGTCAGTAATACACAACCTCTAACACGGTATTTCATCTCAGGAAGACATCTTTATGAACTTAACAGGTAATTTTCTATTTGAGACCATTGGCATTTTAGGTGCTGTAACATTTCTTTAAAATGAGTTTCAGCTTTCAGCAGTAGACAGTATGAATAAATCATTTTAGGTTCAGTGTTATCAACTATCAGCTGTACAGCAGATACCGGATTAGATATGTGAAAGTATAACCTCTTTTTGTTTCTGTGAGAATTGAACAGTTCAGCAAGAAGCCTTTGCACTTTCTTGTTTATCCCCATGCTTGAACTTTGTTTAAATTCTAGTATGGTATTAATTACTTTTTGATTTCTAGGACAAATCCAATAGGAATGAAAGGACACATGGCCAAGTGCTATGGGGATTTGGTTCAGGAGTTGTGGAGTGGAACTCAGAAGAATATAGCACCGTTAAAGCTGCGGGTAAGTCTGTGATGTGTGTTATTTAAAGGTGGAAAGCAAGAATTTCTTTGGATAGCAGAAATCTTTTAATGCACTTTTTCCTGGTGCTACCTGTATTGTAATGGTTCTGGGCCTCAAATCAGTATCTGCCCTAGAGAAAGGGAAGGAAACTTGGACACATATTTCAAGCGTTAGGAGTTGGCTGTGAAGCCAGTGACCGTGTCCTGGGCAGTTGGTCATCATGTACGTTACTCCAGACTGGTCACAGAATGTGCTTTCTTGCCTGTAAGGAGTGTAGGGGAGGTGTTCAGGAAGGGGCTGTGCCGGGGCAAGGTGCACATCTGGAGGAGGCCAGGGCTCATCAGTCCTGGTGCTCAGGACTGGAGCAGCTTTCTGTGGAATATAATCATGCTTCAGTGGTTGTGAGGTCAAAGGAGTTACCTGATATGAATCAGAGGTTGTGGCACAAGATGTGGCTTTAATAGCCCTTGTTAGGGATAAAAGATTATGCATTTGTCTGTAAATGGTCTTTTGTTCTGAAAGTGTAGGGGCTTACCTTTAATGCTTGGCAATTGAATTTGTGCTCGTTGACAGCGTGCATCTTGTCTGCAATATTTTGATTTATTGTTACAACTTCTGTTACATGATATTAAATAAGTTTCTGGCATTCTTTATAGTGGACAATAGCAAAATATGCTCCAAGATTTAATGGCTTTCAACAGCAAGACTCACAGGAGCTTCTGGCTTTTCTTTTGGATGGTCTTCATGAGGATTTGAACAGAGTTCATGATAAGCCATATGTTGAACTGAAAGACAGTGATGGTCGACCAGACTGGGAAGTAGCAGCAGAGGTATGGATTAAAGTTTTTGGGTTTGGGGTTTGTTTGTTTGCTGGGTTGTTTTTTTTCCCTTATAGTGCTAAGCTGCTAAGTTGTTGATGAGACTGTCTGTGGCAATACTCTTTCAGGATTGTACCGTCTTTTGGAACTTGTTAGATCTGTGATTTAAGGAGTCAGTTTCACCTTTGAACTGAAAATGAGTTTTAAGTGTTATAATAAAGGTATAAAGATGATACTTCACAATAATTTTGAGCAACTCCTCAAAATTATGGAGTATGAAATCTTTTCAAGATACCTGATGATCCTTTCAGAAATACATTAAATTATGTCATACCTTGATTATTGTGTTAATTAAAACAACTTTTCTTTACTCATGTTGAAACTAAATACTTCCTATTTATTAGAAATTGGTAAACAACTTCTATGAAAATAATTTGACTTCCATAAGCCAGTGAAACTTTGGAGGTCTTGCAGCATATGCTCCTTCCTGTAGTTCAGGCAAGTAGTCTTCAGTTTCTAACTTTGTATTGTTTTTTTGTACGTCATTTTAGGCCTGGGAAAACCATCTGAGAAGAAATAGATCCATTGTTGTAGATTTATTTCATGGGCAGCTGAAGTCACAAGTAAAATGTAAAACTTGCGGACATATAAGCGTTAGATTTGACCCTTTTAATTTTTTATCCTTGCCTCTGCCAATGGATAGCTACATGCACCTAGAAATTACAGGTGAGTAGTAGTGTTTAACTCCCTATGAACTTGTCATAAATAAAAATTGTATATGTAGAACAGGTATAAAACATCCAAATTCTGTTTGTGTTACCACTTACGCTTAAAAATAGTATAACCATTTTAATGTAATAGAGCACAAGATTTTTTTATTGGAATACAGTTAAACTAAAGTAAAACCTTTAAAAACAGAACATAGATGGCCCATTTTCAGTCTTGACTGAAGGACTTAATACGGAAACATGTAAAATGGAGATTTTGAGAACTTTCCTTCTGTTCCCTGTGTTGTGGAGGTTGTCCTAAATCTGCCTAGAGCGAAAAAGAAGGGCTGGGGGGAGTGTGCAAATATGGGTCATGAACTGTACTGTGAAGAACACAGGTATTGTTGGAAAAGATGGTAAAAAAGTGAAACAAATTTTGAAACCATTTTCTACTGCCTATGCAGCAAGGGATTTTCTGGTATTTGTCTACAGACCTTGAAAATTGGCTGATAAGAAAAAAAAAAACAATTGTATCTTAAAGTTGGGAAAAAAATACTTTCTAATAAGTAAGTAGCTGTAATGTATTATTCTCATTAAAACTTTTCCTGGTTTGCTGACCAGTGTGTTTCTTTTCCCCTTTATAAAGTAATTAAATTAGATGGTACTACCCCAGTTCGATATGGCCTGAGATTGAACATGGATGAAAAGTATACAGGTTTGAAAAAACAGTTAAGTGAACTCTGCGGGCTGAAACCAGAACAGATTCTACTTGCAGAAGTGCATAGCTCCAATATAAAGGTAAGAAGAAGAAGAAAAAAAAGAAATCATTGGTATTTTTGTTTGTTATTTGTGTACATACTTCTTCATTCTTTCTGACATAAAGCTTTGCTTACAAGAACTGTGAAAGAATTTAACTAAAAGTGTGATAAAAAGTCAGCTTATATCTGTGTATGAACTTTTACTTCGTTCTTAAATGGTAGTTTGGCTTGCTTTAAATAGATTTAAAATTAAAGTAAACTGAACCAAAATAAACCACTTGTAAACAAAATTAATAGTGATGTAGAAGCTTGCAGAAGTTTAATTGAATTGATTACTAATGGTATTTTTAGGAGAAAAAGTATAAAATCATCTTGAGGCAATAAATCTCAAGTTAGAGTGCTGTGATGAGTTTAAACACTGTCAAGACGTTGGAGGCATAAGTAATGACTGGCTTAGTTCTATGTAGTGTGTATGTATATGTGTATATATGTAATTTTTTTTGCTGTCATTGAATAGGATTAAAACTGCTTGAAACTAGGTGCTCTCAGTCTGTTTAGAGAACCATTAATAACTCCCTCAGGTCTTGCTGCAGGGATCGGCAAAGGGGTGTGCTTATTGGCTTCTATTTTCCTTCTGGAAAGGTGTAAGAAAGCAGATGGGAGGGGAGAGATGAGCTGATAGATACGCTGTTTTCAAAAAAACAAAACCTGTTCAGAGTCACAGATGGAAGTATATACATGTCTGACTAACTTTCCCTTTTTTACTGAAGAACTTTCCTCAAGACAACCAGAAGGTCCGGTTATCAGTGAGTGGGTTTTTGTGTGCGTTTGAAATACCAATTCCAGGATCCCCTACATCAGCGTCAAGTCCTGTGCAGACAGGTAAAAGAAAACATACTTATTTTCCTGTTCATTTAAAATGCACAGTGCTTAGGTACTGGAGAAATTCAGGAGAAAACCTGACTTAGTAATTAGTAGACGGTGAGGATTAAAGAGGAGACTAATAAATTGGAGTTCTGATCCACAAAGAAGCTGTGAGCAGTCTCGGTATCTACTGATGGTCTCCGATCCTTTTTAGGATCGTGCCCAGGATAGCAGTCTGAAGATGGGTATATACTTATTTTAGTTAAAGACACAAGAAACAAGCAAAATATTTTATTAATTTTGGATCGGCATTAAGGCGGGACATGTAAAAAAACTGGAAGCATGGTGTGCGGTTTGGGTTTTATTGTTTGTGGTTTCGTGTATGGGTTATAAACACCTCTGTTATTCTTTGCTCTTGCATGCTCCGATTTTGCAAAGTTGTAGGCAAATAGAAGGTTAGATGTTGGTCTTAAGAGTAGAATATATTTCATGAAATGCATTGAACAGAATGGGAAGGATAAAAATCTTGTGATCAGTTCTGATTACTGTGGATAATTGAGAATGTAATTGTCTGTCTACAGATATCTCAACTGGGCCATCAGCTAATGGAGCACCCAACATAATGATGAATGGGGACCTTCCTAAACCAACCCTAATTCCAAACGGAATGCCAAATACTGTAGTGCCATGTGGAACAGAGCGTAACCTTGCCAACTGGACTCTCAACGGTCATGTACCCTTGCTTTCTGATAGTCCATGTACAGGGTATATAATTGCAGTCCACAGAAAAATGGTTAGTAGATTTTGCATTTGTTATAAATCATTTGCATAACACACTTTGAGAGAAAGACAGCGAGGATTTTTTTAATGGCCATATGATAAATTAATCTTTGTTTCTTAAGAAGGAGCATGAATGCCTTTCCCTCTTAAGTGAGTGCCAAGTTCTACAGAAACAGAACTCCTGTAAATTTAAATTGTAATGTCTAATGTTGGTGTATTTTTCTTTCCTTAGTACTGGCATGCTTCCCAGTTCTTTAGTGCTGAGATGCATACTTGAGCGTTTGCTAACTCCCTGATTAAATGTTCCAGATTCTTTGAGCAGAAAAAAAATCTAATTAGAGGAGCTACTAGAAATGCATTTCTTTCCCATTATGTGGAAAAGCCTTATTTCTCATATGGAAACAGAGTGAAGATATATAGAACGTTGCTGGGTCATTCTGTTAGCATGACTACTCTTTGTAAAAGCATCTGTAGTGAAGTTGAACTGTAAATGTCCAAGCTGGATGAATGAACACCTCAAATAGCCACACGCTCTGTGCGCGCTGTGTCCAGACTTTGGAGTCTGTTAATGTTGAGAGCCTGGTGGATGTGGGCCAGGAGGCCATTTAACTTTCCTCTTTACTGTGTGTTTGTATGAAGCTTTCTTGCTTTATTCTCTCAAGTAGTGGCCACTAACCACTGTTATCTCGATCCAAATTTTGCAGAATCTCTTAGGTGATTGGTATAATGCTTTTGAGCCTTTACAAGCTGCTAGTTACATAGCTTAAAAACCAGTAAAAGTTGTTTGTGGAAGCTATTTGAGGAATCCACGCTTGTCATTGTCAAAAGTCTTAACGATGGAAAGGGTGAATTGTATAAAACTTACGCAAGATGGTAGCAGTTTGCTGTACCTCAGTGTCGTTAAGTCAGCATTTTAAATCTTTCTTATAAATGGGAGGTGTAGTATGAGGGTTAGTTGGACTGCTTGGAATAAGTTGTGTACAAGACTGTAGTGCCTCCTTTAGATGTAAAGGTTTTCTTTCTCCTGCAAACTTAAGCCTGCCTAGTGTAGAGGTCATTTTGGGACAGGTATTAGCATCATTACGTGCATGTCTGCATTGCAATATTACCATGTGGTGGGAAAAGTAAGAAATACGCATCGTATGAAACATAAAATATTGTGCATGGTTGAAATACAGATTTATGATGATGTGGGCTAATGCCTAAATAACCTTGCACAAAATACAAAAATGTTCTCAGGCAGTTTCAAGTCAATGATCAAAATTTACAGTATTTAATATTGGAAAAAAGTGCTGAAGTGGAGTACTTTTAATAGAATTAATGGTTTATTTTAATTGCCAAAGCCTGAAATATATAACAAGGTCAGCATCCTAGTAATTATGGTAATGCGAGTTAATGCATACTTATATGAGTCATTCTTTTATTTCACATACGCAGATGCGGACAGAATTGTATTTTCTTTCATCTCAGAAGAATCGTCCTAGTCTCTTTGGAATGCCACTCATCGTTCCTTGTACAGTTCATACACGGAAAAAAGACCTGTATGATGCAGTGTGGATTCAGGTTTCCAGGCTTGCTAGCCCTCTCCCGCCTCAGGAAGCTAGTAATCATGCACAAGACTGGTGAGTTTGGCTTCTCAGTCTTTGGCTTGAACGACGTAATGCAGTGGCGTAGAGTTGCTTGCAAGATTTAAAACTATATTCATTCTTCATCTTTATCAATTTTGACTTCTCATAATAGCTCTGTTGAATGAACGCGCTTTTTTTTAATGTATAATTAAGCTTTAAATGTGAACAACTTTAGGAACAATCATGTGCTCTTTTTACCCCAGATGCTTTCTGCCTGCACATTCCATTTATTGGGTTATTTTTGTTAGAAGCCATTTTGGGGTCCTGCAATTTAATAATGGCAATAATTAAAACTAAATTTTAATCCTTTTTCAGACAGTTAAATGTAGTATACCTTCTAGCTGCACTTAAAGGTTGACTTCACACAAATTGGTTGTTTTGTTCTCATCCAGTGATTGATAATTCATTATATCTGACAAATTTAGGCAATATAAAGGCCAGTCTTATTTTAGTAGCTTAATCTAATCAAAATTAAAATTTTGGGGTGGGGGTGGATTTTTTTAAAGTAAATGTAGGAAGCACAGTGAAGGAAGGTAATTGGCAGTCTGAACGAGTGCTCATGTTTCATATTGCGTTCTCTTCCGTTTCAGCGATGATAGCATGGGATATCAGTATCCATTCACCCTAAGGGTAGTTCAGAAGGATGGAAATTCTTGTGCTTGGTGTCCATGGTACAGGTAAATTGTCCTTTTTAGATTTACGGAAGGGAATCGCTCCAGCAGAAATTTAATTTATGGTAATGGGTTTTTGATACATTTCAGACTTCAGAGGTAATAGCAGACTATAAGAATCTAGGATCTAATTTAACCAAAACCCTCACATGGCAGACTTTCACTGTAGAATAGCTTTTATGACTTGGAGAGCTGAAAGCTCTGCTGACACAGAAACTTTAAATTAGGAGACAGACATAAGGTTATTGAGAACCTCTTAACCCCTTACACTATTCTGTGTGCATGTGTGTATATATGCAGGCACATATGTGTGCATATGTGGATGATTTGTGGGGGTTTCATACAAACCCAAACTTCTAGGTGTATATCATTTACCCTTGCTAGTTCCTGTGCCATTTGAAGAGTAAGAACTAAAATGGACAATAAGAAATTTACCCTGGAAGCATGCTTGGAATTTTCCCTAAACAAAGACATGCTAATGAAAATTTCAGACTTTTGCTGGAAGGTATTCAGACCATATATTCATTTAAAAAAAAAAAAAGTCTGTTACAGTTAGATAAATAAAGTACATCAGCTATCATGTTGTAAAATATTTATGGAGACAAAGCATTGTCGTTTTTTGGTATCGTAGGTAGGCTTGGTCAGCATTATACACAAGTAGATGGTTGAGCTCACCCAACTGCTTCAATTTCTCATCTCTATTAAAGTTTTTTAGTAAAATAGCAAACTGACACTGATGATGGTTTTATAAAAATGCCTCTTTTACACTGAAGGCAAGGCCTGAAACTTTGGGGGTGCATATGTTACAAAATAAGGAGCAGAACTGGGGTGTGAAGTAATGTAAAACTTAGTTATTAGACAGTTTACTTACCACATCTAACTTTTTGATTTAGATTTTGCCGTGGCTGTAAAATTGAGTGCACAGAAGATAGAGCTTGTGTTGGGAATGCTTACATTGCTGTAGACTGGGATCCAACAGCACTCCACCTGCGCTATCAGACGTCACAAGAACGGGTAAAATTTCAACGCAAACCCTTTGTTGTTTCACCAATTTTTTTTTCCTTATTTTTTCTTTTTCTTTTTTTTTTTTTTTTTTGCAATTGGTGTTTCTTTTGTCCATTTAATGTTAAAATAAAGTCAATAATCATTGAACGGTATATTCGATAAATTAATGTCTTCATCTTAGAACATTTACGTGACCATAACGTGGAAGGGAAGCTTTTAAGAAACCACAGCAGTGTATTTTCTGTCTGTTGTGAGTTGCTTTTTGATCTAGCCTCCAGAATATATTACAAAATACGTTAATTTGGTACATTTTCGAAGCACACCAGTGCTATAAACAGTTATGCATGTGAGTATATCCATTTCCTCATTGAGTCAACAAAACATATCTAAAGGTAAGCCTGTAGCTGAGTTCATGTAGCATAGCTGTTCCAACTTGTGAGTTGAATCTATAAACTTGTGCTTTATGGATAATTTTCTAAGCAGAACCCAAGAATAAGAACAGTGCATTAGTTGTATGTCTGCCTCTTCATAATTGAAATAAAGTTTCTGCTAAAACTTGGTGGACCTAGATTTTATCTTTAATCCTAAGTAACTATATGATACTATTTGTATGATACTGTGATTAGAGCCTTACTCTGAGCAGTTTGTGTATGTTTCCAAGTCAGATACAGTTTTATCTCACTTCAGATTGTAGAGGAACATGAAAGTGTTGAACAAAGCCGACGAGCTCAAGCAGAGCCCATCAATCTGGATAGTTGTCTTAGAGCCTTCACCAGTGAGGAAGAACTGGGGGAGGATGAGATGTACTACTGTTCCAAATGCAAGACCCACTGTTTGGCCACCAAAAAACTGGATCTTTGGAGACTTCCCCCTATTTTGGTATGATCTTGTGTAATTTTCCTCTACAGCAACAAAACAAAAGTACATTGATCACAAATTTTAATTGCTAGATATGTCTCCTTGTCCTGAATAAGATGATTTGCTTCTGTTCGCAGTATGAGGAGGGGCATTGACTTTGTTTCATGCATTTCTGTAATGCAGGCAAATAAAACAAACCCCAAATCCTTTTTTGAATCTTTTTAGCTGACACATTGCAGGAAAAGGTGGCATTTTGCATTCAGTGTCATCTGTTCTGACATAGAGTTCACGCTTAGGCAGTCTTTCCAGAAACATGATCTTTTGTCTAGTTGTGTAACACCTGCATTTGTTGCTTTCCCAGTTTGGTAGGTTATTCAAAACACACAGTGCTGATGACTGAATTGAAGCAACCTTTTCCATCATTTCCCCATGAAAATATTAGTTCCATATTTTACCAGTTTGATCCTAAATTCCAAATTGTCACACTGCAGCATTGTTACTGTTTTTTATTAGCATATGATAAAATGTGTATGTTTCAGGGAAAATTATTTTTAAACAGTGAAATACTCACTGTGTTGTGATTGTCCTCCTTTAATTTTCTCTAACATGTTTCTCCTTAGATCATTCACCTGAAAAGATTTCAGTTCGTAAATGGCCGCTGGATAAAATCTCAGAAAATTGTTAAATTTCCCCGAGAAAATTTTGACCCAAGTGCCTTTTTGGTACAAAGGGATCCAAGCAATTTTCAAAGAAAGCAGCTAACGTTCCAGGTTGACAGCCTTCCTGAACCGCGGACTCTCCAAGGGGAGTCTAGAAAAATAGATCTGCAGATCACTTACACGCCAGGAGAAGGAGAGATACTGAACAGAAGTCCATCCTCCCTTAACACTACTGTCTTGAATAATATCAAGGGTAGGTAATAACCAGGGAAAATTCCAGTCAATACTGATGTTTGGAGGGGGGAAAAGAAATTATATTGTAAATGAAATTTTAACGTTTCTTTAGCCAAAGCACTACACTTATTTTGAAACACTCATTTCTGTTGTTGTTTGCCCTGGAAAGCTTAGTGAAGCTTTACCTTTTTTTTTTTTTTAAAAAAAAAAAAAAGGAAAGAAAAAATTACTCATTGACCACAGATATTGGCACGGTCTGCTTGTGTAAGTGGGCTGGATTAAGTGTGAGGAATGTGCTCCTGCAAAGTTCAGTTTATAGGTGCGCGTATGTATGCGTGTGTGCAAAGGTAGACTGTTTGTTTACTTATCTTAGTAGTCCACATGTTTTCTGTTTTAGCATCTCCATCTTTGGGGAGGAAAAGCGGAACCAGCTGTCCTTCAAGTAAAAACAGTAGCCCAAATAATAGCCCAAGGACTTTAGGAAGAGGTAAAGGGCGTCTGCGGCTACCTCAACTGGGTAAAAACAAACTGTCAAGTAGCAAAGAAAATTTGGATGCAAGTAAAGAGAATGGTACTGACCAGGAACAGAGATTTACCTCTGATCAAGGTGATGCTCTTACTAGGGGGCAGCTTTTGGGTGGTAGCCAGAGTGAACTATATACTGCTCAGGACAGTGAGATGACTCTAGCCAACGGATACATCTGTGAGCAGAATGCATATAGTAATGGCAGTATCAACGGTCAAATTGATAACCACAGCGAGGATGATATTGCAGATGACCAAAGAGAAGAAGTGTGTGTTAACCCTATTTACAATCTATATGCAATTTCGGTAAGTTGACTTTTTTTTATGCAAGTAAACTACTTTTATGTGACATTGTTTTAACCAAATGCATTTACTCTGTTGTTTTCATTACAAAAAGTAGGGATCTGTTGAGAAGGAGAACAAAGTAGAACCATTGTCAGCAAAATAAATTTGCCATAAAACTGCATACAACTGAAAAGTATGTCTCTGCATAATGTTTTTTCTGCTTGAGTCTGTAAGCTTAGTCAGCTCCACATGTATAGACTGTCATGAACCATTGTCACTCACTTAAAGATCATGAATTTGTGAATCATTTATTCTGTGAATTCTGAGTTTTGATGTTTGATCCAGAATTTATTTTCTTCTTCGTTTTCTTCAGTGCCATTCAGGAATTATGGGAGGGGGTCATTATGTCACTTATGCCAAAAACCCGAACAACAAGTGGTACTGCTACAACGACAGTAGCTGTAAGGTAAATCATTTATTTTTGTAGCAAATAATTTTTGTCTTGGTTACCTACAGCCCAAGAAATTTACATCTTGTGAGAACTGTTCTTTGAAATCATGAGCATCTCAAAAGTTGCATTGGATAAATATTAAAATTGTTAACTGAAATTGTACCAGAGATTATTTTTTTTTCAATTTAACATCTGTTCATCAGCTGCTACCATGGTTAAGGAAAAATGCTTATTTTGTACAAAGATGGAAAGATCACTAAAAATGGAAACCCCAGATTATTTATTCATGATGCTAGCAGTTTTGTGTTCAATTACTGGATAATTTAAGTTCTGACATTTCTAAGTGTTTGCATTTATCACTACAAAATTTGTCATACTTTGCAAGTAAATAATGGAGCCTTATAACTATAATAAGGGAGGCAGAAAATGGGATTCTTCTTGTTGTAAACAGCCAGTTAAAAATACTGTTTCTAGGGCAGTGGCGTGGATTTTAAGTTCAGTGACCATAACGTGATTGTCCTGTTGCATATCTCGGAACGTGTTTTTCTCTCTCGCAGGAATTGCATCCCGATGAAATTGACACCGACTCTGCCTACATTCTTTTCTATGAGCAGCAGGGGGTAGACTATGCACAATTTCTGCCAAAGATAGACGGCAAAAAGATGGCAGACACAAGCAGCATGGATGAAGATTTTGAGTCAGATTATAAGAAGTACTGTGTTTTACAGTAAGCAGGTGATCTTCCATGGACTGTTTTGAGAATGTGAGGGGTAACAGCCTGAAACTTACACTGAAACAGATAACCTAAGTGTAGTTATTGTACCCTGTGATCTGAAAGCACAAAAAGAAAACCCTAACTAAATAACAGTTAATATAAAGATAGTATTGTTTTGTTCTGTTATCTCACTACATGCTCTAAACATTTCTGATGTTAGACATCAGGCTGAGACTGCCATTGGCCTTTAAATAAAATGGTTTGAGAAAAGCCGACTAGGACCAAATAAGAGCTAAATTAAATAGTCCAAATAAGAGCTAAACAAAGTAGTGTAGAGTTTACCAACTGTTCTAACAAACCCCGAAGGCTCTCTCTAGGTTTAAGGTAATGGGGAAAAAAAAAAATCGTAGTGTTGTCTTTGGACAACATGATATTGCTACCTCCTTTTTCCTGCAGTTTTATTGCATTTTATTGGCAAAACAGGGAAAGCAAGAGAATGAAAAGTGCACAAATTCAGAGAATGAACATCAAGAGTAGGAGACGTTTCCAGTTTTGCCACCACTAGTGTGTGTCAGTTGCTTTCTTTCTGTATGTTGGGAGCACAACCAAATCATAATTTCAGAAGAGATTAATTTCTACATTTGAATGATTTATTATAATTGTGTTTCTCCATGTGTTGGCTGTGCAGATCAATGTGTTTCAGGAATGGCTTTTCTGCCTGAAGAGTGCTATCTCAAACTTTGAGATGCCTCAAGAAGAAACTTCAGGTTGAAGAGAGTAGTTGTGATTACACGCATGGTGTCTTAAAATGTGCACATTGCACAAAATGTTCCCAGCTTTTGGAAGGAAAGATGCTTGAGCTTATGTTTCATGACTGGTGTTGCTTTTAAATTTGCACTTTTAAAAAGTCATATAATTAAATTCAAAAACATAGTTTGTTTTTGTTGTTGTAAGGGCTCTGGAGTGAATGGCTGTGAATTATCCACTGTGTATTTCAAACAAATAAGAAGCTGTGGCTGTCAGGTAGCTATCGTAGCATTCATGGATGTTTTTTTTTTAATTGGTTTCATAACTTTATGGAGTTTTTTTTTTTGCAAAATTCGGTTGCCTTTTCAAATTTTCTTTTTTGCAACAGGTTATGCATATACTTGCAGTTAAAGCAGAATTGCTTTCCGCGCCCTTGCAACATGCTCTTTTAAGTCAGTGGGCTTATTGCATGAAGGAAAGCATGACTGAGTCTTAGCAGAGACTGGAAAAAAGATGGTTGTTTTTTGAGTAGGCATTTCTTTAAACATTTTCAGTGTTAAATTGTTTGCATAGCTGAATGAAGATAAAAGTTTCACTCTTTCGGCCTTTTGTTCTTCAGCTGTTCTTCAGCTTACTAATTTTGTCATACGTCATCTTCCAAATTCTTTAGATTTTGTATCTTCACTAACAAAATTGATACTTACACGGTCAATCTCTGAAATAAATGTTCAGATTAATTTTAATGTGTTTTACAAGAATGCCAAACCTACCAGTAAGTTTATAATTTCCAGAAAGATCTGAGTTTTATCCATTTAAGGAATTGTATCAGCTGATCTTGCTGTCTTTACTCAGGCAAAAACCTCCCTGCCTTTGTCGGAGGTCGTGCCTCTTTGAGGACAGCAGATCAGTTCCAAAATAAGTATTGTCTTACTTGTAAAGTGTTGCTCCCTATCCTATATGCCCTTTTATCTTTAAAGTGATCTAAACGTTGAGACTGAAGAAAAGCAAACATGACTTGTGAATTTCTAGGTTAGAAGCTTTTTCCATACCCATTTGTCTACTCTTCCCTACGCAAACTCCATGAAAAGTGAAAGATTTTCAACTGATTTACTTTAAACTGTTTTATTTAAGCAGGTAGCACAATCTACTAATGTTATTTGATCTTCTGTGTTTGTTACATTGGTTGTAATTAATTTTTTAAATTAAATTAATTCATGAATTAGTAGTAAATTTATTAAGTTAACTATTAACTACATTCACTTTGTAAATTATTGTATAAAACTTATTGATAATGCACTGACTTTAGAAAGATGTTAATGTACATAAATACCTTGTAAATAAAATAGTGTTGATGTACTGGAATATGAGCTGTATTAAAAAAAGTATCGGTAATTGTATATGGAGTGAACCTGTTTATCTGTAACTATATTCAAACAAATTAAATACTGTGGATGCAGATGAAGTGTCACTTCTTGTCAGATAATTTTTAAGAGCTGTTGTCCTGCTTTTGATGTTTCCGTAGTTTTCATTAAGCTTGAACGGATTTGTCAATCCAAAAGATTGGAATGTGCGAGTAAGCGTACAGCAATTCTTTGCAGTTTGTCCAGTGTAGCACTTCGTTTAAGTACCAAGATATTTCAGCTCTTCTAAGGTTTGTTTTTAAGTTATTTTAGTTTTCCTTTTAAGAACGTGCTGTTCAGTTTTTTAGAACTAGTCTATTTAATCCTATTTAAAATGTGTACATGAGAGAGAGGGGGACTTTTTCCTTCTTGCAAGTAAGTCTGAAGAACTAGTGCACTGAACGGTTCTCATATTTTTCTGTGGTGTAATTTTGATGGATCTGAAGTGAGATCGGTGATGACAGAAGCACAGTGGCTGCACGTGGGATCCCTTCTTACCTACCCTTGAGAACCCTTCCGCAGATTATTGAAGTGGGAAAAAATGTCTTATGAAATATTTAATTGCATAATTTTGTATGTGTACTTGGACAATTAAAATTTGAGCTGTAATAATTTTATTCCAGGTTCTCATGCTGTGGTGAATAAGGCTCCTTTTGAGTTTAACAGAAAAGTAGGTAAAAAAGGGCTTTGCTTCAAAATGTCCCAGAAATAATGGGATTATAAGAAAATCATGCAAAGATTCCGTCATTGGAGGGTTTGATAGGAAGTTACAAGACAAATCTTTTAATGGTGTGTGCTGAATTTTTGCTTTCGGCTGGACCTGGGGCAGTGCAACAGTGCACACAGCCACGCGGCGGCAGCGCTGCCCGCCTTACCCGCTCTGCGCGCCGAAGCCTGCAGTCGCGTTTCGTAACGTGCTCTCATGAAAAAAGCTTTTTCTTAACCTTTTAAAATGAGAAAATAAATCGATGTTGATCTGCAGTAGGAATCATCTGTGTATTGCTTATTAGCGCAGGGTTTTGTCTCCCCGGGAGGAACTATTTCTGAAGTTAAAATTTTTCACATTACAATAGAATCTGAAGTAAATGGCACTTAGTAATTCTGTGCATAAGCATTTGTTTAATTGTTCTTGTATAGTTAATCAACAGGCATCTTGGGTCAAGCGGAGTATCAGTTTCCATCAGAAAGAAACAGCTCTCAACATATGATTCATACAAAAGACACAGAAGCAGAAGGAAGTAGGCAAGTTAAAAAATATATAGTTCATAATAACAGGCCAAGAAATAATGTGTCCGTACTGCTGCAGTGGAGGTGCCTGGTCTTCTCCAGAGAGTAGTTTGCAGAGGTGGGGCGTGAAACCGCCACGTTTGTCAGCAAAGGAAATTCTTTCCTGTAGCTGAAGGAAGAGTTACATGCTGTAGCACAGGCGGTCATCGTTTCCTCTGACGTTGTTTTGTAACCCGTTAAGTCTGTAAAAACCATAGAATAACTTGGGCTGGAAAAAAGGAGGGCATCTGCTCCATCTAAAGGTTGAAAGTACGCCTCGGTTCACGCATTGTAACAGCTCCTTGTATTGTGGCCGTGGTCAATACAGAGGGTGATGTGTTCGGTTACATTTTATTTTTCTTTACAAGTTGTGGCCAATGTGCCACTAGGTTTCTTTTCCTTAAGAAGGGAAAAAAACTTGAAGCCATCCTGAAGCCCACTTTCTGGTACTACCTGCAGAAATAAGGTGTGGTTTTATATAAACAGAGACCAAGAATGCTTTCTAGGAAGACATACTTCATCATGAATCCAAATAACTGTGAGGTTAATGCTAATGGCCAAAAGTCCTTGGGAAATTTTTGCACAGGATACAAACTGAGTTTAGCAAGATAAATTCTACTGGAGTTGTGGTTCATTTGATACGTTACTGCTAGAGGAAGCACCCCTGCAAGTGTCAGATCATAACACCGAGATCTGAAAAGGGAAGGAAGGAAGAGAATAGTTGAGAAAATACTTGGGCTTTTTACTCAGAGTTGAATATGAGATTTCTTCTAGACTTTTCCATTCGTGATGCACATGCTTGTTGATATTATTTTAATGTATGCCAGTGTGGTTTAGATGTATCCTACTGCTAGGTTTTAGTTGATAACAAGACTTAAGGCTAACAAAGTGGAAAGTCAAAGGCGAAAATCACTTAGTCACTGGAGGGGTGCCAACTCTGAGAGAAACATACAGGAGTAGGAGGTCAAAATTGATTGTGCTATTGCTTGGATGTGTGCCTTTGCAAATGGATTGCAATTTGGAAGTGAAATAAAACTTCAGAAGATGAATCCAGCTGATGGTTCATGGAATTTCTGAAAAGAAAGGAAATCGTAACTCCATAACCGATAAGCAAGGCTCTACCTGAACTATATTTTCATCTGAAACTCCTCCATTGTTTGCAAAAGGTAAGTTTGAGATTTTCTCAGTTGAATCCCTTGTTCAGTGCTGCTGTTAATAGTAATGACACTTATTCTTGGAAAACAATCCATTTCAGCAGTAAGTGAAACGGTCCCTTACGTACATGAAGGTTTCGCTCTTGGAAGCGATGCCTTCGGAACAAGGGTCTGAAGGCACTTCATGTACAGTCTTGGTGTACTGATATGTTCCTGCTGCTGCTCCTACATCTACGAGTGTTTGCTCACGTATTTTCTTCTTGATCGTATATAGTTTTGAGACACTTCCTCTGAGCAGATACTGACTGTATGAGACTACAATTACAACCACTCTTTTCCAAAAAGGAAGTAGATCTGGTTGAGTTGGCAACTGGACCAAAGTCCACAGTAAGCTAGTCTATCAGGAGTCACATATCGCTTGCAGTTGTTTGTTTTTTGGACATTTCCAAAAACAGTGTGGTTATGTTTAGCTGGAAATGAACTGTTGTTCTTATTTTATGGCCCTTGAAGATGCTAAATGAGTATTTAACCAAGGATTAGCATGCATCAGTATCACCAAGGATGATGCCAGAGAAGCTGGTGTCTCTGGAAATGAAGCCATCTCTTGCTCTATTTATCAGTTGCAATTGGAGCATTTGTGCAGCATTAAATGATGCTGCTTGCTCAATGCAGTCGTCTTTACTGCCTAGTGATACATTTTCAGAGCGTTCACAGTGGTGGTTCTTCACAAGAGTGATAATTCTACAGGTCGTTTGCATCATTTGTGCATTTTCAATATTGAAAATTTAATTTGAGTCAAGGAATATGACCTACAGTTCCTCCTATCATGAATTTCCTCTGTTAAGGCTTTTAGGTATTGAAAGGACAATTTTAAAAAATTAAAAATTCTAATTAGCAAAGATGTTCGTAGTAGTGTTTTCAGTAGTAAAGCTTAATCAATTCGGCTGCGTACCGAAAGCCATTAAATAGATGAAGGGATCGTATCACTGCCAAAAAACTGCAGCCTCCTGCTCTTGAATGCCTTTTACTTCCCTCATCAAAAGTGTACAGGTTTCAGATGAGGATCGTCTTGAAATTAGCAGAGCCCATTTTGTCAGGAGCAATTCTGAAATGGGCTGTGCTGGAATTTTACCCACATACCTGTATGTGTGTCCGAAGTGCTGAAAATCCGTGGCCTACACTTGAAAGTAGGTAGGTAGCCTTCCTTTAAACCTTGAGTAAAGTCCATCAACTTAATGGCTTTTGGTCTTTCTCCTGGGAGGGGAAAGGATACAGCAGGGAAAGTACCTTCATATGCAATAACCCTCTTATTTCCCCCAGCGTGACAGGAAGCATGGATGCACCAACTCCTGCCAATGCCCTGCTAGCAAAAGGAGTTGACCACTGTCACTTCCCCTTAAAAGCCCAACTCCAAAAGTATTTTTCATCTTTATCCTATTGTTTGTATCTGTTCTGGAGTTGCTGGTCATGGCCTGAGTGTATCGTCCTGTTCCCTGCCCTCCCTGCTGTTGGCACAGGAGATTGCATCGCTGCTTTTCTCTATGGCGTAGATTTGTCCGTTATCTACAGATCAGGGCCATTAAGCATCCTGAGAAAGCGCACGGACCGCGGGCACAGCTGCCCCAGCTGGCCGAGGGCCCATATGATCAGCCTATGTATTAATTGCAGCTTTTGTTACGCTTTTTCCCTTAGGTCCAGTAAATGGAAGCAAGAAGTTAGTAAAATGCAGTCATCCATGCTTGCTGATTTATCGTTTCAGGAAAACAAAAACCTGACAGAAGCTTGGAAGATTGTGCCTTTTGTTTGGGACAAGCCTCCAACTTCCTTGTTCATGGGTAAAAGATTTCCCGTCTGTGAAAATTAAAAGCAATGTTTGACAAGGTCCCTTTAGCAAAACCAGCCACAAACTAGAAAATACATTAAGGATGGTTCTGGTTTTAATATAAATCAAAATTTTCTGAGTGTGTTTGTAGAATCTAGAAATGCTGCTCTCGCTGACAGCTGTTTGCTTCACGAGTCTCAGTAGCTCACAAAGAAACAAACAGATGGGTGACTTCCCAGCTTTTTTTATCATATAAACACACAAACTCAAGATTCTTGGTTTTTCGGGATTAAGTAATGTTCATGATTGAGATAGACATTATCGGGTTTCCTAGTTTTTTGCAGTTTAGTCCTTTTGTCTGTGCAAACAAAACCAGTAGGCTCTGAGGAAAGAAAATGGAGCAGGACATCGGGGTGTCCGTAGGACATGTCACAGGCTCATGTAATTGTTCATCTAAAGGCATAGTTGAAAGATACTGGAAAATCAAGTTTAGTCTTTTATTTAGATTTCATGAAAAGTGACTTCGAGACTGAGAATCACAGGGGAAAATTCTATGAATTTGTTAAACCGCAGTTAATCATTGTGCTTTAATGCAACTGGTTGCTGGCAGCGTTTGCATCTTGCATGGCGGTGTGGCGGTGATGCCCCTGAAACAGGCACTGGGGATAAAACCAACCCAAGCTGCTTTCCTGTGTTTATTCATGTCCATGAGAAGCGCAGAGACAACAAAAGCATGTATGGATGCTCATTTTAAGACTAAAAGATGATAAATAAACAAGCACAAAAAGAACATCCATTTGTACAAGAGCACATCCAGCAGGCTTTCTCTGTTGTTAGAGTAGAAAACAAATGAGGAAAAATAATGGCGAAATACAACTTTCATTTGTATTCAGGATCATTCCAGACAGATCTCAAAACAGTTAAATGCTGCCTTTGGATGGATTTGAAGCTGCCATCCTACTGCGTGTTTCCAGTCTGGTTGCCACTGTGTAGGCTTCCGTCAAAGTCGTCATTTACTTTCCTGTCAGCGTCTGGGGCCAGGCGAAGGGATCACACGGTTTCGAGGAACAGCGTGTGGTTTTTTCAGCTAGTAGCACTGTGTGCGATCCTCGAAAACTCTCGGACTCTGATGTTCTCCTTGGTCTTTAGATAGAAACCGTCACCTCAGGGCTGGTTCCAGCCGTTCATGTCTCTTGTCAATACAAAATTGTAAAAACAGAGCTCAGGCAGCTGAATCTCCTGTCCCATGTTACCCCATTTACTGAACCTCGCCTTCTAACTTCTAACACTGTGTTTAAAAATCATGACTGCAGAGCAAACAGATGTCCTCAGGTGGGTTGCATGCTGCTTTTGTTTATCAGCGTTCGTGTAGTTCCATCCCCTGCGAAATAAAATAAATATAGCAGCAGATGCTTCACAGCCTCTGTTAAAGTGTTTGCCTGACCTCTGAAAATATAGGACTCCTTGTACTCGGTTAAGCAATATTATTTATCTTAAGTGCTGCTGAAATTTTTTTCAGCATTAGATTTTTATTGGGTGCAAAGTACAAATGAGTTAGCTTATAGAGCTCTTG
The DNA here is from genome assembly GCF_030463565.1 of Pelecanus crispus. Classification (NCBI taxonomy): domain Eukaryota; kingdom Metazoa; phylum Chordata; class Aves; order Pelecaniformes; family Pelecanidae; genus Pelecanus; species Pelecanus crispus. The sequence continues at coordinate 2,965,666 of NC_134654.1, read as the reverse complement.
CATACGATGACTGTGCTTCCTGGATTTTGGAAATAGTCTATCCAAACTGCTCTCTATATTTCTCAGTAGGTTGTTTCTCAGTTCCGTGTAACATGCTAAAATAACGCGCTGCTCCCTTTTCCAGAAAGCGGGAAGCACGGGGGTTCTTGGGAGCCTTACCAAGGCAGATTTCATTTTCTCTTGTGAAAGAAACAGATGCATTTCCTTTTTACGCAAACTGAAGGGATCAGGGTTGGTTTATACCATCTGTCTTTTCCACAGATTTGATACAAATTAAATAATAGCATGGTGTATAATTTTGCATAGAACTATTGAATCCTAAAATAATTCAGGTTGGAAGGAACTTCAAGGGTTGATCCAGCCCAGCCTTCTGCTCAAAGCAGTGTTGTCACTGAATTGGGGCATGCCCTAATGCTTGCAGATACAGTTGAGTCTAAAAAAATAAAATAAATTAAAAAAAAAAAAAGTTAAATGAAGATATTTTCTTTTCTGAAATACCTTTTTCTTACTTTGATTTGTCGGTATTCTGTAACAGCCAGGTCATCTTATCTAGACTTTCAGATTTTGTCTGCAAATACAGATCTTCTTCTTACTGACTCTTCCATAGCTTTTTATTTCCCCAAATTCTCTTGCAGCTTATATTGTCTTTACACCATCCATTTGAGGGTTTTTTGGTCAAACTGAGGTAGAAGAAAGGAACTAAACCGACAAATAAATTGGAAAGGCGGTGGATTATGTGCTGGCTATGTTTGGAGTCAAAGAAATAGTTTGAGGCAACAGGCTTAACTCAATCTTAACATCAGAGGGTTTGGCCAGGTATTTTGGTTGCTCTGGGTACACAGCTAATCTTGTTTAAAATTTGCTGAAATATGATACGGAAAGCACAGTATTTGTCTAAACCTTCTTTATGTTTAGCATACAATGGCTGAGGTGGTTTGCAGATTAAAAACTGTCTCTTGACTTAATGCAGCATTTTGATGGGGAAAATATTTATATGTTTTATAAACAAACCTTGGCCTCCCAATGACAAACCGCAGGAAAACTGAAGAGTGCACGTTAGTTAAGAACTGGACGACAACAAAGGAAAGCTGCTGCTTCAGAGCCAGGAACAGGATCCAACACCACCAGTGGCAAATTAAGAAAGCCTTACAAATGATGTTTGTCCTGCCATGTTTGGAATAACGAGACAATGCAAGGAACAATGTGATTACAGAGATCTGGCCCCGATGTTGTTAGGCAGATCCCTCCTCCATCGTGCTCCACGGACCTTTCGACAGCTGCCCCCGTGTACCGCTCTCGGTGCCAGTGCCGCGCAGGAGCGTGCCGTGGGGAGAAAAAAGCGTACGGGCTTTGTGCGTGAAGGCTGGCCCCGGGTAGGGGAGGAAGAGTAGGGAGGAAGAGCTCAGCAGTGGGGATTGAATGACCACATCCTGGTGCGATGCAGCCTCCAAGGAACCTGCAGATTAGGACAGCGAGCTCGACAGGAGCCAGCAGGGTGTCCTGCCAGTAAGGAAGGCAAGGAGCACCCGGAGCCTCCTTAGCAGGAGCCGAGCCAGCAGATTGAGGGAAGCCATTTGCCCCTCTGCTCAGCGCTCGGCAGGCCGCACCTAGAGCACAGCGTCTGCTCCCCCGAGCTTCCTCTGGTTCCAGGCTGGCAAGGAGGGAATCGCAAAGATGCCGCCAGCCTCTTCGGCGGTGCAAGGCAGGAGGATGGAGGCAACAGACAGAAATTTAAGTGAGCGCGGCTCTGACCTGATGTAAGAGGAACAGGTTGCCCAGGAGGGCAGTGCAGCAGCGGGACAGGCTGACACAGCAGCTCTGAGTTTCTGTCCCTGGAGGTTTCCAAGCACCACCCGGATAAAAACCCAGCTGCTGGGCCTGACTGCGCAGCCACCCCGCTCGGAGCAGGAGCCCGGACTGGAGGCCCTGGAGGGCCCTTCCAGCCTGAACTCTCCTAGGGCTTGAACTCGTTTCCAAAGTCGCAAGGGTGGAACTGGCTGATTATTTTTAATCTCTGATGTTCAGCCGTTCATACAGCAACTTAAATCACGGCTCAATGCTTCATCCAGATGCTGGAGGTTTTATTTGCGATCCACCAGCAAACAGAACAGAAAGTTAGATTAATTTTTGTTGGATTATGTTTTCCTTTTGATACAGAATAAAGCCCCTTTGGAGACTTTTTAATGGAAACCACTCAGATAGGATCAGCACGCTTCTTCAAGGGACAGGAAAGGACTCTACACAGGAAGATCCAAATGACGGACGTTGGCCATTAGCGCACGCTCATGCTTATGACCTTTCTCGCAAGCACGTGAATTGTGAATGCACTTTGTTTGCTTGCCATGTGGTCTTGCCTTTTTATAAAAAAGTTCCTGTTTAAAAGACGTACGCAAGGGAATAAATCTTTGGGCCCACAGCCTCTTTGAGCATAGGCAGCCCCAGTATTTAACTTGTATCAAAGAGAATTTTAGTGGAAGCTTTTTGATAAAAAGTTGGCAGCATATCAGAGGAGCAATCTGACCGTGAGATGTGAACAAAGATGTCACACTGGGTGTTTAAATTTCTTACCTTTCCCTCTAATTGTATTTCTTTAAATTATTCTGAACAAAATACAAGCTAGAATACGATTGCCTTTAGAGTGTATGATATTTTCAAATAGTGACTCAGTTAAAGAAGTCATTAAATGTTACTTTTAGCATAATCCACCGATTTGACTGCTTAACGAGGCACAAGGCAAACTAGCAGCGGTTTAAAGTAGTAAGAATTAAGAGTGACCTGAAGAATGATTAGCTTTTAGCACAAAATCAGTAGGGATTAGAAGCTTGGACTGTTGCTTGACCTGTTTGATTTAACTGGGACAAAACCGCTTAGCTATATTTTAAAGTTGCCTTCTCTTTCGTGCGAGTGGCAAGCAGTCTAATACGGCAAAAGACAGGTTGAGTGTGAAAAAGGTAGAGTTCGAATAAATAAATACAAAATATTAAAGAGTTGATTAAAGGAAGGTGAGGGACAGAAGACAGATGTGAATATTCCCTCCTAATACATTTCACTCTCAGCTGGGTTTGGTCTTGCTTCCTTTAACTGCTGGGCTTTGATGTTTCAGGGTAGAAAGCAGACGCCTACTTTACCCAGGCTTTTGTGCTCCAGGCAGCATCGACCCTTTGTCTCGCAAGTGCTCGGGCAGGTTATAAATCTGTAACGTTGCACTTCACCTTTTGTGTCTTGCTTAATGACCTTTTAAAAATCAAGGCAGAATAGCTGAAGAAAACAGTATCAGCGATGGAAAAGCCGACACGTACGCAACCTGAGCTCTGATTTTTCAGATCGCTCCAGTCTGTTGAACAAAACTTCTTTTTCTTTGCTCTGTGGTTAAAAAAAAAAAAAAAAAAAAAGGAAAAAGGGGGACAGGAGAGTTTTTTCTTAGCCAGGTTCTCCGTCTTATAATTCAGTTGTAAAGTGCTTACTGGAAAAACAGTGCACAGAGTTATTAGCCTATGGAAAAAGGCTACAGTCATTCAAATATGAAAATAGATTCTCTGCACAAATATCTGCTATCTTGTTTTCAGAAGTCTGCGGAAAGCTGTTGTTTTAAGGGGCTCTTGCAAAAGCCATTGGAAATGGCATTGTTTGGTTCTCTTGCATAAAAACGATCGTTGAAGATTCTCATCAGACTCTTTTTCTGTTTCCCACAGTACTAAATTTAATGTGCGTAGCCTTCATATGAAGAAATATATATGATAACTTTTATCTGAATCCATGAAATTATATACTATTCCAGAGGAATGTCTTACGATAAAATGTTCTCCATCTGAATGAAAGGAAAACTGAATTTTCCCACCGTTTCCAATTTATTTTGGTGATGATTATCACGAGTACTTTGCATTCATGTGTACAATAGAAAAACATGGACGCTATTTTCTTCTGTTTATGTATTTTGCTTAAAATAAAAGATTACTGCAAAGGAAGGTATTTGAGGAAGAATACTTGCAGAGAGAGGCCAGATTTATTTTGGCTGGCTGTTCCTGCCTATCAGCAAGAGAACAACCTGCACAATTTACAGAGACCTTCAGCCTGCTTACAGCTGCCTTTACCACAATTACTTTTAATGTAGAATACCTGCCCTAGCTGAACTGACTTACGCTGACAATCCCTTGCAAGCTGTACCAAATATTTTCCAGTAGTTTTACTACTTAGATACCCCAAATAATTGGAATACCAAAAATAGAGCGTGTTATAGGCAGGCCACTTGTAATATTTGTAGTTTTTCCACGTCCGCAGTTGTACGCCCTGGCTCAGAGTGAATAGATTCCGAGTGAACCAGTTTTCAAGTGTCCTCACAGCCTTTATTGCTGCCACGGTTCTTTGGTTGGTCTTATCTATTCTCACAGTTTAACTGAAAGCCTTGTGTTCGCGTGTGTTTTTCCTCAAAGCTGCAGCACTCGGATAAATGTTATAAGGTCAGTCTGAAAAATGTATTAGATACTTTTAACGTCACAGCACGTGATGTAATTGCTAGCAGGGTGGCTGTAAAGCTCTGCCCTCTGCTTTGCAGGAGTTCATACCCTTCGTACGCTACGCGGCTGTGTTAACTTCTGGGTGCTGTGCTGTACCCTATACGGGACTTCATTTCCTTTGTTAGGGCTCTAATTGAATTCTTATTTCAGAATATTAGAATTTTCATCTAGTCTTTGCAGTTATCTGCTGGAGAGACCCTCATGTGGCAGGTTCTTCCCTGGCTGTGCGCTTCAGTCTATGAGCTTTGGACCTTTGGCCTTTGCGTAGATGACCCTGCCAGGGCTACAGATCCACACCATAAATCACTCTGATTCAATTTGTAAAAAACAGCCTGCTTTAACAAATAGTGTTCCAGATAGATTTGGGTTAAAGTGGCAGTGCTGCCTTGAGCCCAAATGCCTGGGTCTGGAAACATGGAGAGCAGAGAGCAGCTTTCTAGAAAAGAGGTGGTTGCGGGGAGCCGTGCCATTCGGTGTGATTTGCGAAGCTGTCGTTGAATTCCTTGATTATCTGTTAGTCTCTGGTAGAGGTGCTAGGAACCCATCTTCACAGTCCGGTAGGCATTACTGCATACTGGTAAAAAACTCAGACTGCCATCATAATAGTAAGTCTCATTAGCTGTGAGTGTTTGGATTCCCTGCCTTCTGCCCCAATGAAGACTGAAACTTAAATATTAACTTAAAATAATTTCTAATGGAAATAGTTACAGATCAGTTAAAAAAAAAAATTGCTATTATAGTAGTTTGTGTAGAGGACAATTTATTCCAGGCTGGCTTGCTATTTATCTTCATCTTTTTGAACAAAAATTTGATTTGGGTCAATTTTTGCCCCACTTCTCCAACTCCCTGTCCCAGAACATCTTGCAAAGAGCCAACAGCCTGATAATTGATGAAGCCACGTTACTGTATCATGGCATGATGCCCAGGAGCAGCAGGCTCGGTTTGTGGAATGCTGCTAGCATTCCGATTTACAATTTGCATCTGGTAAATGTTATTATAAAAAGCTTGTTTATATGTGATTGAGTCTTTCAGCTATAGGTGAAGGTAGCTACCTACTCCTAAAACTCAACCTTTCCTTCTTGTGTACAATGTAGCTGTATATTACAATATCCCCCCTGTATCTTGTAGTCGTCTATGTTTTAGAATTGTACTTTCCTTTTATTTCGTGTGTTACTGCTTCCACTGATGTGTATATATGTGTGTGTGTGTGTGTATGCCTATATATAGGTACATACAGAAGTCTGGAGTCTTACAGTTGTCCTCTGTCCATTTAATCTGAGTTCCCATAACTTCTCCAATCTGTCAGGAAAGGCGTAATTCTAAGAGTCAAGGGTTGCATTGCATAGCTGGTTTGCTCGTATGAAAGACTGGTAACGGTGCATTTTGCTGTCTGCCGTTTATAATACTGGGATGTTTTTTAAAAAAAGGGAGAAAAGGAGCAAGGGGTGGGAGGAGAGGGAACTACTGTCCTTCTGCTATTAGAAATAACGTTACTGCTGGTAGAGGACTCTCAGAAGTCATCAGTGACAATCAAATTCCTCTTAATAAGAACAAACGGCGCTGCTGATCGAGAACGTGCTGCAGGGAGCTTCTTATAAAAATTACTAAATACAAATTCTAACCCAGGAGTGTTAAGAGCATTGGTATCACAGCACTGCCTTTGCTTAAATTCCCTTCCAGGTAAATCTGAAGACAAGAAAAACAAACAAAACCCCAGGCTTAGGATCAGGCGCCGAAAAGCAGACCGCTGCTGGCCAAGCTTTTAGGGAGTGTGTGGTGCGGGGAGCGTGGTACGGTGTTGTATTGAAAATGATCTATTTGCCATGGAGTATCCTGGGATAATTGAATGCTCTATAATGAGGGCGCAGGATGTGTTAATCATTCCGTTTCAGCTTTCTTGACGGGAACTTGGCAGCAAGTTACAGCGAAACAGGCACTGATACTGAAGTTTTTATTACTGCTGCCCATGCGACCGGCAGATTTTATTATTGTATTGTTCTTCCTGATTTTCTAAATGGAGAAGCAAGTTACGCTATTGCTTCTATAGGCTCTGCTGGGGGCAAATTTTGCAAAATAACTTTCATAAAGTAAACTTTTACTTTCTCATGCATTAAGGTTTTTTTTTTTACCCTTATCTCAGTCTTTACTATTTTGGTTTTTAAGCTTCTATTTAGTCTGTTTAGCCAGAAAGTTGAAAACTCTAGGCAGCTCAATCTTCTGGAGAAGTTCAGACTTACTTAGGCATATATGTCTTAGTCAAAGGGGGTGGGGGAACAAGCTATTGGAAGAGTTAATTCTGTTTTATATCGCTTACTGTGCACACTCTTTTTGTTTTGTAAATGCATTTTATCTGTCAGAGGTGCTTCTGTGTATAAACTTCCAATATGTGTTGCCTCGCGTTAGCAAAACAAGCCCCTGGGCTTCAGCAGGCTGACGCCTCTTTCTTCAGGCTGAATCTGCTACTGAGCTCATTCGGTACTTGCTGAGAGACGATCAGGCATGATTCTTCTTTTTAATAAGCTTTATATGAGGCATTTGTAAATCATAAACAGGTGGATTGCCTGTTGTCCTACCAACTCGTCTCTGTCACGATCTCAAAACATTGCTATGGTTGCAGTAGAAATTGTGCTGACTTTTAAAATGTATTTCCATGTAATCTGAATGTTTGTGTTTTATGAGCTTTAATAGCTGGTTTTTAAAACAAATCAATCTTGTCCCATAACATGTGCGTTCATACCTGTGGGATGATAAACCCGAACTTCCCATTTATGCTCAAGCACTGCAGTATTGACAACCAGGACAATAGAAACCCATTTCAGGTTTTTTTTATATGAGTGACACTGGAGTCCTTTTTGCAGTGCTTGATAAGACACTGCGTTCTCTGCCAATCAAACTGTCATAAAACCACTGAAGTAAATGCACCTTTGGCATTTTTTCTGCTTACAACTTGCTTCGTAGACATCATCTGAGCTCTCTATACACAGAGACACTCCTTGGACTAGGACTGTCCCAACATCTAGTTCCCAAAATGTTTGAGCTGTATCAATGATTTGGAGCACTGAAATTCTCTGAGGACATGGAAATTAGTGCTGAATCCTCCTCCCTTGTATTTATGTGTTTGGAATGAAGTGCTGCACAGAAAGCCAAGTAGCCATCAGTTGCAGAGAATTTCAGCGGAAGGGGCTGGAGGAAGACTTCAGCACCTCGGTGGTTGACTTTGTGTCTTTATCCTGCTCTTTTAAGCAGCAGCTTTCCTTCACCTTAGGGAGCTTACTGTTCTTCTCCCAGGATTATTCATAGGTACAGCAGTGACTGTTGGGTTCCAGGATGTAAAACATTATGCTTTACTGCATGTAAGAAAGCATTTTGTGTAATGCTGAGAGTTTCATGTACAACAAACTCAAATGATTCTAGGTTTTCGAAGATATAACATTCTTGATAGAAAATGACTATGATTTATTTAGGGCTTAATCTCAACATCAACACAATCAGCAAAATGTAAAATTTCTGCCTTCCTTTCTCTCTCATAAATTCTTCATAACCACACGTATCTGGAAACTAATCAATCAAGATCTTTCTCCTACGTGCTGGGAACAATGAGTAGCCTTAGTAATGTGGGAAATGAATGGGTGTTGACATTATGAAGCTAATTTCAGTGGACGGAAACTAATAGATGTTTGTGAGGTTCTCTTCATATGATAAAAAGAAAGGGCATGGAAAAGTTTAGCTAGGAGGAGATGGGTTATAAGAAGACAAACCCCGTAGTTATTAAAATAGTGTCAGCTGTTTGGACTTTTTTTAATCAGAACTGTGTTTGAGTACTAGATGTCTAAATCATTTCAGAAGATATTAATAGGTAAAAGATAATAAAATAACCCAAATTTATTGCAATCTTATACCTTTTATAATATAACTTTAAATGCAAATTGCATTCAACTGCAAGAAGGGAAATAATGTCCCAAAGGCATTTCAATTAATAGCTGTAGTTAATTACACTCATAATTTTACTTGTGTGACTAATTATAATCAGGTTTTATGGGTGTATATGGATTTATTTCTGATACTAAAAGCCCCAAACAGCGGGTTATTTTTAGGAAATATATTTAAACTTCATAATGAAAACTGCATGTTCCCATTCTCGACAGTTGGCTTGAATGAGTTGTGTCTGCGTTCAGAAAGAGTTTGGAGGGCATCAAGAAGACGAACTCTCCTGGCTTTATCCAGCCTGGCTGGGGAGGCCACTGTGGCCCTGATGATACTCCTCCATTGCTCATGCTCCCAAATTCTTCGATTGCTTTTTATCCTGCGATGGGCACCGCGTCCACGTCAGCGGCCCCGAGGTGTTGGCCAGCTCAGTGTCTGGAAACACACTGGGAATGTTTCCTCTATTCCCTGCAGCCGCCGGTCCGGCACTTTGCAGCAGGCTCCTCCACCAGCCCCAAGCCACGCTACTTTTGGGGGATTTTTCTTGCGGTGTGAGGTTTGCTGCCACGTCTCTGCCACCCCAGGGCTACCTGAAACATGGTGGGGAAGGCAGTCCTGGCTGGTTTATTCTCTGAGACGAGCCCCCGGCAGATGCCCGCGGCGAGGGGGTTGCCGAGCTTGTTGGGCTCCCCTCAGCCTGACTGAAAGGGACCCTCAGAAGATGGCGGCCAGCAGCAGGTGAGGCCTGTGGGTGCCCAACCCCTAGCCTGCCACACCTGCGGTGCCAAGAGGACCTTTTCCTCTTTTTTTCCCCTTTCTTTTCTTTTTTTTTTCCCCCCTTTTTTCCTTTCAGCTCACTTTTTAAGTGGCAGGACTGCCCTGCCTGGCATTTGAACCCGACTTTTGTGCCGGTGGGTGCTGCAGCCTGCCCGCCCGCCATGCTGCCATGCCCGCCTCAGAGAGGCCCCAGCCCGGCCGCGCTGCCGCTTCCCACAGCCCGCGAACGGCAAAGCGGTCGGTCCTGCCTGCAAAGGACATTACAGGTGGGGAAATAACGCTGAGAAAGACAAGGTGCACAAAGACTTGCCATGCTGAGCACTGCCCCCGGGGTACGGGACGCCTCAGGCGGGCATCCTGGGTGCCTCGGCTGCTTCCTTATGGGTGCATCTCCTCAGGCTGAAACAGATGCTTTCGCAAGGCTCTGTAAGCAGCAAGGGAGAGAGGCAGCGTCCAAGCAAGGTGGGTTTCGGGTGCTTCTCGTGGTGTATTTCCACAGGCGATGCTGCTGCCCACAGGATCGTGGTCGGCCGCCATCCCCTGTGTCCGTGGGGAGCCGCCCCTCAGGGTGGGCAGCGTGGCAGGAAGCTACCCGGCTCGGTTTCCTCACGTGTATTGATTCAGTGCATCTCAGCTAGCATTTTCTGGGCTTTTCCACAGGTACACATTAATTTACTAGTAAATCCTGCATTTCCTTTTTATTTTTTAAAATTTAGATATGATTTTCTCCTATATGAAATGTTTTCAACAGCCGCCTCTGGCTGCACAGAGCTATCACGACATTTTTTTCTCTGTCACTGAAACTTCTCTAAATCCCATGTCATTTGTAGTGCTTATTGGAAGAAAATCACTGCGTTGACTTTTAACTCTGCTGAAAAGAGCCTCAAATATCCAAGCGTAATCATTTTTGTGGTGGAGCGTTACCTCCTGTGCAAGGTAAAGCGATAGGCAATGGGCCTCCCTGTCTCTGGATCAGAGGTGGTTGACGTTACACCTGGTGCTAACACATTTATTAGATTTCAAGACCAGGCTGGGAAGCTAGGTAGGTTTCTCTGTATCCTTTTTTGACTACGGGTGGGTGGAGGATATTTTACATGGCTTTGCTACGTGACATCTATTTAACAGGAAGGCTGCTGGCTGTGCCGGCAAATGCTGTCTTCCCTGTGAAATCCACATGGGCAAGGGAGGAAAGGAAAAAGCAAAAAGCTTTATCCTTTTCTCCAAGCGGTCATGGAAAAATAATTCTCTACAGAAGAAAAGTGTATTTTGAGCTCGTGTTTGTCAGCAGAAGGAGCTGACCATACAATGAAGCTGGCAAGTTCATTAAAATTCTTTGTGGATAATATATTTCTTGTGCGTAGTGGCTAGGTTTCCTTGACTTTTTCTGCTTCCTCAGAAAATGCTTTGCTGAAAACATATTGGATTAGGAATTTTTTTTTTTTTGTGCCTACCTCCTCCTGTCATCCAGCCCGCTCCCCGCTGATTGTCAGGTGGTTGTGATAGGAGTTAATCTGGGCCTGTTTTCATACGGCAGATCTGCTCATTCACCTCTCAGACCTCTGAAGGCTTGCACTCAGATCAAGGTCTGATCCAAAACTGGAAAAGGATTGCTTTTTGGGTGCTTTGTACAGCACCATGTAATCTCAGCTTGGTATATTTTTAGAGATGGGCAGGACCTACTGAAGTGTGGTGAATCTCCAGTTGCTGTTCAACCTTACGGTGAATGGACTTCACCACGCAGCCCTTTACAGGCAAACCATAAACCAAACTGCAAGCTGCCTCCAAAGGACAGCAAAGCTCATCCTCATGAGCAAAGCTACATCCAGACTTGGATAATCTCCCAGAATGTTTTGGTCTTTGCACTCTTGAACACGATTACTTCATGCGTCTGGTTTTCTGCAATTCAAATGCTAGTCTACCTCCGACTTGATTCAGACTGACAAAGCCCCTGCTGGTCTTTTTTGTTTTAAACCCAAAACATACATTTCTAGTGAATTTTAGTTTCCAGTATTGTTTCATTTTCTGTTGTACTCCAGTTGTCAGTCACAGAAGCTAAGCAGTCTCCAATATATGTGAAATGTATTAGCAAAGTTCTGCATTAACTTCGCTGTACGTGGGAAAACACTGTTCTTTCTGGGTCTTTCTAAATACCGCCGTTCCTCCCCCCACCCTTTCCTGTCTTGTCACAGCTTGGCAATTAGTTCTTCAGGAGTTACTGTTGTTTCCTAATGTCTTCGCAATAGAAGAAGTTTCATGCCAAATGTAGCGTAGACACAGTTCTTGAAAATCTGCGCCTGAAGCTACCTGTGGAACAGCAGATTACTTTTCCATAACTACCTTCGCAAAAGAAAACCAAATGTCCCACTTCAAGCCTTCCTGTCTTTTACTGGTTTTTTAATTGAATAGATTTTGCTGTAGATTTGTATTGATTTACTGCTTTAATACTAGTCCTGTTAATGTCACATCCTGCACCAGAACAGAATGTGTCTGCCTGGTTGCAAAGAGGTGCCGCTGACAAAGAACAAATTGAACTAGATCGTTGACACAGATGCAGATTATAGTGTTTCCCTTTTCCTCATTGGCAAAAAATTCAGATTCACTCAGTAAAAATGGTCGTACTTGTCTATCCAGATTTTATTCATGCTGAGGTTTGTGCAGAAGAATACTTACAGAGGACAAACCATCTTTTTCAGCAGATTTTTTGTTTCTTTCTCTTAGTTACGTTTTACTATATTTCATAGTAAATAAGATCCTCCCTCATCGTAACTAATTGCTGTAAATGCTCCTCTCTATCCACATGGTAAACTGAGGCACAACCTCGTGAAAAGTTGCCCCCGTGAATCATTAGCAGTAAGTGACAGTAGACCCAGATCCTCCATACTTTCTTCCAGTCATCCTTGAGAGCTGCCTATGAAATGAGAATCGCTTCATGAATTCAGTAAATGAACTGAACAGAGAGGGATGGTGGGCTCTTACACGTACTCCTGCAGATGCAGGGAGGTTTTTTAGTGCAAAAGGCATTGTTCTCAGCAGAGGCATGCTGAGGAGTATTCACATCGCTGGTCTTTAAAACAGGAGCTCCCAGGCCTAAAGGCCTTTTGTATGTGATTGTGCTGTTTACCAAGTTGCTTGTAAATCTTGAAAGAGAGATAAAACATGAGCCTTTCAGAATACTTCCATTCATTACATCATGTAAAGCAGCCTGAAAACAAAGAATCTTTTAATTTCTTGATGCATTCTCTACTTGTGGGGTGTTGAGGGATGCAATGGACATAGCTAAGACAGAGCTGTCCAACAGATGGGTAAGTAGGCAGCAGTTTATCCTGGTTAACTAACGAGCCAAGTGTTTGTACAGAGGCGACGTTAGACTGGGTAAATCCGTGGTGCCCTTTCCTTCACTGTAAGAAATCTGCCTGTCCTCTGCCTGATGGGCTGGGCCTAGTGCCGTACTTAAAGCAATTTTGCCCCGTGCAGAAAATACCCAGATGACCCATGTGAAGCAAAATCACCAGCAGCCTGTTGACATCAGAAGTGTCCCAATGTCCTGCAAATCCCTCTCTTCCCCCTGCCCCCCAAATGCAAACCCAACCATAAACATTGTGAAGAAAATAGGGAAAAAAAGCCACATTCCTTTTCTGAATGAGTGTTGTGAGGATTCCCCTTCAGCAAGGACGAAAGAAATAAAAACTCAAGGCAATGAAAATGTAGGTCTCTGTTCAACTTTAATCTTGCATTTATGCTTGCTTCTCAAAAGTTTTTCAGTTAGCTAAAAATACAGTTAAAGTCTTAATCATTCCTCTAAACTTAAGAAGGTCGATTTGCTTTCTCAAGTGTTTGTTTAAGCTTATATTATTGATTGTTAAATATGAAAATAATTTTTCACCCTGCTTTTTCTCCTTTGGTGAGCTGTGCTTAGTCTCACTGCCATGACTTTTCTGAAAATGGCTGTATAGCTGTAGCAAAGTCACCTCTGCAAACATTGCCCTAAAGAAAAAATACAAGTCTGCTAATATGAAATCCTATTTTGGTGTAGCCAAAATCTAAAATTCTAAAGGAAGCTGTAACATGTTACACGGCAATAGCCAAAGAAAACAGTTATGTCTGTCTTCAGAGAAAGGACTGGAATAATATAAGGAAATCCCATTTCCCAATATATTGAGCTTTTCTGTAAGTAATTGGGTAAGATCTGAAGAAATCAGTTCAAATCAAAATCTTCTTGGAAAAACTATGAATCTTAACCATATGTGAATATTTTGCAGATAGGTTATTATAAAAAAAAAAAAGGGAAAAAAAGAAAAAAAGAATAATCATACAGAAATGTTCATACTGAAATGTTCAAACTGAAATTTAAAACCTTCTAAGATGTGATGCGGGAAAAAGCCATTTCTTGAGCCATCCCATTGTATTATGCAAAGTCTCATGCTTCAAATGCAGCCCTCCAAAGTGAGGGAATTTCCACAGATGTGCAACTGGTTTACGTGGTTGAGCTTCCCTTTTTCTTGCTGGCACATCATATCAGCCATGGGCATCCCAGTGCAGGATGCTGTTCTAGGCTGAATAAATAGGCTTAATAGAGAAACCTGAAATCCAGAATCGTTAGATTAGATTAAAGGAATCCACTACCCTTACCTAAAAATTAACTTTAGATATTCTGAAGGAAGAAGGGGGGAAAACTGTGTTAGTACAGAAGAAATTTGTCACGTATCCTTCACTAGCCAGGATGACCTAGATGTTGCTCAATTATGTGTGAGCATTTTTTCTTTGCTCTGTATTGTACCTTCATGTAGGACAATGTAGGACGGTAAGAATTACTCCATGTGTTACCATCTTCCTGATTTGCAGCGTTGAATGTAAACATACTCCAAACAAAACCCTCCAGAGGCACTTAGGGACAGACTCCTCTTGAAGGTCCTCCGTATAGCTTGTAAAGTGTCCTTCCAGTGTTGTGTTAAAACTACAGGCTTGCAGAGAATCCATCTTAATGTTTTCTTTAAGTGGTTTTTTTAGATTAGAATCTTCATAGCTTTATCTCACAGTTCCTTCGAATGATTTAGTGCAATGAATTTCATTTTATATAAGAGCAGCAACAGAAGTCCTTGGTTAGTGTCTGGAGGAGGAAAAGGTTAAATTCTGTATTCAGATATGATTCGTGAGTTGGTAGTTAGAGAGAATACTCAATACAAAAAGCCAACAACAGCAACAACAACAAAAAAACCCTCCAAAAAGGCCAGAACCTTGAATGAGGTGAGAAGCGTTCATTGGAAAAGAGAACTCAGGATGTACGTAAGGATCAGGACCATCATTAAAACCTTAGTGGTAGGCAGGAGGATGCTGGCACTGGACCAGTACACCTTTCGTTCGTTCAGAAACTGAACAGGCCGGAAATTTTCAGCCATGTACGTTGTTGAGTTCTTCCCATCAAAGTAAACTGTTGAGAATTGAGAAATCTGCAGACATTGAAGAAAGAATAGATCATTAAATTGTTTTTCCACAGAACACTGGAAATTGTGATATTACAAATCTGCAGCGCCTTACTCTGCGGCATTGTTTTGAACTGTATGGATGCGTTAAACCTTGCAGGAAACAATGTGATGGAGGCTACTGCCAGAGGTCACCAACAGGAGGAAATCGTGGGGACTTCCTTTCTGTGGGAGCCAAATGCTTTGTCCAGCTCAAGGACCTGGTTACACCAGTCCTCTTGACGCACACGCTCCTGTCCTTGTCCATCACGTCACAGTGACACACAGTAAGAGGACTAGCAGTTCTTTCTTCACTTCAGATTTCTAACTGCTTCAGCAAGAAGCTGGCCCAGAGCAAGCAGGTGCTCGCTCTTGCGTACTGTGCTATGTTCGGCTGAGCATTGCCCTGTGACTGAAGTGGAGCGTGTTCAGAGAAGGGCAACAAAGCTGGGGAAGGGTCTGGAGCACAGGGCTGATGGGGAGCGGCTGAGGGAACTGAGGGTGTTCAGCCTGGAGAAGAGGAGGCTGAGGGGAGACCTGATCGCTCCCTACAACTGCCTGACAGGAGGGGGTAGTGAGGTGGGGGCTGGTCTCTTCTCCCATGTAGTTAGCGATAGGACGAGAGGAAATGGGCTCAAGCTGCGCCAGGGGAGGTTTAGATTGGACATTAGGAAAAATTTCTTCATGGAAAGGGTAGTCAAGCATTGGAACAGGCTGCCCAGAGAGGTGGTGGAGTCACCATCCCTGGAGGTGTTCAAAAAACGGGCAGACGTGGCACTTGGGGACATGGTTCAGTGGGCATGGGGGTGTTGGGTTAATGATTGGACTGATGATCTTAGAGCTCCTTTCCAACCTTAATGATTCCCAGTTTTTACTTTCATTATAAATAATCCAGCCAGCAAGCCAGGAAACATGAAATTGCTACTCTCCCCTTAACTGGTTTAGTGGTGGACTTGGTAATGTTAGGTTAATGGTTGGACTGGGTGATCTTAAAGGTCTTTTCCAACCTAAACGATTCTATGATTCTATGATTATGAGTACACTGCAGGTAAGGAACAAAAACACAGACACTGGCTGTCGGCCAGGCCGTGCTGGCTAGTAGTGTTGCTGAGATTCCACTCCAGGACATCTGCATTTTAAGCGTGTAGTCTGTCAGCTGAACAATCTGCATTTTAGAGGCACTCATGATTCAGTCTCCTGTTCCTCCCTGTAGGACAAAAATGGGTTGCTTAAAGCTGATGCTGATAGACTCAAAGTTTGGATTTTCAAGCATTCTGGTCTGGTATCCTAATACTGAGACAACAGGAGAAAAGCGGTGAAATCTGGGGATGAGCAGATGACTACAGTGGAAGTGCTGCTGACGAAGCGCTGAGCTAGGTGTTTACCTGTGTGGGTTTTTTGGCTTTCTTTTCACATTGTCGTATTTCCCCTTTCTTCTGTTTTCCTGCCATTTTTTGAGAGATGATTTAATAGGGTCAGAAACCCGGCACTAGGGACTACGTTTAGGCTAATGCCAAGCAAGTGTGTGTGTCACAGGAATAAAGCAGCGGAGCAGCTAACACGTTTGTGCTCAGTTGTGAGTGAGCAGGCTGCTGAAGGGGCAAAATATCCGTAAGCGGACCTGCCAGGCTATCCCTCTGCGACTTACCTGAGACATACTGAGTTCAATTGGCTTCTCAAATACTGTCCAGATGACACCCTCGTGGCAGTCGGGCGTGGTGAGGGAGCCCTCATACCGATAATAACTTTCAAGGTCTTCCTCAGGTGGGAGCAGAGAACTCAGCGGCAAAGGCTGCATCTGTGCTTTTTGCCCTAGACAAACCATGCAGAAAATAGCGCTCGTCACAAGCACGGCAGCAGGTATTGGTCACATTTGTCTTCAAATGTGGCTGCTGCCGGTGGCTATGGAAAGCCTCACCCCCACGCGCGCTTCCTGTGCCGCCCGGGGCGGCCGCACTGCGCTGCTCCTGAAATCCCTGACTGCCAGCTGCAGGATCCCACAGAGCACAAGTTACGCACCCCTCCTGCGTTAACGCTCTGCATGTTTTTCTTCTCGCTTCCCTTCCTCCTGCAGAAGCAGGAATGCTCATTCTGGGGCTGGGGGGTTTCTTCACTGCAAATGCGGAGAACTAGGTTTTCTCCCACCTGTGATGCTCAGAGTGCTGGACAAACTAACCTTTTGGCTTGCACTTTCAAGTAACAATCTCCACTGCAATTAGAACAGGATTGGACCATGAACCACCTGGTAGTATATGTGCTTGAAATACATATATGTCACATTTTGACCAACACAAGTCTCTTACCTTTGTATTTAATATTGTCCAATTCATTTATTAGACTTGCATAGTTTTTATTTTCTTCTTCAACCTGAAATGGAAATATTTTGATTCCAAATCATACATTTCTCAACAACTGGTTGCTTTAAATTCATTGTGAATAAACCAGAAAAGAACCACAAGACTAAAAGATAACAGCAAGCAGAATATAGGAAAGGGTAAAGTAACTAAGTGCTGGCACTGAATGCCTGCAGAAGATAGGGAGGCTTGGGCTACTGTAACGTTAACCCAATCGATCACTCAGCCAAATTGCTGATAGGTTTGAGATGGGCAATGAAAAATTTGGCTACCTACCTTTATAAAGAATGCTAACACAGCCACACCATCCGCACTTTTCTTTGCTTCTGTTATATCTGAAACGTCTTCTCTTATGTGGACAATATGAAGCTGTAACACAATAGTCAAGGCCAATTATTTGTTCATTTTCCGGAGTTCTTGAGTAAAAGCCGTGATCCACAAACTGTCTCACCTACCTCCATGGCCTGTTTTTCTCCATCTATGCTGTGCTCTGACCCAGGAAGGTATTGCTGCACACCTTGGACTCCCCAGTGCAAATGAAATTCTATCGCCTTGTATTTTCTTCCCAGACCACCACCTCCAATTTTAGGGGATGTGCTGAATGTTACTTTAACTGGGGAAAACAAATAAGTAGTTTAAAAATAAAAAAAAAACCAGACTATACATTAATAGTGTTTGAGAGTAGAGATGCATGTTCTTCAGATTCGAATTTATCCTAAAGTTCTGGCTTGGTTTTTCATACTGAGGGTTCCAGAAGTTCAACTCTGCAGAAGCTGAACTCTTACAAAATGCTAGCGGAGATTGATTTGAGGTGAAAGGGAGAAATATCATAGCCCACTTCCCAGCAATACGCAAGAGCATTTGGGCATCCCTCTATGGCACAGCACTTGGAGCTTCTGTTCCTGTTCCTACCTAGGATTTGCTCTGTGAACTTGAATGACTTGTGTACAGCCTGACTTGCTGGAGACCTGAGTTACCCATTACTTCAGCTGAATAAATAAAATAAATTTGATGACACTTGTTTCCCTTGTAAAATGGGGGAAAAGGACTGAGCACTACTTTGGATTGTTCTGGGGTAAGGGTTTTATAGACTTTTATGGCATCCATTGAAATATCCTTTGGAGTGTCATCAGTTAATTGCTTTTTGAAGAAAACAGGGTAATAGGCTGTCTTTCCTTGATTGCACTGCGGGCATTTGTAGGCATTTGTTCACTGCCATTATAACCCCAGGAGCCAGAGCTATTTCTACCTTTCAGAAGGCCCTATATTCCTTCCTTTTTTGGCTAGGACACCCTCAATCAAAGTATTCTTAAAAGTAAACTTGATCACAGTTTATTTGTTTTTTAAGCATCGTTTTCAGCTCCTATCGTCCGCACTGTAACGTTTGCTTTAGGCAGGGTTTAAAGATACTCTGTTGTAATTTAGAGTAGTGTTGCAACTTAAGCCTAAGCGTGTAAGTCATTATATCTATTTAGTGTGACACTTGATCTGTTGTTAACAGCAAAACAAAATTTTCTTAGGAGATATTTTTCTAGCTTTTCTATATTTCTAGATATTTTTCTGGAATCACCACCAATTCCCATGCGTGAGACATTTGGGATATATTTTTGAAATTTAATTATTAAGACCTCTACATGAAGCACAGTACTATTCTTTCCATAGGAAAGACTGTTTTGACCTGGATTATACTCCCTGAGATTTTATTTCTGTTCTGAATTCCAAATGAACTGGAAGCTTAAGTTGGTTTTGTTTATTTAGATCGTAGGAACTTTGAGACCCTGACCTTTGCTATCTGCACATCATGGAACATAATGACAGTATAATGTCATGTAGAGCTTCTAATTGCAGCTGTAATTTAAGCAATAACTGTTCCAGTGTTGAACTCACTGTAGCACACGAATTGGTTGCCCTCAGAAGGAAGAAATTTTTAAAGTTCAGATTAAAAACCTAATCCTTTGGCATGTCTGGGAAAGATGAAAATTCTGACCAATCCTTATGAATATTAATTTTTCTGTAAAAGATATTTCTATGCAGAGAGACTGTAATATGGACACTCTAGAATATCATTCTGTAATGAGAACGTCATTAACCCATATACCAGTGAAAAGGCAAAACATGTCTTTTTCTTATGGTCTCTCAAAATACTGATATTTTAAACTAGAATCTCTGGCTGTGAAAATCGACCCAGCTGCCTACCTTCATACCTTTCCATTTTAAGTTAGGAAAATATTTGCCACTTCCAACTTTCCATTTTAGGGATTTGGCAGCTAAAACAATCCAACTAAGATTTTAAGAACACCTATAGATAATTTAAAAATTAAAAAAGGACAACAGATTTATTTTTAAAGTTAATTTAGCGTAATATTGTTGAAGCATCATCATTAGGATTGCTTTTAGTGAAGCAAATGGAGGAAGTGAAACAGTGCTCAATTACTATTCACTGATTTACTGTGTACTGATTTGCTCTTCACTGATTCACTGTTTACTGAATCACTAAGTAGCTGATGAACAAGCTTACATTAGATTACTTCTGTGTGCAGAGAAAATAAGTTGAAATCTGAGATTTCAGCCCACGATTTAAAGAACTAGTAAGTCTGCAAGCCACTGGTTGAATGACTTTCCCAGATTATGTTCTTCTTCAGCAGAATTCTTCTTTGTGCAGAAGCGAGAGTCAGAAAGGGCAAGCCCAGAAATGAAGGGTATAGGAGCATTCAGCAGAAGTTATATACCTCTGCCAAAACTGTTGTCTTAAACCCCTATACTCGCCTGCCTCCTAGTCCTAGAGGTTCCCTGGACATCTCGAGTTCTGTTTCTGCATATGCACAGAACCAATTTCTGCTGAGACACTCAAGAACCATGTCCAGGATCCAAAACCCAGATAATTCCCACAAACTTCCCAGAAGACTTTGGTTCAGACAGTTTCGCTTCTGAAATATCAGGGTGCTATCTTATTTTTGCTTGCTTGCTTTTAAGTAGCAGTAGTGATATCTAACACCTTGCCTAGGACATGGAAGAAGTGAAGGGGTGGTTCCAAGTGAAAGCACAAGTAAATCCCATAATAACAGCAATAATTAGGCAGTACTTGCCTGTATGTCCATTATTTTCTATGTTCCATTTTGAAGATCCCTTCACATCATATCCTTCAAAACTCAGTGGCTTAAGGTTCTTGTCATAAACGACATTTTTGGTGACAATATTGATAGGTGACTGTTTGTTTCCTTTGCAGGTGACATCTATTAGATACCATCGTCGAGGATCTGTTTGAGGATGAAGAAAAGAATTTGTTTCTGTAGACCGCAAATCCTTGATAAAGCCAAACCACCAAGCAGTCAATAGATTTTTGCTTGTGAAATTGGAGACATCTTTGAAGAGAAGGTCTTTGGATGTTGGAATTTAATACAGGAACTTTCTTAGCATATTTTTTTGTAGTTTTAAAAATATTAATATGTGTCAAGAATGTTCTGTTAAGCTTAATAGGAAAATATGCGCGTGTAAATGGGTGTAAAATAGAAAGTGAACTACCACTGAGGCTGGCTGAACTATAGAAAATACAGAAGCTTGGAAACTATAACAAAAACCCCAAAGGAAGTGGTGGTGGTGCTGGTGGCAGTGCTGGGTGTGACATGCTGTTCCTGGCACAGGCAGTTCCAGGGAGGGCTGGGCGGGAGCCGGGGATGGGCAAGGGTGCAGGCAGCCTGGGATGATACTGCTGATAAAACTTTAAAAGGTGCACTTGTAGGTAGAACATTAGGATTTTTGATAACTGTCCTGAAGAATTTAAACAGCTGTCTATACCCAGCTTGCTGGGATGATTACCTCTGGGGCACATGTAGAGTTATTTTTATATTTGTAGCATTATCCTTGGTTGAAACAGAATGAAGAGTTAGAACAAACACTGGTATCTTCAAAATACCCTTCTTTAGGTATCGTGTTTAGCGCTTACGTTTGCATTTAACATGACCATGCAGCATTAAATGCTGAGTTATGTGAATTTTTGCATTATTTCTATAAAAAGGACCTTTACAAAACAGAAGAATCCAAACACTAATGTGACTGGAAAAATAAATTAGTTAGCGGTACCTTCACAGTGTGACTGTTCATACTTCTGTGACTGATAGCACCAATGGCCTCCAACTAAAAGGAAAAAAAAAAAATCAGATATTGAAAATCAGATGAATGAAAAGCTATACAAATTGTCCCCCCAAAAAGCAGGTGTGAAATGGATTCGCAACTTGTGATCCTCAGCGAGTGATAACTGGGCACACAGTTTTGTCAACTTCTTGGTTTTGTCTGCCTGATTTCATTGGAGTAAGATGTTTCATTTCTGAAATATATAAACAACAGAGGCTGCTAAGAGGTGAGTGCTGTGGCTGTGAGGTGTGGAGCACACCAGCCAACAAGTCTAGCTGGGTTCCAATATCAAATAATTCAGAAGAGAGCATAAAAATCCTGCAGTAGGCGGCTCTGTCTCTCTCTAGATCTCTTCCTGGTCCTGAATGAATCAGTTTACACCAGTTCATCTTCCTTCCAAAAGCTGCGCTAACATGAAATAGAAGAACTCTGGATGGGTTGCACTTCTAAATAATTCAGTTTTGAAACTTTGGCTTCAGCAACTTCTTGAGGCAAAAGTTCCACATCTGAATATATGTAGTGTTAAAATAAATTTCCTTTCATCAGTTCTGTACTTGCCATCCTTTCATATACTTGTAAATTCACTGCAAGATGACTTACCTCACTCCGTTCCAGGAACTAGTTTAAAGATTACTTGGTGCAATAAGGAATTTTAAGAAATGAAGGATCTCATTTACCAAAAGACATGAAGAATTTTTATTCTAACTCAGCTGTGATCCCACAATTTTCAATAGAACATCTTAATCTTACTTTTTCATTGTCAGAAGAAATGTGAAATTCAGAGGAAGAGAGCTGATTTAATTTAAGTACGTATTGATCTAGTCGGGAAAGCGCTGTTCTGTTTATCGCAGCATGCTTCAGTGGCTGTTTATGATGGTTATAAAGCTTTAACAGCAATAGTTCTCTTTGGTTTTTTAACTTTAATCAAAACCAATTCAAAACCTCTTATAATCATGATTAATACTACAGTTTCTGTTTGCCTATGATTATAGACATATATTAAATTATAGACATTTGAATAAATGGCTAATCAAGTTTTAGGGATTATTATGGAGAAGTCCTGTCATTAGATTGTTAATTACCCTAATTTGTGGTCTTTTATAACACATCTGCTGGAAGGCTCATAACTGCTTTTAACACCTTTACCTTTGTATCAGTAGCAGACCAATACCGTCCGCCTATTAAGTATTTAGAATAAGTTATAAATAGAACCTTGATATAAAATGTGGCTAGCTATAACTACAGAGGGAGACTTGGATGAGCTTGTGGCAATTAATATAGTCTTGAAAAAATTATACCGTCTTTGTTCATCCCTCACAAATTTAAATTAATGCTGAAAACTATAAATAATGTTGACTCACTTTCTAGTTTAGCAAATGGTTAGTAATATTGAGAAGAGAAGTAAACAACATTGCTACATTTCTATTCTAAGAACCGTAGTGATTCCTACATTGTTGTTCCACTGATATTTTGTAATTATAAGAAAATCAGTTTCAACAACGTTTTATTTTGACACACTTCTAAACATTCACAGACCATAGCTTTAGGACTTGCCATTTCTAAAATTGATTGTTGCACTTTTTTCAGGCCTGTGTACACAAGACAGCGGCCAGACCTCCATCAGCAGCGCTGAGCAATTTCCCATCTCCACCGGGAAACCGCAGAATCAGAAGTTCCAAGCACAGAATGTCACCAAGTGCCTTAATCAATATTTTAATCAATAAATGCCTAGCAAACACCAGGTAAGCCAATCTTCACAATGCTTGATCATGTTTCATATGTGTTAGTGTTTGCATGGATGAATGACTGCAGACATATTTTTGGCAACTACTCTAGCTCAGTGGTCAGTACATGCTTTAACAGTGGCTGCACCAGCACCCTGGGATTGGGAGTGCTCTTTCTTTGCAAGTTATGTGTGCATGAACCTTCAGGAGAAAAAATGCTGCACTGCGGGAATAACCTGGACACAAGTGTTCCAAGGTGGTAGCGTCTATGCGGCATGAGATGATCGTTACCTGCAAAGATTTGGTCTCAAACTCTTTGGGATGTGAGTTAAACCAGAGAGGAAATTTGTCAGGTGAGAAATCAAGGTCGGTTTAGGTATTCTGGTCTGTTTACTGTAAATTCTTGGAACAAGGTCTACTATTCTGGGTTTGTATAGTACCTTGCACAATGGGAGCGTGATCATGAGTTAGACATAAAAGCGTTACTGTAATGCAAATCAAATTTTACGTGAATCATCAATATGATTCACAATTCCAAGTAAATGCAGTAATTCATTGTTCTTTGGGTACAAGGTTGTGGAGCTTTTAGACCATGACCATAGAACCATGAAAATCAAAGATGACTGCAAAGATGACTGCAGAGAACACTGAGGGAAGGTGAATATCACCAAATCATATTGTGGGTGGTCCTGATACAGCGTCTCTGTATCAGAGGAGTGAAATGGAAGGGGGCTTTTTTTTATGGAGCCTTTTATTGCTGAGTCAGAGTCCAACCCTTCTCAAACAAAGCAACCACTGACTTTTTACCAGCTGAGAGGTGTTTGGCAAGTTCTCTCAAATAAGCTTGTGGGTTTCAATCACGTCTTATTAGATTGACACATGAGCACGCTAAAAATCTTTCAGCCTGCACATCAAGATGATGGGGAGAAAAAGTTTAAAGAATTAAACTTAAAAAATATCCAGCCTTCAGGTGGCTACTGCTGCCTCACATCCAGCACTCATGAGTATTCTTCCCTCCTTCTGTTGAATGCAACGTACACCAAATAATTAGCGTCTAATTTTTGCAGGCTTTCTGCAAAATTCCTCATGTCTACAAACTAACAAAGGATTAGTGTTTTTCTCTCAAGTACTTATCACAGTTGTGGTTTACAAAGTTGGATGGCATCAGTGAAGTAAAACAGGATATACATTCAGCAATTCATAAGAAAATGTCCTTAAAGCTGTTAAACCTTAAACAATGAGCTAATTAAACATTGCAGAATGCCTAAGCAAACAATGAATTAATGTTTATTGTGAATTAGATTTTTTTTTTTTGTTGTTGGCGGTAATGTAACATTAGAGAACAGGCTCTTTTGTGTAGATACTGCTCAGGAGGAACAAAACTGCCATACCCTGGCTCACTTACAAGGAAAATTTGCATTTGGATTTTATCTGAGTTAGGTGTGATTCCTCCCTACGTATAGGGACCTTGCATTTACAATGGTCCTTTTTTCCTCCTGGGCTTTAGGGCTTTATTTCTGAAGCAAGAAGGAAAGATACTTGTCACATCCAGTCAGTTGTCTGTGGTCTTAGGCATGATTATGCCCTAAGGTATGTTGTCTAGTCTAGTTATAATTGTCTGAGTGGCTCCTGCCACTTCCCTTAGGAGACTTTTCCACAGTCTATTAGCCTTCACTGTCAGGAAATGTTTCCTGTTTAATAGCTTACATTTTCCACTTGCTTATCTGCATCCCATCACTCCTAGAAATATCACTGAACCACCCTAAACAATTCTCTTCCCTCCCTGGTGTTTACAGCATTAAATAGTTCCTTCATAGTCTGCAATTCCTGTTCTTGCTTCATCCATCTTTTGTCCCATCTTTTGACAACGTGCCCTTCACCTTGCCACCATTTCCACTTCAAAGTCTCTCGTCTCTCTTTCTCCGAAGCCCCTTTCTTACAGGGACTCGGTACACAGCGGATCCCATCCTGCAGTCCTCTCACCTGACTGCTCTTTCAATCAAACCTCAGCTCCCCCATTCTCTTTCCTGTTGTTTATTTTATTGCCCAGAAAAAATGCAGCAGAAGATGGCGGAGTTTTTTGGTGTTTTGGGGTCTTTTGTTTGTTTTTGTAGTTGAGGTGCTGAAGCCATTGCTGTGATAGGAGCAGCCCTGGAGGGTTTCATCGCTTACCTTGCTGGTACACATGAGTTAAGCCATGAGCATCCACACTTTGCTCAGGGTAGTATTAGATACTAGCCAGGATTTCCCAAAGCTCCTTGCCTAATTGGCATCAAATAGACACTTTTGCATTGTTGTCACCGTGGGAAGTAATATAATTCAGTATACATATACACCTGGACTTAGAATTGCTATATTATCAACTATATCTGGCTCTTACATTGTATTACAGATTCTTGATTTAAGTGGCGATGCACCATGTCGTAGCTGTCACCTTGACTTTAGTGGGTTTTAATTTAGAGTAGGGCTGAAGTGGGCTGAAGGCCTCCTCTTCCTTCACAAAGTTCAAGACAGTTAAATTTAGGGAGTCTCTCTTGGCAAGTAAGCAGTCCTACTTATCTCTGTTTCTTCCTTGTCAAATTTACAACTGGTTTCCTGACCAAAGCTGTTTCTTGGCACCAGACTAGCTGGAAAACAATACAATTACATATTGTTTTCATTTCATTGTAAATGTTTTCAATTGTTTTAGCTATCAAGCCTAGCTTGGAAACTTGAGGCAAAAAAATTCCTTCAGCTGAGAACTCCCTCCTCTGTTCACTTACGCAGCTGGACGAAGGACAGCGCTTCTGGCTGGAAGCCAGGGTGTTAGCAGTACTATTGTGCGATCTAGGAAAAGACCCTTAAGCTCTTTGGACCATGGTCAGATTGCCTGAATTCCATAGAAGTTCCTAAATCTACTTTGTTCTGCTTGTTCCCTGCTTACTGCCCTACTTGGACCTGCTGAGCTGCTGCTTGGAAGCCCGCATCTCCTCTGACTCAGTGCCGTGAGGCAGGTGGTGTTCAGGCTAGCTGAAAATCGCCCTTTTAATTTGTCCATCTGCACAAAGGAGTTACTAAAACAGGTTTTGTCCTTCTGGGTAAAGTGGTCGGAAATCTGTTAATTTTATGTGTTGATGGTTAGCTGTTTTATTAACTATATTTAATCTCTTGAAGTGTGAATGACCTTTATGCTGCTAACAGCCTGAAGTACTGAGACAGTAAGAATACCCTCTGTTGCTTTTTAGTTAAAATCCCTTCTCTTTCACTGACTGACTCCTTTGTCCCTTTAGATCTCTCGTCGCCCTCTTTCAGCCATGTCCTCGCTAACAATTTGTTGTTTTGAGACACGCAGCTGATAGTACTCCCGCTGCACTGCTGCTTTTCAGAAAGCCCAGGCTGCCCAGAATGTCATAGTTCTCATTACTGCTCTGTTGTCCACCCGTTTCAAATCCAGCCCTAAAAATCTGTTGTAACCGCCAGCTTTGCAGCAGAGTGAAGGCTGGCCTTTTCTATGAAAATGGCAAAAGCCAGTTTTGCATGCGGTATATTTTTAGCTTTGGTTTGTGTTGGGCTCGTTCTATTTTTAGCTTGCTTTGTAAAACTTCTTATCTTCAGTACAAAAGACAAAGCAACTTAAAAGCAAGTGGAATCTAAGTCTGTCTTTCTAATTAATGAGATTGCTGAACACAAACTGCACATACATGAGTCTATTTATACGTTCTTAAGTATTACACATCCTCAGGAAGTCCTGATCAACTGCTTTGACAGGCAAAATCAGTTCCAAATGTTTGCTTCTAGATTTGTGTATCTCTAACCATGTAAAAACAAATGTTTGTGATCGTTCATCTCTCTTCTATTCACTTTTACCTGGAAATTTTATTTTTCATAATGATGTACATCTGTATGTACGTACATTCCAAGATATTATGGGCAGTTAGCCTTGAAAATAAGATTTATTGTAGTAGTGAAGCATTACAAGTAACCACATCTGATCTGAGCACAGTGTTTATAATTTGCACGTGTATACATAAATCACATGCTCAATGAGGTCTCTGTAACACATATAAACTAAAGGAAAAATCTAAAGAGACCAGAGGATTCTAGATATGCCCTATAAACACTTGCAAACTACTTCCTTTGTGTCAGAGAGTGAGGAAACTGGTTTTAGCTGTGACCTGTGATACTGTTGTAGCCTCTGTCATATATATGTGTCCTCTTAAATTTGCTGTACCAAAGGAGGAAGCTGGCCTTTAACAAAAAATGAGTATCCAGGACTAAGGTGATTTGCTTCTGCAGGGTATTTTGCTTTGCTTTGTTTACAACAGAGGCAGTGTCAAATACAATTCAGAAATCCTTTTTTTTTAGTACTTTTAAAATTTAACTCGAACAAATTACTTTGTGGCTTTACTGTCCTTTTGTAATCTTTTGTGCTGGGTTTATGACGACCGATCCTATGGCTAGAAATGTGACTAAAAATCTAATAACAGACCGTTAGATATATTCTGTAGCATAACAAAGCATCCTCTGCAATGCCACAAACAGGGCAAAAAGCCTATTTGCATGGAGACAGACACCTACCTGAGGAACTGGACTTTGCAGCACGTCTTGAAGACCTACAGGTTTGTGCTGGTTGTTTGGACAGCTAAGAGAAAGGCGTTTCGCAGCAGCGCCTGTCTCTGAAACTGCTTTTCTGCTTCCAGGCTTCAAAATCTAATTGTAAGGGCTAGAAGAAATCGTGACTCCGGCTTTCTTAAGTATCACAGTGCACAGCTTGCAGCATATAAGGGACATTGCAATTCTTATGCTGATACCTTTTGCTATAGGAGAAAGGAGAGTAATTCTTAAGCTGAAGTAACATCACTTGTCACCCACATATGGCTCCTATGTATGGCTTCTACCATGCTCCCTTCCTTCCCTCCAAGCTGAGGTGAAGAGCAGCGGGGAAGCACCCTGGCTTGGATGCCGGAGAAGGACGAGGTGATGCAGCACATTGCAGTTCTGCATGAGGTCAGCTAAACAGTGAGTTAAACCAAATTGATGACAAGGTAATGTACTCACGCTAGTCAGGCTGATGCTTAAATGGAGCATTAATAATGTGATTGGGTCCACTGCGTACGTGGAAAATTGCCCACTCATTGCATGTCACCAGAAACAGGCTGCAAACTAGCGAACAATGATTTTTGAGCATGGAGCTGTGATGCCCTTGGATGCATCAGCCTAGTAAAAAATCTGTCTGCTCAAGAACCTCGATGCCTAACAAGGCATCAAATAGATGTATGCTGCCTTAGGTGCAGCACAGGTAAAACAGAGCGGGATTCATCTCATCTGTGATATCAGTCATTCATCACTACCTGCTATATGCAATCACTCTTCAGCAGTTCAGAAGTCATGCATGGGGACCAGGGGCAGTTCTCGGATTCATCTGTGATGGAGACAGCAGAGGTGATCTTATAACGCTTACGTGTGTAATTCTTTAAGAGGAAGTCGGGATCTGCAGATGAATGTAGATTACAGCAAGGTATGACTGCAGAGTACATATCCTTGAATAACTTCACACATAGACTCATGTGAAGGGAATCAAGGCATTCCTGTTCTGACACAAATTTATCTGTTTGTGCAACACAGATGTATCTGGATGCTGCACCTGGCAGGCTACCAAAATGTAAGAAGTTAAAAACATTTCAAAGTTTATTCCATATATGACTCTAATACTGTCTTGTACCTGCCTTTCAGGAGCCTTACAGTGATACACAGTGTTGTTTCTTTGCCTGCTGGCCTTGGTTCTCTGCCCCGCAAAATGAAACAGGCTGATACAGCTAACAGAAGAGCCGCTTTCTGGCTCCACTGTCTCACCTGCTGCTCTGCCACAAGCGCTTTTCTGTCTTTTGCTGAATTTTAGGGTCAAAGAGAGAGTGAGAATGAAGTCGTTACAATGCCTTACCACTTTGTGCCTTTATCATAAGCTGTGGAAGGAAATAAGTGTACTCGGAGATTACAGGATTTGCATCCTTAGATATGCTGGTCAAGCAGTCTGTGTCCACTCTTCTCTCAGCCATAAACCCCCTCCAGTTGGAGCACCAAATATGACAGTGAATATGACAGCGGCTAAGCCTCTGCTCACCGTAACGGTCCCTCTGACAGAGTTCATTTGCTAAAATTTAATTGCAGGATCCACGTTCAATGGGAAAGTTCATTAGTAAAAAAAATTTCAGAGTTTCACAGGTATTAAGTACTAGGTGCTGCTACGGGTTCAGCACAGGCGTTAAAGCTAGAAAATTCTCTGGTGCCTGAAGCCTGCTTGTGCAGTTTACACAGCTGTATCGAGAGGGGAGAGCACGGAGCCGGGTCAGGGGGTATCTCTTGCTCTCAGTGCGCACTCAGCACCCTGACAAATGTGAGCTCTTGTTTCTTCCTGCACACAGTGACTCTGACAATGACGGCATACGCTGATATGTATGGATGATAGCAGGCAGACTCAGATAAGCCTTCAAATCTATTGTGGCAGTTTGAATGATTACAAGGAAGAAAGAGAAGGAAGCCCTAAGCAATGTATCCTGCAAAAGACCATAACTTGAGATCTAAAGTCTGTCTCCACTGAGACAGTCGAGGTAAGTACTTTGAGATAATGTCAGTGATAGCTTGTCAGTTCTATTGCCTCATTTGTTGGATTAGGTGGGTGGAGAGAGGAAAATTCAGGTTATCCATATTTCCTAAAGCACCTCTGCGTTACTGCCTAAAGCAGCTATGTCTTACTGCCTTTTCTGTGCGTTCTAGGTCTTATATTGCAGTTATTACTCTTTCTTAAACAACTGAAAATGCAACCTTTCATCCCAGAGTGTATCTAAGTGCACCAGCATCCCAATTTGCCAACTCTAAAATGGATTTGAAATACAAATATAAGTATGTGTGCAATCTATGCCATTAGATTTGGAAATGGAAGAAGTTAAAGCATCTCTTTTTATGCTGCTTACAGAGATATCAGGTATACTCTGTATTTGAAGGGCCTTGAGGAAACATCAGACTAAGAATTAATGCTGACAACATCAGTGGCAGCATGGTTATGTAAATTTTATGTTTGTGAGAGGTAAAAGTATGTAAGTAGAACTATAAAAAATTAGAGGAATCATGTTCTATCATGCATCAATCTTTTGGAGCACTAGAGCATGGACTGTGGGAGAATGTTTTGTCATGGCTGAGTCCTGGTCTGTGATAAAGAAAAAAGGTTAAAGCATGCTGGGGTTCATTCCATTCCTCTTAAAGAAAATTATTTTTCAGTAACACTTGGAGCTTGCTGTAACCCCACCACAAGGCTTCTAGATGGACGTATATTATGGTCTTCTACAATTGTTGTTCTCCAGATGGCACCAGGCTGAATCTACCATTAATAAATCCTCTCTCTCAAAAAGTTTGGAATATGCCGTTGGAACATTGCAAACATTTTGCCTCTCCTGCCTAATAGCAGTAGCAGAGGGTCACTGAGCTCTCAAAGGTGTCAAACAAGCCATTTGAGGTGCACCAGTGCAGCTGTCAATGGAATATGCGAACTGAGATCCATGTAAGTCAGTGGATGAGGTGCTGGACAGAGATTCAAGCTAGGTGGTTTCTCTTCCTGGTGCTGGTTGATCTCTGGGCAGGTGGCTGCACCAATGTGCCTCAGTTTCCCTTTTGTAGAATGGGGATAATGAAGCTTGCTTCTTTACAAAGCCCTGTAAGGACTATTGGTAATAATTTTAAAACATAGGTGCTATGATATTAAGGCAGGTCAAGGCTGAAAGCCATTTGAAAGATTAGCAATCAGACATATTGACTACTTAAGTACGGTGAATTATGAGGCTGCCCAGGTTAGAAAAATAGCCCTGATGGAGGTATGTTAAATGAGCTGATAAGTGGATATCACTCAAGCTAGTTCTGACCAGTGGTCAGATAGAAATTTAATCCTTATTTTTTTAAAAAAGATACCTTCCAGATATAACAAAAAATAATTTAGGCCGATTCTCAAATGTTGAGGTTTCTTGCAATGTTTAGCCTTTAACTTAGCATAATGTATCCTGTGAAGCTTCTACCTCAGGAAAAGGTTTGGAAAAGAAGGTAGGGGGGAGAGCAGGTTTCTTGTGTGTTAATGACCGTGTAGTTTGCCTCTACAATCAGGGAAGAAAGTGGAAATAATCATGGTTGGGAAAAAAAGGCACAAAAAATATTATATGCATTGCCTATCTTACTTCTGTCTGCTAAAGCACTAATTACTAACACTAATCTAATAAAGCCCAGAAGGGTTTTCTAAATAGTCTTTCAAGATCCTGTAATAAATCCCTTAATAGAGCAGTAAATTTAGCAAAGTGTTAATCAGTCAGTAATCGATATCAAGCAAACACTAGTTGTAGACTTTGGAAGAGCAAAGGTTCTTTGTGTTTCTGTTTACCTGTACCACACGCGGGAAGCCTCCGGAGGCAAAATACCTACAAAATACAGACTAAAGAAGAGGGATGGTATTTGACCTGTCAGGTAAATACCTGGAAAAGGCAAGCTACTGAGTCATGAATATGGAGAATGAATTAAGAACAGAGAAATAAAATGGGGGAACCCCCCCCATTTCCCCAGTGCTCAGGCTGTGCTCCTTAAGGCACTTTCTGAGCACCTCAGACCTCTGTTACTTTAAGTCTGCCAACTGAATCTTGATCTGCTTTAAAACCTCGTCCCTTTAATAGGCTCTTGGTGCAGTGCTTCCCTCTGATACCTCTGATAATACTGTATCTCAGATTTTTTCCTTAATGCAGTCTAGTCTATTTTAGTGCAAACAATAGACCCTTCATTACTATTAAGAACTGCAGTGTTTATCTTTAATTTTGAGGCTCTGTGCTGACATTTACATAGGAGAGGTGATTTATTCAATGTTATAGCATTGCTGATCTAATAGCAGCATAAAAATACCTTCTGCATTTTTCAATACTAATTATAGATCGCTATTTAATCCAGTCATCGTAAGTGCATAGTGTACTTATGTACATAGTGCACAGAGTGCAAAAATAGATGGAGCTGCTGGGCTAATGCAGCAAAGACATATTGTTCTTTCTTTCTCAGTGGGCAACCATAAGAAATTCCTCTTATAGCATAAATGGCAAAGCAATATGAGTAGAAAAATAAACCAAGCTATTTGAAGTATTAAGAAGTTTCCAGATAAAGAAATTATGGTTTAATTTTTAAAAATTTACATATATAATTAACTATAGAGATCAAGTCAAACCTCATTGATTTTTCTTGGAGGAGGAAGGCAACTAGAATCTCTAAAGGTGAAAAAAAAACCCAACCCCACAACCCCACTCATTCATTCATGAGAAAAGTCTATACTTGATACTTTACTACAAATAATAAAAGGCAGAGAAATAAATAAAATGTTCTCCATTTGTCATATAGAAGGATTAGAAAGTCTCTACCATATGTGCTGGTACTCAGAAACAATCATTAATAAAAGTAACCTTGGTACATGGGGTTAGAAAGAGCAGGCAAGGACTTACCTACTGCCTCTGTCTTGAGAATGTGCAGAGAGAACAGAACAAGGAACAGCAATTCCATTATCTATTTTAAATAGGCTCAGTGTTGAAACCAGAATTGATTAGACGTCTTAGTATGTGATCATATTTCTGCTCTCAGTTTTATACTGGAGTAAGTAGTCCTGGACAGACCTGAAAGCCATAGCCAGGAAGGTGAACTCCTCCCCTTTGTAATTTCTCCTGATTTGCCTAAATTTATTCACTTCTGCAAAATGCACAGCAAAAGGAATAAGGCTTTCTAGCACTAAGCAAGTAGCCTGTAGTGAATAACTGATACTTTGCAACCTATGCACGTTTAGTAACCTATTACTAAAATGCTACATTTTTATTTACTGGTAGCTTTTTTTGCTGACAGCCCATATGACATTTGACTAACTGTGACTGTGTGCATTAAGGTTAGTGTTTTGTTTCAAAAAACCCCAATGAAACAAACAAATCTTATCTCCTTCACACACCCCCATCCCTACCCTGTAACCCTCCAAACAGCTACTCCGGGTTGGAGTAGATTTGTGAGGCTGGCAAGCAGGACTTCTGCGTGCAGTAACAGGAAATGTTTATTAGGTAGCATACCAACACCTTACTTTAGCACTTAGTGAATTAACTGAGAGCACACCTTTTGTTTGTTTGTTTGTTTGGGGGGGGGGGTGTCCTTTTTTTTTTTTTAATAATACTTTTTCTTAACTTTCCTGCTTCCGGTGCTATAGTATAATATATGCAGATTTTTTTTTTCCTGTCCCCTTTGCTTTCCTATCTGAATGCTTTAATTCCCTGTGTCTGATTTAGTGGCAATTCAGGCTTTATGTTCAACAAACAGAGGTGTGTAGAGAAAAGCGGCACTACTACTTTTTGCTCTATAGTCTCTATTAGAGACACATTTTCATCTTTCCATTTGGGGCTGGATTTTGATACAGCTGAGGAAAACAGAAGAGGGAGCGCAATTTCTGCTCCCCCTTCCCCAAAGGGGGATGCAACCCACGTGCTGGGCTGGGTACAAGAAGAAGAGCAGGATGCTTGACCCAGTGCTCCTCCATGAAGGGGTGGACAGAGTGCAGTGGCGTTATACTGGCCGCACTGAGCAAGCCTAGTCATCCAGCAAGGTCTGAATTAAACAAAAAAAAGCAGCCAAGAAAGTGCTTCTTGCCTTTACCAACAGCTGCAGGCTCCCAGGTGAAGAGTATGGCCGTTCCGCTGTTCGTAGTAGGGTCGCACAGGATCAGGATCTGTAATAACAATGGGAAATCTGACAGCTGACTTATGAGTGGGTCTTTTATTCATAAAAAGGATGGCTATAAATAACATTCCAACAATGAAGATTTGCTGGGTAGTGTTTTTCCATCCAGGATTAGGTAGATTAAAGCATGAACAGATGATGATTTGCCTAGCACATGGTGCTAAGATAAATAGTTACTGCAGTGACAAGAACAATAAGGGAATTTGTTGCATTATTTAACTTCCTAGTTTGGCAGTCTCGGTGGAGCTATCTAAGCAAGGTGCATGCTGAGCACGTAGGGAGAAACGGGGGCGTGAACGTAGCGGTGTCAGGTGGTGTCAGCCTTCAAGGGCATCTACAAGACATTTTATTCTTGGGCATTTCTCTTCTTTTCTGGGGGCAGTCTTCAGTGGGGGAGCTGAACCAAAGCCCTTTGGGTTTTTTTCCTCTCTATTTGTGTTTAGTTCTCTGAAAGCTAAGAGCCTGCTAGAAACCCCCTGTTTAAGACTGAAAAATCTGAGGGTTAGAAAGTTTGATCTTGAAAGTCAGGATTCTTGGGTTTGGGTTTTGTCACGGTTTAACCCTAGCCAGCAGCTCAGCACCACGCAGCTGCTCACTCACTCCCCTGCCCCACTGGGACAGGGGAGAGAATTGGAGGAGTAAGAGTGAGAAACACTCCTGGGTTGAGATAAGGGCAGTTTAATAATTTAAATAAAATAAAGTAAAATAGTAGTAGTAATAATAACAATATAATAATATAATAATAATAGTAATAATAATATACAAAGCAAGTGATGCACAAAGCAGTTGCTCACCACCCACCAACCGATGCCCAGCCCATCCCTGAGCAGTGATTGCAGCCCCCCGGCCAACTCTCCCCAGTTTCTGTACCGAGCGTAACGCTGTATGGTATGGAATTTTTTGGGCAGTTTGGGTCAACTGGCCTGGCTGTGCCCCCTCCCAGCTTCTTGTGCCCCTGGCAGAGCATGGGAAGCTGCAAAGTCCTTGACTGATGTCAGCACTACTTAGCAACAAGTAAACCATCAGTGTGTTATCACCACTATTCTCATGCTAAATCCAAAACACAGCACTGTGCCAGCTACTAGGAAGAAAATTAACTCTGTTCCAGCTGAAACCAGGACAGGTTTGTTTGTTCGTTTGTTTGTTTTCTTTTGTCAACCATGCAGAGTGTCATTATTAAAGTAGTAATAAATTGCACTGCAGCCATGTTAACTAAGTCTTTATTTGTCCTAGAAAGCGAAGGCAGATGCAGGGGAAGACATTCCCTTTCCTTATAAAGTCTGTAATCTAAAAAAGCAGGGCAGACATCATGTGATCTCCATTTTTTTGTCTAAAGAAACTTACCTGACAGGTGCTTGGTTATCAGTTCTCAGTGTCATCTTTGCACCTAGGAATACTTTTTATAGGAATTGCACTGTAGGTGGGTTTTACATAAAGGCCTTCAGACATTGAACCTAAATAGGAGGATCTCGGTCAGAGAAGCTAAGAGACAAAGTTATGCAAGGATTCTGTTGCAGATCACCGAACTCAAGGCTAGTGTTTTCTGGCGCAATGATTGTAGTTGTGTCCATAGGATAGGTATCTATACATATACAAACAGGATAGGTAAGAACAGGAGGGAATATCAAAACCAGTGAAAACTGCACTCAGTTTGTGGCCTTGAGAGCCACAGCAGCAAAGATTTTGGAGATGTTCCCCCCGCCTGGTTTCTGAAATGCGTAAGACCCGGCGTTAGCCTGCTGCTAGCAAAAGGACTTCACAGGAATTTCGGAGGGGCTGACGTGACAGCTAATGAAGCTTGCATGCGTCTGAGCCAAATGATCCTACCATGTGCTGAAGGGAGGAAGTCCAGAGCTGCTCCTAAAACCGTCCAGCTGAATGGCTGCAGACCTCCCGTGTCCCAGCAGCGCAGGCAGGAGGGCATGAGAGCAGGCTGGGTCTGACTCCATGGTACAAATGCAGAAGAGTCCCAGTCAAAGCCAAGGCGGTGACACAGCTCTTTGTGCTGGGAGGCTGAGTTGTTGCTCTTAGAAGGAAGATCTAAGGCTTGTGAGGGTGAGGCTGACTTGAGTCCAAATCCTATTTGTAGATGAGCTGGCCTGGGAGGAATTGGCCCTGCAGTGGGAGAGGGAAGCACTCCCAAGAGACTTAAAACACAGATTAATTTCATGATTAGTGATTGGGAAACCTACCCTTCAGAGTGAGAGAACGCACTAGAGAACACATTTAGTTGTGTGTTGTAATTTTCTTCATTAGAGGTCACTCACCACTGAACAGGAAATCTGGAATTTCATAGCTGTTGGTGTATCAGAAACCTTAAGTCTTCACCTTTCACATGAAAATGCGGGCTGGCTGTGATTATTCTCCCTGAGTCTGCTCTGTTGGGAACCTTGTTCTAATACAAGGTCATTTCCACAGAATAGTTAGAAGCATTTGCAATGGCTCTTTATTTGGCCTTCTGCTCAGCTCTTACTATCTATTTTAGGTTGGGCCTGAGGATTAGA
This sequence comes from Pelecanus crispus, assembly GCF_030463565.1. Lineage (NCBI taxonomy): Eukaryota > Metazoa > Chordata > Aves > Pelecaniformes > Pelecanidae > Pelecanus > Pelecanus crispus. Next base: position 2,929,521 of record NC_134654.1, on the reverse strand, counting down.
CCCTCTATTATGTGATGGCATCGTTAGTAAAGCTGAACTTCTCTCCTTTTCCCAGTATTTATGTAAAGCACTGTTCTTTAGGTCTATTCTAATAGTCTTCATCTGGTGAGTGATGAAACACTATCGGTGTGCAACTCAACATTTCCTAGCATTCTGAAGAATTTGTGACTCTGAGCTGTGTATTTAGCTCTGTGTGATTACAAACTGTCTAGGTGCTTTGCCTGGTTTTGAAGCACACGCATTCCTGACCACTGCTTTCTTGTAACGAGAGTCCTCATTGTGCCTCTGTAGTTGTTTAGTTTAGAAGGAAGATGCCTTTTACGTGGACCGTTTCATGTCTAAAAGGATAAGATGCATTCTGGCTTCTTCACATATAAACTATCAGTGGAAGGTTTCATTTACCATACAGCCTTGGTTTCAGGTATTTATCAATGTTTGTCTCCCTTTAGACAGCATAATACAAGTTCCTCAAAGGTGAAAATAACATTTCTGGCAACTCAGAGAAACGTTCAGGCTCTGCATAGGCGGGGAGAGGGCCTGGTTTGGGGGGGGGGTATTCTTGCAACAAGCTGTCCTTGCCGTTATTTTGTGGCTTGTAGCTAACATAATGCTAAACAGCAGTCAGAGCCATTCAAGCCGGATGACTGTCTTCGCTTTAAGTTCCTGGTGAGGGCCATGAAAGCGTAGCTGGGACGTCGGATAGCTCAAAACCTGTGAGGCAAAAATTCCTCAAAGAGAGTGGGTGGAGGAGGAGCGGAGAGCTCTCTGTTTTGAAAACATCTCAGAAAAGTCTTGGAAGGAGATCATACGTTCCATTTGTGTCTTCCTCTCCAAAGAGGAAGACTTTAATCTGCATAAATTAAAACATAAATTGGATAAATTGGCTCCTTTCCTGACTGTTTCTTATTTGCAGGCTTCATGATGCCCATTGAAAGATGGAGCAGGTGGATATTGTTGTCTCAAGGCTTTGCTGAAGGTCATGGCAAGCAGGAACTGCTCTTCCTCAATACTTAGCCAAGCTGCATGTCACTTGCCATTTTTTGGCTCAGGTTGTGTGCTGTCGGCAGCTTGGTAAAGCGTGTAGTTGGAGTGCAGGGGCAAGCGAGGAGAAAGCTGAACCGTTGCATTTCACAACAAACAAGGTCTGGTGTTTCAAGAATGGGAGCAGGAATTGGATGTGAGTTCAGGGAGAACATGACAGGAGAGAAACCAGAACAGTAAAATCCCTTATCCTTTCAGTGCCTTGTTTTTCTCATGTGTATAGTATATATGCGTGTATGCGTCTTTGAAAGTAACACCAAGTCATCTGTAGCTTAATTGTGCTATGGAGTTCTTATTTTCATTACATGGATGTAGCTTTTCCTCCCATAGTTTCAGGCATAACTCAAGCTTCTTCGTGTGTTATCAACATATAGGACATAGAGAACTGCTGTTGCGTCACGCTGAGGTAAAAGTGTATGTTGTCCAAGGGTTACTGCACAGAAGTAAGACTCTCAGCTCCTGAACTTAATTTCCTGTTTTGAAATCAACTTTGGCATGCCACAGCTGGGGCCTGTTATTGTGAGAGCTGCTGAGCACTTGTGATTCCTGTTGAAGTCTGAGCGCTGCAGGTTATGGGCATTTCTGAAACTGCAAGCTCAGTCGCGTGAAGTTAGATTTTCCACAACAGCCACTTGAAATGAATGGTCATTAAAAATTCAGCCCGAAGCTTCTCATGTTTCTTTCTCAGTTTCTTCAACATGTTCAGTGATTATTGTCTTCTCCATAGGCATAATCGTCAGATAATTATTATTGAAATTTGAGATTCTATACAAAATAATGCCATTTCTTATGCCTGACAAATATCAAACAATAGCAATCTGGACATTCAGATAAAGAAATATAAAAACAACTATAGAACTAAAAAGTGTTGTAGAAGGTGAAATCTAGATAAATATAAATCGAAGGCTTGCCAACAGCATGGTACAGCCAGTGTTTAAAATGTTACCCTGAGATATAGGAGATTAGATCCAGTTCCCTCTGTAATGGACTTCTGAGTGATCTTAAGCAAACAATGTGATTGTTCTTTTTCCACTTGTAAAATGTAGATAATGCTCTTTCCTTGTAGCTCTGTTGTGAGCATAAGTACAAGCAAGATTGCAAAGTTCCCAGAATATGGCAGTATAAGAATCCCCTCGAATCGAGGTTGTTATATGTAGAGATTTGGCTATGTAGTAGCCCTCTGTCTCACACAATGCTTTCAATTCAAACTACTTTTCATCCGGTTTTGAGAGCTCCAACTTTATTACAGAGGGTTGGAATATACAAATCTGGGTTTTTCTGTATATTGAAGCCCACTAAGAAAGCAGTTTCCACAATAATATTGTCTTCTTTAATCTAGCAACATTATGCTATTTTTTATGCAATCATATTAGGTAAATAAGCTTACAAAGCTTTTGTGAAGAGCTATTTATACTACTTGATATTATTTTTAATTTCATTCTGATCTCATATGGTTTGGTGTTTCATGCTGGACCGCCAGATTTTCAAATTAGAGAAATTTCAAGTAGCATTTTCAGGAATATCTAGGGCACTTTGGAGTCCAGGTTCACGTATATACTCTTCTTAGCAACTAGGATATTTTTAAAGATGTTTTACTTTGTGGATAGCCTGCTGTTCACTGCAGCCCTCAGCCCTTCCCTCAGTTCACAGGCTATGGAAAACACAATCAGAAGGGAGCAGGAGCGCACGTGGCTTGGCCTGGTGTCCTCTGCCATTCCTGACGGATGTTCCCCTGTGCTGTACGTTACCTGCTGACATACTCGCTCTTATTAAAAGGACTTGCTGACTTGTGGTGCTGGCACTGACAGACAGGGTGACAGAAACAGTAGAGCCCTTGCTCAGCAGCAACCTCACACCAAAGGTGTGGTTGACAAGTCTGTACGAGGTAGATTATAGAACGCACAAAGAATGGTTTATCTGCGATGCTTTGAGAAGAATATTTTATAGGGTATTAATACACCAGCAGACTTGATTAATCAGTTCTCAGCCCTTATTTCTGTATAATCAGTCTTTGCACTTCCTTGTGACCATCTGCAATACCTATTACTTATTTGCATAAAGTATTTCTGGTCTGTAATAATTGTGCACTACAAATTGCACGCTAACCTGAGTATACCTCCATACCCTTCAACTTTAATAGAAAAAAGAAGCTACAGAATTTTCCTTGTTAAGCTCAACATTTTAGCACAAATTTCTTACGTTGTAAATTCTGGCAGAGCTATCGTATAGTTCACAGATTTACATTTCTAGAGCTGGAATTGCTGCTATAATGATCAGATGTCAGCACTGAATGTGGAAAACCCATCAACTTAACTGAGCTGCTTTGCAATATCATGGTATAAAATTGTTACTCATGCAAATTACAGTAAAAAATAAATTAAATTGGAACAACTTTGCAAGTATTTTGTTACTAATGCAAATTAATCCTTTGTTAGGATAACGGTAAATTATAAATTAAATTGGAATACCTTTGTAAGAAACATGGCTTTACCTGGATAATTTTGCTAAAGGAAAGCTGCTCAGTTGCAGATAGATGCCAGGTTGCAGCCAGAGCACGTTGGAGATTTCTCTGTACGTGAGCATTTTGAATAAAACGTGGGGTGACACAGAGGCGACCCACACTGCATTAGCAAACAAAAGCAGCCACTTCTGCATAGAAAAAATATCCATGGTGCTGTTCATATTGATGTACTGCTCACCTAAACTGCTCCGCTGCTTAAAATCCCCATATTCCCCACTGTATTGTTTGTTCCAGCAGTGCCCTCTGCTGCCTGCTAGCACTGAATGTCTGTCCAAACAGCTTTTTTTTCCCCAAGTCTCAAGTATTTTAAATCTAGTTCTCAAAAATCATTTACCTTTAAAAAGACAGAGAAAGAAAAGATATAATATTATGTTGTTTTATTAATGTACGAGTTACACATTAACTTCAAATAAGCAAACACAAAATATCCCGTAACAAAGGTGTGAGTATAGATGTCTGTCATTTTCCAGCTACATTCTCTCCAAGAATTAAGGTGGAAAAAATGGCATTTTCAGAACTGCTTAGGCATCTTAAGTCTCCAATCTACTAAAGGGTTAAGCCATTCTCCTGCATTTCCTTGTTTGAAGATTAAGTTAATTCAACAACTCATTAAATGCATCTCTTTTTTTTTTAGCTTGTAAAGCATCAGTACCTCTGATTTACACAAGAGAAAGAAAGGCCCAACAGCTCCAGCACAAGAAGGACATGGAGCTGTTGGAGCGGGTCCAGAGGAGGCCACAAAAATGATCCGAGGGCTGGAGCCCCTCTGCTCCGAGGCCAGGCTGGGGGAGTTGGGGTTGTTCAGCCTGGAGAAGATAAGGCTGCGAGGAGACCTTATTGCGGCCTTCCAGTGCTGAAAGGGGGCCTACAGGAAAGATGGGGGCAATCTTTTTAGCAAGGCCTGTTGTGACAGGACAAGGAGTAATGGTTTTAAACTAAAGAAGAATAGATTTAGACTGGATATAAGGAAGAAATTTTTTACAATGCAGGTGGTGAAGCACTGGCACAGGTTGCCCAGAGAGGCAGTGGAGGCCCCATCCCTAGAAACGTTCAAGGTCAGGTTGGACGGGGCTCTGAGCAACCGGATCTGGTTAAAGCTGTCCCTGCTCACTGCAGGGGGGTTGGGCTGGATGATCTCTAAAGGTCCCTTCCAACCCAAAGCATTCCATGATTCTATGAATTTCAGGTGTATTCTGACAACTTCTGAGTACTGCAGTACTTCATATGGAGATACTTCTGTGGGCCCAAGCACAAGAGCATCTGTGGAGACAAAGATTCTTACCTTTCTGGATGCCCTTTGAAGTGCTGCAGTTCATTGTACAGTTTTGCTTACAAGTTTGGGGTTCGTTCTGTAGATGTGACCCAGCCGTGCTTAGAAAAACAGCCACCGTTGGCTGCATCAATTTGTAATTGTAAGCAAGAGACAGTGAACAACTAGGTTGTGTTGTGTCTTGCTCAGTCTTGAGTGCTTTAGAAGTTTTGTGATGTCACTAGAGTTGATCTGAAATTAGGACTTACATCTGAAATTAGGACTAACATCCTCACTGACCTGGGGTCCAGGTTAGTGACACAATAGTGATGTTCTTCTTTGAGTCCCATCGGTCACATACTCCCCCCTCCAAAACCAAAAAATTCCTGCTCGCCATTTTCTGACTCTCTAATCCTTTATCCATCTAATTTATTTGTGAATTAAAGCTGAATTCGCATTCATTCCATTTTAGAAGACTTTTAAACCACTGATGTTATCATTCATCTTCACAAGAACTAGCCAGATTCTGCTCTTGATAAAGGTTGCTTTAAGCAAATCATCTGTATAGTATAGTAAATATGTTTTCCACTTTCGGCTATCCTAGCAACTTAAAGGTAATCAGCTATGTTCCGAGTTGGTAACCCAAATATTTAAAAACGCGAGTGGTTAAAGTTTAATCCACTGTCATGATGATGATGTGGCAATAGAAGCTGTGTGTCAGGATTCATTCTTCGCCTGGAGAACAAGGCGGCAGTAACGCTCATGTAGTATGGTCTCTTGCGGAATATGGGATGAGTAAAGCAGACCTCATTAACGGTTGAAAGTAGGATTTTTCCACCATGAATGGATACCCAAACTGCTCTGCTAACCACACTAAAATTTGGAGTCATTATTTAGTACTTGCACTGGGCATCCCTCAGCTGACCATTAACATAGCATCCGTGATCTTCAACTGCACAGTCATCTTCACCAGAATGGCGACAAAGGATCTGCACAAGCCTATCTCTATACTCTTCTGCAATTTGGCCTTTTCTGATCTCTTCACCAGCTTTTCTGGCTTTTGGATTTCAATGCTCTTCATCACCAATCCTGACATTACAATCTTTGGATCCAAGGATATGCTTGCACCTTATGCCTTATATACTATGTCTATTTTATCCACCATCTATAACTTGGTAAGCATTGGAGTTGAACGCTATCTGGCTGTGGCTGAAAGCATGAGGACAAGATTCAGGCTTGCTAGAAACCATTCCATAGCTGCAGTTTTAATTAACTGGGCCCTTGCTTTCTTTCTGGGCAGCCTGCCATTGATGGGGTGGAACTGCTTGCATATAGAGGAAAATCTCTCTGTCCTCTACAGTCCGTTTTGCGTCGACTACCTCATCTTCATCGCCATTCCCAATGTTGTGGTGGCTTTTATTATACCTCTGTTCACTTACCTTAGAATCATTATCATCTTGAGGAGAAGAAAGCTGAGAATGAAAGCATGTGGACAAGCTACTGGCACCTACAAATCAGCTGAAATCCAGGTTGCCAGAACCAGTATTTTTATTTGGCTCCTGGCGCTGATCTCCTACGCTCCGTTTTTTGCAGGAGTCATATTCGATGCAACGAACCATCAGTGCCCCATTGACCTCTACCCAGGCGTCTACATCTTTCGAAACTGCACGGCTATGCTGATAACCATGAACTGTTTGGGAAACCCCATAATATATACCCTGAAAATCAAAACTCTGGGGGCTAAACTCAAGGCTCTGAAATGCCTCTCCGCCAACCGTGTGCGAGCCTGCACCATTGAGAACGTCTAGCTGGGACTGCCCTCGGTCCGGGACTGCCCTCGGTCCAGGACTGCTGCCTTGCCTGACCTAGTCAACGTAGTCAGAGAGAAATCTGAAATGAAGCCGGGTTCCTGCCCGCTCCTGGCACCCAGGGCGGTTCAACACCCAGCGAGTACAGCTCCGGGGCACGGAAACCACCGCGGGGTGCGGAAACCAGTGCGGGCAGCCGCAGAAGCGGGGCTGGAGCTTTGTGGCTTCTCTCAGCAGCTTCCATAGCCTTGGGTAGTGAGCGAATCGGGTGCAGCGGTGCGGTGGTGTGCAGCTTTCCTTCGTGAAGCAGTCGGGTGCGTGTGCCTGGTTTGTTCAGCCTCTAAATGGAAACAGGAGAGGTGTTTTGCTCGTGGATAAAAATAACCCCATTAGCCGTGTTGACTTTGCGTTTGGAAATAGGCTTCTGTTGCACTCGCTTTGCTGCTGGGAGATCCACATCCTTTTTGTATTGCTTTTGTGTTTTTGAAGACAGTTAAATGGCTAGAAAATTTTCAGTAGTGTGGGGGAAATGTAATTTTACTTTCTCATTTACTGTCAGTCAAATTGTATCTTTGAATACCTGATGAATCTCTTTATTAATAGGGGCACTCAGCACTGTTTTGCCGTTGTAATTTTAACTGCAGTATGTAGTTGGATTACATGTTTCCGTGAGACATTTGTGACTACACTTTTCATGTTTCTGCTTATAAATAGAGGCACACTTGAGTCTGTGACTTTTGAAAATTGCACTTTTCTAGGAGAAAACCCTCGCTTGAATTCTTCAGTATCAGAACTGCAGTCAAGTTGCCTGTACAAAACAAAACAAAACAAAAATGTCAAGACCAAGTATTTTGTGAAAGGCAAATGTCTTACCCCCTTCCTCTCAAAAAAAAAAAAAAAATTGGCTGCTGACTAGTTAATCTGTGCGATCCTAGTAGAGATGAATGTTTATTCTTAGTTATACAGGGATACTGGCTGCAAACATCTCAATGCTTAAATTTCTTCTCTCTTGCACAGTTACCAATCTAGAGGCCTTGATCGAATAGATCCCGGTGATGTTAGCTCATCTTTCTGTTTTTAAAGTATGCTCAAATACTGTTCAATGGTACTACATCGATGCGATAATCCATGCTGTGATAATGTTCTCACATTCATGAAACGCACGTACAGCCCAACCAAAATCAGCCCTTCCAGTACAGGTTGGGGTTTTCAGGGATTTCTTTCCAGCTTGTTTGCTTCATTGTCCTTGTTTCAGCATTTCAAAAGGCTTGAGCGAACCAAGAACAAAATCCCATTAGTCTGTTCCTGAGCGGGTATGAGGAAAGAGCGTGTTTTGTGTAAGAAATGGGTTCACCTGCTAATGTAGGAAATGGGCAAGTGCCATTACATCAACAAATACGATACTTTGTGTTTTATTGCTATAAACCCCCTCTTCTGTGCTACTTTACACTGGAGAACTCTGGGAGACTTTTTGTCTGAATTAGAATTCAGACATTTAAGGAAATGGATGGCACTAAGTGATACATCATTGAAATGAATTATTTAAATGGATAATGTAACTCAGGCAAGAGAAATCTGGCTCCGTTTTTTTCTTCTGAACGCTACCGTTCTGCAAGCGTTTTCTGGTAACTCCACCACCGCCAGCCTCAAGAAGTGTTTGGCCAGAAACTCAACGCCTTGTCTCCTACTGAATGAATTTCAACCTAACCTTAGTAACAGGAGATTCAACCAAAACCTACCACGGGGCAGGTGGTAAAGATCAACCTGGGGGTGGTTTTATTACGTGAGGTTTCTCGTACGATACGACTTCTAGTCGTCTCCGTATCGACATCGGCAAGGCGGTTATGTTAACGACCAGCGCATTTAATGCACCGCTGTCTGTGGCGGTGGCCTTCCAAAAAGCGAGGGGGGAGCTGGAACCTGGCCAGAAACCCCTCAGGAGGGGAGAGAGAGAGAGAAAAAATATATATATTTAAAAGTATCTATAAAAAATAGAAACTATATATAAAAATTATAAACTATACATAAAATATATAAAATATATATAAAAATAAATGTAAATATAGAAAATATATAAATATATATAAAAAAATATATATACATAAAAAAAGTACGGCGGGCCGTGGGGCGGGCCGCGCTGCGCTCGGCGGTGGACTAGCGAGCCTGGGTGGAGGCGCTCGGCGCTCGGCCGACCGGAAGCGGGGCAGTGGCGGGCGCCATGCGGGCACCGCGGCCCTGCGGCGTCTGCGGAGCGGCCGGCGCGGCCAAGTACCGTTGCCCGCGGTGCCCCGCCGCCTAGTGAGGGCCGGGCCGGGCAGGGCGGCAGCGGGCGGCGGGCACGGGGTGGGGGCGGCGGGGGGCGGCGGGGGACGGGGCAGCGGCGGGGAGTGGGGGCGGCGCGGCGGGGCCCTGCGCGCCCGGTGAGGGCTGAGGGGAGCGGCGCGGCTCGCGGAGGGGCCGCCTCCCGCCCTCACGGGCGCCGCTAACGGCGGCTCTCGCCCCACAGCTGCTCCGTGCCGTGCTGCAGGACCCACAAGGGTGAGTGACCGGCGGGACGGGGACGGGCGGGCCGCGCCGCGCCGCTGCTGACCCCGTCCTCTCCCGCAGAGCGATGCGCGGCGGAGCCGAAGCGGGAGCAAGAGCGGGAGCGGGCGGCGGCCGGACAGCCCTTCCCCGGCGGGCCGGGCCGCGCCGGGCAGCACGCAGGTAGGTGGGGGGGCGGGCCGGCGGGGCGCGTCGCCCCCGGCCCCCTGCAGCCCCGCTCTCCTCGCCCGCAGCCAGCCCCTGGTCGGTGGAGGACATCCTGACGGAAGATGACGAGCGGGACCGCGTCCCGCTGCAGAAGCTCAAGCTTTTAGGTAATCTCGAGGGGTCAGAAGTCAAGCGGGTGTGCAGGCGGCGGTGGGCCTTCACCAGCGCAAGCAGAGATACTCACAGTTCCCCTGAATCCTTGGTGGAGCGCTGCACTTTAGTGCAGTCGTGCGCTTCATTGCAAGGCCTTAAAGACTTAAATGTCAGATACCTGGCTGTTTACCACGTCTCTCTGGAAGTTTATTTGCAAAATAAGGGTGGTCACAACTCATTTGTAACTGTTTGAGGTTAGTACTGTTTATCTTTTTTGTTTTCTTTTAAAGGGGAATCGGAAGAACTGAGAGGCTTGCTTCTGAATCCACATCTCAGGCAGCTACTGCTAACAGTCGACCAAGCAGAAGATAAAAGCTCCCTTATGAAAAAGTACATGCAGGAGCCGTTATTTGTCGAGTTTGCAGACTGCTGTTTGAGAATTGTTGAACCTCCAGAGAAGGAGAACATTCTTCCCGAGTGAGCTACTTTGGGAACGTTTTTTTTTTCCTTGAGATTTTTTTTCCCTCTGAGAGAAGAGATTTGACAGCACCCCGTGCTACTGCGGTGCGCCATTTTGTGTGTTCCCTCACGGTTTGGTCACGCTTTGCTCATGGATGTCAGTGCTCTAATTTTCAATTTAGAGTTGATAAGCAGCGACATAGTCGTGTTGGAATGATTTCTAGGTACTAGGAATTAAACTTGATGTTCTGTGGACTTGCTTTCTTTTGGTACAGAAATGCTGTCAACCATGGGAAACGTTGCTTCCCAATAACATTAAATATATTTGCATTTATTTTAACCCACAAACTAATCTGAAACGCTTTTGTTGACTAAATGTTGTTGCGGATGGTCAGGCATCTTTACAAGGTATTTAACAGTTTATTTAAAAGTGGCATACACAGAAGAGCTGAACATTTTCAAGACCCGCCTGAGCAACAAAGAGATGTTTTAGAGCGCTTCTGAGGAGAGCCGTGGCCCCTTGGCAGAGGTAATGCTGTTGACTAGGTAGTGCTAGAAATGCGTGGCATTGTGAGAGTACGTATGTTTTGGTCCTATAGATAAAAAGCAAGAGTCCAGTCTCGCTTTTCCCTGAGACATCTGCCGATAGTGTTACAGTTGACTGCTGCTCGCTTCCTCAGTCCGAGTCAGAAGTGCTGTGATGTTACTGAACGCTCGCGGTCAGTCAGGATAGTTGGAGTTGTGCCTCCATACGAGAATCCAGCATGCATCAGAAGTGTTTGCCTTATTTGCTCTCATTGCCAGCCTCTTGCTTCTCCCAGGTAGTGCCAGAAGTGTTCAGTTCAAGTGTATATTGCTTGAAGCACTTGATCTATTTTAATTATGTTGAGTGTTCTCATAGTACTGATAGTTCCTCTAATATGTGCGTGTGTGCGAGAGGAGGAATGCCCCCCATGTGTTCTAAATTTGAAGTATATTATACGTACGATGCATCAATATAGAAAGCTTTGAGGTAGCAGCAGATATGAATGTTGAGTAATTTGAAAGCAGCAGCTTGCAGACAGTCCTTCCCTGAAGGAAAAAGTACAGTATATGCAGGTGGCCTATGTCGGAAGGAGTTTTTTTCTGTCCAATAAAATCTGGTTAAATCCAGTGATGGAATAGGCATCCCTGTGGGGGCTGACGTTTGCATACTGCAGGGGAGACTTCTTACAGTGAAACTTGATAGAGCCCTAGAAGAAAAAGAAGTGGAGAGGTCAGTTGATGTTTCTGCCAGACTTTGAGCTAATTTTGCTATTCAAAGTACGTAGTGCTTTAGTACATAAGCAACTAGTGAGTATGAATAAGGATAGAGGAAGACCTCTAAAGGGGTCCTAGTACAAATGGATTTAAGAGAAATGATTGCTACAAAGAGTACTAATACCATAATTTGAACTGAAATGAGTGTAAACTCTGAAGATTTGAGTATTTAGGCAGTACTGAACTTGGTACTGCTTCTTCCTACTTGTAGTAACTGACCAGGCACAGGTTACATTCTTGCACATGTAATTTTATGCAACCTCAAAAACGTATCGACAAAAAACCCCACACACAGGCACAAGGTGATGTGTAACCGGAGCGCAATTTCTGAGAGAAGCCGGTGTGTGTGTGGCTTGTTTGTAGTAAATGGTATCCAAGACCGTTCTGCATGTGCGTAGGAGATGAAGTACTTGAGGGCTGCTCCCTGCTTTCTACCCTGCAAATCCTCTGTGCGAATTAGTCTGTGCAGTTGAATGCACAGTGAAGTTAATACAGAATTATGGGGATGTTACTAATACACCCAGTGGTTTTTCCCCACGTGGATGCTTTTTCATGTGTTCACCTGTTGAGCAACTTGAATCCCCTAAGCAGAAAAAATACGTAGTACCTAATAGCAGAGCCCATGTTAGAGTCCTCTGCTCTCCATTTCTGAAGCAGAGCTTTGATCAGTTGGTTCCTATGACAGAGATGAACACGAGTTTTCACGCTTAGTTCAAAGTCTCAGCTCAGCCCTGTGTCTAGCTTGACCTATTGATGTCAGAGTCATCCCTGCATATCTAAGCCAGTGGAAAAAGGAAGACTGGAGCTTTGAGAGCAGACTCATAGTTGCTCTGCTCGACAGCAGAGTTCAGGTCCCTGAACCCATGGCAGCTTAATTGTGCTGCTGACTGGAGCGCGGGAGGTTTGTTACCTGTGGGAGGGCTCTAATGGAGGTGATGCCACAGCCAAAGAAACAGCTTTCCGCCTTGTAGCAGTCGCTCTCCTGAAGTACTTTGAGGCATGGCAGCAGGGACAGGTCTCGCCGAAGTCCCGTCACAGTGACAGGTGCAGCAGCCAGGACAAGGCCAAGAGGCCAGAACTGAATTATCGCGTGCGGAGGCCAAGTCGTTTCCAAAGAGCAAGGTGGTTTGGCTGAGATCACCGTCGCTCCAGGAACTGAGAACGCTTTTTCTTCGCCCTCATCCAATTCTGCTGCTGCCAACGCAGCCATTTTTGCCTGATGAAGAGATGCAGAACAATATTCTTGAAAAAGATTCTCAAATATCTTGAACAAAATTTCAAACTGCAAAACTAAGAGTCTAAAAAAGAGGGCATCTTAAAGGATAGGACACCCCTTGGAACGCTTTCCTATTTTATGAAGGTAAGGAAGGAGCTCGTTCTGCAGTCTCTACGCTGCCACCTTGTAGAAGCAGCTGTGCAAGACTGGCATCCATCTTCTCTTCAGCTTGAGAAGAGTTTTCTGGAAAATTCACAGTATTGGTTTTGTACAGTTACTCAACAGAGGTAGATTCTTTCTTGAACACTAAAAAGCCTCAGTCACCCAATTTCTGTGCTTTCGTATACCAACGTACTTACTTTCCATTTCCTCCAGCCACGCTTAATAATGTTAGCAGCCCTGCGCATCCTTTGGAAGCGATTCTTGGCTAACCAGGAACGAATAGCTGAAGATTTAATTAAAAGAAGTCTGAGTACAAAGAATCTCAGAAGCTCTTGCATACAATATAAGGGAGATGGCACTTAAGCTTTCTCCATGTTCAGTTAACATAACCACTCCTGCCATGTTAGACATCCAGTGTAACTGGAAATGGTACCTGTGAATGTTATGTTCAGCCACCCCCTTAAATTACCTGCTTGGATGACAGTTGCAGACCGTCTCGCCTTCGCTAGTTTCTTCTGTTTAAATCTTCTCCAGCAACACTGAATGCAAAATGCTTTCTCATTTAACACCTCTGCTCTTCTAGCTTCAAGTTGCTCCAGCTGCATTGGGGATACGAGCCTGCAGTTAATACTCGGGGCCGGAGTTGTGTTCACAGCTCTTCCCTAGTCTACGGTCTCTTGGTGTTCGTCAGAAAACCACATGCACATTTCAGTGTCCTAAGACCGCTGGGTTAGGTTTTAGAAGTGAGAGCACTTCATCAGTGCTTATTGGATGATGTGTAAAATGAAAATGTTAAGTATCTGAGGGGGGGAAAAGAGCGTTGCGGGGGGAAGAAGTGGACACTCCCAAAGTCGCAGTATCGGCTGGCTTAAAACTCGCTCCATTAGAGGGGGTTCTTTCATGGCTGTGTCCTCCACTATGCAAGCTTTGCAAAAGCGCCTTTTGTCTCCTTCATCTCTTTCACAAAGCAGCTGCTCAGGCCCGTCAGAGTAGCCACGTCTGTCAGCTGAAGCCAAGGAGAGCTGTAATCTTTACTGGAACTGGGAGGATGCTGACAACGCTCGACACAAGTGCAGCTCCTTGTCTAGGAGCAGCAAGGACACCATTAAACAAAGTGCTTCTGATAGTTGGATTCTGATGGATGTTTGATTTAGTTTAATAGTTTGAAGGCAAATGCCAAATTCTGGTCACACTGGCATTAGCAGGGGCATTGCCTAAACCATGATGATAACCTGTGCCAGAATCCCCATTATGCAAGTACACTCCAGAGCTGTTGGCCAAGGAAATAGCACTCTTACCACAGAATTAGCCATAAATACTTTGGTTTTGCCGCAGTACACTGAAGTGTTTTCTGCTCTGTTCCCTGTTTGCTCAGCGGTAGTTTGTACTGGAACAACATTCTGAAGGATCTCAAAAACAACAGAACACGATGCTTTGTCATCATCCACCACTGGAGTCTTGTCTGCAAATGGAGAAAAAAAAAGAGAAGGTGTCACAAAACTTGGAAATCAGGAGCAAGTGATTGTCTTTACACTGAGACTTCTTGACCATGCAGGATAGGGAGACCTACGGCAGGAGGGGAGGAGGTGATGGCTGAGACATTGCTAGGTCTAGCTGTGTTTAAGGGAAAAATGTGACAGCATAGATTTTGCCGTGTGCTAAAAACCAGAAAGCCAGCGTGATGTGTTTTAACTAGGATGTAGTTTGGGTGCTGTCTTATCACCTCTATTGTAACCTAGGTGTTGGTAACAAACGTCATTTTGGGTCAATCTAGGCAGTGAAGCAGACATACGGAGGGCTCAGCTGTTCTCACATTGTTTAACGCATCCTACATGGAAACATAGAAAGCGACAGCAACGCAATTGAGAATAGATTTGAGCAGCTCAGCCCTAAGAAAATTGATGAAATACCCAAAACTCAAAGCTGTTGGGAACAAAGAACAAAAAGCAAGGAATTACGACTCGTAGCCTTAATCTACTGAAAGATGCAGGAACAGAAAACAAATTTACGCAATTCTACGGCTTTCACAGGGCATCAGAAGCAGCTACAGGGACATGTACTAAGCAGGAGTTTATTGCAGCAATAAGAGGTTATTAAAACCACTTCTGGGACATAGTACGCAATTTTTTACATTATGAGACAAACAGGTTAGCCAGACTAATCTATTTGGAAATAGAGGTAGACTTAATTCAGACCTGTCCTTGAAAGAGATTGTGGTGTTCAAGGCAATGCTGCATGAGTTTCTGTATGCCCAGTGCCGGAACTTGATGATCTTTGTATCTTTCCATCCTGGATACTGTTTGCTTTTCTGCTATAAATATTTCTAAGGAGATGAGAGCATTTTAAGGTACTGAAAACAAATACAAGCAATTCTTGCTTGCAGGAAGACATCTGGTGACTATGATGGCGTTCATGGGGCTGGGCTGATAAGGGAACCAAAAGCTTATACCCGTGTTTAGGAAATTGTTTTGCTTTGTTTGCAGCTTATTGCCTGCTAAAGATAAATAGGGCTAGTAACCTATCACAGTGAGGCACTTCAGCTAATGGCTTTGTAATTGAGGGAGAAAGATATGGTGTGTAAGTAATTTTCCAGCCTGTATTTCGTTACTTCATTCCATTTCCGCAAGGTGAATGGATTTCCACCCGTTTTACTTATCTGACATACTGGTCCTGCTTCCCACATCTGCTCATTAGTGAACAGACCCATTGGGTGAAGATGGGATTAATCTGGGAGAGAGAAGGGGGTTGCAGTAACTTTCAATGTTAAATGTAAGCACCTGATGAGCTTCTTTCAGGGGTTCATACCAAAGATGTTACCTTGTAGACTGGATTGTGTTTTTTAAAGGCCGTCCTCGCTCTTGCTTAGAAAAAAGAATTGCATACAGAAGTTTGCAAAAGGTAGAAGAAGCGGCAGAATCCAGGTAAGCTAGAAGGTCAGTGTGTTTGGCAAGAAAACAAGGTGGGAAGAAAAAAAAGAAAGGAAGGAGAAGGAATATAAGCAAAAAGGTAAATGGTTTTCAGGTCTACTCAAGAACCAACTCTAAATCAAATTATATCGGGGGGAGGAACCCCAAACACCAACGTAACTGTAATTGTTCTGCCCAAGAGGAGCACAGAAAAACAACAGTAAGGTGAAAGGTTTGCAGACTTTGAAATTAAAAGAGCCTGCTGTAAACGTCAGGCAAATTAGAAACTCAGGATGGTGGTAGATTAGAAAAATATTTTGGGAATAGTGGTGTCCCTAGTGCTGAATACAGTAATTGCATCTGATCTATGCGATACCAAATTGGTGCAGGGATAATTTGACTTGATAGCAGAGGAATTACCTAGAGAAACATACCTTTTTTCTTGGCAGTATGACTGTTGCTTTTAACACCCACTCTGTTTTTATTGGACCCACATGATTTTCTCAGTATTTCATAGCGCTCAGTGAAACTTTGGAAAGGGATCCTGATAGACAAACGTACAGTTAATTCTAGGCAAGTATCATTTACTGTATGGTAAATAACCTGTCCTTCGAGGGGGAAAAATTGCAGAATGGCTTTAAAGATCCAGTGCGTAGAATGCAAATAGACTGATGCCTATGTAGTCCCCAACATGCAAGAAAGTACAGACTTTCTGAAGAAATTCAGGAGACTGCCTATTGCCCAGTAACAGACAGTGACTTTTGCCTGTAACAAAGACTGGGCAGGAATTGTGCTTGTTTGTGATAACGGTGAGCTTCACCCCATCAATACTGAGCTGTCAAAAATGTGACTAGCTCAGGCCTTGTTCCCTCCAGCCTCTAAAGGTGGTCAAGAAAGCCCAGCAGGGTGACTGGCTGCGATGAGATGCTCGACTTTGAGGTGACTACACTTAGATGAATGCCACTTACAATTTAATTGTAATTGCTGAAAATGTTACTGTGAAGCCACACTCAATTAGAAAGTTTTAGTACATGATAGTCCACATCAAAACATCTCTTCCCCAGCTTCTCCGACTGGAAAGGTGCAGTGAGCTCTTACACCAGGGGTGTGTTACAGACTCATCTGGACTTTGTCACTATTTGGTATATTTTTAAGAATCCCATTGTCTTGAACACAAGTTGCGCTAGCACTGCTGCTTGTGCTGTTACTGCGCTTTTGGACTTGCTGAACAAGCAGAATTTCATTACCCAAAACACAGAGCAACACTCCAGATTTGTGACAGGTATTTTTGTCTCCAAAATGTGAAAGAGAGGTGTTCAAATAAGCTTAAAAGCAAGCAGTGAGCAGAACTCTTCAGATAGCTTTGAAACAATCGGTAGTTTTGTGGTCTGAAACAGACCGCAAAATATTTGGATTTTCTGCTTATGAGCTCTTCTGAATAACTAATATGCCACTAATTGCTATAGAAATGGATTATGGAAGATGTTGCTCAAGAAGTTCAGACTTACCTAATAGGGAAGCCTGCTGCGCTGATGGCGATGGCTTCGACTATTCCACATGCCTGAAGCTGGCTGAGAACCTGAGGCATAAATTGAGATGGTTTAGGTAACCAGTGTGGAAGCTGCTGCTAAGGTCTGCACAGGGCATGCTCGACCCAAGCCACGTGCAGCCCGGCTCCGCAATTGCGCCAGAGCTCTCCTGCTGCGCGCCACCACGCCGGCAGCTGGGGAGCGAGCGGAGAGGGCGGAGAAGGGGATTATGCAGCCAGCGAGCTACTGCTTTGAGTAACACCCAGAGTAGGTCAAGGCAGTGCTAACACAGAGGGACAGGCCTCGTGTGCCCTCTCTTGCGTTATCCATGCACCCTGCGCTGACCAAATGCAGCAGAATATGAAAAGCCAGTGTTGGTATTTTAATACTGCTTACATGCAATCGGCAAATTCTCCGAGTGTTTAAAATTAATGCAGTGCTACTCCAGCTGCTTGTTTTTACGTAAGATGAAGTTCTCTCGTTATAGCTTTAGCATCTGCTGCTCTGCTTCCAATGACATGCTTGTTGGCTGATCTCATCTAACTTGCGAGATTCCAGGAGTAAGCACAGCTTCGTTGTGGACATTCACCATGAAGATATCTGTGTGACCAGGACTGCTGAGCTGTCACATCACCTTTATCTATTTTGAGGGCTGTGATGGTAGCACCCCAAATAACCCAGGAGCGCTCTGGTAAGAGAAATTCTCGTACAGCAACAATAAGTTGCATCGGAAAGAGCTGCTATGCATACTAACTCCATTTTAGACAGGCATCATCAGTGATTCTGAGAGGATGTTTATCTTGGAAGCTCCAAAGGAGAAAACGCTATTTCAAAATGTGCTGTGAAAAGAGCTTTGCAAGTAACTCAACAACGTAAGAGAGCCAAGGCAAAGCCCTGCACAATGTCTCCAGGAAGCTTCTCATTGACTCAGTGAGGAAAGGCTTTTGAAAAGTTACCTCTTGTCTTTTAAAAGTCATTGCCTTGCAGTCAGCGTTAGGCTTGATGCATCGGATGTAATGCGGTGTGGTACTATTCAAAATCTGCATGAGATGTTCGAGGGAACCCTGTGGAAAACAAATACAGATTTAATTAGGGACTCCTCCTCCACAGGTAGTTTAGCTAATCAGTGGTCTTCTATAAAAACAATGAAGCCATTTTTTTGCCAGGATAGCTTTAGAGATTCAGTATTAGCAGAGCTCTTCTATAAGGACAGCTTGAGAAAAAAATCCACTTATGGGTGCTTTTGTAGAATTGTTAATGGTAAATTCAGAAAGTTTCCAAAATTATAGCAGGGCCATCAGCGGAAGCTGACCCCTCAAGAGGAACAGGTAGGAAGAAACCTCACAAAGGCAGATGCCCAACTGTTAAAGGTAAAATCGGAGCAAGCTAAAATCCAGAGAATCTCAGGAGTCTGAAGCTATTTCTGTTTTACAGCTGTTTAATAACATTTACTGATCTTGGTCCAGCTATACTGTTTTCTCATCTAGTTATGAAGATGGCGGTAGAAAGCAGAAACTTGAATAGGCTGTACCTTGAACTTCGACACCACTGTAACAACAGCTGCTCTATTCTGGGTTTTGATGTTATTTTGGTTCCTTTCTGTCACAGGAAATAATTTTTGAAGCAAAGGATCCTTAGAATTCTGCAAAACGTGGACCAGCTCTGGTGGAATGGGGTCCTGCAAACACAAACATGACTCATTAGTATTTGGACTTAGGCAGAAACCTGCCACCTTTGAAAATGACTAAAAATTCCACACATATAGATGGAATAGTATTTCTGATGCCAACTGGGATTTAACCACAGCTACAGTTTCAAATCTGACTACATTCATTCATAGTCAGATTCAGGAACAGAAAACATTTGGCTGAACGTTTAGCAAATCTAGTCTGCTCCTAACATTGTTCTCGTTATACAACTTAGTGAGCTAGAAGTCTCAGGACTAGTTCAATCCCTGTAGGACAGTCTGCAGCAGATATTAGAAAGTCTTCCTTTTAATTAAGAGGTGGAATTTTATTGCATCAGCTAATGCCAATTGCCGTAATTGCTGGTGATGTCAGAACAGACAAGGGACCCTCGTATCTGCAGACTTTTGCACTTATTCCCTGATGGCACAACGAGGCCAAAACTTGAGTTTCCTGGTACTTTCAGAACTTTCAGTAGTCAAGTCTGTGCTCTTGTTTCTCATAAACTTAGCTGAATTTTGGGGGGAAATGAAGCGCTATATTTATGGTTATAGAAATGCCCTGATGCCATTAACACTTCTGCATTGTCTCAGGAACGGAAAAAGCCCTGATTTTGGTGATACACGATCCACTTAATCCTCAGCTGAAAGGTCTGCTAACAAAGCATTTGCTTGTGCCAGTGATGATTCACTGAAAATCAGACCAAGAACACTACCCAGTTTTACATAGCCTGAAGGATTTCTTTGGAGCAAGGTATGTATATCCAGTAAGCATCGCTAAATATACTTGTTAGTGGTGTTTTGATTTAAATTGCTTTTGGTCTGTAAGATTTTTTTGGTTTTGGTTTTTTTTTTTTTTTAAGCAGCTCTTTCTGAAAACACCTACCTTATTTTTCTCCACCATTGCTGCCAGCTGATAGCAGACTTTGCCAGCATAATGTGAAATAATAAAGTTAGGCTTCTTACTAAACTTGTTTCGACTTAAACATTGATTGTTAGACAAGGCTTTCTCAATCCGAGTTTGAAACAGGTCGGTGTTAGAGGATCTATTCAGACGGCACTCCTGCATAGCAAATGAGACAAAATTGCAGCATCTCTTATTTGTCATAAAGAACTGTCTTTAAAAGCTAAGACGCTTTAAATTAAAATCAAAGCCATTTTACTTTTAGAGTTGCTTTGAGTATGCAAGCCCTAAAATACGGGGGCAGGGGGGGAACAAAAAAAATGTAATTAAGGCTTCATATTTGAATCAGAACATCCAGAATCAGAGAAATAAAGACAACTCAGAATAGGAAGAAGCAGTGTCGTGATTGTTCTGAAAAATAAGCTCTGCAGAAGTTGTATAGCTGACAAGTTTCCTACTAATTTAGTGTTCATGTTTTCTTTGGTGGCATGGGATGGAAGGCAGGCAACTAGGCCAAAAGCATTAGGGGTTTAGATCCATGCTTACCTCATTCAGCAAAGAAAAAATGCTGAGAGGATTGCCCTCTATCAGATCAAGGCAGTTCTGGTTATCCTGGTAGTTTATGAAAGACCACTGTAGGCCCTCAGCTGCGTATTCTTCCTGAAGTGAGAGAGAAACCAGTTATTCTGCAGCAGAGGGCACCAGAGCTCAAACAACTGTAGGGCTTTTTGCAGTTTGATGCAGTTACTGTTTAACAAGTTAATCTCAGACTCAGCCTGCTCATCCAAAGCTCAGCTCATGTTCAGTAGCAATCCTGAGGGGAAAAAAAAAACCCAAACAAACGAGGATATGCTACCCCAGGTAGCTTTTGAGTACATAGCAGCAGATCCTGCTGGAACAATTTGTTTAAGTATTTGGGAACCTCGCAGATTTATCAGAGAAAGCTGCAAAGCTGCTTTACAGAATAAACAGAGGCTACAGTCACACTAAGCCTCTCCTGGCTGTACTGAGTTTTGCCCTGAAGGGCAAGGAACGCACAGAACTCTCTCCTTAGATTGGGACATAGCCCTAAACCAACCATTGTGTGCCAGACTTTACTAACTGGGCTCCATTTAAAACAAAGCCTGATCCAAAAGGAAGTGGAGAAAGATACTGGTTGAAATAATTTGTACTATATTTGTGCTGAATTACAGAACAAACGGTCAGGAGTGTTTAAGAAGCACAAGCTCTGGCCAGTTATTTTAAAAGTCTCCTGCCAAAAGCTTGCTCAGCACAGCCACTAATGGCGTTTAAGTGGTTTGGGACACAGCCAGATCAAGAGAGGTAAGAGGGCAGGCAGTAATTGGGAGGGGTACTATAAACAGAGGTCATGAATCAGTTTCAAGGGAAGTAATTGTGTGCTTGAACTTGGTTTCCATCTTCACTGACCATTAACCCCTGGCATACTGACGAGGACAGGCAGGATAAAAACCACTGGGCATACGAAAGCACAAATTATGGTCCAAGAGATACTTATCTCTTGAATAAATTGATAAAACTATGCCGTGAGGCAGAAGGTACCATCATGTTGGTGCCATAAAGAAAATAATTGCCCAGATTGCAGTTCATGGCAAAGAGCATTGTGGTAATGCATGTGTCACATGGAGGAATTCAACAAGGACTGAAGTACATCTATTAGAGTAGCAGCCCAGGCCTGGCAGGGACTCTGTAGCTTCCAGAACACTCAGATGAGAACTGGAATTAGCAGCGTGTCACCAGTTAGGCAAGTGACTGCAATGTATTTAGCATGGTGCAAATACCTTCTCTACTGTGAAACAACACAACTCATGGACCTCCTCATTCAAAAAATAAAAGCTGATGCGCAGTGTAGTTTTGTCTTTAAAGGTACCAGCGTGACAACTGGGTTTATGAAGCTGTTCTCCTGCAGCAGAAGGCCTCCACCAGGTACCACGTGCTATCGATGTTCAGGTTACCAGGTTCTGTCGGCCTCTCTGCCTTCGCACTAAGCTCAGGTCTAGAAACTCCCCACCCATTTTGGTACTTTATGCTTGATGAAGAGAATTAACATGGTTATAAGCAGCAGCTTCTCAATTTAGGCTACACTTACCTCAAGAATTTAGTTTTAAGTGTTCAGCTCTTTGAGGGAATGTAAACAGTTTTAACAGGCCACAAAGCCAATGGAGCTGTATAACAGGGAACAGACTTCCAGTACCCTAGGAGAGAAAGCTGCCTCATTGCACCAACTGCCCCACGCTCTCCTCTAAAGAAGGTGATTGTTACTCACATCCTACTGATTTCTGTGGCATTACTTACTCAACTGAAGGTTGCAATCTGACCAGAGGCACAGAAATACAATTAAAGAGACAAAAGATGCTGTTTTAAAATTAAGACATTTAACATTTGATCTTAGTGGGGTATTACCTGTTGTGCCTTCAGATAGTGTGCTACGAAGTGCTGCTGCAGTTTCTCATTGGCATAGTTAATACAAAGCTGTTCCAAGTTGTTTTCAGGGAAGGCTTCAAAACCGTAAACATCCAACAAACCTAGAGGGAATATGGGAAGACAGCACACTTGGGTCTAGGAGTAGCTTGAAGGACTTACGGTCACTCAGTTAAACCAGGGTTGGATAACCATACCTATGAAGCTGGTCCACACTGATGGATCTGCATAGATGCTTTCATTTATGACCAAAACGAGCCATTCAAACAATCTGCAGACAATGACAGCTGGGTTAGTTGGAAAGTGCTTGCTTACAACAATCAGAGTAGTGTTCTTTTACTGCTGTTTGTACCAGTATCACATAAGAGAAACAAAAAATCATGACATGCTGCCTGCTGGCATGAAACAGCAGTTCTCTGAAGATCTCTCTGTTAGATACTGCAGCTATGTCAGTATCTACAACTGAATCAAGGGCATGTCGAGCGGGGAAGGGAGGGTTACGCTGTTATTGAGTCCAAGCAGAATGCCAGGGAAAGTAAATCTCTCTGGCCTCCTTATTCCCTCACAAAAGTTATATGGATTAGCACAGCAGCCTGGCCTACGTGTCCTTACTTAGCATAAATCACTTTGGCAAGGCAGTCCCTCCTAGTCTCACATTCGGCTCTGGAGCATGGCTTCTTGAAGACTTGTTGTTGTTTTCCAGCAGTTATTGTTCGAATTCTTAATGATTCCAGTAGTTCCTCGACAGGTATCTTCAGCAAATCTCCAGCAGTCTTCACAAAATCTTGTTCAGGAAAAAAAAAAAAACATTGCCAGGTTATCTGGAGTGTCAAATGAATGCAGCCCCTTTAAAGGTATGGAAGGCCTAGAGACAGTGTAGAAAATGACACTTCCAGGAACTCACCAACTCAAATGTGGGTTTTGGATCTTTTTACCCAAACCTGGGAGAAAGTTTTGCAAGACCAGACTCTTAATTTGGATGTACAGTACCCCTAGAATTTTAGGGACTCTATTTAAAATGAAACAACAATAGCAAAAAAGTCTGAAGTTTGCCACACTGAAGTAGGCATTTTAGAGAGTACTCTCTAGGTATGTCTTTGTTACTTTTTCACCTTTTTTGAGCGGAGATCTCTAAATCCAGAGACAAATCAGAGTCATGACCAGAAAAAAACAGGGATTTTGGGGGTAGTAAGGAAATGTAGAAGAGTGAGTATTTGCTAACGAAGCATTTAAGATCTTGCTAACCTGAGCTGTATGCAAAACTATTTGAATATTAAGTAGTGTGAATTCAGAGCATGTGAAATAATAATAGGAAACGTCACTATTCAAGACAGTGTTTTAGTTCTGAAGGAAAACTAGATCCACAAGCCTCCTAAAGACACGCAGAACAACCTAGGTTCTGTGCTGCCATTTAACAGATTTGCTGTTACTACGTTTTAGTCTTTACCATGAAAACTTCAAAGCTTTCATTTTAAAAGCCCTGCTCTCCACTCTGGGTCAGATTTCTGGAAGTCTTGTGATGTCAGCGTAAGATTACAATCAAGAGCAATAGTTCTGCCAATAATCCTTCTGAAATGACTGTCTAATGTTGCAGTTGCCTTGACCTGTAACGGAAGGATATTATCTCTCAGAGCAGGGGAGCATTAGGTTTTTGTTTGTTCGGTACTTTGAAACCGTGAAGTACCGAAGAAAAACACACTTAAATTTTGGTTTGCCCGTGACCTTGATAGTCTCCTATCAAGCAGGAGAGCATAGTAATCCTTTCCATTAGGCATCTGCACTAAGATAACAAGACTCTCTGGTGCATGGCATGCTCATTGCCTCACCTTTGGTTTTGTCTTCTAGTTCACAAGGCTGAGATTCATCCGCCGGATTAGAGAATTGAACGTTCCCAAGGTGGAGAAGGCCTGACAAGACCTGAAATATAATCAGTCATTGAGTTTGCTGAAACAGAGCTCCCCTCCAAGGCAGTGTCCTCTTAGCCTTCCCTTAGCCATATGAACAGGGCAAGTCAAAACATTTCTGCACAAATAAAAGGCAAGTAGGTTCCAAGCTTCTACGTTAATTCCTAATGCTGCAGTTACTGAAGGAAAACTAAAGTTCACAGGTGCAGGCTATTAGTTAAGATCTAATATTTGGCTGTGCAAACTAATGTGTAGCCGCAGGCCCTCCAGTCATGAGTACCAAAAAACCCCATGCTCTATACATTGATACAGATTTACTTCTGCAGAAATCCCACGCTAAAAAGACATTCCAAACATCACTAGCAGCCTCGTGGTGACCATGCTTTGTACCTGACCTTGAAAATATTGTTCTGCGTGGAGCGGTCAATGCCCAAGTGAAACATTGCATCTCTGGTCACCTCGAAGCAGTCCTCTGAAAAGCCAAACAAGTGCTATTTAAAAGAAAGCCATGCGCACACACACAGGCAAGCAGAACACTCGACACCACGTCCAGTTTAGCTGGAACTGTCAAAGGAGATCAAGGAAGCCAGATGCTCTTTTGGTAAATCCAAGAGTACAAGCTGGAGAACCAAGCCATTGACTTAATACTGACTCTCTGGGGCTCTGAAGTTAGGCAGCAGGTTGCTGAAGCACATCCAAAGACGAGACAGTTTCTAAACATAGCCACAGAGAGATGCAAATTCACTAGGCCAGAAACCGCTGTTTGAAGCCAGGTGAAAACTCCTAATAGTGCAAACTGAAACTTAAAAAGAATCACATTAACACAGGTGGCTTTGCGAAACGCCTGCCGTTGGCTGATCAACCTGGGTCGTGGGATTTAATAGGACAGACACATTTTTGCCTGCCTTCCTTTAAAGTTACAGCCGTTATTAATGGACAGTCTGTGAAACTAATCTTTACCATCTAAGTTTCTTTCAGAATTTGGCAGCCAGCGGTAGTCAGCCCCTTCTGGAAGGTTCCATTCCAGCCTCTCCTCTGCAGTAGCACCTTTTGTGATCTGGAGACAGAAAACAAGGTAACGACTGAATTCTGCCTTCGGTATTTACAGCTCAGAGACAATGAAGAATAATGTACTGGGAGCATGATTTAATTTGGAAGCATGGCAGACAGGAAAACTGTTAAATATTAAAAGTTGCAACTGTGCTAAATCTGGTGATTTCATCCCCACCGTTTGTCAGAAATATCTAGCAAAATTAACTGAAGGCAAACCTGATAAAAAATATGAAAGTTTCTTTCACTGGGGGCCTGATAGGCAACTCTGGTCTTCTCCAAAAGGAAAGTCTGAATGGAAGCACTACTCAGATGGTGAAACCTAGAGGGAAAAAAAAAGGAAAGATTTCGACAAAATCTTCCTCACAGAATCCGATAGGTGTTCCGTTGTTACGATACCGACTGACTATGAATGCTTTGCAGTTCACCTTCAGTTTTGTGCAAGCTTAATGTAATATTTTATTCAGAGTTCTTAACTGCATTTCTGTTTTTCCATTGCTCTCTTTTAGAGATCAGGGTGAAAGCTTGCCAGAAAAAAAAAATAATAATAATGTAAGCTCCCAGCAAACCCAAGTATGTTCTAAAGACAGATAAAATATTCTATGGCAGACTTCAGAAATAGGCTTGTAAAGGTTTAAAGGAGCAAGACAATAGATAAGGTTTTTATACAGTAATTATTACCTGTCTAACTGAAGCTGGATATATTTTCCAAAACGGCTACTGTTGTTATTCCGCAGGGTACATGCATTTCCTGTGAAATTGCCAGTGACAGATATAGAATAATCAGAGTGGTTTTACTCTTCCGTGTGGGACATACAGATGTTAAGGGTGATTTGTACATAGCTCCAGTATTTGAAGAGTTTGTCTTTTAAGGAGAGGACCAAGAGCTAGCTTAGACTTGTGCGTTAACAAAGAAAATTCCCACAGTGGCCGCTACTTCTTTTTGCTGTTAAAAAAGCCCCATTTACCAAATGCTTCCATGACCGGGTTGGAATCCAACACCCTCTTCTCTATCCTTTCCACAGTCTCATTGCCTTTTGGGGAGATAACTGAAGCAGCAACAGAAGCATAGAATTTCATAAGGCAGCGAGATGTCCAGGTCTGCAAGAGAGAGGCTTGACAACAGGTCTTTGTTTTTACCATGTTATTAGTTATGTCAGTGAGTGAAACGGTGCTAGCTTCTGAAAACACAGTATGCAGCTAGCGATGATGCTAGAGAGAGTAATTGTGTCAGGTTTATAGCTCTAGTTCAGTGAGAACTTTTTGTGCATATGCTTACGTGCAACAGGCACACATTTAAATGCTATTGGAGTTGGAGTGCTTTGCTGAATGGCAGTCTTATCAAGATGTAATCATCTGGAAGCTCGGCTAGAATTAACAGCTAGTAGCTTAAGATGAATTGAATATAAATGGACTTTGAGTCATTAACACTCACCAAATAATTTTGTTCTCAGGCTTAAAAATATCCTCAATATCTTGCTGAATAGGGATGGATCATTACAGAAGAGCCTAGGATAGGATCTGAACTATCCCGCTCCTTCTAAGTCTCCACGCAGGGTTTTCCAGCACCCACACTAGCTCCCTAACAGACTAAGCTGGGACATTAACTCAGGTGCAATTCCTGTTGAATGATTCAAATCTAGCCCTCCCAGAAATCACAGATGTCACCTAAAGAGCAGCTATATTTAGCAGAGTCTATCTGACTGCAGCAATCACTTAATGCTTTACACATATTTCAAGAGAGTCTTGCCAGAGCAGACCAGCTATGTGCTCTGTCAGAATTTTTTTCATCTTTGCTTGTTCCCTGAAATACTATGCGCTACAAATCACCAGCAAATTTCAAAACTTAAGAGCAATGTCAGAAAAAAATCTCCTTACCTTCCCAGCACCGCTTTCTCCACTAACAATTATAGACTGGTTTACGGGGTCTAGCTGGCTTTGGACGTTTCTGTAGGTTTGTTCAGCCACTGCAAAGATGTGAGGTTTTAAATCCTGGCAGTAAAAGAGAATATTCATGTTTAAGAGAACAGTAATTACACCGCTCAACAGCAATGGACGGCAAAGGTCTTCTCACATTTATCTGAAAACAGTACTGCTCTTTTAACAGAACTCGCATTTCACTAGAAATGGGTTTTATCCTTTAGGATTATTTGCTCATGTAGATTTTGAAGAACTTGACATCTGGGTTCTGCAGAAGGACAGTTATTTCAAATTTAAGGATTACCTGAGGACGAAGTGTGACATGGTACTCTCTCATAAGCTCAGGTGAATAGAGGTGGGAGACAGGCTGAAATGGATTTAAAGCCACCAGGCTGCAGCCAGCATTTGTATAAAACAAGTTTACTGCGTATCTTGCTTGAAGACATTTCAGAACTGAAAGACACATCTTCTGTTAGCATCTTTTGAAAAGTGTATTTGACTCTTCCTGTTTGTAACAAAAATCTTCAGATATGTTACCTATTAGGTTTAATAGAGAATGAGGTGATCAAGAGAGTGATACAGGTCTAATATACATACCAATGTATTGAAGAGTTGCCCTTATTTTTAAAAATCTTAAGGAACTACTGCTAACCATTCCATTCAATAAATGCTGTGCTTTTATGAGGTTTCACATAGTCCTAGAAAGCAAATCTGTTCATTTGCAGAACGGACAGAGGCAAGAATTCCCCATCTGCACTAGGAACAGACCTTAGCTTCTCTTAACAGGATCATCTTTAAAAGTCAAGTAAGGAATTTACTTTTCAAAACCAATTTCATGGGCATATTTTGAATCTAAGTCAGAGCCTCATTTTCTGATACGTTCATATAAAACCAAACCGCAATCACAAGGTCATGCCGGAGTCCTTCAATAGCATTAACTCTCAGTCACGCCGTGGCTACCTGAACCAACAATGCAACTGTCAGCTCTGCATGCAGAGCTGGATGGGAGATCAGCATGGCTAAATCTACAATAAAAGGGTGTTGACAAAAAATTCAACCAAGCCAAATGTGACCTTCTGAGGCTTTGAATAGGCTTTAACAGGCTTTGAATCTTTAACGACTGTGTTCATGGTACTGTTAATGCGATGAGAACAGTAACTACCATATATTAGTAGCCACCAGGGAAAGTGACTCCTCAGGAGATACTCCCCTGGCTGGCTGCTTACCTGTTGTAGTTGTCACCGGATTAACTTTTGTGAGGTCATCAAAAAGATGCAGTTTCTGTTCGTCACTGAGAAACGCTCTAACTTCTTCTTCAAATGGTTCACTGAGGTCATTCTGGATGATAGAATCTTCTTTTTGGCCGTTTTCCTGGAGAGGATGTCAGATCAGCACCAAAGGCTGAATATAGCTGGACTTTCATAGAATCATAGAATTGTTTAGGTTGGAAAAGACCTTTAAGATCATCCAGTCCAACCATTAACCTAACACGACCAAGTCCACCACTAAACTAATTAAGGGTAGAGTAATAATTCCATGTTTCCTGGCTTGGTGGCTGGATTATTTTTTAATGAAAGTAGAAACTAGGAATTTCGCCTCATCTACTATAGCTCTTCTACTGCTTCCATGTAACAGAAGTTCAGTCTCAGCAGGAGTCAGAACTTAGTATGTTTGAGCTCCTCCCAGTTGCCCTTCCCCGGCATCAGTGGTTCCCATGGGGTGCTCTGTTTTTAGAGCGGCATTATCTAGCCTATGAGAGATGGCAGGCTGACAACACTGTCTGTAAACTGAATTCATCACTGGTAATCCCAGCTGTAACCAAAGGCACTCGGAAAGCATGCGTCCTTAGACTCACACTACCTGGCGCTTGCAATTTTGCAGGTCGTTCAGCACAGGCACACTTACACAGTGTTCTTAACTGGCATATTTCTAAGCCCATGAATGTCATGCGTTCAATGCAAACACTGCCCTGGGCAGAGGGAAGCAGGAAGGACTAGCTGCAGAGGCTAAGGTAGAGCTGAAAGCTATTGTGGTCCAACACAAACGCAGTTTTCCTAGCAGAGACTTTCCTTTTTAGAGCAGAGATTGAGGGCCCCAAGAGTGAAGCTGTGGAGTGCACATATCGCAACCAGGGGAAAGAAATGGTGGCCTTATAGGAGCTGGCCTGCATTAGGTGACAATTTATCCCCTTTGAATCACTTAAAGTATTTAAATCTTAGCCTCTGGGCTTCCCTGTCCTTGACAACATTAGTTGGAAGGACACATTTGTTGTACAAACGTAATGGAAAATTTAGCCAGAAGAGAGATTTCAGGTCCTCTTTGTCATTTCGGCGGGGAAGGAGAGAGGAGCTATAAGGGAAAATGAAGAAGGGAAAAGATGCCAGTCCTGATTTTTGCTTTCAGGATATTTCTTTTCTGTTCTCCTTGACAGAAACTCCTTCAAAGTAACCCTACTCATTTGTATTAAGTAGCATACATCTGCAATTCTTTACAAGTTAACCAAGTCAATGAACAGTATCACCTTGTTTACACAGAAAGAGTGCTAAATTTAGTTAGCAACATTCCCAATACATGAGCTAAGCTCATTAATAAAGGGGAAAATATACCAAAAAACCCCATTAACACATCTCTAAATAAAATAAAGCTACAATAATATACTCATTTAGGAGCATTATTATCTTTTGCAGACAGCATAAGTAGTTAATTTCCAGTAATACGAAATTTTACACAGCAAGGGGAGAAAAAAAAGCTTAGGAGCGCGGTTAAGCATTGCCATCAAAGTGACTTCTGTTATTCTCTTCTGAATGAACGTTAAGAGGCTTGCTGCTTCCGCACAGAACGGACACGCACAATTATGAAATACTCGGCGGACAAGATGAATTTCTGCCAGTCGCCCTTTCTTCCTCTGCCCTCCCATGTGTTTGCTGTATTACGCCCGCACCAGCCAAGTTCTTAAGTCCATTGTGCAGCTGATATTGCAAGACCTGAGGAAGGGTTTATTTTTGCTCGTCTGCACCCCCTCGCTCAGCGTTGCTTCGTTTGAGAGGAGATGGCGAGCACTTAGCCAAAAGAAAAAACAGTATTTGAAAATACAATCACTTCAGACACCTGTACTGCATAGCTCGTACGTCCATTAATTTTACTGAAAAAACACCCTTCAGGATGTGCTTGCTACATGCATTAACACCTGCCCTGTTAAAGCCAATGGCATAACAAAAATCACTACCTGGTGTTAGTAACGCAGCTCGAAACCACACAGTTAATAGGTCCAGTCAATTCATGAAGTAGGGGTGAATGTACATTAGTAGTTACCTAATCTTCACTGCATGGAAACAAGTCAAGAATTCTTTCCCGGCAGTGAAACTTAATTAGCACACACAATTCCTGGTTTTCTGTTTACCTGCTTTGGCATCTTGTCCAGCCCTATGGACAGGAACGCTGGAGAGGACCTTGACTCTAGGGTATGTCATTCAAATCAGACTGAAGAACGCTTAACCAAAAAAAAAAAAAAAAGGTATTTAGAAGTCCAGACATGTCATTCTCCGGAGGGTTCCACAAGCAGAGCCCAAAGGCTTCAGACAGAAGTAGCGATCCCGGTGCAGCCGAAGTAACGCTGGAGCTAGAAAGCCTACCTGCGTTATCAGAGTAATACTCATACATTCTGTTTGCTCCTGCAAATAAAGCTTATTTGGAGGGAATAATGTATCATCTTTCCTTACTGCAGGAATAAAACGCTTTGTTTCTCTGGAATTGATAAAGCCAGGTTTCTTGGCAAGAAATGACAACTTTATTTTTGTGAAATTCCTCCTGTTAGGCCAAATAGGAAAGATCTGTGGGTCTGGCAGCATCCAAGAAGCTACTGCTTTTGGACAAGGAGTGAGTCAGAGAAGTTTTGTATTGCAGCAGAAACAAGATACACTTGCTTGCTGTCCTCTTCCTGTTTCCTCTAAAAATCAGTGGGAGCCAACCCAAGGTGAGTCACGGTCATCCTCTGAATTTCTGGGGTAAACACAGAGATGCCAGTCACACAGCCAGGAAGAATTCTGTCACCTTGGAATCAGAATCATGGAATGGTTTGGGTGGGAAGGGACCTTTAGAGGCCATCCAGCCCAACCCCTGCAGCGAGCAGGGACATCTCCAACTCGACCCGGTTGCTCAGAGCCCCGTCCAAGCTGACCTTGAGCGCTTGCAGGGATGGGGCCCCCACTGCCTCTCTGGGCAACCTGTGCCAGCGCTTCACCACCCGCACTGTAAAAAATGTCTTCCTTATATCCAGTTATCCAGTCTTCCAGCAGCTGAAACTGCTATTGCTTCTGTTCTGCTCTATTCCCTTCCATTCTATCCCATTCCATTCCTACTCTATTCTTACTCCGTCCTTACCTGGCACGAAAACACCACTTAGAGACCCCTTCGATCCACGACCCGAAGCGCAGAGAGCCGCCGCCACACACAACCATCACCAAGACCCTCCCTGCTTCAGCGGGGTTCTGATCCCGCTTTCCGAGCAGAAGCGTTGCGCCCAGCCGCCGGAGGAGTCCTTCCCCGCAGGACACAGGCTGTCAGCTCCCTGCTGCAGCAGCCTCTCCCCACGCCGTTCTCCCGGGCCCCGCGGTCGCTCCCAGCGGGCCCGGGTGTGTGCGCGCCCCCGGCCCAGGCCACAGCAAGGCCGGGCGCTCCCGGGAGGGGTCCCGGGGCCGGCCCCCGGGGAGCGCAGCGGCGGGGAGGCGCGGCCGGTCCCTCCCGGGGGTTAAAGGCGGGCGGGCTGCGGCCAGGGCCCGGCGGCTCCGCTCAGGGCCGGGCCGGGCGGACTCACCGCGGGCCGAGGCGGAGGGGGCAGCGCGGCGCGGCCGCCTCAGGAGGAGGAGGCGGTAGGCGGAGCCGGGGCGGGGGCTGCGGGCGGCGGGAGCAGCCGGTGGGGAATCGGGCGGTGCGGAACAGCAGGCCGCTTCCCGGCGGCGAAAGTGCGGGCGGGGAGCGCGGCCCGCCTTTACCTGAGGGCGGGAGGCGGCGGGAAGCGGCGCGGCCCGGCTGGGCCCAGGGCCTGGCGGCGGCCCCGGGAGCTCCGCTGAAGCCCGAGCG
Source organism: Pelecanus crispus (assembly GCF_030463565.1). Classification (NCBI taxonomy): domain Eukaryota; kingdom Metazoa; phylum Chordata; class Aves; order Pelecaniformes; family Pelecanidae; genus Pelecanus; species Pelecanus crispus. Next base: position 2,897,507 of record NC_134654.1, on the reverse strand, counting down.
CCCGGCGGGACGGCGCCGGCAGCGGGGGGAGGCGGCTGGGCCGCCGCTGAGGCGGGGAGGGGGGGGAGATTCCTTTACGGCGGGGGCCTCCGGGGCTGCTTTCCCGGCTCCGCCGGCGCCTCGGCCTCTGCAAGGGGACGGCAGCGCCGAAACGCGGGGCTGTGCCCCCCCCGGGACGGCCGAAACGCGGGGCTGTGCCCCCCCGGGACGGCCGAAACGCGGGGCTGTCCCCCCCGGGACGGCCATCTCCCTCCGGCGGCTGCAGCGGCGGGCCCGCTCCGGGAACCGGTAAGCTCTGCCGCCGGGGCACGGGGAAGCGTTGGCTACCGAAGCCTTTGCTGCCAGCCACGCTGCGGGTTAAACAAACCAAAGGGCAATTTCGACTTGGTAATTAATGCTTTTTTTTTTTAGGTTTAACGTGTATTCTCTTGAAAACAGGCGGAGGAGCCTGGCTGGGGGACTGGGTGCTTTTCTAAAAAGGCAAGCGGGGGTTTTCGCTGCCGGTCTGATTGCACGCTCTCCGCTGACCAGGCAACAGAACCTTCGTTAGAGTCACATTTTTACATACTCGTTTCATTTACACTACAGAGACCATGACTAAGTGTATTCTGCAAAGCAGGGCATATGGTAAGATTAGTCACAGTGTGAATATTCATTCAGAGTAGTCGATATTGAGAGATCTTCAGCACAAATGTGTGAAGAATCCTGTTGGAACACAGCAAGGTTTGTAATGCTGGAGCTGGGTGAGGTCTTGCGAGCGCCTGTGCCTCTGCCCAGTTTCCCAGGCCACGGCCGAGCACCAGCGTCTGCAGCACCGGGGCTGTCGTGTATCCTTGAAATTGAAGAGTAACTTAAAAAGAGACGACTTCTGAAATCAGTGTGCGTTTTAATGAACTTAGCTTAACGAAGCTACGATTAGTTTCCGATGAAGTTCTAAGATCTTACAAAACTAACTCAAGCTCACGTTTGTGTTTTCAGAGGAAGAAAGAAGAATGTCACAAAAACACCTGAAAGAAGCCTTCGTCAGCAACTTAAATGGAACCAGTTTGCTGGAAATTTCAGTAGGCTTGTCTCTAGCTCCCCTCTGCCTGCTTTGCAGGGGACTCCTCTTGATTTTATATTATGTGCACTATGGGAAACCTTTACGTTCAAGGAAATACAACCTGCTGCTAGACTTCCTTGTGCTAGTATCTCCTCTCCTGTTCTCCTGTACAGTCTTGTCTCCAATCATCTTTTTCATGCCAGCTATCATTGCAGCCTTCTGTGCTGGAATATTTTGGAAAATATACAGCCAAAGAAAGCATGACACCAGAGTGCCTTTTAGGCAAATTGTAAAAGACTTCCAGGAGACATACTTGGATCCAGAATACATTCCAGCAATAACTGTGTTTCGCGTTTATGTCAGCGTGTTGACATCAATCAGCATTTTAGCGGTGGATTTCCCACAGTATCCAAGGCGATATGCCAAAACTGAGACCTATGGAACAGGAGTTATGGATTTTGGGGTTGGAGCTTTTATTTTTGGCAATGCTCTCGTTTGCCCTGAAGTTAGACAAAAGTCTTACGTGGCACAACCCAAATTTTCCAATCTGGCCAGGCAGTTGTTTTCCGTTTGGCCGTTGATTTTTCTTGGCGTTGGACGACTGCTTAGTGTTAAGTCTATAGAGTATCACGAACATACTTCAGAGTATGGCGTGCACTGGAATTTTTTCTTTACCTTGGCATTTGTGAGGCTTGCAGCATCTCTACTTTTGGCCATATTTCCAAAAAATAATTCTTGGATCGTTGCTATAAATCTCGCTGTACTTTATCAGCTTATTCTTAACACTACCTCTCTGAAGACGTTTATCTTGCACGGGAGCAACGGCAGAGACACTAGGGTTGGCTTTTTAAACGCCAACAGGGAAGGACTGCTCTCTCTCTTTGGATATCTAGCCATATATATGGCGAGCGTCCAAGTGGGACTCTGTCTGCTGAAGTGCAGAAACTCAGTCAAAGGCTGGATTGAAGCAGCGTGTCGCTCGCTGCTGACAGTTCTCGTGCTCTTCGTATTTCTTCACGTGTCGCAAGCGTATGCGGACCCTGTGTCCCGCCGGATGGCTAACCTATCCTACTGCATATGGGTGGTCGCTCACTGTCTGACTTTCTTTATCTTTTTTGTAGTGACTGATCTCACGTTGGTGTTCACAAAGCTGCTCGTGAAGGGCTCCAGCGTGCCCTGTTGCTGGAATGTTGTAAAGGCCCCTAATTCCAGCACAAAACGTGAGACAGAGGCCGTGCCTATCGGAAGGGAAGGCAAGCTGTCGCACATTTGCCTGATTAGTGCTATTAATAAAAATCAATTACTGTTTTTCTTGCTAGCAAATGTTATGACCGGTACTGTGAATATACTGATAGATACAATCCACAGCAAGACTGCATTTACATTATGTATACTACACTTGTATATGTTTTTTAACTGTTCAGTTATGTATATATTGCATGCCAAAAATATAGTATTAAAGTTTTGGTGAGTCCACTCTGTCTTAAGTGGACTAGTTGACCTTTGTTTGCTGTAGTCGAATGATGGTATTTTAATGGAAAAATTAGTATTTTTCCTGTCTGTATTGCAATAATTTATAATTTAGTATAGCTTTTTATGAGTTAGTGTTATTTTTTTTAATGGTTTATTTTACCAAATTATACCCTCAAGGCTGTTACCCGTTGGAGTCATTACACATTTTCCCAAAAACTTAGTTTTTGAGATTATAGGAGCAGCGGGAGCATTCAGCAAACAAACACTCATGCAGGGGAGTAGCACTGCATTTCCAGTTAGTGAACTGTGCTCGTACCCAAGTGCTGGTAGAATTAGATAATGTATAGAGTAGAAGCCAGATGAAAAGTAAGAAAATGAGTAATTAGAGAGACTTAGCTGTGTCAAGATTTATCTAGTTAAGGCCCTTGCATAAATAACAGATAAGAATAATTCTTTGTATAAAATGTATGGAATACTTAAAAAGTGTTTTGGCCCCAGTCCTGCAAAGATTTATGCATCTGCTTGACTTTGATGGCAGTAATTGTATGTGGAATGTTAATCATATACTGGAATCTAAATTAGCCTTTGAATTACAGCTAAATTTTATTTTCATCCTCGCTGATGAATATAAATGAAGGCCCTAGATAAAGTGGGATGCTCTGAAGGATAAAACTCAACTGCAGATGAATTCATAAAGCAGTTGTCGTAATTTGCGGTGCAGATAAGAGCAGCACAGCCTTTTACAAGAAAATACAAAGATGCAAAACTAATTCACCCCCAGCCTGCATACCAACATGTTGTGACAGTTCATCTTTAGGAACGCCGTAAAATACGGTCTTTGGCTCGACTTTGAAAGTACTCGAGGCCCACCTACTTGTCTATAAAATTATTTTAAACAGCAGCTCGTTTAGTAGTGTATTTTGACAGCTGAGATGTCTTCAAGTGGGAACATTCTGTATTCATTTTTATTAGCAAACAAACAGTGTGCAAATGGAAAAGAGCATGACGCAGTGGGTCAGGGTACCCGCAGAGCACTGACAAGAGATGTGCTCAGTTTCTCTGTCACAGTCTTCCTGCAAGCCCAGAGGAGAGCACCCTCTTTGTTCACTGTCCTAACTGTGACAGTTCTTCCTGACCTCATTAAGGTGTTGAGAAGATAAATACATTTAAAGATTGTGAGGAATTTGGTAATGGGAGATATAAATACTTGAGAAGTAGCACACAAATGGTAGTTGATGATAGATGCCTAATGTCAGTGGAGTTACGGCAGTGCAGATGGGCCATATTTCATATTTCTCCTTGTCTATCAAATGTGATGAATCATAAAACCTATGGAGATTAAGCCTCTAAATCAAGATTCTTTAAGGCAGACATGCTGTGGAATATTCTTAAATTTATGAGGTTCTCTTAGCCGTTTGCCAATGGAAAGGTAAAGTCTGAGGACTACAGGCTGTGGGCATGCTGATTTCATGCTTGTTTACTTCCAAGTTATAGCCATGTAGTCTTCAGAATTAAAGAAAAACAACCTGTGTTATCCCGGGGACAAATGCAATTAATTGGCAACGATGTCTTATAAGCAGTTGTCAGGGTTTATAGCAGAGTTTTCTGGTAACTGGTGTATGTATTTATTTTAAAACATTTCCTAGCCTTGCCTCGGGGAGAAAGGCCTCCCTCGTGAACTGAATGGCACTACTCGTTTATGCAAAATTACTCACGGATATTAATTTTTGAAATATTTGAAGCTCAAGACCTGCAATGAGTTCTGCCTGTGAGCACAAGTCTATCAGCGTGATTCAGAATTAAAGCATTAATTGGGTGTGACAAAGCGGAGTTGTGTCTGGACAAGCAGCAAACTATCTGGATGCCAACTCCCATTTCGTGAAGCAGAAATTACGTGGGAGGTCTGCTGTGTCTGCGCAGAGCCCTGTTATCTCCGCACAGGCAGCAGGGCGGCGGGTACCAATTCCAGGACCGGAGCTGCGGTTTGCAACAACAGACCCTGCAAACCGAGGGGACCGTGGCGCGCAAGCAACGACGAGAGCCAGAACCACCCGCTTCGCTCAACAACGGCGCGCTGCCGCATCGTGAGGCCGTCTCCCGCTTTTAAAGCCCTGTGAAGTAAGCCGTTCACCACTGAATTAATGAGAGACAATTAATTCTCGTTGCTTATTGTCGGTAATAAACGCGGCAAGCTCTGCCCTGCAGCAACCAGCATAGTTATTAATGCTGAATGTTTAGACTATGAATAGATACGGATAATTAACCGTGCCTCTGAAAGAACCGAGAAATGCAAGCAAGCGTGCTTTGATCGGAGCCTGTACGAGCAAACGGCACCGTAATGAGTTTGAAAAGATGCGAGAGAAGTTACCACGACGATGCTGCTGTAGACACTTTCACCTCGCATGCCTCTCGATAGCTGTTAGCTCAGTGGTTGGTAGGAACAAGAACGCCACGTTTCATTTCACTTTGGGGTGTGTTTAGACGAGTAAGCTTGTACAGATCAAAGATATATTTAAAAAAGAACCCAGAAACTTCATTTAGCTCTTACATAATTAGTAAAAGTTGCAGATATTTCAACTAGCAAGTCTAAAATGGCTCAACTATAGCATGCCACCGACTTCAATAATAATAGTAAAGCAGAGGACTGGGAAAACATAAATTGTTTTGCCTTTGCTGCCACAATTCCACCGAATGACCTTTTTATAGGGCTGCAGGATGGAAAAAAAGACGGTGGGAGAGTAGAGCTGATTACATTTATCCTTAACCTTGTTATTTGTTAAACATTAGTAGCTACTTACCAAATTTCCTTATTTTTTAAGGACAAACTCACTAGCATGCCTTCCTTTCCAGCCCAGTAGTGTCTCTTTTGAAGTCAAATGTTACCATGAAGATTTCAGGCGGTATCCTGTTTCAAAGCCACTATGTCCTAAAGAACAGGTATTTCTTCCAGCCCAATGAGGAGCATGCAAATGAACGGCACGAAGGGGCTGTCTGTCTTTTCACTGTTTTGTAGGCAACAAGCAAGCTGCGTGTTCTAGCAAGTTAAAAAAAAAAAAAAAAACCAAAACCTTTCCGTGGATAAAAATTTCATGAAACGTTACGGTGCTTTTCATACGTGGTTTCTCAGCGTGCACCCTGAGAATACAAAATTTGGGGTCTCTTAACTTAAGACACTCTCGCTGTTTTGTCGATGTGATCCAACCACGCTCTGGGAGCAGAGGGGCAGAAGCAATACAGAAGCCCACATGCTGAACGGACCCTGCGAAGACGACATACGCTCATCACGGTCCGGTGTGCTCACGGTACTTTAACGTGAGGAACTACCCCTTGTTACAAAATTCCAGCTTGCTTTTTAGCTGAAGAAGAAAACCATGAAAATACACAAACTGCAAACTGTGCAGCGATGTGGCTCTGCACAATGTTTCTGTTAGAGATGTTGCATGGTGAGTTCAAGTAAATTAACTCCTCCACTAAAGATGGTTTTTATGCAGAAACAAGAAAAAAAAAAAAATGCTGCTCCCTAATTGCCTCCCCTGCATGTTCTTGTGAGGGCTTTAGTATCTATATGCATAAATAACAAGAATGAACAGATCAACTGTATTATTTACTAGTTCAAGAAAGGCTATGGGGTTTTTTTTTTTGGCTGCCTAAATTAAGCAGCCACAGGATTTCGAGTTGGTTGCACCAGGGCGCTGCAGAAGCCAACAGCCTTAAGTTAAGAGACCGTAAGTCCAATTAAAGCCTGCCTACCTGGCGTGCAATCAGGGCAGGGAAATCTGAGGCTGCACTTTGATGTTTGAGCTGCGTCTGGAGCGCGGGCGTTCGATGCATTTTTGTTGGCTCACGCTGCCCGTCGGTCCGCGCTCGGCCGCAGCCGGCGCAAAGCCTGCGCCAAGGCCGTTTCCACGCGCCGGGCCCGATACCGTCGAATCGTCCAGGTTGGAAAAGACCTTTAAAGTCGAGTCCAAGCATTAACCTGGCGCTACCAAGTCCACCACCCCGCTCCGGCCTTCTCCCACTCGAGACAGCGACGGGTTCTCACCCCAGCGGCACTTGGGGCCTTAGCCCCACTCGCTCCCCTTCACCCACCCCCTGGTTCGCCCCCTCTCCCTGCTGCACCTCAGCGGGCGCCGCTCGCAAACCGCTCCGGGGCCGGTCCCGCACAGCCCGCGGCTGCCAGGGCGCCTGTGCGGGGCCTGACGGGCGGGGAAGGCCCGAGGAGGCCCGGCGCCCCCCTACCTGCGCCCGCCGGCCGGGGGAATCGAACGCGCGGCTCCGCCCGTTTGTGACAGGGGCTGGGGCTGGGGCAGGGGCGGGTGAGCGGGCGCCTCCGGCCGCTGGGCCCGGGGCAGGGCCAGGGCCAGGCCGGGGCGGGTGAGCGGGCGCCTCCGGCCGCTGGGCCCGGGGCAGGGCCAGGCCGGGGCGGGTGAGCGGGCGCCGCCGGGCCCGGGGCAGGGGCAGGGCCAGGGGCAGGGCCAGGCCGGGGCGGGTGAGCGGGCGCCGCCGGGGCAGGGCCAGGGCCAGGCCGGGGCGGGTGAGCGGGCGCCTCCGGCGGCCGGGCCCGGGGGCGGCGAGGCGGGGCCGGCGGCCCGGGGGGGAGCGGCGGGGCTCTGCGGTCTCTCGCGAGAGGAGGGCGGGGCGGCCCCGGGCCGCGGCCGCCGCCTGTGGGGAGGGCCCGGGGAGGGGGAGAGGAAGGAGGCGGCTCTGTGGCGGAGCCCGGGGTGTCCGCCCGCCTGTCACAGCGCCCGGGCCGCCGACTCGCGGAGGAGCCGGTAAAGGCCCGAGGGGGGCGAGGCGGCCGGCGGGGCGGCGCGGCGGGGCCGAGGGGAGGCGGGAGGAAGAAGGGCGGCCGGGAGCCGGCCCGCCGGCCGCCTGCCTTCGGGGCTGCCTCCCCGCCATCGCCGCCCCAGGCGGGGGAGCCGCGCCGCGCCGGCTGGAGGGCTGGGCGAGGGCAGGGAGCAAGGGGGTGGGTCTGCCCGCCGCGTCGCCCGGGCTGCGGCCCCCGCCGGCTTCGCCCTGGTCCCCGGCCCGCCGGCGGCAGGTGGCGGCGGGCCCGCGGGCGGTGCCGCCGCCGGTCCCGGGCCGGCGCTGGGGGGCGGCGGGGCCCCCCTCCCCGGCAGCAGCTCGCCCGGGGGAAGAGGGAGGCGGCCCCCGCCCCGCCGCCGCCGCTCCTCGCCCTCCCCAGCCGCCGCGGGGCGGGCCGGGGGCGGCGGAGAGCCGCAAACCCCGCTCCGGGCTGGGCGGCTCCCCCTGCCTGGGCCGGCGGCGGCGGGGAGGAGCGGCCCGCAGCGCGGCCGGGCTCCATCCCCCGCCGGCCTCCGGCCTCCCTCCCCCGGCCGTGCCCGGCGGAGGGCCGGGTGCGCTCCTCCCCGCCGTCCCCTCCCTTGCTTCCATGTTATGTCGCATTTCCCAGCCTGCCCACCTCTCCGTCCCCGGCCCGCAGGCTTTTTGAGCCCCTTCCAAGGCTGAAGCGGCGGCCGGGCGTGGGCAGGGCGGCGGGGCCGGCGCTCGGCGTGGTGAATCAGGCGATGGGGTAAACCAGGCTGGTTTCCCGGGCTGGTGAAAGTGTGCCGGGGAAGCGCGGCGGGCATTTACCTCCCCGGGGTTTGGCTGCTCGCAGGCCGGAGCTGGGAGGAAGCGGCGGCAACGGCAGCAGAGATGGCGCGGCTGGTTGCAGTTTGCAGAGACGGGGAGGAGGAATTCCCTTTCGAGAAGAGGCAGATTCCCCTCTACATCGATGACACCCTCACGGTGAGTGCCTGCGCCCCGCCGAGCGCCCGGCCGTCCCCGCACCGCCTGCTTGCAGCGGGTGCGGGCGGTGTTGCAATTCCCAGGCGAGGCCTTTTCCCTGGACAGGCCTCCCAGGCTCCTCCTTGGCTCCCGCAGCGTTGATCTGCGCGACTCCGCAACGCTCGGCTTAACAGCGCTTAACGTGGCAACTTTTTTATCTGCTCCCCAGCTCTGAAAACACGCAAACCGCATAATAAGAAAGTTATTGCTGTCTTGGGGCCCGCGCCTTAACTTGTTTTCGAGTGACGAGCGTGCCTCGGTGCCCAAGCCCGAATGTGGAGCAAAGCCGTTTTTCGCTTAATAAGGAAGGGAGCCATGTTAAGGGTAAACCCCAGGTTTACAGCTAGGGAATTATTATGCTCTTAAACAGGCAAGAAAAGGCTGAAGGCGTTTTTGAAAGCTTTGGCTTAAAGCAAGGGTTATCGAGTCTGTCACAACGTGCTGCTACGTCTGCAGGCGCGCACCCGAGAGAGTCGCCGCTTCAATGTGTTAGTCTGAATTGAAAAACATGGGAGGTTTGCCATTTCCAGAAGATTCAGTGGAAAAATGAACTAAACGCAGCTTGGAGGCTCTCTAGCCTCTCTTCTCTTCCTCACGTGTTTATGGAGGAAGGCTCAGAAATTGCATCATAGGTGAACGTGGAGCAAATGGAAAAAAAATTCCCTTAACTAGCCAGTTGTCATTTGCTTTAATTCTTAAGGTGTGAAAATGGCAGGTTGACAGTAAAATTGAACTTAGACACTGTAATGGGGTATCTTAATTACTCGTATTTGATTTCTGTTGCTGTCAGTGGTGTGACAGTAACCGCTGTTACTTTAAATGCCGTAAAATGTATGTGCTTTAAATTCCTAATCTCACATTTTAGTACGGGAGGATGCCTGACTTGCATCAGCTAGCTTGATCAACTTCATAATGTAATTGCTTCCATCTTCCAGAACAAAACAGTTGAGCATCTTCAGACAGTCTCTTAACCCTCCATCCCACTGTTAAAGATGATCTATCTCAATCCCATCTTTTTTTGCTACATTTGAAGAAAGGGTCTTTGCTGTATTTTAGTTTTGATCGCTTTAAATGATGGCATATTACTAATTTACCGAGTATCATTGCTGTTTTTTGGCTTTACCTAGCCTGTCATCTCTGGTTAACTGTGCTTATACATTAGGCAAAGTCTCCCCTTGTTGTCCAAAGCAATATCTAGCTCTCCTAGAGCGGTTGATTACCTGGAAAACTCAGTACTGTGCAGGAATAGTGTAAGGTTGGGTTTTTTTGATGTCCTGGCCACGCCTTGAAAGTTATTTTGCCCCTCCGTTCTCTGTGTAGTTTTAAGATCTTAGATCTCTCTCTCTCTCTCTCTCTCCCCCCCCCTCCTGCCCCCTCTCCGGACTCCCTAGTAAAAACTACTCATTCGATTGCGTCAAGTAGAAGACTTCCCATGCTCTTGCTACCTTTGTTGTGTTTAATAGGTTGAGAGAGAGAATGAGTGAAAATTCAGCTGTACCAGGCGTCAGGTAGATTCCATTTGTGGTTTAGTTCCAGAATTTTAACGCCAGGCCCAAACTTTGTACAATTGCACTATGTTGTCCCTAGCCTTCTACTTTTTACACCAGAGGCAAGCCGTACTCTTGACTGAAGAGGTTCCTATAGCTGTAAATCAGTTTTGTATCCATCTGGATGAGAGGCATTTATGCAAGTGCAAGTCATCCTCACCATGAAGAAATCTTATCTCAGGTCCATTTTTTTCCCCCACTTTTCTGTTACTGTTGTTACAAAGTACTCGGATTTCTAGGTGGTTTCTGGAAGCTTTTATTAAATAAACCTGCAGAAGTAAGTGAATGAACTCTTAGCTTCCTTGTCTCGGTCTTCTATAATTTGTGTTTCAAATTCTTAATGAGAGCTGTTGCAAGACATAGAGCTGTCTTTGAAACGTAATTTTACATCTGCAACATTATCTTTAAAATAGTGGTGGTGTTTGTTGATAGTAACTGGCTTCTGTTGACCTCCTTTAAAACTAAAATTTGAAAAATAATGGGACTACTTCATTTCTTTCAGTCAGCTGGAAGACTTAATCTATGCCTTACATCTAGAAACAGTGAATCAGTGATTACAAACCAGTGGATGAATGGCCTGTAACGCTCTCGAGCTTGTAACGTTGCTTTGTAGTAGCATAGAAAGCTGTTTAGGTGCAATGTGGTACTGCTCCTCTAAATGAATTGTTCACTGTCACCCTTTTCTGTTTCTTATGGCTCAACTAGAAGTTAAAGGAAGTTTAATTATTTAACCCTTTTCATTTCTGAAGCATCTTTTATGATTTCTAAAAGGCATTCCATTTGATGTGGTATTACGGGAATTTTTTCTTCCCGTTCAGGGTGTGATGGTGGTTGATGTGTAACCACTTAATAAAATCTCATCAGACACATGAATTAATGTAGTCTTTGATAATTTCACTCTGTTGTACAAAACACCTAAGGGTGTTGTCTGATAATGGGAGATGAAGGTGAGGGGAAAAAAAACCACGCAGATTTATCTCTTCTCTCTGTTATTAGCAGGCAGAGCTTTTGCTTTTCCAGGTAGCTCATTCCCCACAGAAACACCAAATTAGCAGTGCAGCAAACCTGTAATTCTGCAGCAGAAACTTGTGCTGCTGCTCAGTGTGTATGGGTCAGGGGCAAGGGAAACTGGAAGAGAAATGCATGAGAGGTCAGAATTGGCACTGACTGTGGCACTGTTCTGCACAAAGATAAGGCAGCTGTGCTAACGTTCCGATTCTAGCACACGTGAGATCAAAATATTGCCTTGCTTTCTGGCCTTAGAGAATAGATGTTTATTCTGGAGCAACGCTGAGCGCCTGTAAAAGTAAATGTACAAGTTCTCTGGAGGTAGTGTTAGCAATTACGAAGACAGCAGGGAATTCTGTCTTTGCTAGACAATTGAGGGAAGGTGGAGGGAGGAAAAAGGATGAATCGGACAATTTCATTTGGTGTTGGTTGGCATTAGAGCTATTAACCACGGTTGTTACTTTGTCTCTCAGATTTTAAAGTGAACTTTCAGTATTTGTATTAATAAATTCTGTCTTTCTCAGTTTGGACAAAGAATGTCAACTAAGCCAGTCTTTACTCCTTTTTCTAGTTGGTTTCATTTTTCTCCACGGTTGTAAAGTTGGATTTTCGACTGAAAATAATTTTACTGGTTTCCGCCCCCCAAGAAATTGCCCTCTTTGTTGCTCAGTAATTGGAAAAGAAATATTATTAATTACTTACAAGTAATCACATTGTTCTCTAGGCTTAACATTTTGCTTTGAGCCCCTTGAGAGTTGCAGCTGCAATCAAACATAACAAAGTATACCTTGGAGTACCTTTTTTGGGGTTAATATGGTTTTAAATTAGCCTTTGAAGGAGTCGACTCAATCATTAAACCGTTGTGACCGTTTCTTCATCGCTTCATACATTGAGTTAGGCTGTTGGGTTAGTTTGGATCTCTGTGTGTTGAAGTACAATTTCTTTTAAACTGAAACAGGGTGTCAAGTCAGGTAGATAGTGTAAATACTGATGTTCCATTTAGCAACTTTTGCTCTCTCTATAACAGCTATTTAAGAGTTACCATTGCCTCTAGAACATTATATTAGTGAAACACTTAGTTAATTTGCTGAAACATTCACTATCTTAAACTGTTACTTTTATCCTTTCCCAAGCTTCCAATAGTTACGTGGAAAGAATGAGCGTTTAACATAATTTCTGTCTTATCTACCCCAAGAAAGTAAAATAAACTAATGCTCTGTGTTTGACTTTTTTCTGAAAGCTCTTTTTTTTTTTCTTTCCCCCCCTCTCTTGTATAGATGGTGATGGAATTTCCTGATAATGTGCTAAACCTTGATGGGCATCAGAATAACGGTGCACAATTAAAACAGTTCATTCAGGTAAATACATCCTTCTGTTTTTTAAGAAGGCTGCGTATCAGATCTTGCTTTCCTTAGATTCGTGCTTTCGCTTCTCTAGGAGGTTGTCACTCCTAGAATGACTTAAAAGATGTGTCGGCACCTACATGCAATTATGTGTTGGTACCAAAGTATACCAGGTGCATTCATTTTCTATATTTCACAGCGTTTATACACTGTTGTCTTGTCAGGAGGCAATTGCTGCATATCTAGTTAGAATTGAAAACCTGTAAAAACGATGTGTATTCTGGTCACTGCCAGTTTATACTTAATGGAAACTACAGGTTCTAAATACATTTTGTTGTTTTTTTTTTTTTCTAAATACTTTTGAACTGCTTATTCAAGTAGAAGTGTGCATTGCTTAAGATCGAGTTCTTACGATTAGTACTGTACCAAGATAGAATTAATGTGCCAGTTTATAGATTATATATAGTTGAATAGCGAGAGATGGTTTTGTGGTGCCCCTGAAGCTTTAATAATAGAAACTTATCCACTAACACTCTGGCAAATAACTGTAGCGCTGTAACACCTGTAGCAACTAAAAAACTGTGCCACTTGGTGTCCAAAGGAACAGGCTAGTTTGCTGATATGGAGCTTGCACTTCTTCACTTGTGGTTTGACAGCAGCAGTTCAGACATATGCTGCATATAAAGCATAGCTGTGTCGTGAAAATAGCTCATTCCTGCTCCTGCCGTGACTAGTACTATTAATTACGGGAAAGAGGATTATTGCAGAGTGATATCACTTGTCAGGTTATTTAATGTGCCTGCCTTTAAGAGCACAAACATTAAATGTTGTCTGATAATAGCTTTACTTTTCATAACGTATTCCATAAAATGAGCTGAAAATATTTTCTCTTTTCAGTCGATGTATTTGCATGTTCCCTGGGCTTTATTAGTTTCACTGTGTTGTATGGTCTTTTCTTTCTTTCCCCAGAAGTTGTGACAAGTCATTTCTACATTAGGAGTGTTTAAGTAGTGTAATACGACAACGCAGAAAATACTGTCATGGCAAAATACTCCCTGTATAGAAACAACTATGCTTGCAAAGCTGTACTTTGTATAACCAGGGAAAAATGACAATTGATACACTGATAGGACTCTGCTCTTACAGATTATGTTGGAAACTGCCAGTAGTGCTGATAATCTAGGCGCAGATGTGTCAATTGGTGCGTGAGGAAGGGACTCTCTCTCCTGTATAGCTGTGCTGGGGGCAGTTCAGTGTTGATGAAGTCCAAGCCAGTAATTTAGCAGTTAGAAGAAGAAGTAGAAGGGTATGTGCTTTTTGTCTGTGTGTATGGGTGCCTGGATGCATTTGACAGAGGAACCAGGAGAAGCTCCTAAAATTGTTTATTGACGTAAGAAATATTAGAAGGTGTTCTCTTTAATGTTCTATTATTAGCACACATTGAATGTTTGCTACTGAAGTAAAATGTTTCACCCCGAATAGTAATGTGTGCTTTTTTTAAGCTCAGGTATCAGAATAGTAATGTGAAACGGCATTTAGCCTTCCAGGAAAAATATTGCTAAATTGTCTTGGTCTGAACAGAACAAGTTTTGTTGTAAATGAGATTTCCATATATGCCAATGAGTGTCCAGGAGTTTCCTTTCTATGTGCCAAAGATTAAAATGAGTGTGAGTAGAAGATGAAAACTTGCAGAGTTGTATGTGAGACCCTTTACTAAAACATCTGTGCTGAGGTGGAGAAAAAAGAGCTTCCCGATAAGGACAGGGAGGTGTGCCGTTTGTTCCGAAGCAGCACTTGCTGCTTGGAGTGGTAGGAGGAGGGAGCAAGAGGAGAAGAATATTAGCTGCTTTGCAGAGGGTAGACTGCAAGACTTGAAGCAGAATTGCTCCTATGGTATTAGCAAGTGTGGTTTTGTTCCTACAGTAAGTATTTGAAGTGATCTACAGTAAGACAGTGACCTGAAACTCTGAGCCCTGCATACAGTTTCCACAAGTGTATTTTGATAATCCTTTCCTTTCTGGTAAGGAAAGGAAGGCAAAGAAATCTTGAACAGTTTAAGATGTGGTTTTATTTTTTTTTTAATTATTTAATTTCTTGTTCTTTTTTAGAGACATAGCATGCTTAAACAGCAAGATCTAAATATTGCCATGATGGTGACATCGCGTGAAGTTTTGAGTGCACTTTCTCAGCTGGTCCCGTGTGTTGGCTGTCGTCGTAGTGTGGAACGTCTGTTTTCTCAGCTTGTTGAGTCTGGAAACCCAGCACTGGAGCCCCTAACAGTAGGGCCAAAGGGGGTTCTTTCTGTAACTCGAAGCTGCATGACTGATGCAAAGAAGCTTTATACACTGTTTTATGTGCATGGGTAAGTGTCTTAGAACTGCTCGGATTATCCTTATCCGGGGAAAAGGAAAGCTAGCTTCTGTGCATTTGACTTGGCAGCTTTCTTGGTGATACTAAATTGTCTCAGGTTTGAATCTTAAGAGTACATACTTGTCTTTTACAGCTGTGTTAAACTAGTTATTGCCTAAACTGGGAAAAAACAAACCCAAAAGACCTGATCTTTCGTTTCATCAGTTGCGATGCCATGATTGCAGTTGTAAGCTACCAATATTAAAATGTTTAGTCATTAATCTGAAATAGGCACTGTGGTTTTTCATGATCTCTGGAAGAAGAGTGTTTCTTCACCACTACTTTGCATGTAAAAAAATAAAAGTTTTTTAAAAAATGAGTTAACATGCCCCCCCCAACTTTCTGCTCTTGGGTAGAAAGGTAACACTGAGAAAGTTAAACCTTCTGGGTTTGGCTAGCACAATAAATAGCCTCAGTCTCAGTGCCATTTGTTTCTCAGCTGTCAGCACACCAAACAGTGACTGCTCACCACAGTGTGCCTTTGCCTTCCAGTTGGTTTCAGCTCATTCTACTTCTTGCTCCTGTTAGCAGGCCGGTGAGAGGTAGGAAAGGTTAGTGGAGAGCTGGGGATACCGAGAGTTGGAGGGTGAGGTAGTGTAGCTTCATAAAGTGGTCTTAGTGGTTCCCTACGCTTCTGAAATAGGTGTCATTGCTCGAGGTCTGTTATTTACAAAGTTATGCAATAGCTTTTTAGATGTGAGTTATCTTTGTCTTGCTTGCTAGGATTTGTCTGGAAAATCTGTACTGTATTTTGCTCAGGTACTGCAGGATCGTATGTCATAAGAAGTCAAAATAGGGGACAGGAAGAAAGTTGTAGATTTAATGTTCGTTAGCACGCGTGTTTCTGATACGTGAGCTGAATCAATCCCTTTAAAATTTCTCTGGATAACCATGTTTTCAGACTACTAAGTTACTTTTTTGCCGTAGGTCCAAACTGAACGATATGATTGATGCAATTCCCAAAAGCAAGAAGAACAAGAGATGTCAGTTGCACTCCCTGGACACACACAAACCAAAACCTTTGGGGTAAGTTTGTGTTTAACATGCACTGTTCAATCTAAAATATTTTAAGGAAGCAAACTATTGATACTAATTTATTTTTAAGCGTTGAGATCAATTCTTACGCTGTTATCTGTTTGTCAGAGTAGTAATCTCCAAGCTGTTTGGATTATAGTAGACCCAAACAGTTGTGGGGGAGAGGAGCAGAGGCACTCGGGAGTTTTGGGCAGCGTGTGTTGTAGGGCATGAGCCTTTCTCAATAGGCTTTCGTAAGAAGGTAGTTAGCCCTTTTTTTGTGCGCTAAGAGTGACAGTCTTATCAGTAGGATGTTTGATCCTTTCCCCACTGCCCTTGCTCACGTAGTGCAATAAAGTCTTCTGCCCTCCCAACCCAAGATCTGCACTCCTTCCACAGTGTATGAGTTGTCCCTCTGCCCTTTGTCAGGGCTTCCTAAGGCAACCGGTGATGCTTTCGTATAAAGTTTAAGGCTACTATATGAAATCAGCTGTTTCCCAAAACTCGTTTGTTAGTTCTAGCTGTTGCATTTTTGCCTCTTGGCTTTTGGGTCTTTTACTTGGTGGTGGGGCGTTTTGTTTGTGCTGTGTGGTTTGGGATTTTTTTTTTTTTCCCCTATAAAAATATCCATGTTTAATTTCAAAACCAGTTGCCAAAACACAACTTGGCCATTACAAACCAGTGCTCTCTGATGTGCTTTTCACATCTCATCTGATGTAACTTGGAATATAGTCTGCTTGGGGCATGGATGGCTTCTGCATTGTGATATAAGCAATGCTCGAGAGAGACAAACTGGTTTTTGTGCTCTACACCAAAGTGATTGATCAGCTGGTTTTCTCACCTTGAGGTGAAAGGGTACATGCTAAACAAACACACATCATTTTGCTTGGGTATTAAAAATGCCTTGCACAACTGTTAATAAAGGGCTTTATTGCGGTTGGGCTGCAGGGTTAAAACTAAAACTCTGTAAAATGTATTTTCTCAAAATGTGACAGTGTGTTTTGAATACGCCAGTGAAAAAGATGCGTATGTGCCTCTGTGTCTTGAAGTTGAAGTGGTTTATTCCAGCTGGTTAACCAGAAAAACACTCCCTGTAAATCCGTTGTGGATTTTGGGGGAGGGTTCTTGTTTGTGGGGAGGTTGGTTTGGGGTTTGGTGGTTTTTTTTTTTTTTTTCTTTTCCTTATATGATAGCCAATAAATTAGACTACTATGCTTAGTTGGAGTGTCCAGGACCCTTTTTAGTCAGTTGTGTTCTGCTTCTGGTTAAGCATACAACCTGTGAAAGCTTGATCATGGTTTCCAGTTACAGGACATGTATTTTTCTATGCAGGCTTGAGTCTCTTTGGGTTTAGATAAATCCCCTGAGACGCTAGGCATGTGGAATTTGACACTTGATTTTTACTTGTGCTGCTTGAGGATAGTGGTAGCTAATCATTATCTCCTATTATGTTTTGGTTACGGGCCTTTCATATAATTACTTTAAAGCTTACGTTACACAAGCAAAAGATCATAGGGGTATATTTTTTTAAAAATAAAGCAAATTCAAAGCATGATGACAGTGTTAATTTTTTTGCTTTGTTTTTAGTAAGATTATTCTTTTCTGTGTAAGAACATATATCATGAAACCTGCACTTACCATTTTGGCAAGGCAGAACAATTCTGAAACTGAACAAATGGAAAGGAAAATGCTGCCTTTATTTCCTCAATTCATGCTGGAATAAATCTTCTTAGTATTTTGAGTGCTGGCAGGTTAATAGGGAATATGCGGAAGAGCAGTATTTTAATATAGCGCAAGTAAAGCTTTCAGCTTTATCTGATAACGTGGCTTGCGGACAGTCGGTGTGGTTTGCTAAAGAAACACGGCTTGCACTCTGCTTGCTCAGTCGATACCCATTTGTTATGCTACAGAAGTGATCAGGGTGTATCAGCACTGATATTTATCCAAATAAATCTGCTGCCTTGAGTGGAAGCAAATATGCAAACAGCCTAGATGTGGAGGTGTTAAATAGAATTGTCTCACAGAAGAAATTTTATTTATCAACTTAGAGCTTCTGCTTGACTTCGTTACAAGAAACTTCTTCAGATGAGTTACATCTGTTAGGCATTTTATACACACAGAAAAGGCTTTGGATTGTAATTGCGTGTTTAATTACGCAAGTTATGTAACTAGCTAATACCACTTGAGAGTTACTTGACGTCCTCAGTTTCAATGTGCCTGGTTTATGGCTACTCGGTTCCATTCGGAGCATTTTAACCTCTCATAAATGCAAGCCATATAATCTGGCAAACTAGACAACAGCAGACATAAATAGTCTTGAGGAGCTAATTATTAAATAGGAGCGCTTCTTCCCCTGTTTTCCTGCTCTGTTGTATCCATGAGCTTAAACAGAAATGACCGTTCTGATAAAATGTCAAGTGTAGACAAGCCTGTAAGTAAACATGACTTGCTATTTAAAGTTTGTTCTTTGCTCTATAAGTGTACTTCTAGGATATCCAAATGTGTGTTGTAAAGTTTTGTTGTTTTTTTTTAAAAAAACAAATTTTGGTAATGTAATGTAGGGTGTTTTATGGTTTCTTATGGTGGTAGACGTGTGGAAGTTTGGGTTTTTGGGTTTTTTTTCTTTGGGTTTTTGTTTTGGTTTTTTGGTAAGTTGTCATATGAAATCTAATCTGCCAGAAGTATTAAAACTTGTATATGTTTATACTTAAGGTAATATTCTGAAAAATTACTACTGGCTTTCAGCTGTAACTTTAAAAAGTCATTATGAATCTGGGCTTATAAACACGGAGAGCAAAATTTGTATCTCATGTCTGACCCTAACTTTACTGGAAGTTAAGGCTTAGCCTATAAAGGATTCAAAGTAGATTAAGGAACACGGTAGCATTTTCATAGCATTTGTTTAGGAGAAATGACTAGTTCATAATACATACGGTATAGGTTTAAAAAAATGTTTTTTAATACTATGTGACAGTGAAGGGAGCGGTAGCACACTCAGTACAGAGAAATTAAGTGCAGATAAGAAAAATAGTGAAGACAGCAGGAAGGAGGAGAGCAAGTGTAGCATCACTTTCCACTATGGACCTTTCCAGGGAGCAGTCAGGTAAACTAACGATGCTTTATTTTGCTTCTTTTCTAAACACCTAACAGGATAATGTACCTTCTTCTGTTTCTTATGATTTTTTTTTTGCAGGGGTTGTTGGATGGATGTGTGGGAGCTCATGTCCCAGGAATGCAGGGATGAAGTAGTTTTAATTGACTCTAGTTGTCTTTTAGAAACATTAGAAACCTATCTACGAAAACACAGGTATGTTAAAAGAACAAAGACACACCTTCAATTTGAGGAATACGTGCTGCATTTTTTTGTGAATCAAAATGTATGTGGAGTTCATGCAATGTTTAAAAGTGTAGAGGATTCTTCTGATACCCTTCTAAAACTGAAGAGCTAAGCTTCGTGGTGATGGAGAACCTTGCCAGATTGCATTGTGGCAGTTGATGAGACCAAGACGGTGAAATATTCTGTGTATTTTTACCTATTGTTCTGGGTTATGGTAGGGGAAATGCGGAGACCTCAGATGAAGCCATGGCTACTTGTCTTAATTTTGTTGGTTAGGATTAAATTATGGTTTATAATTTGATGTATATTCTTCCACTCTTTCACAAGTAGCCTGCTGTGTTTGGGACTACGCTTTCGGGGAGTATGTGCAATTTCAAAATAATGCGAACTGAACTGATGGAAGCAGATTTTAGGCTTGGTGTTGCTTGTAAATCACTGTTTTAAAACGGTTGTTCATGACTTAGTAGCGCTAGCGTTAGTAGGGAAAAAGTAGGCCACTAAATGATTGTTGCATGTGTACAGTAGCTACCATGCTGATTAAAAAGTTTTAATTTCCAGGAGTCTCAAGGTTCTGCTATAAACTCTGGGGGCACAGATGGGTGCGGGGTGGTGGTGTGGAAATAACACTTTGGAAACAAAATAACTTTAATCTCCTCTGACATTAAACACGGTGTTGGCAGGGTTCCTGATGCTAACCTGCAATAATATTACTGTTTTCTTTCCTTTCACCGCAGAAACTAGCCAGTTATCATAGTTCTATCAAACATCAAAATATGTTTGACTTAGTGTTGTCAAGTGACTGGACAAACTAGGAAAGGGAAAAACACCATCCAGAGATGGCATGAAGAGCCAGCTTTTCAAGCTGAGAGCTGAAATGTGAGCAGCTTGTCTGACTTGCATTTTTAGAATAATACGGCGAGAGGTTTTGTAGCTTCTTGAAGATTACTTCCTCTTATAAAATAGAATGAGCTTAATTTGGTTGTATTTTAATTATAACAGACTTCATAACTATACTCTTCTCATCTTAGTTATCTGAGCTATCACATGTTTAAATTGAATACATTGTGTTATAAATAAACCTTGTTTGGCTATCTGTGCAGTAATCTAATAATTCAAAATATGTTTAAAGGTGCTTGTAGTCGAAATGTCGCTCTTATACAGCAGGCAACAGAGGAAACTTTTTTTTTTTTCCTTATTGCTTATCGCTCACTTAAGTATACTTTAAATAATTGCTATAAAGTAACTTGGAGTGTGTTACTTGAGAGGAATTTTGTCCTGGCTTTTACTAATGATTCAGTTTGTTCACTGCTAGCTTTCTGATCTTTGAACGAATATGGAATTGCATACCCATACAGGAATTTCTTCATATTAACAATTAGCCTGATTGATGCCTTGGAGCATGAAAGTCGATATCCAGACTTGTAATATATGATAGGTAGTATAATACGTAAACTTGCGTGGCTTGCAGCCAAAGTCTTACTATTTTACCTTTTGAAGTAACATAAACCTTATGTGACCTAGTTTAAATACAGCATGCACTATTAAATAGCTCGGTATATTGTAACGTAGGCTAAGCGGGTCTACATTTCTGCTTGAATAAGAATTCAGTTGTTACGTTCTGTTTTAACACAGGTTTTGCACTGACTGCAAAAATAAAGTGCTTCGGGCATACAATATTCTTATTGGTGAGCTAGACTGCAGCAAAGAAAAGGGCTACTGCGCTGCACTTTACGAGGGCTTGCGTTGCTGTCCCCATGAACGTCACATACACGTATGCTGTGAAACAGATTTCATCGCACACCTATTGGGTCGAGCTGAACCAGAGTTCGCAGGAGGGTATGAGTATGTAATTTGCTAGAGTGGGCTATCTAGCGCTTTGCTTCTTTATTTTATTATTGAATGTATTTTGCAAAAGTGATTTTTGCCTCCTTGCTGCATAATGAACCTCCGAATGTAAATATTCATATTGAAGTGGACTTTCAAGGTAGCGCTTCAAAGTAGCGAAGCTTTCATATGTGCTTTTGTCTTTAAAGTGCATTTAGCTCTGAAGGCAAGACTGAAAGAAATTGCCAAATGTCTTCTAGTTCATTTGTTCACTCACTAGGGCTGCCGGCTTTTCCATTGAGGTGTTCAAAATATGCGAAATAGAAAGAGAACCTTGCTTGGCAGTTTTACCAAATGCCAAGTGTTCAATTTAGTGTCGTCGCCATTTGTATATTACGGTAATTTCTGAACCTGTTTTAGCATCTTAAAAACTTCCAGTGAAAAATACAATACCGAGCTCAGTATCTTTAGAGCTCAATCATAACTGTCTGATTAGGAGGGTGAATCCTTTATAATGATTTTTCTTTAATACATGATAGATACAGATTAATACTGAAGTATTTTTACTTTGTATGGTAAGTAACGTATCGACTTCTATGTGTGTTTACTCAGCTTCAGTTAACTGACACGTGAATGTCTAGGAAGCTGAAATATTTGCTATAAACTAAATACAAATTCTAGGAAGCAAAAGAATGGCTGCATCTCTTTGGCATTAAAACTCTGCTGATCCCTCCTGGTAGGAGCAAGCAGAGACTGATGGGGTAACACCTTCAGAAGTCGCAGGTGGGAAGGCACGGCGCAGCTTAACAGTGCCACGCACAGATTAACGTGTCAGGAATGTAGTGGTGGTTTTGACCTGGTCCTTTCTATTTTGCATCCGCATGCAGCACAGCAGAACTCGATTTAAAGAGCTGTTCATGCAAACATACCTTCAGTTGTCCGTAAAGAAAATACGTCATTGAACTGCTTTGATCTCTTGGTAGACTTCCAGCTACTTTAACCATACTATGCTTTGGTTCAACTCTTCCTTTAGACGAAGAGAAAGGCATGCTAAGACGATAGACATAGCCCAAGAAGAAGTTTTGACCTGCCTGGGTATTCACCTTTATGAAAGATTACACCGAATCTGGCAAAAGTTGCGGGCTGAGGAACAAACGTGGCAGATGCTTTTTTACCTAGGTGTTGACGCTTTACGCAAAAGCTTTGAGGTAAAAATCAAATTCTATCTAACTCGTATTTGAATTGCTGTAGCAACTGTGTGCGTTTTCACTAAAATTATTTTTCTGCTTTCTGCTAACGTTGGGCTGGAAGGAGCTTCAAGGGTGTTGCATTCAGTCCCTTGTTCACTGCAGGCAACAGTTGTGTAATACCAATGCATAGCACAACTGAGTTGCATTCCGATGTGACGTCTACTGGAACATAAAAGATTGAGGCTTGCTTTTACTTTCCAAGCTGCACGTTACAGTATGCTGGATCTTCTGTGTTTTTAATTCACAGTGAAGGTATTTCTACCCGATAGCATTTAAAGTAGCTCTGGCTACAATAACTTTATTAGTAAAAATGGAGAATGTGCTTTTGAATTACAAACACAACTGCTAACTCTTGCATTCGGTGTCTTCCAAGTGCACTCGGTGATCCTGTGGGATCTTGAACTTCAGACAGAACTCCTTTAACATATGCCAATAGTATACTTCCGTTCGGTATGGCGTAGATCTTTTTTGTTGCATTTATCTTCCGTTCATAATGACTGTTCTCTCTTTAGAGAGACGTTTCTCTAAATCGTCAGAGAAGGAGGTACAAAATCACTTTGGGAAAGATCATAGTGGAACCCTAATCTAGTTAGTTCATGGAGTTTTTTACAAGTAATTTTTTTAAAGACTTATGATGCTATGGAAGTGGCATTGGACTGGGTACACTGTGGTGTTTTTGTCAGGTTTTGTTTTGGTGGTTTTTTAGTCTAGTAAAGTATGGTGTTGAAAATTCATTGACGTTGTAAAACTCGGGTATTTATACTGGTATGCAAGGTTGGCTATGAATTTGAAATACGGAACTGTTGTACGTCTATATGGGGTCCTTTTCTAAGGTGAGTGGGAATGATGATGTCTCATTTTGGCTTAAGGAGTTCCCAGAGTGATCTGGGGGAAAAAAACCCAACCAACCAACCAAAAAAAAACGAACAACCCCATGAATTTATTTTATCATGCATGGTAGGCATGCTATTATGATATTTGTTCTAAATTTAATATTAAGGAACATATGTAGATACTTACTATAGTTCGAGATACGTCTGTGCTTCAGAGTTGAACTGCCTAGAAAATCAGTTAGATTTTTCACTGGTTACCCTAGACGAAGAGCTGCAGGAATTCTGTAGCAGTAGTTCTAATGTGGAGTTTTTTGTGCTACTGTGTTAAATAATCAGAGCATCTACCATGTAAACAGATCCCAAAATGTTAGTGACTAAATCTGGATAGGGTTTTTTCTTCTACAGTCAATAGTTGTGTTGCTGTGACTTTATAATAAAAAGTACTTACCAGCTATTTTCCTCCTCCTTTCTTATAAATGTAAAAGCTTGAATTGTGTTAACATCTATAAATAGATCTAACCTTTTATAAACAGATGGCTGTGGAAAAAGTGCAGGGTATTAGTCGATTGGAACAGCTCTGTGAAGAGTTTTCAGAAGAAGAAAGGGTGCGAGAGCTTAAACAAGAGAAGAAGCGCCAAAAACGAAAGAACAGACGGAAAAATAAGTGCGTGTGTGAGCTCCCTACTCCTCTGCAGGCAACAGAAGAGAAGGAAATAAATCAAGCAAAGGTAAACATGGATAGCTGTGGCTTTTTGCTGGTGTTAAATAACTAGATTTCTGATTTGGTGCTTCATTCATTAGCTCACTGTTCCATGTTAGAATTCTTGAGAGGTTTTGACTGTATTTTGGTTTTGGGAAGTAGTTTTTGATCACTAGTGGAATTTAATCCTTTTTCAGATTAGTACAGTCTTTTTGTAAAGTAGTTGCCTGGAACTCCTTAGCTTTTGTGGGTTTGGTGTTTGGTGGGTTTTTTTTTTTTTAAAACTCCTAAATCTAGGTGGTCAGGTTATGCTAGAATATTTTTCGACTATAATTCCTTCAAGATGACTTAGAATACGGAAATACAAATGCTAGTTGCAGACAATTACCATTGAATTTTTGGAGAGGGGGAAGCTTTAATTGAGTAAGTGCAATTATTATTCTGGATCTCTTGACTGAACTTAATGGGCTAACTGTAGGTCATATTATTGCGGGGAAAGTAGCTGGTTTGGTTTTTTCTAGTTGTCTGGTATTTCTGAAGAATTCTAGGCAATGCTGTGGCTGTTATCAGTCAGCGTCAGCTGTTTTTTCTTGTGGAATGAGTATCCTTTATAAAGATGCCGGCTGAGCTACTTTCAGTACTAGCAAGTATTTTTTGTCTTTGTTTTAAGGAAAATTCGAACTTCACAGAAAGTAGTTGCAAAGCCTGTGGTAGCACCGAAGAAGCTAACAATTGTGTAGAAGTAATTGTTACTAATGAAAGCACTTCTTGCACCTGTCCTAGTAGTGGTACCCTATTAGGTTCACCTAAAATCAAGAAAGGTATGTTAAATGTCATTATTTTTCATTTTTAAAAGCATTTACCGTTTATGGGGCAAACAGTGCTCAGCTGTTTTTCAAAAGAACTTTTTTTAAGAAATTCTTTCCTGCTAGAGGCATAACTAAAGAATGTGCAACAGCTACTACAGACTACCGTAACTTTCCACTTCGTCTCAGGTTTATCTCCACATTGTAACGGTAGTGATTGCGGCTATTCATCTAGCATGGAGGGCAGCGAAACAGGATCTCGAGAGGGATCAGATGTGGCCTGCACTGAAGGCATTTGCAACCATGATGAGAACGGTAGGTTTGGTAAGGATGTAATATTGGGTTAGTATCCACAAAACTGAAGCATCTGAGAAGAAAATGCCCCATCTTTTGCAGGAGATGATTCATGCGTCCATCGCTGTGACGACAAAGAGGAGGATGGAGATAGCTGTGTGGAATGTTGGGCTAATTCGGAAGAGAATAACACAAAAGGCAAAAACAAAAAGAAGAAAAAGAAAAGTAAAACTTTGAAGTGTGAGAATGAACACGTAAGGACCATAGCTACTCCAGAATGCTTATTTAAATGCGTACATTTTAAAGTAGTTACAAAAGTATTTCAGATTTCAGCTGTGACTAGTGCTGTAAATGGGGTAACAAGGATCTTCTGTTACTTCTCCGTGCAAGTTCTGAGATCGAGGTCCTTCCTCGAATAGGTTGTGGCAGAAGGAGTCTCTTCTCTCCTATGTTCCCAAGCACGTGCGCTTTTGTGTGCCCTCAGTGAATTAACATGCCGTTCCCTCCTCCTCCCCAGGCACGCACATTTGAAAAAATATACATCCTTGCTCTCTTTTTGAACTTTTTCCTTTCCTCTTTCCTTCTGCTTCCATCTGAAACCCGAATGTTTCGGGTTTAATGCTGCTTGTAGTTCATTACAGGCTGTTTTCCATTTCAGATTCAGAAACTTGGAAGCTGTATGGCAGATCCAGGTAACAGAGAGACCTCAGGAAATATCATGCACACAGAGTTTCATCGCGACAAGACCAAAGACACACATGCTGAAAGCTGCTGTAGCTCAGAAAAAAGTGGGCAGCAGTTGCCTTGGTTTGAGCATATGAAAAATGTGTCACAGTTTGCAGAACCTACAGAAATGTCACTTGTTCCTGATACTGGAAAAGGTGCCAAGAGCTTAGTGGAACTCCTTGTAAGTAACCACTTACTTTGAATTTTAGGCTGTAGCATACTGCTTTAAATCCTCGGGATTGAGGATGGGGTTTGGAAGTCAAATCCCCCTGGAGAACTGTTGCGAGAGAGAACATAACCGCACCTAAAGATTCATAGCGTACTCTCCCAGCGTTTAGTTTGTTTGCTGTTGCATGTTCTCTGTGAAGTATGTAACTCGGGTGCTTTGCAGAGGAGGAGAAATTGCCTGTCACTGGAATGCAAGTGACAGAACTTGTATTATAAGTATTCATTATCAAGGATCGTATTATTCCATAAAATGAAGCGTGCGTTATTGCTGCCTTCATGCCTCAAATGTTACTTCCCACTGTAGGCTCCTTGGACAACTTTCTTCTCGCTCCCTTTCGTCTCCCTCTCCTTCCCCTTGCTTTACATCCGTTTCCTTTTCTTTCTCTTTTCTTTCTTTTTTTTTTTTTTTTTTAAACTCTGATAAAAGCCATCCACTTTCAATGGAAATGTGCTAAGACTCTGAAGCTTATTCGGGTAGATTTCATGACTGTATAGGCTGCCTCTTACCCAAAAAAGAGCAGAGCGTCGTGTGTGAATTGGGTGACAGGGTTAGCCAGCTAAGGCTTGCGGTGTCGTGACACGAGGGCTCCGTCTCTCTTCAGAGCAACTGTAGCCAACGCGTGCGACTGCAAGACGGGTGTGCTGCGCAGGAAGGGCAACGCTCGAGTTCTTAAATGCCTGTTTTCATTTGTAGGATGAGTCTGAATGCACTTCTGATGAGGAAATCTTTATCTCACAAGATGAAATACAGTCCTTTATGGCAAACAACAAGTCTTTTTACAGCAATAGAGAACAATACCGACAGCATCTGAAGGAGAAATTTAATAAATACTGCCGCTTAAATGATCACAAGAGGCCCATTTGTAACGGTTGGTTGACAACAGCTGGAGCGAACTAAATACAATAAAATAGCTGTCTTTCACTGAAATTCTCAAGATGACTACTGCGCCTTCTCTTTCAAAAACTTAATTTAGTGACTTATGGCAAAATTTTATCTTAAATTAATGTGATTCTTTTTTTTTCTTGTTTTTTTGGGGAGGCTGGTGGAGGTGATTTCATTAATTTTGTTCTTTCTTCAGGCTTGTATCTTTAGTTGAGTAGCTGTGCAAGCCTCTCTTATAATTTAAGCCATCTCTTTTCATTAAATGTTTCTCCTTACTGTGAGACTTACAAAAAGCAAACTAGTGGCAAAGTAATGTTGTACCTATAATTCTGTACAGAATGACAATGAGCTGAATATAAGATTTTACAAAGTAGACATCCATTTGCAAAATGTTTTGGATGTAATATGTTAAAGCGCAATGTGCAAAATTTAAATAAAGAATATTTATTAATATGCATAGTAAAAGTCGGTGTACACGTTTCTACTTTCAACGCTCCTTCCCAGCAGTCGGAATTCTCGCCGCGCAGGTGGACGGTTGGCGCTTCAGCCTGCGCGGCGTCGCGGGGGCAGGCGTAAGGTGAGTCAACGCGCCTGGGAACGGCACGGGTCCCTCGGCAGCGCTCGTGAAAACCGGTCCCCGTGATTCCCCGCTGACACGTAGTTTGGAGATCTTGGAGTTATTGCCAGACGAGCCGGGTCCGCGATACCTGGCACCCCACCCAACCTGGCTGGCGCTACTCGGCATCGAGCGGCTGTTCCGCTTCCAGGATCTCGGATAATATGTCGGCGTGGCACGGCGCTATGCGGAGCTCTCCGTGGTGTCTCTAAACAGCGTCGGGCTGCGTGGACGCACTGTGTAGGTCTTGACGTGAGTGCTGTGCCTGAGGTGAGCGTGCTTAGTTCGGTGATGGGTTTGGATTTGTTTGGAGCGTGCAGCCGGTACCATTTTGGGGGCTTCATTTAGTTTTTCATCGAGCCAATTGCTGATGCTGGTGAGTTAGGAGACCGCTGTGCTCATTTTCCTTCTCCCCCAACAAAGCAGATTTAAAGCTTCTGCGTGAGCCCATCGGAACGTAATCAAACAAAAAGCAGGTTTTCAACACACCTTGACTTATTTTTAATGGAATAATGAGCTCTGTTCTGAGGACTGGAGTGCTTTTGCATAAATAGCCTTCCAGCCATATCTTGTTCTTACAAATACGGTATCTAATGGCACGGCTTGTTTGTAAGAGGGCGATCCGACAAGCGGTGAGGATGCAGGATGTGGGAGATGAAGAAAAAAGCAGTTGAAAACCTGGTACTAAACCGACAAGACTGGAGGTGGTGGTACGGTTGCGCACGGCAAGCATCCAAATTCAGCTGACGCGAGCTGACTTCTGTGGCGCTCACACCTGGAAGCTGTTACGTGTCGGTGCGTATCTAGAAATGGAGGCGGTTCGTCATACAAGTGCAACTCAAAAAATGTAGGGATTACAAATTCTGTATGCAAATTGAAATCAAGATACAAATAATAACAACAACTTCATAATAATAAAAAAAAAATCCCTGAATAACTTCCATATTTAAAGGAGATCATGCTCTGTTAATGCACACCCCCACTTGATCATTTCATAGCTGTTTTACAAAATCAGATGTAAAAAATACGTTCTTGAGTGAGCTTTAGCTTCATGATTTTTTTTCCAAGTTAACTGGTAATAGGGATAAGTAGTCCCTTCAGGTATCAGTTACTGATTATTTCACTCAATTACAAAACACAGAAGAAAACTATAAAGGTATGAATGCTTTTTTTTAATGTGACTACTTAGATTTTGGTAGCAGCTGCCACTAAAAGAAGAAAATTCTCTTTTGGGGGGGATGTAAGTGGAATTACAGAACATCATTCCTAATTTCCTCATTTTCTGTACTGTGGCCCCTTTAGTTTTTCCGATAAAGGGAAAGAGACAGGTTTGTGTTCTTGGCTTTGCTTCATGCTTCAGACATGTTACAAAGAGGCTTAATTTGCCCAGGGTCATCACAACGAACCCCAGAATCAATTCATTGAGAGTAACAGAGAACGCGTATGGACTTTTTTTCCTAGTCCTGATTTTTTAACTGTGAAATTTGGCTTCGTGAGAACAAACCTTCAGCTTCCTCTGAAGCCAGACGGACTCTCGCGTTTGCTGTGGCAAAAGGCTAATTTTGCAAAAGGAAGAACTTTCCATTTTTTAACGTGAGGAAGGGGAGTCCTTATCCTGGCGGCTTCTTTAATCAAACGCTCCGTTTGTCAGCTACAGGGAAAACGCGATTCACTTCAAAGAGCCGAGCGGCTGGCTGCGCCCCGCTCGTGCGTGCACGAGGAGCTGGTTCAGATGGGTAGTTGTCCTTGGTAACTGATGAAATCATCGCTTTTAAGCAGAGCATTTGTCGTTTTGTGCTTTACCAGGAGCTGAAACGATGGCAAAAAAATGAATTTAGGTCGCTTTTGTGTTAAATGCGGCGTTACCACGGACTGCTCAAGAGATTTGCTGCTCGGCGTCGTGGCTTGGAGGAGGGCAGTGAGTACCGTGGCCAGCTCGGCTGTTAGCAGGTGCTGTATGTGGTGTTTGCTACGTGTAGGATGGCAGCATCTGCACCCCTCCCTATAGATTTATTACGGCCGAGGGCTCCTTTTCGCTGCAACAGCTCCTGCACCCTCCTGCCCGGGTGAGCCCTGCGCTCGCTGGGAGCCCTGCACCTACTCAAGCTCAGCCCCCCAGGAAAAGCCTCCTGCACCCCTTGCCCTCTTGGGCGAGATACACAAATGCTACTTCATTTTTTTTTTACAAAGCCAAAAGAACCTGAATATGTGTAGTTTATTCTTTACTTTTTTTTTAATTTTCAGTGACGGGCTGCGTAATCAGCCCTAGGGGTGGTACTTAGGAATCGGACTTCCAATACTGTTCTCCTTAGTTTTGTGTCAGTCGAAAGTAGGTTTAAATTAAGCTGCCCAGCAATGCACGGCTGGTGCAAAGAGAATGGGTGGAAACACCTTCAAAAACGGCTTTCCCAGCAGGTCCTTGCAGCGAGCAAGTAGACGGGCCTGGGAGGTCGGCAGTTCCGCTCCAGAGCTGACCAACTCCAGAGCAAAGAGCGGGGGGGGAAATCCCTTAAATACATCCCAGTTAAACTGGGCAGCCCGTTATCCCAGCGCGGTGAGGGTGGGAGAAGTGCGTCTGGGTTCAGAACGCAGCTGGACGTACGTGTGGAAACCATCGGGCTTGAAGCCGCCTGAGGAAGTCCCTGGGCGGCCCGGGGCTGCAGCACGTCTCCATAGAATCACCGAATCGTTGAGGTTGGAAAAGACCTGTAAGATCATCCAGTCCAACCATTAACCTACACTGCCAAGGCTACACTAAACCAATTAAGGCTAGACTAGACTGAACCGTGTCCCCAGGTGCCACGTCTGCCTGTTTTTTGAACGCTTCCAGGGATGGGGACTCCCCCACCTCTCTGGGCAGCCTGTTCCAATGCTTGACCACCCTTTCCGTGAAGAAATTTTTCCCAATATCCCACCTAAACCTCCCCTGGCGCAGCTTGAGCCTTCTCGGCTCTCGGGTTTATGCTCATTTTCTAAACTTGTGCTACTTGTTATTACTGAAGACGCTTCTGCTTTGGAGGGAATTTGGTCTGTGCCGCTGTTTAACTGCTTTACAGTTCTTACTACACCCCGGGGAGGTCTGGGTGTCGGGACTGCGCGCTCCACTGCAAGAAAAGTCGCACCCAGGAGAAAAGATGCATTCCGTAGAAAGTCCAATTCCCCATTTCTAATTAACCTGCTCCTTGTGGAGGGTGAGAATGGCCCATCTGTCTTATTTGAGAGGTGGTAGCTGAGAGCTAGGGTTTAGCTGTGGAGCTTACAAAAGGCTGCAGCTGGATTCAAAGACCTATTTTGATTTTTCTCCTCGTATCGTTTGTATACAGCCGGTCTACATCATCCAAACTTGAGTCGGGGCCCATTTTGAAGTTCCTGGTATTACCTGGCTCTGGCGGGGAACCCGAACGGCGCTTTTGCAGCCCCAGCCTGCCGCTGTCTCAGCAAACGGCGGGCAGGGAGCTCGGTGCCACCGCCGCCCCGCTCGCACGGGCTCCTGGCTGCGTCTCCCCCGGTGCTTTGAACGCCAGCGTGCTTCCGATGCCCAAAATCTTCCATCTGATAGATAATTTTGGCAAGACCCGCGAGTGCTTATCCTCCTCCGGGTCTGCGCAGTCGTCGCCCGCAGTAGGGCTGACTTTATTTATTTGTGCTCTTTTATTTGCAGCTCCCCTTTTGCCAGTAGAGAAGGGCGCGCCGGGGCTCGCTGGAGTTTAAACAGAATTGTCAAATCCCGACCCTTTCTTCTTTCATAAATTAAATATCTGTACGTTCGTCTCTTCCGTTTCAATTAATCCGTTTCTTCAAAAGTTTCCGTGAATCATTCAGCTGTGCCCCCTGGGCCTCGGGAGGGGGGACGACGCTTCACCCCGTGCCGCAGCTGTGTCCTCTGATCCCCCCGAAGACATTTTCTCCCTCCCCACCCCGCCGCTCGCCCTGCTCGCTGCTGGGTCGCTGGGCTCCGCGTGTCCACCCCGGCACCCACAGCTCCTTCCCAGACCTGCGGTTTTTCGGGACGTGGATGGGTGCGAGGTTCCCCTCCGCAGCGGGAGGGACCCTCCGGCAGCACCCGCTCTGCCACGGGCGGCTGTGGAGAAAGCAGCAAAACGGGGTTAAGATTCCCCCGGCGGCCTTATTTTCAGAACCTGTGTTGCATTTTTTGGATGCTTTTTGACTTCCGTACGAAATAATAAAGCAGCCGTCGTCTCCTCGCTGCGCGTGCGAGGGAAGGGGCGATTCCGTCGGCGACGGGCCTGCGATACAGCGCGTGGGTATTACGCGGCAATTATTATGTGGCGGGAGAGGAGTTAACGCAGCCGCGTGGCGCTAATAAATTATTTGTGATTTAAAGCAGCCCGCCTCCCTTCGTTACCTTTACAGCGAAAAAGCCGTTTCGGCGGCGTTTCACCCGCCTGAGTGCAGGCCTCGCCCTTCTCCTTGGGGACATTTTGGGGAGGAAAACAAGCAAACAAGCAGACAAGCAAACAAAAACCCGTGCAAGCGGGTCGCGACCGCCTCCCGCTCCTGCTTCCCGCCCCGCGCCGCGGGCTGAGCCCGCACAAACTCGGTGCACGCAGGGGGGGCGTGGTCGTGGGCGGGGCCGGCGCGGCGTGGGCGGGGCCATGGCGGGTGTGGGCGGAGCCATGGGCGTGGCCGGCGCGGCGGTGGGCGTGGCCTGCGGGGCGGGCGGGCGGCGCATTGTGCGCGGCGGCGGCGGGGCCGGGCCGGGGCCATGGAGCGCTGGACCGGGCGCGTCGCGTTGGTCACCGGCGCCTCCGTGGGCATCGGCGCGGCCGTGGCGAGGGCGCTGGTGCAGCACGGCATGAAGGTGGTGGGCTGCGCTCGCAGCGTCGACAAGATCGAGGTAGGGGGCGGGGGGCCGGGGGGTCGCGGCCGGGGCGCGGTGGCAGCGCCCCACGGGTGGGCCGAGGCCGCTGCCGCTTCCCCGCGGGGCCTCGGCGGGCCGGGGCCGCTCCCGGGCGGTACCGGAGCCCTGGCAGCGGGGCGGGCTGGCCGCGGCGGGGCGTGGGCGCTCCCCCGGCGCCCGCACGGAGCCCTGCGGGGCTTTTCCCCCCGGGAGGAGCGGGGCCGCTTGGCTGGAAGTTGCCCGAGGAGCAGATTCGGTTTTGGAGGGGTCTTTTTCCATTTTATTTCATTTTTTTCTTTTTTTTTTTTTTTTTGGAGCTACCTCTTATCGAGGGTAAAACCAGCACCTGGCTGCCTGAGCAGCCTGCGGCTGCAGGGAGCGGGTCTCGGCTGCCAGGTGTCGAAGGGCGCGCTGGACCCCGCTCGGCACGGCGTTCATCGCGCTTTCCGCCTGCGTGCGGGACGTGGGACGCGCTCACGAGTCGGCGTTCAGATGGCTTGGGTCCCTAGCGCGGCGTTTACCCCCGCGAGGGGCATCTCTGGAGCGAAGTCAAGCAGCTCGCCGCTTAAAAATGAAGGTGCTTGAAGGAAATCGTTTCGGCGGGATCCTTTTTTGTACCTGCGATGCATTTGTAGTAGGTTGGGTGCGTTTGTAGTAGGTTGGCTGCGTTTGTGGGCTTTCCCTCGCAACGGCGTGAGCTAAAGCTTACTCGCTTTTTAAGAAGTTTCCTCCGAGGGAGGAAAAAAGTTGTAGTCAGACGGCTTAAATATCATCATCTTGGTTGGCTGGTGCCTGCCGAGCCAAAGGAGATCTGTAGAACATCCAGTGTTTGCATTTCCTTAACAAAGGTGATAAGGACTCTCCCTATGCGTGGTTGACCACGCCAAGAATAAATCGTCCAAAAAGAAAAGTCATGGAAAACAAGGCTTGACACTGCTGGTGTTGCTGAGAAGTGGGGTTAAATAAAGAAATGCTCGGAAGAAACAAAACTTTTTCCATTTTTCACCGCGAATGCGAAAAATACCACTTGCAGAGCGGAGAAAATAAACCGGTGTCACTTATTTGCCTGTCCTTTGGGGCTTGCTTCTAACTTTGGACTTCCCGACGTTTTGATACCGCGGTTTACAGGGAAAGCCGAGCTCTCCACGGGCTTTCCCGCGTGCGGCTGGCGGTGTTTAATGCGCTTTCG
Organism: Pelecanus crispus; assembly: GCF_030463565.1. Classification (NCBI taxonomy): domain Eukaryota; kingdom Metazoa; phylum Chordata; class Aves; order Pelecaniformes; family Pelecanidae; genus Pelecanus; species Pelecanus crispus. The sequence continues at coordinate 2,864,334 of NC_134654.1, read as the reverse complement.
TTCTCTGGCTTCATGAGGCTGCTGTAGCCTCACGGCGTCTGCTAAAGGATGCTGTAACGGATGCCGTTGCTTCCCGTTCCCCTCCAAAACAGAAAGAAAAGCCATTTCCAGTGTTGCCCTTTCTTTTGACTTTCTTTTGAAATATTTTGGTTTTATTTGGTAAAGAAAATCAATGAAACTTCTGTTTTCCTTCGGTGCTACAGAGGAGTTTCCTTTCTGAAGCCTGAAAGCCATCCTTTCTGAAACTTTTCTGGCAAAAGTACAGCACAGGTTTAAGAAAGCGTAGTCTTTTAAAGGCTTTGCCTTTTTATTTGAATGCGCACAAAACGCAATCGCTTTTTAGACAGGTGATTTGTCTGGCTTGCGTGGTATGCACATGCCCTGAGCGGTGCTGACTGTTTGGCATCTTCCAAGCCTCTTTTTGCTGTCACGTTTTAAAAACTTGTGTTAAACGCCGCAGCTGGCGTTGGTCCCTGCCTCGTTCTTCCTCCCATCCTCTCTAAGGACCGAATTGCGTTTGCAGCGTGCAGTCATTTGTTTTGGTAGGCATCTGGACTGTGCTTTGCTCCCTTGCTAGTCTGGTTTTATTTATTGCGAAGCATGTTTCCTTAAAGAGGAGGAAAATCCCCGAGGTGCTGCTCGCTCGGGGAAGGGAGGGTGGTGGAGCGCGAGGTGGGCCAGCGTCACTCTGGGAGCGGGTCCATCGCCTCGGGCTGGCTGCCGGGGACGCTTGTGTCGGGACGGATGAGGCTTCTCACCGGCTCCTGCCATGCCTTCGGAGCAGAGCTGTTGACCATAACTAAGCTTTCCTCTAGGACCTTCACCTTGTGTTTTTTTCCTTTTTTTAAAAAAAAAAAAAAACAAACCACAAAGGAGGAAGGTATTCAGGCTTCAGACTACTGAGCCTCACGCGGGGACTTGGGACTTTGGCCGTGGCCGTAAGAAGCCATCTCGAGGAGCGGGAGCTGGCGTTGCTTGCGGGGAATGACCACGCTGCGGCTGCCGCGGCGGGCGAGGCAGCCGGGCCCCGTCTCGGGAGCTGCCGGCGGGGCTCCTGCCCGCTGGAGGGGCTTCGGATGCTCCCGGCAGTAGGAAGGCGACGGGACGGTCTGTGCCGTCGGCGCTCCGCGAGCATGTCGTTACCTTGATTAGTTATTGTATAACCAGATCTATCCACGAAATACGCTCATCGGTTATCTCCGGCTGCTGATTTTTCGAGTCATTGCTGGCCGGGAGCTGGAGGGTGGCATCCTTGCAGGAAGCCTTGGCGGGGGTTCGAAGGATGCGCTAATTCGGGGAGAGCGGCTCACGCGTAAGGGGCAGCATGGGGGAAGCGGTGCCGATATTCGGGGCTGGGACACGGTGACGGAGGGGCAGGGTGACCGAGGGACGAGAGGAGAGAAACGTGACGCAGCGGAGGGCTGGGGTTGCCAAATGTGGATAAAGGAGAGGTTAGAGCATCACGGCCGTAGCTGCTGCAGGACAAATCTTGTTTCTGTATTAAAATGGAATCATTTGCTCTGTACCACTGTGGATAATGGTGTACAGAGGAGCAAACCCAAAAAATAAACCAAGGCAGCTTGAAATGGAAGGAGTGCAAACGGTACGGTTTAAAACCAGGAATACAGTACTCGTTGTGTAGCACGAAAGCATGTGTTTTCATTAATGTTATGCGCTAGTCATCCATTTTAAGGTAAAGTGGCTGGAACCACTCTACATGGTGGTTTTATAACCTACTGTAAACTGGTGACTGGAAGAGTATGTTGTCTGGTGGAGAATTTAACTCGGGCAATAAATGCTATGTCAAGATTTCTTAATCTCTTGGAAAATCAGTTAAGGGCTTGAGGCAAGATAATGAAGGAATTGCAAAGTTGCGGTTTTGGTATTAAACCTGTGTCATGACTGCAGTGCTCTTTATTTGACTTTTGAAATAAAAATGTTAACGGCTTACAAAACCTGCAAAAGTCTTTTTTTATTTTTATTTTTATTTTTCCCGCTGGCTCTGTAGAAAAGCCACACGCTCGACTTGCCTTGAGTTACTGCTCCGGCTGACTTCGCTGGTATCGTTTCAAAATGGGATTTGATTTTTCTTTTGTCACATCTTCGTACGTGCCGGCGTGGTGAACGCAAGCTCGGGTGGCTGGGTTTCCCCTCTCTAATTATTTCTGGCCGTGACCCTTTAAAACACGGCGTTGACCCTCCTGCAGTCCTCGCTCGCAAGCAGCCTCGTGTTGCCCGCTCGTGCCGCTTTAGCGCGTGGAGACTCTTCGTGTGGGTCATCCAACAGCAACTTTAAGGTCAAACATCGAGGAATAAAAGATGATTAAAATGGCTTTATTTTATTTTTGCATGCCAGGAGATAAATTTGGGTTGAAAGCTTGTTTTAAATGAGAAGCCTGGAGGTACTAACAGCTGTCAGAGACTTTTTGGCATGTGCTCTTACTGAGTGTTTTCTGCTCTTCGTATACCTACACCCGTTCCAATTCAGGAGCCAGTGCTTTAATGAATTAGCCAAGAGTTTTTAGCAGCCTGTAAGACCAAGCTTTGGTGGAAATTGCTCCCTATTAGATGATCACCTTCACAGGGACCCCCTCGCTGATCACTGGGGTCTCCAGTGTGCGAGAAGACTTGCTGTGATTTAATGACGGCTTGGCTGGTACGCAATAGCACGTTAAGCCGCAGTCACTCCGTCCTGCAGACAAAAGGCAGAGTATTGCTTTTGATGGCTTCACCACAAGGCTCTTCAACTTTCTTCTTCATGATGTTTTCCAGAAATTTGTATTTGGTGTCTGACTTCTTGCAGCGGCACAAAAAGGGAGAGAGTTTCCCCATGCATGGGACAAAATGTTTCCCCCCAACCCGAGCTGGCAAACCACTCTCTGGTCTTTTATTCAGCACGATGCATAAGTTTTATTTTGCAGTGTTCTTCCCCTGGGGTGGGGGAAGATTTGGGAGGGTTTGTGGGAAGCGTGGGGTCTGGCTCAGAGGCATTGTAAAGGCATCGAGGTACTCTGGTGCTTTTCTTTTGGAGCACAGGAAGGAAGGTGCAAGGCAGGGAGCTGTTTCCAAAGAGTTTGCAGTTGATGCTTGGTATCACACTTTTTTTTATATAATAAAATTTAATTTCATTTATTTTTATATTTATAGAGAATGGCAAAAGTGCTGGCAGGAGATCTCCCTCCGGCCCCGGTGTGGGAGCACCGGATCCGTGCCGGCATTGCAGCTGCATGGCCGGGGCCGTCGCCGATGGGAGAAGCTCCGGTCGGAGCAGTCCCAGCTGCTTCAGGTCAAGCAGCACCTGATGCTGCTGCGCTCGAAATCTTCCAGCAGCTCATTCATTCCTTTGATACCTTGCTGTAGGCTGGCCAGGGGCATTGGTCACTTGTTTTGTGATTTTTGTTGTTGTTGCTTTTTAAAAATTATTTATTTATTTTCTCCAACGCCTTCCAAGTGTTAATTCATCACTTGGAAAAGACTCCTCGGGAGAGGTGCGGGAAATCAGCTGGCTCCCGCAGTCCTTCGCATCGCTGCTGGAAACAGATGTCACGTTCTAAAAAAAAAAAAAATACATATTTTGTTCTTTGTTGGGGTGTGGAGAGCGAGCTGTGCAGGAAGCAATAAATGTGGTTTAAAATACGAGGTTTAACCGATGAATTCTAATGCATTTGTGACAGTTATTGATCAAAGGTAACATTTATAACCAGGGACTGCATTGTCAAGGTTAGATCTTGCTCAAGAAACAGCCTTTGATAAGCTGAGCTATCGATTGCAGATTCGAGCAGTCCAATCTCCGAAGAGGCCAGCGCTCTCTTCGTCAAGCAGCGCCGTGGTGGTGTGGGAGGAGGAAGAAGTAGCCAAGCCTTCCTCCCGGGAGCCGAGCATCCCAAGCAGCCATTTGCGGGCTTGGCTGATCCTTTCCACTGATGGCTGCCCGGGCCCTACGGAGCGAGGGAGGCTCTCGACCCCCTCAGTGCTCCAAGGCGGTTAATTAACAGCTAAATTGTTTCGTAGTACCCGAACGTAAAATTTAATTACGTTGCGTGCAAGTCGTGTTGGTGGCTTGGAGGTCATCTGGTTAAAATTCTGGCCTGCCGCTGTGGGTGTCTGTCCGTGGGGTCGAGCTGTGGATGTCCCTGCAGTGCTGGGTGTCCACGGTGGGGTCCGTCCCTCTGCCCTGCAGCCGCGGCTGGGTTTCACGGGGCGTTCCTGAAAACACAGGTTTGCCTCTGGGCCCACGCTGCCTTAATCTTGTGACTTACAGCAACGGGCTCGTGGCTGAATGTGAGAGGTGTGAATTTTGCTCCCGTTCATGGCTCCCGTCCTCCCTGTGCCGAAGGCGGATGAGCCGCTGTCCCCAAATGCTCGTCATGGACCTCGTCGCTCCCTCTCCTCCGTCACACCACGCTCCCGGCGTGCAGGCTGCCGAGCTGCTGGGCTGCGCTGTAGCCCGATGAATTATTTTTTTTAAGGCAGGAGGAGCAGCTCCAGGCACGATAATCCCAAGGCATGGTCCCCCGGTCAATGAATGACCTTCAGATTCTCCTTGGCCTCTGCAAGGGCTTGTTTTGTGTTTGGCGAAGGCCGTGCCTCGGGGATGGTGGGTTCTCAAGGCCTCTGAGGTGCTTTTATTGCCTCTTGTCCCTGACCAGATTCTTTCCTGAGTAAATGTGAGAGATCCCATAATTGCTGTCTTGAGTAGTGGGAACAAATTCTTTGCTGTCCTGATGGTTTTCCTCAGCCTTGAAGCTCAGGAGGCATGTGGGGGAAGGGTTGCTTTTAAATTGGGTTGGATTCATCCTCCTTGCCCCCAAAATGTGCTTTAAAAATGTCTTATTGCAGCAGGCCCCCCTGCTTCGCCGCTTCTCTTTGCAGTAGAGCGGCGATACCGGGGTATCTCACGCTTGCAGCCCTAAAAATAAGTAATAACTGAGCCTTTCCTGGGATTTTGGAGACATGATGGGGTGCTTGTTCTGCCTCTGCCTTGCTGTGTAACAAGGCGGGACAGGCAGCTGTCCCGTGCCTCAGTTTCCCCACGTAAAACCCGCAGCTGCTGCCCTGTGGAGGTGGGAGGGCGGTATGGGAGCAGCGATCGGGCACGGAGGGGAGTTTTCTGGGCTGTGTTTTGGGTTTGTGAAGAGTGTCCCGGGGCAGGGAGGTCCGGACGCAGCCAGCACAGTGCTGGGGAGTAAATCTGGTGGTGGTTTTCTTGGGGCTTGGGAATAGTTTAAGCTCTGCAGAAAGTAGCGGCTGTGCTAAAGTCAGGCTTTAACCCTCGCTCCTGCCATTGTCCATGTGGGAAGTGTTAATGGTAGTTTCCTGGCTGACAGTATCATCGTTTTTGCCTTGGTCGGTCATAGGTGGGTTTGTGCCCACCCTGGTTCTAGAGGGTAAAATGGGCCCAGGGTGCTGCGGGAGCACCTGCGGTCTTGCTCCTTCAGCCAGACTTTTCTCCCTCTTAGGCTCGTGCAGATCAGCTGCAGCTCTGCTCGGCTTAACTGGGGATTAGCATCGGCGTAGATGCGAGCCCGCCGCGTCCGGCGGCGTTGGCGTCGCTACAGATGTTTAATCACGGCACCTGCAGCTGCGTGGCGATGGAAGCCGTAATCCCTGCCGTCACTGTCGCTCGCTCCGACCACGGCTGGGCTGGGGTGTGCAGGAACCTTCGTCGCGCTTGTTGGTGGGTCGTAATCTGGGGTGTATTAACATTCGGGACCTGTCATCTGAATTTTGGTACTGGGGAGCATTGGGAGCCGGGGGGTGAGGCCTGCTCCTCTCCAAGCGTGCATTAATCTGTCTTTTCAGAAGAGGATTCGTTGAGGATTACATGGCCGCAGGATGGGAGCCGATGAGAAAAGCCCTTTAAGATCACCCAGTCCAACCATTAACCTAACATTACCAACTCCACCACTAAACCAGTTAAGGGTAGAGTAATAATTTCATGTTTCCTGGCTTGGTGGCTGGATTATTTTTTAATGAAAGTAAAAACTAGGAATCACTAAGGTTGGAGAGGAGCTCTAAGATCATCAGTCCAACCATCAACCCAACACCCCCGTGCCCACTAAACCATGTCCCCAAGTGCCACCTCTGCCCGTTTTTTGAACGCTTCCAGGGATGGTGACTCCCCCACCTCTCTGGGCAGCCTGTTCCAATGCTTGACTACCCTTTCCGTGAAGAAATTTTTCCTAATACCCAACCTAAACCTCCCCTGGCGCAGCTTGAGCCCATTTCCTCTCATCCAGATGCGTGGCGACCGTGGCTCTTGCCCTGCCCTCGCAGCAGGAACGCTTGCTGCCATGTGGATGGTGCTGGGGAGGAGCGGGAAAGCACCCAGCTCTGCGGGCTTCGGAGAAAATCCAGGGCTGCGCTGCGGGGTGTTGAGAGGGGAAAAGGCCGATCTCGTGGTCTGACAGCAGGGACCGGCTGTTCTGGTACAGCGTTCTCAGTGGCAGCAGCGGGTGCTTTGCAGACGGCCGCGCTGATGGGTTGTGTCGCAGCGAGGTGTGGGGCTTGGCCAAGCTCCGCGAGCCCAGCGGCAGCGATCGATGCTCAGGTGTTCCTGGGCCCCCGCGCGAGGAGCTCGCCAGTGGGTTATCTGCTGCTGCTTTGTCTCGCAGGTGGGGACGCTGGGGCTGGGAAGGGGGAAAGCCCCGCAGTGAGTTTGTCACGGAGCTGGGAACGGGTCCCGGCTGGCCTCAGGAGTGCTCCACAAGGTACGGTGATATACTCGGTCACAACATGTGTTATTGAGGGTGGGCATGTGCTGATGGCTTACCAGGACCTCTGATCACAGCCTGAGTCTCCAGGGTATTGCATGGCATCTCAGACCTTCACTGCTGCAAGATTAGGTGGAGTTTGATTTAATTAAAATAAAGAATCAATTTTTTTTTCGACTCCCTGAGCATAGCGGAGGTGTGCTCGCCCGCGGTGGAGATGACACAGAAGGCGCGTGCCGTGATCCGAGGGCGTCGGGCCGAAGCTCGGGCTCGGCTCTGCCCTCCGAGTGGTGTGTTTGCAGGTTGCCTTGGAAATCTGGGCTCGAACGGGCGGCGATCCGGCCTGCGACGCGTGGACCGTCGGGTGCGCTGCGTGCGGGCGCTTGGCTGTCTTGGAGCTACGTGGTCTTTGAACCCCGCCTGCGAAGGCAGCCAAGGGCCGGTGGAGGACCAGGGTGGCTGCCGTAGCGCAGCTTCAGTCTTAATAAGAGTTACTGGGGTTCTTTGAGGAAGGAAAGCATCTACGTGCCTGGCTGCGTGGGAACCTGCTTCACGCGTGTTGGAGCTGAAGAGCAGGCAGGCACCTATGATGCTGGTTTTAGGATAGTCATACCTCAGAATAAGCGAGAGATATTGCTCTAATGAGCTGTCATCGTAGGAGCGGCGTATTTCCTCCTCCCCCACGCCAGCCCTGTAGCAGCGTGATCTGAGCAAGCAGTAAAAAAAAAAAAAAAAAAAGCTGTAAAAAAAAAAAAAAGAAGTGCCTTCAGCCTTGACGTAGGGAGCGATTGTTTGAATGCCTTAAGGTAGCAGGAACGTTCAGGGCAGGGTAAATAGGACAATTTGGCTTGCGTGCGTGGCACTGGAAATTTAAAATTAAGTGAGCTGGGAAAAAAAAAAAAAATCTTGGATGTTTAACTGTTGAAAAAGTACAGGGAGCAGAGAGGGCATGGAAAAAAGCAGCGTGAGTCCGGAGCACTTTGGGAGGACAGTTAGTGGTACTGGGAAGACCTGACTGCTTCAGTAGACCCATGGTTAGCGGGGAGCCTGGCATGAGAGCAGCCGAATGGCTCCCTTGGGCCGCGCTGCGCCCACGGGCAGGGGGTGGGCAGGGGGTGGGCAGGGGGTGCTGCCTGGCCCCTGCGCAGCCCGCAGGGATGTGTTTGCTGGGCGAAGGGCTGGTACCGTGTCGATGTTCAGTGTCCGGAGCCTGGGTGGCATCCAGGAGATGTCCCGGACAGCTGCTGCCGGGGATATGGCAAGATGGAATTTTTGTGATGTCTCTGGTGGGTATCGTAAATTGTGGCAGCACCATGGGTGCGAGGAGCCCGGCAGGAGGGAGGGCTCCCGTGCCGTGCCTTGCCGTGCCGTGCCTTGCCGTGCTCTGTAGCCCTGATGATGACCACGGTCACGACTACCCAGCTGGGACTGTTACCCCTCAGATGCCTCTCCACAGTCTGCTTCTCGCTGCTGGAAGCTGGTAAACAGCAAATCGGTCCCATAGGTTCCCCAGGGTTTCATTCCCTTCTCTTCCACAAAATAATACCTGATTTTTCTGGGTTATTTATTACCCGAACGCTGCTTTTGTGTGCCACCTGTGAGTCTTTGGAAGGACTGTAAAGTCAGTACATTTAGGATGATACAGGGTAAAAAAAATACATACAGGGACTTAAATTTTGTCCAAGTTTTGGTCACTTTTTTTTTTCCTTTGCCTGGTGGGTTTCTGGAGCAGCGTGAAAAATTCAGTCTCCCTGCTCAGGCAGCCTGTACTTGAGATGCACTTCAGGTAAACTGGTGCTAGTCCTTCTTTGTCTGTACTAGGTTTTGGTATTGGTGCCCCCAGCTGAGTACTGCACATTTGTTTTTCCATTTAAACTTTCTTTTCTGAGTTTTCCCATCCCCACCGTTCTGCCTTCTGTCCTGGAACGGACGCGGATCTGAGCTGAGGAGCGGCGATTGGCAAACAATCAGCGATAAGCCTCAGTTTAAAGCTCACGAGAGGGAAGGAGAACCACTTTACTGTTTTATTCATTTGAAAACTCCTTTTAGACTTCCATGGAGGCCCTGTCTGGGCACCTGGAGCCAGGAAGGAACTGGAGGAAATGTGAAGTAATACTCATCCTTGGATAATATGTGGGCAAAAAGCCCCGGCTACTGGGCGGCTCTAGGAAGGGGTTCGATGTGATTATCTGCATTTTACAGATGGAGAAACAGCTCTGAATCTTGCCCATGGTCACAGAGCACACTGTGGAAATAAACCCCACTCTAGTGCTTTATTCGCTAGATATCTCCTCCTCTGTTGTGCTGTTGCACTGGTATTAAATCTTAATTAAAAGAAGCTTCAAACTTGCCAATCAGTAAAATGAAAGGATTTGGAAGCCCCCAGTTTTCTTTCACAACTGTGATGCTGTTCGTTAGGATTTTTCTCCTTCATTTCCTTTAGATAGCAAAAGTAATTGGGGTGACTTCAGTTTCTTTCCAGTTGGTTTCTTGGTACAGCTATGTATTTAAGCATAAGCTAAAGCAGTTGGATGCAAGTACCTGTGATGAATGGCAGGTTAGATTAAAAATTACCTAATGGTTTCTTCTGGCTTTAATCTCTCTGAACTAAATGTGTCTGAAGTTAATAGGATGGTTTGCCAAATAAAGCCCTACGTGACTCTTTTCTTTTTTCCCTCCCCTTAAGAGTCCCTTTAAATGTTTATATCAATTAGTTTTGTAAAACCGTTTTACCAAGACTGAATCTAAATGCCTGGCACTGCGCCCTTTCCGAGTGTCGCTCGCACAGAGAGCATTAACCCCTTCTTGGGAAAACTGACGTATTCTTAACATACGGAAAACATCCCATAAACGTGAGGCATCCTTTTAGACCTTTAAAATCAGACAACTAAATATAGTAAGCTGCATGACCAGGTGTTCTTTGTCTTACTTACACGTAGGTAGGTGCTAGGTGGTTTTTTTTTTTTCATTTGCTCATTCATTCATCCAACACCGCTGGAAGCTGAGATAAATCACTGTGATGTCAGTGGAAAAATTGGTGTCTAAGCAAGAGGCACATCGCAGCCCGCATATCGAGTATGTACTGCTGTACTGGCTCGTTAGAGCACACGAATAGTTTGGATGCCCTTTGTGGAAAGCTGGTCTTTCATGGGTGTTGCAGAACTTGCTGGGTACTGCGTTCATGCTGGGTAGCGTATCAGAATTACAGGGGCAAGGGCTCACGTCCACGGCGGTGGATGGCTCTAGGTGAGATGTTTTAACACATAGGGTATCTATTTCTTCTTTATGGTATCTATTTCTTCTTTCTGTTGCATTATCCCAGTTTGTACCAGTAGCTATAGCACCTGGCTGTCCATTTCCAAGCATCCAGTGAGAACGGTGTGGTACACAGATGCTCAGGTCTTGTTTCAAATCTTCATCTCCAGCTGCTGGAGGTGCACTGGCCCTTGTCTGTATTGGTGTTGCGTTACGTGGTCACTCCCAAGGTGCTTATGAAATCTGGAAAACCAGCTTTTTTTCTTTTTTTCTTTTTTTTTTTTTCCTCCTTGTGCACGTGTGCTTAAAGTGGAATGAGCATTAATTGAGTGACTTAAGGGATGCTCTGAAAAAATATTGCAAGCTCCCTAATTCAGAGCGTTGCTTTACATAAATCTTCTCTTGCAAACTTGCCCGCAGTTGATGTTTCTTTGAAGAGCCTGTGATGACTCTTTATCTATAGATGGTTGAAGCACGTTCAGCACCGCCTGGATGTCAGTGGTGTTCGGCACTTCATTTTCAAAGAGAATTTGTTAACACAAGCATAGCCTGAGAGATGAAAGGATCCATGTGGAGTCTCGTCTGAGGCGGCGAGACACCAGACAGGAAAAGAAGGATCTTGAGAGGCATTTGATTTCCCTGGTCAGCTGTGGCAGAGGAGCCTTCCTCCGAGTGAGAAAGAGCTTTCTCTTGGTGTATCTAAGACATAAGCTAAGGAGATCGACTGGGAGAACAGGATGGGCAGCTCCACCACGACAGCCACTGCTGTCCAGAGCACCCCTCATTTCATCTGCTCCTTCACCTGGGTTGCTGTGCTGCAGCCTCTGGTGTTTAGACCCTGTCTGCCTCCATCGAGGAGCTGTGCTGAACAGTGAAAGCTTTCACCGGGTAGTGAAAAGTGACAGCTGAACATGGAAGTGGAGATATTAAACACGGCGTTTCCCTCTGGGCTGTAGATGAGCTTGTCTGTCCTTTCCCGTCCATGCTGATGGGCCCTTCTTCCTTTCCGCCAGCTCTCCTGGCACGAGTCCTCTTTTGGGAGTCTCATCCCAATCCCTCGTGCGTGTATTTCTCAATTTTTAAAATCACTGGCGTTGCTTGATTTGAGTTCAGCAGGGTTGAGTTCAGCTGGACCGGTTCCTGCCGTGAGCTGTAAGCTTTCCTCCCCGCAGCTCTGGGATGCAGCACGACGCTCAGCCTCGGGACGAGATGGGTGCCCTGCTTTCCCTTTCTGCGCGTGAGTACGCAAACTCGGAAAGACAGCGCCCTGCCTTACCTGCGATGAGCACTGACACCAGCAGTGAAAATGGGAGGCACCACTGGAAAGATAACTCAGCTTTCGATCGAGCAAACTAAACGCAGCCTCGCAATTGCAGGAGGTGCCAGGACACCAGCCCTCTTCCAAGAGCAAATTAAGACCATACTCCTGGCCATGACCTGGTGAACTAGGAAGAAAGAGTGCCAGACGTGAGCCGTGGTACTTTACAAGCAAATACTGAATGGGAGGGAACCCTTCGTGGGGTGCTGGAGTTTGGGCAGTGGGATGGAGAGAGCTCTGAAGTTGTCACCTTGGTGCCAGGTTATGAAGAATGTGGCTGAGGGCCCCTCGCCCATTTTTCCCTCCTGTATCTTTGCAGGAACAAGGCCTCATCCCCGGAGTGGTTTAGCACCTTCCAGCAGCCCTTCATAGTGCTTTTGATTTTCTAAATGCTGCTCTTGCAGATTTTTTTCCCCTAACTGTTTTCTCAAGTGTGTACTCCAATCTTTAAAAAATATATATATTTTTTTCTACTATTATCAGCACATAATCAGCAAGATCGCATGTATAGCAAAGTGAAACCAGCCCCAGGAGGGTACAGAGAGGTACGATTCAGTCCCAGGGGCACCTTTGTTCTCTGTCGCGTAGAAATATTGTCTAGCTCAGCCCAAGCAGAGCTCTCCAGAGAGCGCGATGCTGTTGGGACGTATCGATCTCCGGGCTGAACTCAGCATGTCCGTCCCCTTCTCGTCTGGTGCTGTGAGAGCAATAATAATAATTCTCGTGTTACTGCAATGCCTTCGCTGAAGCAGTACCCAGAAAGGAGAGCGGCTTCTGGACCAGACCCTTAGACCCGGGCTGGTTTCGGCTTGCGCTCTGTGAAAGCTGTGGATTGCTGTGATAGGCAAATCAGAAAAGCTTAAACTCACTGTTCAGAGACTTGGCCCACCTCTGCGGTGCTCTTAGATATGGAGAAAGGTTGAAAAATCATTTACCAAACAGAGCCACTTGCCCCAGAGTAATTAAACTGAATGTGCTTGGGGCGCAGAGAGGGGTTCGGGGGTCCTGGCTTGTCTGTGCCTCTCCCAGTGAGGATGCTCAGCCCTGCTCTGTGTAAAACTTGGCTAAGAGGAAGGTGGACACCGAAAAAGCCACTGATGAAGATCATGCTTTGTGATTTGGAGTTGGGAGCCAATTCACATCTCCAAGGTGGATTTTTTTTTTTTCCCCCTTTTTGGACTTTGTGGCACCTAACCGAGTTGCCAGCCCTCCTCGTTACCCTGAGGCACGCGGCTGTCCTGTGTTGTGCTGGCCGGGGAGCAGAGAGCCAATTTTAACAAGACTTTAGGGATCAGAACCTGCAAATTGCCTGGGCGTGCTGGCATCTGATCTGCGGGATGGCACGCATTGGAGACCAGCTGGATGGGAGCTGGACCCGTGCTTTGGTTTGGCATTCGCCAGGTCCCGTGGTGTTTGTGAACTGATGCAGCCCCACGAGCTCTCCTGCCAGCCTGTGCCGGGGGAGCAGGTGCCGTGCTGTCTCTGATTTTTTTTTTTTTGTTGTTGTTGTTCTCTTTCCACTTTCCCTTATGTTCCATGGTTTTTATTCTTTTGTCTAATGTTTATTTCAGAATTTGGACATCAGGCTGGCTGACAGACTCTGCCAGTGTCACCCACGCTGGGTGTTTTGGGGGGCAAGTCTGCCACTGCGGCAGCAGCCAAAAGACCCGCTCTGCTAAGTGAAAGGGACAGGGGACCCCGGGGCTTGCTCGCTTCCCCTGGGAGAAAGACACCTTTGATGCTCTGGTTTGTCGCCGCTTTCGTTACAGCGAGCCGTGTCCGAGGCCGGCGTGGCTCTGCAGGCTCCTCCCCATGTCGGTACAGATTCTGGGGCTGTTTTCAGCATCTGCCTTCTTCAAAATGTGGGAATTCCTCCATATGTCTTCCTGGAGGGCCAGGAGGGGCTGGGCCGGTCTGGGAGGTGATGCTGTACCTCACAGCAAGGAAAAAAAGTCAGCATCCCTCTAGTGCAAGCTTCCTGGTGGTGTTTCGGGTGGTCCCGGGTGCTGCGGCTGGTGGCCTGGCTTCCCCACGTCCGTGTTCCTGGCCGGGGCTGGGTGAGCTCCAGGGCAGGTGCTCGGCTGGGGCCGGGATGTTCGGCAGCCGCCGCCTTGAGCAATCACTGTCCCGCCGTCCTCTGCTTCCAGCCAGCGGACTCCTCCTTTTATAAACGGCTGTGTATTGCGGTCCTTGGTATGCAGGGAGGAGCCGGGAGGAGTGGGAAAGCCGCCTCTGGCAGGAGCGCAGCTTTATTGCGCCCTCTGAAATGTCACGTTGGTGAAACCGCCGCGGGCGATGGCGTTCGAGTGATTTGGTGGACGTTTGTAGCCAGAGTCCATCTCTCCGCAGAAACCAGACATCACGTGGCTCCCGCCTCATGCTGGAAGCTGTCACTGTCGCTAATATGACACATCAGCGATGAGATGCTGCTTCTCATTAGCGTCAGGGGGTAAAGGGCATCCTCCAGAGGATTCGATGCGGTGGCTGCCGCATCATTAACACAGGCGGCCAGCAGCAGCTCTTGGCCTTTCATTTGCTTTGTATCAGCTATCTTATAAAAGATCTGGATGCTTGGAATAATTGTTGGTAATGGCTAATGAAGAATGGTTAGGCATGCGATTGCTGCGTGCTTTATCCGCGCGGCAGCGTGGCAGACTTGCAGCCTGGTGCCGCAGCGGTATTTATTTGTATTTGTCAGCACCTGCTCACCTCGACCTGTATTGCCCGGGGTGATGGACGAGCACAGAGTGCGTCCTCAAGTTTAATAACTTAAAGGCTGGAGGGCTCAGACTCTCATGTATATCGATATTTCTTTTTTCTTAATTAGCATTTACAATGATTTTTCCCTAGCGCCTGCTCTTATGATGAGGGCTCGCCGGCTCGCCGAGAAGCTGCCGTGGTTTGTTATGCCCCAGGTGTGTTTTTAAGCAAATGGCTGGATAAGCCGCTCCGCAAGGACAGGAGGCTGATGGCTGTTTTCTTCCTTCCTTTCTCATCCCTAGAAATTGGCAGCTGAATGCCAGAGTGCCGGCTATCCGGGGACCCTCATCCCGTACAAGTGCGATCTCTCCAACGAAGAGGAGATCCTGTCGATGTTCTCCGCCATCAAGACTCTTCATCAAGGAGTTGATGTCTGCATCAACAACGCGGGGCTGGCTCGCCCGGAGCCCCTGCTCTCAGGGAAGACAGAGGGCTGGAGGACGATGATAGACGTGAGTAGTGCCTCTGGGAGGGCAGGAACTGTGCTAGATTTTTATTTCTTCTGGCCACTAGCACCATTGTCCCCAGCTACTTATTTCAGGTGTGCAGAGCTGAGGACCTGCTTCCCATCTGGCTCTACATGGTCCGGGTTTGCTGATTGGGAAGTGGAAAGACAACACGCGCTGCTGAAGCGCGTGCCATGTGCCTTCACCTGGGAGTATGAAAACACTCAATACCTTCAGTGGCATTTTTTCCTTTAGCTCAATGGCTTTCTAAAGGGTGATGAGCCTCACTTTTTTTTTTCCCCTTCATTAAAATAGGAAATTGGACGCCAAGCACTGGCTTTTGTAGCTAATCCTGTTAGTTGCAGCGGTGGGTTGCAAAATGGGCAGATTCTTTTTGGCTTAAAAACCTGTAATGCTTTTTGTCTTTATAGCTGAATTTTCTGCCCCTAATCTGGTTAGAGCTGGGTGTGAACGAGGCAGTTTCATATGCCGAACTGGGAGTTTGTGCAAACGGTCCATGCCATTTACTAGCAGCCCTTTTCCCCGGGTGTTACTGTCCTGAGGTGCTGCTGTGCATCATTTTGGGACTTCGCCATCTCTTGTCATTATGTGATGGCCCTTTTCTGCACGTAGCGGTGGCAGCCATGGCTGCGGGACCCCGGGCCAGTTTGCGTGGCCTTGCAGCGGCCCTTTCGTACTGGCCCTCCTGCAGCTCTGGCTGGCGAGATGCTAAACAGGAGCTTTTCACAAAGGTGATTTTCCCCTCCTGTACTGCGTACTTACGCGCGTGAAAGTGTCATCCTCGTAGGAGCGACACTCGAACTCATGGCTTTGAGTAAACCTTGCAGCACCTCCAGCAGCTGTGCGAGCTTGTCCTAGTGAAGGAAAAGACATGTCTATTTGGAAAGCTGCTCGGAGCTGTAGGCTCAGGGCTACTACCTCTGACAACAGAGCGAGCCGGGATCTGTCGGCTCCTGTGGCAGCCGGTGGCGGTTCATCCAGCAGCAGATTCAGGGGCTGTGTAAAGCAAAACAGAGAGGCCCATCAAGGCCTCAGACTCCTGCTGCCAGGGCAAGAGCTGCCATATCCTGGCTAATTAAGTTCTTGTTAGGGTTTTGGCCCGTCTGCTGGCTACTGTGACCACAGCCAAAGCAAGCTCAGCTCAGCTTTGTCTGCCCGGCCAGGCTTTTGTGGGTTGCCCAGCCTGGGTCACTGCACAGCCGCATCTCCCTGTCCCCTGTTGCCATGGAGTCTTTAAAGAAAATTAAGTGAAGTGTAGCTGAGGCTGAGCTGGTGTAAAGCAGAGCAGTTCCCAGCATTGTCTCACTGCAAGCCTGGCCCTGCGGGTCGCCTGCGCCTTGTAAACTCCTTGTCCCGGTCGCTGTCGTCGCACCTTGTGCGGATGCTGCGTGTCCCTCACACTCGTTTCTCTTTGTTCTTCTGACCTGTTGTTCTTTGTCGGGTGGGCAGGCTGGGGGACACACGTGGCTTTTGACAGCTGAAGGCCCTTCCCCTCTCCGTGCTCCCTTCCCTGGCTGCTCAGGTGGGAGCGCTCCCTTTGTCTCGCCTTCCACCGCTTTTAGGGAGCCAGATTTTGGATCGGGGATTGTCCTGTATGAGCACTCCCGTGTTGGTATTTACAGCGGCCTGACATGGGGTTTGGGAGCCTGTGGGGTCCCCCTCCTTGCGGGTGCTGCTGTGTGCACCCTTTGGAGCTGCTTCGGGGTGACGGGTGGGGTGGGAGGAGAGGCAGGGTGGTGGCTCCACAAGGGCAGCGTTAGGAAGCCAGGCTGGGGGAATATTTTATTCCCAGAGATGATCTGTACGGCTCTATCTGCTCTCATTTGCTTGGCAAAAATGCTGTTGTAGCGCTGGGAGCAGACTGAGACGCCCAAGCTTTCTTCATATGCTGGCAGATTTTTTTTTCCTCTCGCCAGCTTCCCAGCAGCTGGTGAGTTTGCTCTTGGCTTGTGCGTAATTGTCAGAATAACACTTGCACCTTTAATGTGAAGGTGAAGCCCTGGGATGCTCCAGAGCCAAATGCTTTGCCCACCTCAGCCTAGGCAGCCTGACAAGCCTGGGTTTTGTTTTTTAGCCTGTTGGTAAGTGGTAGAAATAGCTCAGGGTTTTTCCTTTTGCTGTGCGTGTGTCCCCAGTTTTGTGGCTGTGACCGCCCTGCTTGGAAATCTCACTCTCCAAGCGTGCCGTGGCTGCGCGGGCGCCGGTGTGGCAGTGGGATTTGGGGAGGGATCTGCAGTGACAGCTCTCCCCGCCGTGGCACACCAGCCCCAGGGAAACACTCGCCGGGCCCATTTTTCCTGCATGCTCTGAAACTCTCAGAGGGTCAGGATGGGGGAAGGTTGCCAGCGCCTTTCACGGGCCACTGGGCTTTGCAGAGCGGAGCAGGAGCAGGGAGATTTCTTCCAAAGGTCCCTTGGAGAAACACGTTGGTGAGCAGCACAGTTTGAGAGATGCTGTTGGAGAGTTTCAGTGTACTTCTGGGCTGTGAGACAGGAGAAGTTTCTAAAAAGCCATTGATCTATCGATTTAGGAGGCATTAGGGCCTTAAATTAAAGGTATTTTTTTCTTTTTGGTAAATTGATTTTTGTTTCCATGCATTTTTTATGAGCTGAGGCTCTGTCTCCTTCCAGGCTTCCCTCTCAGGCTTCCCTTCCTTTACCTATTCCATAAAATTTCTTGCTATACATCTAACGGTCAAAATCATATTATCATTTACTTATTCTTCCTCTTTTTTTTTTTAATGTTCCAGTTCCTTATTGTCTGGTATTTGTTCCCAAGGGGGAACTGCATCTCCCTGGGCTGCAGGAGTCTCACGTTGGGAATTGCCTCTCCGTCGCTTTGCAGCAGCGCAGAGCCCAGCGCTGCCAGCCGGCGAATTCGGTGCATGCCGGGGAGGGAGCGCATTATCGCAGGCAGGTTCCGAGCCCATCATCTTTTGGCTCACAGCCTCCCCCCTTTTCTCTCTACTTGTTTGTGAAGTAGCGCTTGACGTGAGGCTGGAGCAAAGTCCTCCAGCCGTCCCCGATCCGTGCGCGAGAGTAGCTGGGGCTGGGTGCTGTGTACACACCGACTCCAGGCTCTGGGATTTGAACAGCTCCTTCACATTTTACCTACTGACCTTTACAGCCAGGAATTCAAGCTGAACTTTCCATTTGCACTGTTCAGGGCACAAAGGACTGCAGCACACATCCTCTCGCTCCTCTAGACACTAAATGGGTTTAATTCATCTTGGCATTATTCCTTGACCAGTGAGGCTCTTTTCTTGCTTTTATATACCGTCGGTGCAGAGATATGTTTGCTGTAACCTGCATTTTTTTATGTACTTAGGAGCTGGGATACTCATTTTGATGCCTTAGAAAAGGCTGATTCTGGGAAGTGAAATGCTCAGCGCTTCCAGGAACAGGATTTTTTATGTTCTCCCAACCTGGCCATTGGAACTCATTACTAGAAAACATGCCTTCCTTGTTTCTATTGCATTAGCACACACACGCAGCGGTCGCAGACCTGCTGCCTCGTGCAGAGTGCTGTGCAAAGGCAGAGCGCAGATGTGTTGGCCATCTTTGCTAAGGGACCTTTGAACCTTTTGTTCTTAAAATAGGAACAAGGCTGAAAAAAATCTTGCATGGATATTTGTAACATCGGCCTTCAGATTGTTTCTCAAAGTGATACAGCCCTAAGACTCGCTCGTTTTCCAGGCACATTTTTAGGTTCCTGAGTGCCCGTTCCGCGTTTTGAAATGGGATTTCACCCAAAAATCCTGTGGGTGCTATTGGGGAAAGGCAGCGAGGCAATCCCAGCTCAGGCTGCCTTCCAGCCAGTTGTTTTGTTGCACCAGGGTGTCTTATCGTATGGGCTCTGGACTTTCCCATGTGGCTGTTGATTAGTATCTTGCTTTGCCAGTAGTTGTCAAAATGTTGTAACACTACCCACGCAAGGAACCATTGCTCAGCGTGAGTCACGGTGTTGGAGCCGGGTCTCAGGCTTTAGGCTGATGTTACCCTCTAGTGGTCTACGGAGATGGAGTGGAGCCGGGGAGCAACTGCACCGAAGACACCGTGCCTGCTGGGTTCAGGGCATCCCGGGGCAGGGAGGAAAGCAGGGATGTTGTTTGTCACGCAAGCTTTTGATACTAACAGTTGCCCAGATCCATATCTGAAAGGACTGGCTCCTCGTTTGGTTAGTATATCAGACTGGAGCGGGTTACTCCTGCTTTCCTTGACCTTCTTACCGTGAAATCCAAAAGCCTGCAGGTGCCCTGCCTGCTCCAGGCTTCACTCCCGTCCTGAGGTGGCTGTACGGTGCCACTTCTGCTGACATGTCTGCTAACTTTCTTCCTTGCACAGCCAAGGTAAATCTTCAACCTGGTGCCAGGGAATTTATCTCTGTAGTTCCAGGTATGATGACTGAGATATCCAGCAGTGACTGTGTGCTCAACCAAAGTGCACGCGGGTGAGGATGATAACTCTGCTTGTTGTGTTGCCTGGGTACTCCAAGATCATAAAAGCATGCTATTTATCTATCGCCAAGACAAAAACTCGCAAGCGTGGCCTCTAGTAATGAATAGAAATAACGACCGAGACAAAAGCAGTGACTGGAAGATCCTTCAGCTGGCCCCACTCATCCTTTGTGTGCTGCTCAGTAATTACATCTCCTAAATCCATCCTTTTCTGTCTCTTACTTTCTGGTCTCCAAACTAATGTTCCTCTCTTGCATGTCCTTTTGTGCTAGCAAGTCCTAGTTAGCCCACCCTGCTCTTGTTTATAAGGTTCACAGCGATGATAGCCAGCCCTCTCACATATCCTTCGCTCACTGTTGACATGGCCTTGTTCCTGCTGCTCCTCCCATTTATAGTTGCACCTGACTTCTGATTCATCAGAATTTTAGCCCTTCCTGGGTATTTAGTTCACAGCAGCTTTTTTAGACTTGTCCAGCCTGCTCATTCAGTTAGCAAAGTGACGTGCCATTAGGTAGGACCTGCCAGTGTGTCCTGCCTTGAAATGGTTACATCCTTTCCAGAGGGCTTCAGCAGGCACTTTTGCTATCTTTCAGCTACTTTTCCAAATCTAAACCACTCTAAACTTGAGCAATTAGCACTGCTACTGAGACGGCTTGCTCCTCAGTCTTGCACGCACCTCTGGGTGCTTTGTATTCCAGCTGGGGGAATTACCATACCTCCGTCTTCCTGGAAACTTTGACTCTATTTTATGGTCAGCAAATGCTCAAGGCATCTGCGCATTAACAGTCGCACGTTGCAGAGGTGATACGGCTGAGTTTAACTCAGTCAGGCTGTGCTGGGCAGTGCCGGTCCAAAGAGCAAGAGCCTGGAAAGCTCTGGATCCTGTGCTAAAGGACCGGATAAATTGCCTAAATGTCCTTTCTTCTTTGGCTTATCCAGTTAGGGCTGAGGAAAATGTCAGCAGACGGTGTGACAGACCGGTGGCTTTCATATCTGCAGGGTTACTTGCCCACTCTGGCCCTCCCCGTGGCACGATGTGATCTTTGGGTTCATCTGTGCATGGGAAGCTCTTTGCTGGCCGTGTGGTTTGAGGTGCCTCTGAGCGCCTGGCTCTCTGACAGGCAATATCTGGGGATTTCCTCGTTAACTAGCTGACCTAATTACCTGCTGTTAGTGTCCTATCAGCTGCCCAAACTCCAGTGTGCCTAGTGCTGTACAAAATAAACAACTTTGTCTCCTGGACAGAGTGCTGACTGTGGGGAAGTGGGTTTGTTCTCCCTTGCCTTGCACTCTACCCTCACTCTTGTGTGTAAAACAATTAAGTCTCTTTATTTCTGGCAGAGGCCAAGGCTGTCTCACAAAACTGGGTATCTGCGCCTCCCCTGCCCAAACCCCTTCTTACTGCAGCCCCGAGCGTGGCTGCAGCGTGATGTGGGGTGTGCGGCGAGGCGCGCGGTGTGCGTATGTGCATTTCCCTCTGTTGGCGTTTGCAGGAATTGCCGTGGGTCGGGGATTGTAACCTGCATCCACGGCTTCGGGAGCGCCGGGGGCAAGTCAAAGGGTGCCAGACAGGGCTGCTGGTCTTAGTTTCTTCTTCTTTTCTCTTCCCTCAGGTCAACGTGATGGCTGTGAGCATCTGCACCCGAGAGGCCTACCAGTCCATGAAAGAGAGAAACATCGATGACGGGCATATTATTAACATTAATAGGTATGCAAGGAGGGAACATGGGATCAGCCACATGTGCTTCCTCCTCCCTGCCTCGCAGAGAGGATTTGAGTGGTGGAGCTTTAACCTTGGAGTAGGCTGATGGTGCCCAAGGAGGGGCTTTCCAAGGATTGCGATGGTTGATTTTCAAACCGCTTTTTTTAACTTCTGCTGGTCTAAATGCAAGAAAGACCAAACCAGGGAGAAAAGGATAATGCCAACCACCTGTGATGGTGCAAGGTTGAAGACTGAAACTCCTTGACTGGCTCCAGAAAACAGCTATGTTGAGAGGAGTCTCTGGTGCTACGCATTCCCCGCAGGAGAGGGGAACTCCTCACGTAGCCACCATGTCAGCGTCTCCTTCTGTGTTCATTCCGGTGGTTTGAATATCTTGTTGGTTCCTTCTCGGGCCTCTGCTTCCTCCCCACCTCTGAGCGCTTTCCTTTCTGCTCTCTCCTCAGCATGAACGGCCACAGCGTTGTGCCACAGTCGGTGGTGCATTTTTACAGTGCCACCAAGTACGCAGTTACAGCCCTCACGGAGGGGCTGAGGCAGGAACTCAGAGAAGCAAAGACTCACATACGAGCTACAGTGAGTACTGTGGGCGCGCTTCCTCGCTCCTGCTTTTGGGGGTGGTAGAGAGCTGGCAGGCTTTACGGGACAGAGGTTTTCCCTTTGGAAAACAGGCAAGGAAATGCAAAAATCGCGCTCGGCACACTGGGAACGTGCAAGTCCTGTGGCCAGCCATCCCTGGCCACCTCTCGTTCCCAGGCAGAGAGAGGCTGGGGGGCAGAAGGCACAGCAGCAATGAGCTGTGCCAGGGAATGAACTTTTTGGGGCACACAAAGCGGGCAGTTGCTTGTCCGGGAGCAAGGGGGGGGCTCATGACAGCAGAGGGAGGCAATCAGTTGGGCTTTTTGCTCTCGTGCAGAACTTGCATCTCAGAAGTGGTGTGTCCAGAGGTTAATTTGTATTGCAAGCTTTTCCATCATTTTCTGAAGTGGGAAGTACCCATCAGTGGTTCCCCAGAGGTACCTGCCACAACAGTCATTAAGGCAAAGCCCGCTCTCTTAAACTATTCCCCTAGAAAAAAGGTGGGGAAGGAGAACAACAGAAAGGGGGCTGGGATTTTTTGGCTTTTTCAGTGCTAAAAAGTTTTCTCTCTCTTTTTTTTTTAATTCTTTTACTGAAGGGGAATTACAAATCCTATTAGGATGTGCTCTGCTTTTTTCCAGTGTATATCTCCAGGATTGGTGGAAACGGGATTTGCTTTTAAACTTCATGATAATGACCCTGAGAGAGCTGCTGCGACCTATGAGAGCATTCGGGTAGGACATGGAGAAATGGAAACAGAGGGAAGCGGCTCTGATTATGGTTTAACAGTCTTTCTCCTGGCTAATAGCACCAGGAACTAGTTCTGCAGAGTGTCCAGTGCTTTCCAGGATGTAATTAGCATCCGCAAAGTCTCAGCACTCAAACGTCAGACTTTGTGCTGATATTTACACACTATGGAGATTTTCATTCAGGTTCCGTTTCCGACTCCCTATATTTTTCCTTTTATTTTGATATTCCTGTAAATAAATATCAGTCAGCTTTGACATTTGGCAGGCTATGATTTCTTTATTGAAGAGAAGATATAATAAGCAAACATGCCTGCACAAGAAGAAATGTTGAGCGCGTGTTGTCTTGCAGGTGGCTAGCACGGGATTTTGTGTGCTTGTCTGGTAATTTTTGATAAGGATGGCAATGCCTGACCTGGCAGAATTAGTGTGCCAGTAGTAAGATTATTCACGGCAAACAGAGAATTATTAGCGCCAGGCACGTCCTTTGTTAAATTTTTAACAGATTATTTTTATTCATGCTTACTTGCATCTTTTTGACGTGCCCCAGTGACACTGTCAAAACTCATTATGGATGGTTAGGAAAGAAGCGATCTTGTGGTTAACTTCCTGAGGTGCCCTTTGACTGAGAATCTCTTTCCTGTCTTTCCAGTGTCTCAAAGCTGAAGATATGGCTAACGCTGTCATATATGTCCTCAGTGCCCCACCTCACGTACAGGTAGGCTGTGGTTGGGTTGGAGGACTCTGCAGCGGGTGGCGAGGGTGGAGAGAGTAACTGCTGCCCTGACGTTTGCTAATCAGCGTTGCGGCCGCTGCATTGGCTGTGTGCTTAGCTGAGCCTGGGCTGGGGATTAGCAGTGATCACGTTTGATTAATGCTTCCCCTATGGCAGCTATAGGGTTGCACCGCTCGGGCTGCTCACAGCCCCGCAAAGGCTGCTCTGACCCCAGAGAAGGACTGCGCAAGGCAGGGGGAACAGGAGGGGTATGGGCGCGCTGCGCCCTTTTTTTGTGCTATCTGGTGCCATCTGAGATTCGCTGACAGTCTTGTCGCAGGGGCAGACCCTGCCAGTTGCCAAATAACGTGTTGGGCCTGATCCTGCCAAGTGCTGTGCACTTCCCCAAGGGCGGTGTGAGACACTTGTGCTGCCAGAGGGACTTCCCTCCTGTGAAACAAGAAGTGACCAGCTTGGAGCTGGAGCCAGGAGCGGTGTCAACGTTTAGTATATGCAACATAAAAGTTCCTGTTGCAAAAGCAAACTTTGATCATGAGAGGTTTAGCAGCCCCTCGTGAACTCTGCTCCCTTGGAGCAAGACGTGGCCATCTGGATGTTGGATCAGTATAGCTGGCCTTCTTGTCTTAAGAGGATAAAAAGTCCTGCCCGTGGCTGATCAAGCAGTGCTTCTGCTTGACCCTCTGTCAGCAGGACCAAATTAAAGGCTTGAACCATGAGAGTTTGTAACCAGTGTCACCTTGCACGCTTTTCTGCGCACGTTTGTGCTTTTATCCCTTCTGCTAAAGGCAGAGCAGTCACGTTCCGCGTGCTTTCTTTCTAATATCTCAGTTAAGCAGGCTCATGTCTAGTCACAGGCACTTGCTTCATGTGTAGCTTGTCGCTGTAATGGTGCAGCATGGAAGTGCCCAGTGCAGGGTTTAAAGTGGACTTCAGTGCCCCAGTAAAATCCTATGTTGGTCTCTTCTAGATTGGAGATATACAGATGAGGCCCACGGAGCAGATATCATAGCAAATGAAAAGGACCGTGAGCAGCACCGTGTATCCACTCCACTTTGAGCCCTCTGGCAATTTAGGGTTTCGTCGGCTGGCTGGCAACATTTTAATCAAGTACCAAGGATCGTGTTTGAAGAATTATTTTTCTCTCCCTCTCTCTGAGCTGGTGCTGGTGCTGAGCCAGTTTAAAAAAAATCATAGTGGGTCTTTTTTTCTCCCCCACTCCTTTCTGAAACTGCTTAAGAGTAAAATGTATTTGAAAATAATGCAGGGAAGTGGTTTGTGGAAGATTGTTGTCTCCAGGCTGGTTTATTCTTCCTTTCCTTTCTTTTCAAGGTTTGTTTGATCTTATTGGCTGATGCTGTGTCTGGACATAGGTGAAGTGGCACAAGGTGTTTGCCAGCTTCGGTGTGCTTAGGGTTTGAGATTTTCAGTGGATATCATACATGAATTCATCGAATTTTTGGGTTTATTTTCATCAGATTGATTACTGATGGTAATGATGCATGTGAGATTTTCTACTTCTTTCATACTCCACTGCCCTAAACCCAGTGTACGATCTGACCCACCTACCCAAACCCTCCTTTCCCGTTCACATGAATCATGCCTGCCAAGTTTGAGGAAGTATAAATGTGTGTGCTTGCTATTTCTCTTTCTTTCTAGGTAGGTAGGTAAATAGTTGGAGGAAAAGTACCTGTACTTCAGCAGGTTAGAACGATCATCTAAGTGGCATAGTTACAGTAAGAGTGAGTTCTTTGGTATTTTTAATAAAAAACTAAATGTGTGCTGTCTTGTGATCACCGCTATCCTTGGTATCATCTCCCAGCACTCTTGATGTTTTTGTATATGATATTTGCATGCATTGACACTTTTCTGGAAATATTGATCGGTCTTAGAAAGATGTATGGTGCTGTTTAAATGCTGGTGCCGATGAGTTGGAAACGTTGAAAGGTTTGTTTATATGCAGAGATACAAACTCAGAGAGAGAGAGAGAGAGTGAAATGAACCATGCCGAAGCTGTCCAGAATGAAAAGATATCGCTAGGGGCATTTGCCTACGAAGCAGCAGGTAAAGGGTCCGGTTCAGATCTCGTACTAGTTCTATGCTGGTGCAGCCCCAGTGTTTTGCTGTGGATTTATTCTAACCTGAGGGAGAAGAGAATCAGCCTCAAAGCTGATACATGCAGAGCTGGAGACCGCTTGAGTTGTCTTAAGGCTCCTGCAGCGTGGCAGAAACGCGTCTGTGTGTGGTCTGACTTGCTGCAGAGCTGTGGAGCTGTTAACGCATATGTTGCCTTAAGATTGCAGACTCGCTCCTGCTGCACTCTGGACTTTCTGTAGTGTTTCGGAAGGTGAAACGTTCGTTTAGGTGGAGCAGGTATGGTCAGTTGGTCGGAGCAGAGGACTGGGAGCCGGAGAAACTTGGGTTGGATTGTTTTGCTTGCACCAGTATAGCTCTGTGGGAGTTCATCTGTGTTACACCACCATAAGGGAGACCAGGATTGGGCTGGGCCACTATGTCATGAGTTTCAACTCCCTATAAAGCCTTGGGCAAGTCACTTTACCTCTCTGCCTCAGTTTCCCCATCTGTAAAATGGGGATAATAATACTTACCTACCTCACAGGGGTGTTGTGAGGACTCATAAACTTTTGTAAAGCACTTTGGATATGAGAAGCGCTATGTAAGTGCTGAGTGTTGATATGAAGTATTATTATTAATTAAATCATGTGATACATGGAATTCCTTGTGCCAAAGGTGAGCAACTGTAGAAGGATATAAGGAGAAAACTGGTAAAACATTCCTTCGTAATGGCAAAACAAAGGCAAATTGCTCCTTTTTTTTTCTCTTTATAAGTGCGTGCTCATGGTGTGTTCTGTCCGTTCCTCATCTGTCACCAGTTTCTACTCGCAAGTGCACATAGCCTCGTCAATGGATTTGCCTTTTAACTTACTGTGAGTGAAATTCATGCCCCGTGGTGTGGTCTCGCACGGCCGTAATGCACTGCCCTCTTCCACCTTGGAGAGGCAGTGGCTTTGCGTGGGCTCTTTGCACAGAGCCAGGTTTCACCCGCGGCGTTGGGTTAGGTCGTGTCCCGCAAGGAGCGGCCAGTCCGGGTCTGCACGCAGCCGGCAATCCTTGCTGCAGCAGAGAGCCTGCGCCAGCTGGAAAAGCTCTTCCATCTCTGTGCCACCGTGATCCTCAATTCGCAGGCGCTTGGCTAAGGAAGGTTCAAGCACTACTGTGCTTTTTTTATAACGCCCCGGTGATGTTCAGCTAAACTTGATATGAAAACTCCTGGTGTTTTCTGTAGGGTTTCTTTTGCAGGAGCTTGTTGAAATTCAGCAGATGCGCTGTGCAGTGGGGGCCATCTTTGTAAGAGAAGATGATTGAACTAGGAGTTGGAGGCCAAAAAAAAAAAAAAAAAAAAAAAGTTGAGAAATTAGGAACTTCTGAGCAGAAAAAAAATGAGCAGGGATGTGGGTAGCACTGGTGAAACATCTGAATTGGTGGCTGCAACTGTGTACAAAGTTAAGCAGATTTTGAAATGCATGGCTGAGGAGGGACCTAACTTATCTTTCTGCTCTGTAAAAGGAGGCTTTGGAAAGAATTGCTTAAGATGTAAGGCCTTGAAAAAGGGCCAGGCTGGGTAGCTGTTCCCTGCAAATACAACCTGGCTGACCTGCAGCCCTGGAAGTTTGTTTTGGCTTTTTTTTTTCCCCAAGAACGTTTGTAACATTTGCAAGCCTATAAAATAACCTTGAAATGATATCCAGTATATTTTTCCATTTCAGATGTGTTTTTAGGGGGTAATTCCTGCTGCCCGTTAATTTCCCACGTGAAGCGGGGCCTGTGGAGGGGTTTGGCGCGGGTTGTTTGGCCGCTCTGCCTCGTGTGACCTGGTGGCACCTTGAGCCATCTTCCTGGGGTGAGGTGGGATCGGCAGCACGACTGAGGCACCCCAAAACCCCAAACAGGAGGGTGAACTGTGTAATTTATCAGTAGGTTTCTAATTGTGAACTGTAAAATAAAGAACAAAAAGAGAGGCACGCTGTGGTTCTTCTGTTGTGTCTATTGTAGGTTTTGTGTGAAAACATAACGTCCTTTTTACCGTTCACAGCTAAACCTTTCTTTTGTGAAGAGTTCAAACAGAAAAGTGCGGGTTTCATTCTTCATGAGAAAAAAAAAAAAAAATGTAAGTGCTTTCTAGAGCAGAACAGCATCCGGTTGTCTCGCGGATAACCTGTGAAGGTTGGAGTCACCCGTCCTTGTTCCAATGAAGCCGCACTCCGCAGGGGTTCGCTGAAATCCCCAGGTAGGCTGCTGGGCACGGCTGGGTTTGCCTAAACTGTGCAAGGGCTGAGCCGCTGTTGCTACTCCGGCTTGGATATTGAACTCTTTCAGTCTCTCGTGCTTGCCTCGAAGCAAGACAGGTTACCGTCTTCGTTAACCGAGGGCGTTTTTGTTCCCCAGTCCCCTTTCAGCTTGTCCCTGCGCAGGGGCACATTCCTGAGCTCAGGCTTGGTGTCGTCGAAATAGAAGGTTTTTGCAAGTCAGTAATGAATAGCTGACTTGGCTGCCACTGCTGGATTTGAGGCAGATATTTTGGATACCTTGTAAATAGGTAGAGAGCATTTGTAGAATTAAAACCCTGGGTTTTTTTCCTACTGTGCTTTTTTTTTTTTTAGTCGAATATAGTATATATCTATCAGTTATGTTAACAAGTTTGCTGCAGGTACAGCCATTTTATCTGGCAGATGAAGTGATCTCAGGGGACTAGTCCCAGCTCTCATTTTTTGGGGGGGAGGAACCACGAGCACAGCTGGCTCCGGTAAGCCGCGGGAAAAACACGATGTTACTTGAGATCTCTGAACCTGCAAAAACCAATTTCATTATATTTTTGAGGCCTGATGTAACTTGTCAATGCTTCAGGCTAACAGTATAGAAAAGGACTGAAACACTTTTGGTTCTCTCCGCCAAAATACTTTTAAAATAATATTGTCGTGGGTTGCGCGTTTGCCTGCGGGATAAATCCCTGCAAGCCCTAAGCCTGTTGCTGGGAATGACCTGGTTCCCTGTTTGCCTGCCCCTTGTCTACCCATTTATGAAATTAAAAGATGGATATAAAATAGCACGTAATTAGAAGAGCAGCGTTTTGGTGTCAGGCTCCGGGTTGGGAGCGAGTCGGGGCCCGTGGCAGCGCCCAGGGCTTCCCGGATGGCCTGGGAGCGCTTTCTGCCCGTGTTCAGGGAAGCACCTTGCAATTACCGTGCCTGGGCGGCAAAGAGGCCAGGCCCTCGCCCTCGGAACGGGCAATTCCCGGTTGGATGCTGTGCCTCGGAGCGGGCAATTCCTGGTTAGATGCTGTTCGGACACTTCCCATTATCCATGGGGTTTTACAGCCCGCCTGAGCACACGCTGCCTTTGGGAACGGGGTCAGAGAGAAATCCCCACTCCCTGCACCAACTGCAGTCGAAAACACCCATATTTTTATTTTTTAATATTAAAAATATCTGGGCTAGGCCAGGGCCAGGACTCCCCAAAGCACTGGCGCTTCTGTGGCTGGAGCGGGGGGGTGCCGGTTGTTCGGGCTGGGCTCTGTGGGCTGCAGCCCCTTGCCCCAGGCTTTGTGAGGCGCCCTAATGAAGCTGGTTTCTGGTTAATTAAAAGCTGGTTTCTGGTTAATTAAAAGCTGGCTTCTGGTTAATTAAAAGCTGGCTTCTGGTTAATTTAAGGCCCTGTCAGTGGCGGGGTCGGCTCCCCCCGGCCTCGGGGCAGCCCCAGCAGCCGATGCCGTGAGCCGGCTCGGCCCAGGGCCGCGGGGCTGAAGCTGCCCTGCTCCCTGACGGCTGCCGGGGCCCCTGGGAGGCTCCGGCCGGGCGCTGGGGCCCCGTTCCCCGTTCCCCGCCGGGCAGAGCCCGGTGCCCGCCGGGGCAGCCGGTTGTGAGGGGCGGGGGGGGAGCGAGGCCGGGTGCGGCCGCCTGCGCCCCCGCCCACCGCCAGGGGGCGCTGCTGGGCGGGGGGGCGCTCCCGCCGCCTCTCTGTGGTGGCGCCGCGTGCCCGCCCGGAAGCGGTGCGGCGGGGGGGGGGGAGGTGGTGGCGGCGGGGCCCACGCGTGTCCGCGGCGGCCGGCAGCCCCCTCCTGCTGTGCCGGGGGCCCCCGCACCTGCCCCTGCCGCCGTGCCGGTGCTGCTGAGCTCGGTGTTTTCCCTCCCCCCGGGCCCCGCGTTCGTCCCCCGTGCCCGTGGGGCGCTGCGCGGCCGCCTCCTGTCAGCCGTGCCGCCTCCCGTGGGCCGGCCGCCGGTGCCTTGCGCGGGCCTCTCCGGCGTGGAAAGGCCTTTTGGGGTGCCAATGGAGCAAGCGCTCGTGTCGGGCGTGCGGAGGGCCGCGGGGCTGTCGCCCACGGCCTGCGGCCGGTGGTGGGGCGCCGTGAGGCACCGCTCCACGCGGGAGCAGCGGCCCCCGCCCTTCGCCGCAGGTGGGCATGAGGAAGGGCCACCCCGCGGCAGGCACGGCGGCGGTCAGCTTCCCGCACCAGCCCTTGCGGAGGTTTCTGGAGCGGTGGCTGAGTCCTGTACCTCCCACGAGGGCCTGGCCCCACAGAACCGGCCACGACCGTGGCGCAAATCGTACGAGAGAGGGGCCGGGCAGGCCGCGCCAGCCACCGTGGAGTTGTGGAGCTCGCGAGAGGGTGCCTTCTCAAAGGCAAGGAAGAGGCTGGAACGAGAGCCTCTGTCCATCGAGAGGACTAAAGGCTCAGAGATCTTATTTGGGATCGCGCCGTGTTCCCTGGCCCTCTCTCAGGCGAGGAGGGGCCTGTTCAGGTTGTTCCTCAAGCAGAGCAGCGGCCCTCGGAGGCTTGTCATGAGTGAGTTTATACTTCAGGCCATGGCCCGGGGCGTCCCTGTGCACCACGTCAAAAGGAGAGAGCTGGATGCTCTTTGCAGAGGCCAGGTTCACCAGGGAGTTTGTTTGGAGGCCACCCCTCTCCGTTTCAAGAGTTTGGAGGAAGCTGAAGAGCCTGATTTGGGGGATGAAGGGACTCCGAACCGACAGCTGATTTGGCTGGTGTTGGAGCAGATCCAGGATCCCATGAACCTGGGGGCACTGCTGCGCTCTGCGTACTTCTTGGGGGTGGACAGAGTGGTGACAAGCCATAGGAACAGGTAAGGGGTTGGTTATCGGCTCCTTCAGCTTTTCTCTTTCTTTTCCTCCTGGCTCCCAAAGAGTTTTCTAGCCTGCATTGCTCAACAGCTTCTTTAGAGGGCTTTCTAGGACTGAGCTCGAGAGCTGAATTCGGCTTGCTGCCGCTTTGCGTTGCGCTCTGCAGGGAGGCTGCGGGACGTGGCATTTCAGGCTGGTAAGGAACCTCCCTGGGTACTTCTTGTTTTAACCTGTTTTGTTGTCCTTCTGTGCACAAAACTGCTGTAACCTATTTCCTGGGTTAATTTCTGAGCCCTCCTATTCTCCATAGGAAAACATATCTGTAGAGTGAGCGAGATCTTCAGTGGACTAGTTGGAATTGGGTTGCGGAGGCAGGAGAAGGAAATACAGAAACAAAAATTCTCCTTTTTTGCTCTCATGCAACACTTGCCCTTTCTTTTTTCCTTGCAGCTGCCCCTTGACTCCGACAGTGAGCAAAGCTAGCTCTGGAGCTATGGAAGTCTTCGATGTCTACAGCACAGATGATCTCCGGAGCTTTTTGAAGGTAGAATGATCGATCCATGGGTTTATTTTCCCTTTCCTTTCAAGAAACCTCAAACACTGCATGTGTTGAACAGAGAGGAGGTACAGGAAAAGCACTCGGTTATTTGCAGCGCCCCGTGCTCCTGCTCTGCATTCCTGTGTGCTGCCGGTGGTCTGTGCTGTCGGACCACCTCTGACGGGCATGCACCCCCAGTCCCGTTCCATCAGGTGGGGTAACAGGTCTGAGTTGTGGGTCGTCTTCTGGAAGATGGCAATAGGCACAGCGTTATCGTGCTACCTCCCGTACTCAGGCTGCGAGCTTGGTAAGACAGGGTCTGTCTCCCTTCCTCTCCGCGGGGAGCGGAGCTAGCACTGCTGCCCGCAGCGGGTCTTGCCTGGCGTGTGGCAGAGGCAGCATCCCGGGGCCCAAGCACACGATGGCGGCATTGGGCAACCTTTGGAGCAGGGGAGAGAGGAGAAACCAGGGCTGGTGCGAGCTGCTGGGAATCTCTTTACGCTGTACCTATGCCGTGAGGTGAGATAGGGCCCTTTGCAGAATGGTGTTGCAAACGGAGGGGGAATGCACATGGGGAAAAAAACGATTTAAGCTGAAACAAACCCAGGGAAGTTGCTTTGAATTGGCAGAGCGCGTCCATCCCCTGGGATAGCACCGTGTGACTGCCCCGACTCCTCGCGGAGGAGGTCCCCTGTGCCCTGGCAGGGCTGGGGACCGGCTGAATGCTGTGCGCGCGTGGAGCAGGGAGCTGCAGGCTCTCCTCTGCCCTCCTCTTCCTTTGGGATCCCCCAGACCTGGGGGAGCGGTGGGGCTGGAAGGTTCAGCACGGGGTGGGAGGGCAGAGGCTGCGGACCCTCGGGGGAACAGAGGCACCCCGTCTGTGCTGCCAGGGTCGCTGCGTGCCCGTGTCCCTTTGAGGAAGAGCTCGTTGTAGTCTGGTGTGACTGCGAGGAGGCCGAGCAGAGGTAAGCCTGGACTCTTCCCGCTCGGTGCTAGAAAACCCTTGTCCAGCTGTACGATAGGTCTGTGGCAGCTGGAGCTCTGGATGATGGTGAAACGAAAGATACATAAAATACATTGATATTTAATTGAAACAGCTGAAAGAATCACTTTGTTGCTGTAAAGCTTGAATTGTTAACATTTTGAGCCATTACAGCGGTTCGTTTAATTGAACCCAGATTCACTGGCCTAACCCTTGGCATTGCCTGGCTGGTGTAAATTTGATATAACATAATGTAAAAAGTGCCAATTTCACAGGAAATGAAGCTGGCAAGAAGCAGCAGCTCTTTTATTGTTAAAATGGATTTCCAAGACAAATAATTAAGGCTCTTTTTACGAGGGTGCGGGAGGGAAGGCTGGTTTGCTGGTTGTGTGAGGCACTGAGTGTTGAGTGCCCTGCCTTTTGTAGGAGCTGATTTTTGGCATCTGAATTTGAAAATGTGCACTTGTGTTTGAAAATGTTACTGTG
Source organism: Pelecanus crispus (assembly GCF_030463565.1). Lineage (NCBI taxonomy): Eukaryota > Metazoa > Chordata > Aves > Pelecaniformes > Pelecanidae > Pelecanus > Pelecanus crispus. The sequence continues at coordinate 2,832,423 of NC_134654.1, read as the reverse complement.
GGCTTCTGGTGGCTGAGCCTGCGCTTGAGAACTTCCACTGCATTGCTCTGTGGATTAGCCTTATGCTAATTTGTTTAACACTACTCTTTTTGTATGCTTTCCTGGCAAAAACCTTCCTAGAACTGTTGTACGGGCAAAAAAAAGCTTTTCAGTTGCTGTTTGTTTGCTTGCTGAACTGGAATAAACACCAGAAGGAAAATTACTTTTTTTTTTCCTTCTTTTTTTTTTTTTCTTCTTTCCCTTAAATCAAGGTTTGTGTGCTGGTACTGGGAGGACTTTGGTGGTAAAAATTCAAGGGATGTCAAAAAACCTAGAAAAGCCAGTCAGCTTAACTGAAAGCATTAAAAAAAAAAAAAAAAAAAAAAAGTGTGTTTGCATGCATGACTTTCTTTTTAAGCTTGAAAAGGAGGCATTTTTTAAACATTTGTTTCCTTTCCCTTTCTAGGCTAAAACTGCAGAAGGCTGGGAAGTCGTGGGAACGGCCAGCAAGCCTGAGGATGTGGAAAATGTTCCTGTCATCAGTTGCTTGGAATTTCGGTGGAATAAACCCGTTATTATAGTAATAGGTATTTCAATTTACAGAGCTTTGGGCTTGGTGGAAGTGCATGTGTGAGGGACCGATTAGGGTGATGTTTCACTCCGAAGCTAGTTGCAGGTCCGGTACGTTACATCACACTTTGGTCTGGAAAAAAAAAGCTGAGCAAGAATTACCAGAATGATCTGACTGCAAATGGAATAGGGACCCAGAAGAAGAGGAGGGAGCCGAGAAGCCTCCCAGTAGGAACTGCAAGAACAAACCAGTTTGTGTAGATGAACAGGGAGTTTAGCAGAGGGTCTAGATGGCGGTTTTCAGTGGCAGGACAGGTCTGGGTCAGTGCAGCCACAGCGCGTTGTTTTGCGTTGTGTTCTGCGACGCTTTTGGTCCTGTCCTAGAGCCCTGAACCTGGATTTTTTTGTGTGGCAAACCACAAACCTGAGTGAGAGTCCCCGGAGGTATGTGTTTGCTCTCGCTGCGCTGCGGCTGTAATGGTGAGCTGTGCCATGTCTTTGCTCTGTCATGTTTCCTCTTTAAAAAAAAAAAACAAAAACAAAAACCAGGGATATATCTCTGTGCCCCGGTCTGGAAAGAAGCATGAGGAGCTGTTGCTGGGGACGGTCTGAATGCAAAGTTGGGCTTTGTGGCATGGAGACCACCACGGAGGGCGGTCGGTGGTCGCTTTTGTATGCCTAGGAGAAGGCAGGAGCTGTCGGCTGCTGCGGTGCCGGCAGGAGGGGTGGGTATAACCTCCTCCCTGCCAGGCCTGTGCGCTGTGTGAGCCATGGGTGCCGCTTTCCGGAGCACCTAAACTGGGCCATTCCTACAGAGCCCTCCACTTCTGCCCCCTCTGTGTGTAGTGGATACTTGCAAAGCGTGCTGTCTTTTGGAGGCAGAGTTTGGGGTTGTGCAGCCTCCCAGGAGGTGAAGAGAAGGGGACTAACGGCCTCGTGGCAGCTAGAGGAAGAAATACCCCTGGGAGTGCTGCTCTAGGCACCCTTGTGTGGCCATGCTCGAGCCCCCCACTTTGTGTCACCTGGCACAGGAGCTGGTTTGAGCTTTTACACTTGGAAGTAGTGTCGTGCTGGCGACGGGCCATCAAGGGGCTGTAATCCTGCCCCACGCTGCGGTTTCCTTGGCTCGGAAGACGTTTCTTTAATTAAAATGTTTATTGAACTCCTAGAAATACTGACAAGACAACGCCGCAAATCTGGCATCTCTACAAGATGTGTGGAGTCATATTATAAAGGGAGTAGGGAGGCTGGCAGCGCTGCTGATGGACCACAAAGAAATGCATCCCAGAAACGACGACAACACCAGGAGAAAGGAAGGGGGTGAAAGTGGCAGTGGTGTCGTTACCTTGAATTATGAGAGATTTCTCCAGGAAAAAGTCCAAATATCCTTTTGTCAAGGGAGATTGGAGGCTGATTGGTAGATGCATGAGGAGAGCTCCCGGACCTTGCAGCAGTAATGATTTCAACTCTCTGCTGAGCACTAACTCTTCGCTGAAAAGAAAATTGAACATAACAGTCGTCTGACGCTGAGGTTGTTTGAAGAAACATCCTACATCTGAATATGTAGCGTACCTGCAGCTGCAGAGAGCAGGAGAGATAATTTAGCATGGTAGTGAGCTTCCTAGCATTGCACAGATTGTCTCGTAAGTTAAGCATTTGCAGACTTGAATTCACCCTCCTGGCATCCTCGCTGGCTTGGCAGAGAGTGATTTGGACAGTCCAGCTTAATGTTGTCTGCGCTGGAGTCGTTGCCGAAGGTGACAGGCAGGCTGGCTGCCCTAAAGACTGGGAGCCTTGTGCGAACAGCAACAGATTGGGAGCGCTTGGATGCCTGAGCAAGAAGAGTTTCTGGGTAATTTGTTCTTCTTACACCTTCAGTCTTTAGCTTGGGGTTTAAGACTGTTCACGGAATCGGTTTTATCGAGATGCTCGTTTTGCATATTTCTCTGAACTGCCAGCATGGCTGCTTCTGCCTGGATTGGAACTTCCTGCACTGGAAACTGCAGTTGTTACAGTGGTGTTAACTGTAAATGGGGCAGGAAACCTGTTTTATCTTTCCAGCCAAGCTCTAACTCTGGTCTTTGAGGCCTGTCAGTGAGGGACAAAGCTAAGATCTCTCTCAGTCAAAGATCTGAAGCGGGAAGTGTTTTGTTCACCAGTATAAACTAGGATTTAATCTGATTCAGTCAATACTCCCTCCCTCGTGTCACACCGTGCAAGTCTTTTTGCCCTGAATTTATGGTTCCTAATTATTTTAAGCAGCCAGAGCCATAAAAAGCTTTGTAAAAGCCAGAAGCAAAATTGCTGCCTTTATTAGGAATCGTAAGGCCCATATCAGGGAGAGGAGAAGATTGCTCCAGGAGCCATTGTACCTCTGGCAATAGCTGCTGTCCCAGTTGGAGAGTCCCACGAGAGTGTGGTTTGAGAGGTTCAGGAGACAAGTATGGCTGTAAGTTGTAAAACTTTTCTGTGTTCAGTCAGGAAAAAGTAGGATAATTCTTTTTTTTTTTTTTTTTTTTCCTTTAGCTTGAAGCATCCCTAGAAAGCCACAGTGCAGTGACAAAGAGGCAGGCTGGGCCATGGAAGGGCTGGCTCTGATTCCTTGTGTCGCTCAGGCTTCCCGTGTGACCTTGGATAACTCACCCAGGTCTTGTCTTCACTTCTGGCTTAAAGAAAGAAGGAAGAAAATAATGGTTAGGATGGGATTTTGGTTTTCTGAACATTCACTTACCTCAGCCAAAGGATGCTTTTGCTAGTGTGGCTTTTTCATGTGGGAAGGTCATGCAAGATGCATTACCCAAAGCATTCTTTTGCTTGCACAAAAATGCATCTTGGCAGTTAGATCAGGCCAGCAAAACAGGAGACTGGGCCTCAGCTTCCAGTCTATGAAATGCCTATGAAGCGGGAATAACGGTGCTCTCCTATGCTGTGCGGTCGGAGGGGTGTCACACAGATCGATGCGGAGGGACGGGGCTCAGGACCTGCTGGGGACGTGCTGTAAGTAGGCACCAGGGGAAGAATTTTTGTGGCAACTCAGTCCAGCAAAGAGTTCATTTACCTTGTGGAGGAGTCAGTCTCCAGTGGCATAGACAGTGCCTAAAGCATACGTGTGTGCTGTTAAAACTTCAGGTGAGTATCTAAATTCAGGTGAGCTTGAGCGAGTCCTTGGTGACGGCAGTGCCATCCCAGGATGAGTCTGGGGTGCAGCTGGGGTCGGGGTACGGCTGTTGAAGGGGAACGTTTGGCTTCCAGCATGCTAGGCCTGTTTTGTCAGAGGGTGAGCACGTCTTAGAAATGAGCTGGGTATTCTTGCAGCTGCGTAGCTGTCTGTGTAGCTCTAAATAATGAGTGTGGAAGAATTCTTTGGGGAGCCAGGCGGGCTGGGCGGTCTGTGGTCTTCTGCATTTTCACTTGTCTGTGTGCAGGATTGTTTAAAGCTCTCCCTTTCCATTTCCCTTTGTGACAGTGTGAGTCAAACAACTACTAATGACCTGGGATAGATTTCAACTCTGTTTCACCAGTGTATCAGCCCAAACATATCAGGGCTGTTGGATGGTTTAACAACTAATCAATTGAAGCCTCTGGTTAAACTGTCTGCATTCACAAGTTGCACCCAGCTGGTGGTACCGTGGGCTGCAAAGGCTGAACCCATCGCTATCGATAGGGATGTGGGATTTGCTGGACCAGAACAGGCCTGTGGCCTCTTGTCTGCCGTGTCCCTCCAGCAGCTGCCGGTGCACGTGGGCAGCTGTCCGCTGGCACGGTGGCTGCTTGCGCAGGGGATCTCTGCACTCAGGCTCCAAGGCTCCGTGCTTTATGCTGTGCGTGCGCAGGGATTCCTCAAAAACGCTTCAGATACTGGAGAGCAGATCCGGGAGGCTGGAGTGGGCCAGGAAGGGAGGGCAGGTAAGGTGCCTGTCTCGCCTCTGATAGTTCTTGGCTGTTGCTCCGTGGGAGCTGGTGAGGTTGCTGGGTTTAGTTGTGCCAGAGCATTAGCAAGAACTGTACTCGGGAGGGGGGAAAAGGGACGTGGCAGCCGCTGCGAGCCCACCTGAGCAGTGTCCTTGTTCTGCAGGTAGTGAAGGTGACGGACTTTCCCTAGAGACGCAGCTCTTGTGCCATCGGATGCTGGCCATACCCCCTGGCAGAGCACTTCACCCCGGGATCGAGTCGCTGAACGCCTCTGTTGCTACCGGTAAAAACAGTTCTGATGCGCAAAGGCGTCATAGTCCAAATTTCTGTATTTAAAAATCAAACATCCAGGCCAACAGAACGATTTTCTTGTGGTTTAAAAAAAGATCTTTTTTTTTTAATTTCTTTTTTACTTTCCTACAGGTATTCTCCTACACTCCATCTGCAGCCAAAAGCGGAGGCACAGTGATTGATTTTTTTTTTTTGATGGGGGAAGCTGCTCAGCACTGCAGGGCTGTGCTCTGTTGGTGTGGATATGGAAGCGCTCTTTCCAGGGTTTTCACCGCCGCTGCAAGTTACAGGCAGAGCCCCGCTGACCTGCGCTGTGTCTCGGCTGACGCGCGCTACCACCAGAATGCTGGCTTAACGCTGGAGTCGGACACCTGCAGGTACTGGGTAACACCTCCCACCGGCACCGCGGAGGAGCGGCTGCAAGGAAGGGAGGCAAAGCTAGGTTTTAAAAGCAGACAGCCAAATCCTTCGGTTCTTGCAGTAAAATACCTGGTGATGGCTGCGAGCTTTGTGCTTTTTGGACGGGGGACTTTGTACATCGCTCGTGTTGTGGAGAGAATTTGGGGTGTAGCTGAGAGATGGTGCTCAGCTGGAGCAGCCACTGAGAGCAGCCGTGCCCTGTGCCCACCCTGTGCCCCGTGCCTGAGCCCACCGCCCCCGTTGCAGCCAAGGTGCGGCTGAGAACCAGGTATGATTTGGGACTGCTTGGTAGCAATTTTTTCATGACGAGGAGGTTTCTCTGTTACATATTGCCGCTTAAATGTCTGAAAACACACCGTGTTGCATTTGGTTGTAAACCAGGTCTGCAGCCCTGCCAAAGGATGGACGTGAGCTGTTAGAAAAGAGCTGTAGTGGGGGAAAACGCAGCCCATTGAAATAAAGCCTCTGTAAAGACTGGTTGTAGAGTCGCATCAATCCTTTTTGTGTCATATATAAATCCAGAGCGTGATTAGTGGAACGGGACATTTCCTTCAGGTGGGAAGGGGAATCAGGAGCTTGTTCTCTTCATCCAGAGAAGTTTCCTTTCCGGGTGGGCCTGATCCTACTGGATGCTGAGCTGCCCCAGCACTGCTGTCCCCAGTGATGGCATGGGAGTGGGTGAGGGTGGCTTCATTTGCAAATATCCTGGTTGAAAACCAGGCTGGCTGAATTATTGAGAACCAAATGAATGTTATCACTTAGCACCTTAATTATTTTATTTAGCTACTGTGGCCCTTTGCATAGGATTCCTCATTAACACTTAATTTACAGTGCCCTTTAGGGATAATTTCAAACAATTCAGCTTAGTCTCCCCCCTCTCCCCCTTCCAAATGAACAAGTAAATCACTCGGAGTGACTAATTAGGACTTTCCTTTGAGCTAAATGAAGTCTGTAAACCGGTCTGTGGATGTGGAGGTTTTTCAGATGCGTCCCTGGGAGGGCCTGGCTGGTGGGTGGCTGGGGATGCCGCGGGTGCCCGGGGTTGGGCGATGGGACGTGGAGCTCTGCGCCCGCCACTCTGCGCCCAGCCTGCGAGGGAAGGGCTGACACGGTGGCTGGCACTGGGCTTGCGCGCAGCTGGTTGCCCAGTTGGGGCCTTATTTCCCTTCCCTGCTCGGAGACCTCTCTGCGGTGGCCGCGGAGGTGTCTCGGGGGCCGCGGCTGCCCCCGCGCCCTTCCGCGGGTCCTCGAGGAGCCCCACGAGCAGGTTTGTGCCCTCCTGGCTTGCAGGCGGGATCCTGCTCAGCTTTGCGGTCAAAGCTTTTGCTTTCCAAAGGCGTCGAGTGCTCACTTCCGCGGCTGCAGCCGTGGTGGAGAGGGCGCCTGGTGCGGTGGCGCATATCCTGAGCTGTGTCTGCCCTTTTGCCCTCTCCTGTGGAAAAGCAGAAAACCCCAAATCCCGCCCAAACGACAGCTGTAGCGTGAGCAGGGCTTTGCTGCCCGGCTCTGAAGGCGACCTGGTCGCTGAATAACAGCGAACCCGTGCATTGCTGGGGCGACAGCTCCCGGGCGGGTGCGTAGCACTTGCGTTTTGTGAGCGGAGCGTGCCTTTTATTTTAATGCCGAAATCAGGAGGCTGGGGGCCAGAGGGGGCTGCAGGCCAGCACCCTGCCAGCGCTGCTCCCGCAGCCGTGGGTGCCCCAGCAGAGGGTGCCCGTGGCTCAGATTTGCTCCTTTTTCAGAGGAAAGATTCGGCGCTTGGGACTAACTGAATCCTTCCTTTCGAGCAGCAGGGATGAGGATAAAGCCATTTCTTTATTCTTGACCTATAGGTAAGTGTATATATATATATTTCCGATTTCATAGGAACCGCCATTTTTCCTTTTTTCTTTTTTTCTCACTTTATTTGAGCAGTACTTCAATAGAGGAGGCACTTCGCTGGCTTCGCGTGTGTTTGGAAAAGCCGGGCGCTGTCAGACTGTGCTTAGCTGTGCCAGTTCACCCCCTCTAACGAGGAGGCAGGTGAGTAACGATGGAGCAGCCAGGCTCCCAAAAAGCTTTGAAACCTCAGTGCCCCCAGCGGCTCTGCCGACGGGGTGACTCGGGTAGATCGAAGTTCCTGCAGTCGCTTGTCTGGCAGTCCAGCAGCCGTCGCTGCGAATTTCCCCATACAGCTGCTGTATCCATGGAGCCCCTTCGTTTGGCACTGGAGTATCCGACAAGGCTTATTGGGAGTTGCATGAGGCTTGAATTTTAAGAGGCAGGAATTTGCGTGCGTAACTGGGGCTGCAGCTCAGACTTTTCCTTGGGAGCTGCAATACAGGTTTTTGTGAGCGCAGTAAATCCCGCTCCGGACGGCTCTGCTGTCTGCATTTAGCCCCTTTCCCTCGGTGGCACGTTTTGGCCCCGCTTTGTTTCACTGGGATGCCCCTCTGCAGTCACCCAGCCGGCTTTTGGATGGATCTGCTGTGGCCGATGCTTCCTCCTGCCCCAGCTCCGTCCTGCTCCGGGCTGAGACCCGCGAGGAGCGCGGGGACCTCTGCACGCTCACACCTTTGGAGATGGAGCTTTGTGCTGTGTGATTGCCCCCGATCTAATAAATGCGATCCATTAATTGGATCATTGCCTGCTTCTCCAGTTAATTTCCTGGATATTTTTAAATGTTAAAATGTAGTTTTTATAGTCTTTCATTATTTTTAGCCTTAAGCTTGACTATAATCGTCCCTGTAATGTAACTGTAAAAAACTCCTGGCTTTATATCATAAAGGAGGACATTAATTGTCATTTGTTGTGTACATCAGCAAGATCAAAACATGCTTCCTGATTACTTCTGTTTGTACATACAGTCCCTTTGATATTTAGATATGAATAAAGTGTGTGTGTGTGTGTGTAATTTGAAAGTCAATTCTTTCCTCCCTGCTGCTTGTCATGGATTCCTTTCAGAGGCTTATTTACCAAATTGATTTTAAAATTTAGTAATTGCCCTTCCAAAATGATTTCTCAATAACCAAAGGGTCTCTAAGCGCAGTGGCAAAATATTTGTCCTCCTCGGTTCAGAAGATGCACTCCGCGCCTCGGCCTTTTTATCCTCAAGGCGAGGGCGAACGCAAATCTTTTCATGCCCCAAAATCAACTCCAGGGAGAGTTGGCGGCGAGAGAAGCTCAGCTCATGTCCCAGATTTCGCTTTTGTGCACAGGTTATCAACGCGACCAAAAAAAATCCCGTTCCGTCAAATCCATCCCTGGGTCCTGGTGAGGTTTGCCGAAGCTGGAAGGGCTTTGGGACAGGGAACACCGCCTTTGTCTTTGCGAAGCTCCAGGTGGTTCCGCGGCTGGAGGGACGGCATGGTCCTGGGGCTGGTCCTGGCACCCGCTGGGCTGGGGCAGGAGCGGCCGGTGCCGAAAACGCCGCCCCAGGGCCCCCTGCCTCGCCGGCTGTGGGGAATCCTCTGCCGCGCCACAGCCCCGATCCCAGTTTGTAAATGTAATCAACCTTGAGGTCTTGTTACTTCCACAGGTGCAATTAACATTACCATCTGCTAATCCGTGATTAATGATGTTTACAAATATGCTACAACATGTTAAAATGTGCCGGCACTCTGGGTTTTTTTTTTTCTTTTCCCCCTTTTTTTATCCCTCCCTCTCCCTGTTCCAGCACGGGAGCTGTGCTGCCGGCAGCAGCGCGGGAGGGATTTCCCAGCGGAGGGCTCCCCGTACCCCACCGTTAATTCACAGACATTTTGTTTTCATTATTTAAAAGTGCTGTTAAACTCCAAACCAGCTGTAGGAATGACAAGTTCAAATCAGAAGGTCAGTGCTGCTAAATGGGATTTAATTGCACGGGGGTTGAGGTACAAACTGATGAATCTGAATAATAAAACTTTGTGGGGAGCAACATATGGTGCAGTTTAAAGTAAATTTTTATTGATCATCCCACAACTGATGTGTTAATGGGATGGCAGTCTTTGCTTTGGGTTTGATATCGATGTGGAGTTTTAATAATGTCACACAGGAATATTGTGGAGGGGTTTATAATTAAAAAAAAAAAAAAAGTGTTTTCTATTAACTGCCTTTTTCTTCTTAACACAGAGAGGAATACATTATATCGCTACTGCATGTCCTCCAGATCTAGGTTACATGTAATTGCTCGGTAATTGGTAGAACCATGTAAAAGCCATGGTATTTGCCAGTAAACCCTCCTAAGTTACCATGAAATTGAAGTGTGATATTTATTCTCTACAGAACTCGCTACCCAAATATTGTGTACGATCAGGTTCGGTCACCGCAGAGGCGTTTCCGCGGCGGCTGTGCCGTGCGTAACGCCCGCCCGGCTCGGATTTTGCACCGGTATCATCCTAATGACTGGGGGAATTCCCAGCTGGGAGGTTAAGGAGTTCTTTTGCTTCAGGGGAAGATGCTTTAACCTCCCTTGGGCTTCGCTCCCAGGATCATTACAGTTATTTCGAGGCCCAACACAAAATGACGGAGGTTTGGAGGTAGCTGAAGAAGTTCTCGTCGTGTTTTTGGTGGGACTGGGAATAGTAATTACGCTCACGATGGTTTTTGAAGCCTTTGGAGATAATTTGTCAGTACACTGGGGGTACGTCCTCGGGTCGCCTGTGTTTTAGCCTCTGGTTAAGTAGGATGTGCAAAACTGTTCCCATCTTGGCAATTTCCATGATTTAACCACGGCTCCAGTTTAGACCCCTCCAGCCCCGCACGCCTCACGCGTGGGGAACCTCCGCTCGCGGCTTTTTCCCCTCTGATGGATGCTTTTTGCCTCCTCCGTGTGAAATGGCCGGGTGGATTCGGTGATCCCTCCTTATCGCCTGCCGCGTGGCTTTAAATATGAGCAGAAGTAATTGCCTTGCTTATGATCAATAGTTTTATATGCTTTAAAAATGTAACAATAGGCTGTGAATTGACGCAAAGTTAAACCTGCCAATTTTTTTCTTTTTTTTTTTTTTTTTTTTCTTTTTTCGCTGGCCTGTTTTAGAAGCTGCAAACTCAGCAGTGTTTCCCCTGCGCTTGGGAAGCGGTAGCTCAGCTGTTTTCTCCGAAGATCTGAACATCGCATCCTGCGCATCCCGACTCTGCCGGGTTCCCTTTTGCCTCCGCTTGCACGGACGGAAGCTGTAGTGCCTGCAGTTGGGTATAAAAGTCCTTTCTTAACCTTTTTAAAGCTGCTTTTGGAAGGTTTGTACAGCAGGTAAAAAGGCTGCCCGATTCTGCCGGGTCAGGGTCCTGGCGAGGTGTTACTGAAGCGTCCGAGCACCAAACTGCCCACGGGCTCAGAGGGGCTTGGGTCGGAGCCTCCATGCCTATAGAAATCATTAGCGCTATGCCAGTGTTTAATTAATTACGGGAGCAATCGCTGCCTGCTTCTCCTGCAGGAGGCAATGAATGACGCTTGCCCTCCTCTCCTCTTTCCATCGCCCCAAACCGCCATCGTTTTTCCCGTTTCGAAAGCTCTCGCTGCAGAAGTGCCTTTTCCTTCGTACTCTCGCGCCTGCCCGGGGTCGGGGTGCCGTACGCCGGCACCCTTGTTTGCAGACTTGCCTGGGCGCACCGACGCGGCCCCGGCCCCGCAGCAACCCCTCGCTGCCACCTCACCCGCAGGTGCCGGTGCTTCGGGAAGCGGCCGCTTCTGCTGCGCGGCGTCGGGCGGTCGGGTACCGGCGTGGGGCTGGGCTGGGTGCGGGAGAGAAAGGAGAGGGAGCTGGAGGTGGGGATGGGAGTGGGGGGTGAGAACAAGGAGCAGATGGTGGAGCGATGCTGCAGGCGCTGCAGGACGGAGGTTGTCCCACCAGCGCTGCAGCCAAGCGTCCGTGTGCATGCTTATATCAAGATATGGGCCGGTAGCATACATTAAATATATGTGGCATAGAGCTGCAGCAAAGAGAGTTACCCCTTTTCCATTTGGGATCGTTCCTGGCACGTGAGCTCCATCCCACAAGCGGCAGCTGGGGGGAATCGGGTGGTTTTGCAACCCCGGACCAAGCTGCTTGCACAGCCCCGGCCGCTGAGGACGGAGCAAGTCGGTGCCATAAAACAGTCTCGAGCCGAGCCCGGGCGAGCCCCCCGCTTCCCGGCGGCGCCGTGGGTGAATCGGCAAGCGGGAGAATAGTTAAAAGCAAGGGGGATGCGCGAGGGTTCGCGTTAGCCGGCCGAATAAATGAGGTGGCGGTGTCTGGCGGCGCCTTCGCAGCTTTGCCAACCCTCATTAGCACCTTTCGGCAAAGCGCAGCTTATTCCAACTATCTCACAAGTCTTTTGCTGGAGATTGCATCTCTGCCTAATATGCATTTTTATATAAACAAGGGTACTAAATGGCCTTTCAGTTCCCTCCGTAATGTCTTTTTTAATGGAAGGTCCTGAATTAAGAACATATATATATGACTCCAAGAATTTTCTAAGTGATATTGAAAACCTATTGTAAAGTAGGGTTTCTTCTTGCAAAATTATTTTAATGAGGTTCCAGTTTATTTTCTGGCTATATTTTACTTATTGAATCCTCCAGAGGGGCTTTTCAGAGGCAGCATCTCATTTTCGATGCAACTATTCTTAACATTAGGGAAAACTACCTTTCTGAAATGCATGAAGAAAAAAAAAAAAAAAAAAGAACCAGAGGAAGATGTACGAGAGAAGAATAAACTTGAAAAGCTTTGAGGTGGTTTATGGCTTCTCTTGAAAGAATAACAGTTCATGTATTTTTGTTATGGTGTGGTTTAATGATGCTTGCAGAAAAAAGATAAGGTAGAAATGGAAATATAAAATTAAACCAGCAAAGTGAATGTGATTATTTTAGTTACTAGTATTACCTGGGGAAAACGCTCGCGGGGTTTTTTATCTAGACTAAATATTTGCTTTTCTAAAAGGGAAGGCCCTCTGCGTCTCCCAGCACGAGGGTGGGAAGTGAAATTTTCCTGTGGTCCAGCAACGTTGGGAGGACGGCGATGTCCCTGCCAGAGCCCCGGCCGCTGGCGGCCCCTGCGTGGGTTCGGCACAGCCCGGCGCGGGTCGTCCCGACCAGCTCTGAGCTCGCTCCTCTGGCCCAGGGGAGGAGAGCTGCCTGTGGACCGGCTGCTTTTCTGTTATTTTTAAGGAAATTGGGACCGTTTTTAAGGAATCTGGCCGTTCCTGCTGTATTTGCTGCCCCTTCGGATGCCGCCCTGCTTCCAGGGACGCCCGTCAGCACCTCCAGCCGAGGGCCCGGCAGCGCCGGTGCCTCGTCCTGGGGATGTGCTTTGCGCAGGGCTGTTTTTGCCGGGTGCCACAATGGGGAGGTGACCCCGAGAGGGGCCTCGCAGCCTCACCGCGCCGTCTGCGCTGCTGCGTCACCGCGGGCACCCCGAGCGGGTGGAGAGCGCGAGGGGGAGGCACGGTGGGACCCGGTTCCCAGCGACAGCGCGTGACCGGGACTTTGTGTCTGTTCTGGAGGACGTTCCGGGAGGATCTGGGCACGGCTAATCCCCAGGGCGGTGTGGTCTTGTCCCCTCCTGTCTCATCCCATCCCATCTGTCCCATCCCATGCTATCCCACCTGTGCCACGCCATGCCATCCCATCCCTCCTGTCTCATGGCATAGAATCATAGAATCCTTTAGGTTGGAAAAGACCCTTAGGATCATCCAGTCCAACCATTAACCTACACTACCAAGTTCACCACTAAACCAGTTAAGGGGAGAGTAGTAATTTCATGTTGCCTTGGTGGCTGGATTATTTTTTAATGAAAGTAAAAACTAGGAATCACTAAGGTTGGAAAGGATCTCTAAGATCATCAGTCCAACCATCAACCCAACACCCCCATGCCCACTAAACCATGTCCCAAAGTGCCACCTCTGCCCGTTTTTTGAATGCTTCCAGGGATGGTGACTCCACCACCTCTCTGGGCAGCCTGTTCCAATGCTTGACCACTCTTTCCGTGAAGAAATTTTCCCTAATATCCAATCTAAACCTCCCCTGGCGCAGCTTGAGGCCATTGCCTCTCATCCTATCGCTGGTTACTTGGGAGAAGAGACCAACACCCACCTCACTGACCCCTCCTGTCAGGGAGTTGTAGAGCGCGATAAGGTTTCACCCCAACCATCCCCATCCCCGGCTGTGGGTGCAGACCTGGGACCCCCTGCGGCAATGTGCTCAAAGGCCGTAACACCGCCCCGATCCAAGAGCTCTTGCCTTCCCCGGGCAGCTCAGCAGGTTTCCAGTCCAAGCCGAGCCCGTGTGGGATCCTGTTGGCCGTGGGCTCTGTTGGGGACTCAACAGGATCAGCCAAATCTGAAGTCAACTCAGGTGCAACAGGCATGACCCTGGCTGAGTGCGGCCCCCGGGCATCCCGGTCCGGCCGCCATCGGGTGAGCCCAGCCGCCAGGTCATGAGAGGTAAACTCGCCGATGAATTAAGCCTGACATGTGGCCTTGAGCCTCGCTGGGTAGTTAATTTTTCAATTTCTTTCATGGATCTGGAATAGCAAAGAGTTTGTTTATAATTAAAGTACTTGAAGATTTATACTTTAATTCAAATAGCTGAAAAGAAGCAGTTTCTGTGTAGGTTTCTTCACTATCAGAATCTAAAACAGATTATTATGTAAATTTTTTCGATCCTAAATTCATTATAATATTCAATTTCAGGAAATGCTCTTGACCATCTGCTGCTGCTCTAAGAAATGAGTCTTGGAGATTGTTTACTACCAGAAATATTGTAGGTATTTAAAGTAGATCACAGTGGAGCGTAAGGGCAACGTACTGATTTTGGAGCCTGGTTATATAAACCCGTAGCACCGATGCCACAAGCCAAGCGAGTCGGAAAGTGCATCTGCAACGGTGGCAGAGCTTCTGCTCTGCCGGCATCCCGGCTTGTCCTGGCTCGCAGCGCCGGTGCCACCCCCCTTTCCCCATCCGCGGTGACGTCCCGTCTGTGAGCGGAGGGCACCCATCCTTCTCTCTCCTAGGGAGGCGCTATGGATTAATTCCTGGTCTTGATAAAAGTGGTTTGAGATTCCTGGGGTGCAAAGTTCCGTGAAGTTTTGGGACCCAGCAGTACCACCCAGCTGTGCTGACCTGGAATCGATCTGATCGTCCCCCTGTACTCAGCACTGGTGAGGCCGCACCTGGAATGCTGTGTCCAGTTTTGGGCCCCTCAATACAAGAAAGACATTGAGGTGCTGGAGCGTGTCCAGAGAAGGGCAGCGGAGCTGGGGCAGGGTCTGGAGCACAGGGCTGGTGGGGAGCGGCTGAGGGAGCTGGGGGTGTTCAGCCTGGAGAAGAGGAGGCTGAGGGGAGACCTGATCGCTCTGCAGCTCCTGGCAGGAGGGGGCAGGGAGGGGGTGTTGGGCTCTGCTCCCAAGTAGTTAGTGATAGGACGAGAGGAAATGGGCTCAAGCTGCGTCAGGGGAGGTTTAGGTTGGATATTAGGAAAAATTTCTTCACAGAAGGAGTGGTCAAGCATTGGAACAGGCTGCCCAGAGAGGTGGGGGAGTCACCATCCCTGGAGGGGTTCAAAAAACGGGCAGAGGTGGCACTTGGGGACATGGTTTAGTCCACCCTTAACTGGTTTAGTGGTGGACTTGGTAGTGTTAGGTTAATGGTTGGACTGGATGATCTTACAGGTCTTTTCCAACCTAAGCGATTCTATGATTCTATGATGTTTTCCAGCGTATTTAGCTGCCAAAGGTTGTATGCCATGAGCAGTGTCAGGTGCGACAGACGAAGCCCAAGAGCGGTGATATGGACATGCTGCGGGATGGGCTCGCGTCCCAGGGCACTGCTCCTCCCCGCCTCCCAGCAAAATGGCTTTTGCTGCCTTTATTCACCCTCTGCAAGACACTAAAAGATGTTGCTGCCCCTCTGCTTGCTCCTACGCGTTTGGGTTTGGCTTTGTATGGAGGAGGAACGTATTAAATGCGGTTTCTTTTTCTTCCACCGCAGCCTTGCTCAACAAGTGCAGCGCGCACGGGGCCGGCGGCTGCTGCCTATCGATCGGGGCTGGGGCTGGGGCCCTGCCTGCCCTTCCCGGCGACTGCGCCCAGTATTGACGGATCGAAGCGGTGAGCGGGGCTGAGGCTGGGAAGCAACGGCTGCTGGCAGGGAGCGGGAGGGGGCCGCGGCGGGGGCATCCCCGGGGCTCAGGCTCCCGCTGGACCGGCAGCCGAGCATCACCCCAGCACCCTCCCAGCACGGGGGATGCGGCTGCCCCGCCTCGCTGCGGGGTTGGGCTGGGGACGCTGCTGCACGGGGAATGTTTGTTACTATTGAATTATGGACAGCGTTTGGCAAGACGAACTGTTAACGTAGCGCAACAGACTTCAGAAAGGCGCTCGTGTCCGTCTGGATGCAGAGTCGGAGTGCCCGTGTGCGGGGGGATGCCTACGAGTGGCAGTAGTAAGCGCGTTGTATAGCTCTAGCAGTTTCTATAGGAGTGTGTGCAAAGGGCTTGCAGCCTGCCAGCACAGTAACTTCAGAGCATTTCCTGCAGTTGGTTTTTTTTGGGCAAACCCCTTTCGTTACAAGGGTGTCTGTACTATCAGCAGCGTGTAGGAAGATGGGTCATGTTAGCGTGGGTCTACAGGACAGGGGCTGTTCAGCAGCTCTTGGATAAATATCAGAGCACAGAGTATGGCGGAGAGTTTTTCTTCTTCCTGTTGTTCTTCATTCATGTACAAACTACGAAACCAGCGTTTTCTTATCTGCAGCCCTTCCCAGGCTTCGGTATTCAAACCCCGGCGATCAGTAATCGCCTTATTTCCCCTCCTTGGGGGAAATTTTAACTCCTGTCCTCTGCTGCTGAGTCGATCTTTAGGCCAGTAATAACGTGAGACAGGGGGAAATTAACGGCCTCGTCCTGTCCCTTCCCTGGCTGAAACCCGCTAAAGAATTATTAAAAAGGTATAAATTTGCATTCAAATTTTTTCCCGCTGATGAGGAGTTCGTTTTTAACGGGGTGCGAGGGAAGGTGTATACACCTTGCGCCCTCGCCCTTCCCTTTCTACCCTTTCCGAGCCCTCCGGCAGCTCCCGTGCTTGCGGGGTCGGCCGTGGGGGACGGGGACCCCGTGGTGCTGGGACATCCCCGGAACCGTCCGGGACAGGAGCTCCGCGGCCGACAGCCGCTCCGGTGGCTTGTTCCCCTTTGAACGTCCTAATCGCCGTCGGTGACACCCGCAGAGGGGATGAGGAGGGCAGGTGGCCTTCCTCCGCCGGCCGGGGGTGCGGCGCTGGGGCGTAAGTCCAGGCGGGGCCGGGGCCGCGGTGCCTTTGTCTGCCTGTGCCAAACAGATGCGAACAAACCCGAGTTCGATTTCCAAGACCGCCTGGGGAATATTGCTAACTAATTATAGAAAACAGAAGATGCGCTCCCCTCCTCTTGCATTTTTTTGATAAACATTGTCCCCTCTCAACAGCTGAGTATTTAATTAGTGTTGATTGTTGTTCGCGTGTTCAATAACCACTCATCAGGAGGGGGGTGTCCGCTGGGGCGGCGTGGCCTGGAGCACCGAGGAGCGGAGGGTGTTCATAATTAAGGATGCAATTTATTTGAGTAAGTCATGTGTACGGCGCCCTGTGTTTTAGGTTAATTTTCAAGGTTAAAGGGTAAAACAAAAAAATAACCCACAGCGTCGGAGGATGAGGAGCGACGGTTGGCAATTCGACACTGCAAGCCGTGCAGGGGGTGTATATATATTTTTATTTATGTGTGTATACGCGCGCACACATGCTCTTAGTGCATCCGAGCCTCTGCATGTGCATATGTATGTGCTCCCACCAGAGCTCTCCAGGCCCCTCAGCGCTTCCCATCCTCTTTCCCTACAGATTCTCACCCAAGTTTTGGCTGCAAACCGCTGCCACGTGGAGTTGGACTCTCCAGCTGTGGGAAGGTGCCTCACGAAGCAGGCTGAATGAAAATGAGACAGCAAAAGTGGCTTTTTCTCAGTGCTGCTGGGTGTGGGGAGGGCTGAGGGTCCCCGTCAGTCCGGGTGTACCCAGCCGTGCCGTGGTGTGCGGGAGGCGCGTTTTTCAGCCTCGCATTTGCCTGTATTTACCTAAGGAATCGCGATGCGCACCGGCATCGCGGCGGGCAGGGATTTGGCTTGGCTTTCCGAGCACCATACGGATGGCTCCCATTTAGAGGAGGAGAACTAAAACCTCCAACAGAAACGCTTGCGGTCTTAAAGGCAGGTACCGATGCTGTCGGGGGATGCGGGATGACTTGGTGCACGCAACTTTTCTCTTTTCCCAGTGACCACGCACCCGTGTCGGGCTTGCACTGCTGTCCAGGGCAGGACAGTGAAGGTTTTGGGGGGGTGTAGGAGCGTCCCTGCCAGCAGGGACACAGGGGGCCTTTCATGCAGTTTTTGGGATATGGCTATCGTTGTGGGTGCCTGTCTGTAGAGGGCAGGACTCGTTTGGGTCCCCGCCAAGGCTTCAGCCCCGGGGCCGAGCGGGGCTGGGGCAGCGGGCAGGCGTTCGGCACAGCCCCCTTCCCCGCACGGCCCCTTTCCTGCTGCCAGGACGGCTTGTGTGCGCGGGCAGGGGGGGAGCAGCAGCTAAAATAGTAAATAAGCGAATGCCCGTCTCCTCCCCGCATGGTTTCCCCTTTATTTATTTATATGTTTATTTTGCCGTGCCTCCTGACAGCGGTGATGGAGCTGTCATGCTTTGGTGGCCACCAGCTCGTGATCCGGCACCTGTTCTCCGTGCTTTAATCTCTCCACTCCGCTCATATAGAGTCTATACATAACCCCCAGCCAAACAAAACGTGAAGAAAAATCAAATCTAATTACATGCCATTGATTTCTTTCCAAATTTGCTTCTAATACACTTTTTGACTACTCCTTGATTTTTTTTTTTTGTGTTATTTATTTTTTTCCCACTTTTCCTTTCTCCTCTCCTTCCCCTGTCCGCTCACGCGGCAGCAGCCTCCTCCCGGGGAAGCGAGCGGCTGCAGCCCCCGCGCTGGACGCGCCGAGTCCCGGAGCAGTTCGGTTGTGGGTTTTTCGCCCTTAATAGGCGGTAGGGACGAGCTGTGTGCTGAGCCTCTTCCGAAGGGACAGGTAGGACCATACAGCTTCCTTCACTGCTTTCCCCCTTCCCCTCCTCTTCTTTTTTATAAGCCCGACCTCCGTTTTCAGTGCCAGCATCGCCGTGGCAAGGGCTGTGGGCAGAGCTGCTGGCCACTGGCTCCTCTTCCAGCTGGCCGGGCGCTCAGGAGGCGGCAGCGGGTCCCATCGGGCCAAATCCAGCTGCCCTGGCCGGTGCGGGGGGGCTGGGGTGGGCGTCGGGGGGCTTGTGCTGGTCCCAGCCGCCAGCACCGATCCGCGTGAGCCGAGGGTTGGCTGCGGAGCAGCTCCCGTGCGCCTGTGCCCGGCGGGCGGCTGCGTGCCGCTACGCCAGCATCGCTCGGGGGGAGGCCGGCAAGCGTGAGACCCCGCGGGACGCGGGGGCCAGCACGTCGGCAGCGCGGGGCAGACCCCGATGCCGGCTCGTCCCAGCGCGCCCTTGCCCCGGAGCTCCGTTTGCAGCGTTGGTGCGTTGGGCCGTTGCTTTGGTTTCGTGCCCTTGCCATGGTGGCTTGGTGCAGGGCCGGCCCCGACTGGGCTGGGGGCTCGGCGTGGGGACGCGGCGGACCCCGGCTGGGGAGCGTTGGTTATGGCAGGAGAGAGGCTCCGCGCTCACACGCGGCGTTGAATTCTGCGGTGATGGTGGGGAATGGCTGATCGTGAGCCATTCCCCGGGTCGCGCTCCCTCCGAGCTGCCACGGCGCTGCAGGGAGCCCGGGCCGATGCACCGGGCTGGCGAACAGGCGTGCGGGCGGGCGATGTGGCTGGATGTCCCCAGCCCCGGTGACGACTTTGCCGGGTGGCAGGGGAGGCTGGAGGTGCGGAGTCCGGCCGGGGAGCTCTGGGCAGCAGCTGAAGGGTTAAAGGCGGCGGGATGCAGAGGTCACTCGGCCGGAGCTTTCCCTTCCACATCAATATATTGAATATCCCCTAGTCTGGCGCCGCGGGAACGGGGTGCGACCCGCGTAGAGCGGCAGACGCGTCTTGCCCTAATCTTGTCCTAAGGGTCCGAAGCCCATCCCCGTGCTGCCCGGGGCAGGTTTGGTAGCGGGATGGAGGGAGGCGAAAGTCTCCTCACCTCCATCATTCCCCTGGGTATAATCTGGCCCATCGTTTGCAAATCGGACTCCTAAAAATGTTATGGGCTATGAAAATTAAGGGAAAAAAGAAAAAAAAAAAATCCAAAAGAGAGAAAAACCCAAGGATTGCCCCATCCCTTCCTTCTGTGGGGGTCTGGGCAAGGAAGAGACCCCAAGGCCACATCCTGCCCGTGGCCACCAGTGCCACCAGTGCACGGCCCCAGTGTCACCGGTGCCAGGGGATGCGAACCCGCATCTGTGGCACCCCTGGAAATACCCGCTTCCGAGAGAGCGGCCAGATTTATCGTGTAAGGAGATGTATTTAGGCCGAAGACAGTTCAGTTGTGTTAATTATGAAAATCTAAAGATAATCTATATTTAATGTCAAATTTTTCTCAAATTTACTAAAGAATGAGGAGAATATATGCACATGATGACATTTAAATGAAGAACAAGGTGCAATTAAACTCCAAAATGTACAGTAGACTAATTGGGAGAGGATGACAAATATAGTTATCATCAGCAACTAATTAGGGACCTGCTTTAGCTTTCCCTGCTTGATTAATCTTGACTAGGTGTTAATAAGTTACGCGGGCCCGGCCGTAAGTTGTGAACAGGCTGTTTGTTGCTCCGTCTGGCGTGGCAGGGGGGTGGTTTATGTTTGCAGCCTCGCGGGAGGATGCTTTGTGCTGGAGAGGGATGCTCGTGCTACGGTGGGGGTGTTTTATCGGGGGGAGACGGCGAGCGCGCCCATCGCCCTGCTGGGTGCCGTGGTGGGTGCTGGGTGAGGCCGCGTTTCGGTGATGGAAATGTCCCCGCCGTGGTCACCGGGCTGGGCACGGTCCCGCCGTGAGCGGGGACGCGGTGCACCGAGGGAGGAGGCGGTGGCTCAGCTCTGTTGACACATCCCTCGTCTCCCAGATTTACACTCTTATCTTTTTGCATTGAAAGGTAAGAATAATAGTAAAATGTTAATGCCGCACTCTACATATAATACTGTACATAAACGGATGACATGACATGGGAGACAGATAAATCACCGCTGTGTTCAGACAATAATCTGCGGGAGACAGAATAACACATGAGTGCTCCGAGTGTAGGAATGTGCTCAGGAAAATGGGGTTTTACAGCCCCAGCCCTCTCTGAGTTTTACTAGTACGTTTAGTAGGGTTCGAGTTTATGAAATTAGATATATTTTTAAATATGCCGGTCCCCGCTCGTAATGGACGCTCAGTGCTGTGAAGGCCTGGAAATGCTCGCAGGTAAATGAGTCGCTGCGACTCGCTGCCCGTTAAGATGCCAAACGCGTTAACTAGAGCTGCGCTAAAACGGGGAGGAAAACGTGTTTCTGCCTGGAAAACATCTGGGGGCACGTCCCTGGCACGGCTTTCCTTGTGGGTCTGCAGTTTGTCGGAGTTCGCTGGGGAAGGTGCAGCCCCCATAAAGCCCTGGCTCCCCCGCGGGAAGGCGGCGGGGAGAATTCCCAAGAATTCCCACGGCTGCGGCTGTGCGGGACGGGGATGGATGTGGTGCTACAACCGTCCCACAGCCCTCTCGGGCTGTAGCTGCGCTAGAAAATACAAAAAGCAATATTGCGTGCTGGTCCTGCTTGCTGAATGCCATTCCCAGGTGGAGAACGTCTGGTGGGTCCCGGCCACGAGCCCCCGGCACCGAGCGGCTGGGGGGGCCGGCGCTGCCACCCTTTAACCATGGCACTTCTGCAAAAAAACACCTCGAAAGGCGCGGGGGGCTTCTCCCACGCGGTCCCCGGTGGGGCGCGGCGAGGAGATGCCACGGACGGATCAAAGGCTGTTTTTTCCCCAGAAACAATCCCGAGCGGTGGTGGGAGAGCAAAGCCATTACCGCGGAGGATGAACTTGGCTCAGTCGCCATGGAAACGCTGGCCAGGACCCGGCGCCGCTCGCGTGTGCACGAGTCCCGTTGACCTCACTTAGAATTATTACCTTTAGCCAAATAAAATAATTTGTGTTAATAAAGAGACCATTTTCTCTCGGCTTCCAAGCGAGCCTTCCCCAGAAGGCAGAGTGACTCCTTAATTACACTTTTACTGCAAGGTGATTAATGTTCAATATGTGATACTCCGTTTAAATAAGTCGCTTATTAACACCTTTAATATGTTTTAACTTTTTTTTTTTTCCCCTCCCCTCCCTTTTTCCCCCCGCTTCCCCCTCGCCTTGGGCTGACGGCGGGAGGGGCTGCGCAGCGCTAGGTGGAGCTCTGATATTAGGCATGGGCACGCGTGGGCACCCACCGGGCACCACGCCTGCCCCACACCCATGGGTGAGACCTGGGGCCCTGCAGTCTCCCAGAAGGACAAAATGATGGGAAGCGGGAGGGGAAACCCCAAGTGTTGAGGTCCAGCGGCTGCAAAAACGAAGCAGGGAGCACGCCGGGAAACCCGCTTTGCTTTTTCCTGCTGCAGGGTGGTTGTGGGGTGACGTGTAATGAGCGGGCGAGGGCTCAGCGTGCCCTTGGGGAAGGGCTGCAGCAGCCGTGGGCCGGGCCCGTCCCCCCGGGGTGCAGGACGCGGCCACGCCGGGTTTAGAAATTCCCGTCACGGTCCAGCTCTGCACATCTCCTCCGTGGCCGCTGGACATGGCGCATCCCTGCCACGGGAGACACAGATGGAACAGGGCTGTCCTGAGAAACGTGCTGGGGCACGGCGGAGCGCTGAGCAAATCAGGGGGAAAACCAACCCTGCTTTTTTTTGGCCATTCCACTGTTAGTTATGGAGGGGCTGGTTTGGGAATGGGCGATCGCTGCTGCGGCTGCGCTCCCTCCACCTGCCCAGCCCAGCGCCTGAGCGGAGGTGGGGAGCAAAACACCGTGTGCAGTCATCAGCTTTCTGCCCTCGGGTACCTGGAGGCGGCCAAAGCGGAGCCGGGCGCTTGCTGCCGCTGGCACCGTCTGGGCAGGGCCGCTCTCCTTCGGGATTGCGGCACGGCGGCACCGGCACGCGGCGGCCGCGTCCAAGGACGGGCTGGGCGTCCCGGTCGGCCGGGCGCGGACGGGGCCCTGCCTGCGCCCCGCAAAGCATCGCTCTGCGCCCGGGAGGCCTGAGGTGTGTAACGCAGGTGGAGGAGCGTGTCCAGAGAAGGGCAGCGGAGCTGGGGAAGGGTCTGGAGCACAGGGCTGGTGGGGAGCGGCTGAGGGAGCTGGGGGCGTTCAGCCTGGAGAAGAGGAGGCTGAGGGGAGACCTCATCGCTCTGCAGCTCCGGGCAGGAGGGGGCAGGGAGGGGGTGTTGGGCTCTTCTCCCATGTAGTTAGCGATAGGACGAGAGGAAATAGGCTCAAGCTGCACCAGGGGAGGTTTAGGTTGGATATTAGGAAAAATTTCTTCACGGAAAGGGTGGTCAAGCATTGGAACAGGCTGCCCAGAGAGGTGGGGGAGTCCCCATCCCTGGAGGTGTTCAAAAAACGGGCAGAGGTGGCACTCTGGGACATGGTTCAGTCTAGTCTACCCTTAATTGGTTTAGTGTGGGCTTGGTAGTGTAGGTTAATGGTTGGACTGGATGATCTTACAGGTCTTTTCCAACCTCAACGATTCGGTGATTCTATGATTCAGATTGCAGCCGAGCCCATCGGAAATGCCGCGGCCGGGTTCGGTGTAATGGCGTTATTTAGCTGGCCTGGAGAGGTAGAACAGGAACCCTCTCTATAGTAATTTGTTATGCCTCTTGAAGCAATATTTATATATGAAAAATATATGTATGTACAGACATTAGCTGGGCTTTCAGAAATACAGGCGATTCTTCTCTTTCTTTCTTAAACCAGCTGGTTTGAAAATGCGCAGCTTCTGCTTTCCTAAAGGGAACACCTGAGCCAGGAACGGTCCCCAGCAAGGGGAGCCGGGATCGTTCTGTCTCCAGCTCAGGCCACTTCCTCCTCTCTGCTCAGCTCTCAAGAGAGAAGACAGAAATTTCGAGGGCCCCCCCTCCCCTTCTGCATGGCATTTTAAGGATCTTTTTTGCTCCTGCTCATTGGTTGGTTGGGTGCTTGACGGGTGTTTAGAAAAAATAAAGTAATTTCTGTTACTGTCTGAAATGGATTGGTTCTCATGATTGCAGCTGAATTTCTAAAGTTAAAAAGTCATTCTATTTTATATCATATTTCTTTTTTTTTAAGAGCTATTTTTATTTGTGCAGCAACGGATGTTTACAAATACATGTTATCATTTGTCATATAAAAGAATGTATTAATGGTAGCAGTATATTCCAGGTTCTTTTACCTTAACACGTGTGCTTTTACAAGGCGTGCTTTAAACAAACCTCAACGTAATTTGCAAAATCTCTGCTTTCGCACAGCCAAGTCACATGTGTGATAATTTCCTTACAACGCGGCTGGGTGAAGCGTGAAGCTCCGGATGGGAGCACGTCCCAGGCCAGGCGCTGCAGGGTGTCCGCAGCCACCCCTCGGCCTGCTGCAAACTAGCACGTCCGTTTTAATTCCTAAAATGGGAACTCGCTTAAGTAAGTAAATATCTGGCACCGTCGTGGAGTTTGGAAGTAACGCTGGTGCTTTCTCCCTTTGCAGCCCCCTGTGCAGGAAATGCCGGCAGACAGGAATGCAATGGGGGAGCGGGGCCGTTCAGCCAAAACGTGCCCAGGCTGGGGCGAGAGGGCGAGGAGGTTTGGCTGTGCGAGGCGGGCAGCCAGGGATGCAGCCAGGGATGCTGCGAGGAATGCCATGAGGGATGCAGCCAGGGATGCCACAAGGGATGCCATGAGGGATGCAGCCAGGGATGCGAGGGATGTCATGAGGGATGCAACAAGGGATGCAGCCAGGGATGCCATGAGGGATGCAGCGAGGGTTGCAGCCAGAGATGCCATGGGGGATGCAACGAGGGATGCAGCCAGGGATGCCATGAGGGATGCAACGAGGGATGCAGCCAGGGATGCCATGAGGGATGCAACGAGGGATGCAGCCAGGGATGCCATGAGGGATGCAACCAGGGATGCAGCGAGGGTTGCAGCCAGGGATGCAGCCAGGGATGCAGCGAGGGATGCCATGAGGGATGCCATGAGGGATGCCGGCTACACGAGTCCCGTGCTGCTCCCCTCCCGCTGCAGGTTTGCTACTCAAGGATTAGCCCCTTCTTCCTGCACTCATGTATGTCGGGACAGGGTGCTCCGTACAGGCTGATGCCGTTGTCCCTGGCGGAGGTACTCCCTGTACCTGTCACTCCAGTACCAATTTCACCCTGCAGCACCCTTTTCCTTATTAATTTCTTTTGAGCAGCAATCGCTGCTTAGCCTCGAGTCTTGTTTTGAGGGAACGGAAACAAGACGGCAGAGGGAAGCTGCCGCGAGGGCAGAGCTTTGCAGGGCAGCATCCTGACACCCCGATGCATTTCCAGCCATCGCTGTGTTTTGTTTCACGAACGCTGCTGGGCTTCTCCGAGCTCTGGGTGCTCAGCAGCATCTTTGGCTGTGCTGCCGGTGCTGACAGCACGTCCCTGCCCGTACGGCTGCATGTGCTCTCGGGACGTGCCGGAGGACCAGGGTCTTGCCTTCAACTCCTGGGTGAACCCGAGGGATGAGCCAAGAGCAGCAGTGACAGGAGAGCAGCAAAGGGATGATGGAGAGCAGCGACGGGCGGTCGGGGGGGTATCTGGGGGGAAGATGTGAATCCAGGGAGGTGTGTGTGAAGCAGAGGTGAGCTAACGTGGTGGGACGGGGGAAAGCCCCAGCATCTCCACCACAGCCAGCTCTGCTGCCGGGACTTTGCACAGCTCATCTTTGAACAGCCGAGGGGCCGAGGAAGCAAACGCATCCTGAATTACCCATGTCCAAGTTCAGGGCCTGCATCCCCGTCTCCTCCGGGGCAGCCGTGCTGAGCGCAGAGCTCCACCTGCCCAGCAAAATGCCGAATAAAAAACTTGCAGGCCCTTTTGCTGGGGGAAATGCCCTCCTGGTTGCTGCAGGGGAGGTGTGCCCCACAGGCCGGTTTGCAGCCAGCCGGTTGCAGCATCCCCTGCCCTTCCACAGTCCCCCACATCCCTAAATCGCAACAACGGTCTCTTGGTAAAAGATCATTTTTTTTCCCAGCACTTGCAGTGTATCTCACAGCCGTATGCCGCTGTATATTCATATATTATCCCAGAGCTAGTCGTTGTCTATCAGCAGCATTTAAGGCTGCGAGATGCTCCGGGGAGCCGTGCGCCTTGCGGGGATATTCGTTGTGTCTGAGCGGGCGTTTCTCCTGCGCTGGGGGCCTGATCCAGCCCACAGCTGCCCTCTCCTCAGAGTTCGGGGGGAGACAGCGCCTGCTCCAGCAGCCAACAGCTCAGGCCAACCCGTCCGCCCCACCACTGCCGTATGCAGAATCACTGGATTTCTTGTAAATGGCTTTGAAAACCTGCAATGGGAAAAAATTGAAACCCCAAAAAAGAGGAGAGCAGGACTGCGCCGCAGGCTGGTACCCACAGCGGCCGGAGGATGCTGCCGCACGCTGGAAATTGGGCCCAGGCTGGTTGTTTGGGAAAGCTGGTGCCGAACTGTAAAGGAGGTCAAGGATGCTGCCAATGCAGGAGCCGAGTCCGGCTCCGGGCACCGCAGCTCCCCAAGGCTCTCGGGGTGGCTTCGCCCCCCGCGTTCAGGCTGCGGGTTCCTAGAGCTTTCCGCATCCCTGTGGGAGCAGGATCAGGCCCTGCACTCGCACTGCGTTGCGTTACCGCGTGATCTATGGTGTCCGTCAGCGTCGCAGCTGTAATAGTGAGAGCTCCTGTACACCTTTTTAAAGAACTCCATTTACTGCTACAATGAACACAGGCTGCTCGGTGGAAAAAAATGGAGACGAGGAGGAGCCTTTTTATTTATATAGACAGCTAAAAAGGACAACATCACCAGATATGGCATTTACCCAGCGGACAGGAGCTGCCTTCCTAGGTTGGGTTCTTTCTGCTTTCCATCATCTAGTTTGGATCTCCAAATTTTTCCTTGCCCCCCGCCCTGGTTCAAAGCCGGGGCAGGAAGGGATGCTCCTGGCAGCCCCGGTGCCGAACACGCCGATTCTGGGTCAAATTGCCCAAAGTGCAGCTCCACGTTGGGGGGCTGACTCCCTTCCTCCCCCTTGTACCTGCTTCCCGCTGGAAACGGGGCTAATTATTCCTCTTATATGGAGCAATATTCAAGGGAACTTGTTACAGAGCTGCTGCTGGGGGGTGTGCTGAGAACCACGGCAGAGTTAAATAAAATTGCAGAGAAACAGACCATTTCTAAATGAACTTGTCCCTTAATTTGTCAGTGAGAGCTTCGGAGGAAATGCTCAGGTGCTCCCAGTTATCAATCTGGTGGAGCTTTTCCTTGGGAACCTCAGTTCCCCCAACCAGGTTTCAGGTAAGGATCACTGAAGATTATAAATACCTGAAATGCAGCTTAGTGCCTTGAGGCATTTTATTTTCTGCTCTCAGCCTGGAGCCTTCAGAAGGGAGTGAGAGGTTTGCTGTTGTCTTTGCAGGGGTAGGGTCTGGTTCCCCTTGCTACTGATTTTTGTTTTACTGATTTCTCCTTTTCCTTTTCTCTTCTCGCAAAGAGGTGTTTTACCGGGGATGTGAGTACCTCTGAGACTCCAGCTGCTCTCCTTTGTTTGCCCTGAATTCCTTCACTTTATTAAAAGGTACTGAGAGTTGGGAGGAAATAAACTGAAAAACAGTTGATGTAATGTCTTAAAATTAGCAGTAGCCCCCTTTGGTTAAGGCTGGAGGGGACCCTGGGAATAGTGGCTCATTAAATGATGCTAACAATTCTATTAATAGAAAATGCCTTGTAAAACCCCGTAAGAGAGGTAATATCTCTGGTTTTCTTGGGCTCTGTGGTTTTTTTCTGGGGTGGGGGATGTTTGTTGGTTTGGTTTTAGTTTCTCATCTCCTTGGAGTAGCTTGGAAAAGGGAGGAGCTTTGCTTAGGCTCCATCTGTGAAAATACTGAATATCTGGTAGACGAATAGCTGCTCAGCTGGTATAAATCCTGAGACCTCAGTTAATTTTGGTGCTAAATTAGACATTTTCTTAATTGTTTGTCCTGTTAGCCACCTCTCTGGCAGAAAGGCATCAAGCACCCCCGCGGCCCCCTCCCCTGCGCTTCACCGCTAGGTATTTGGGAGTTCATTAGTTCAGAGGGCTGAGCTATACATCATCCAGCATTTCCTAATAGTCGTCTATTTCAGGACTAATTCCTATCGAAAATGTGCTTTTATTGCATTAAATAAAACTTCAGGTAATTCTGAGAATAATATTTCTCTAATGTTCAAGACCCAGGGAAAGTCTCTAGCCAAGTCGACGCTGTTTAATCATCGTGAAACTATAGATAAGGCAGCAGCAGTGTGTGCTGGTTTTTCCACCTCTTTTTTATTTTCTAGCTTTAGTATCGTTTTTGCTCGCAACTGGATATTTTGCTCTGTAATTTCTTTCTGACCTAATGGCACTTGCTTTTACCGAGCGTTTAAGCTGAACAAGGTAAGCAGCAAAAAAAGTGAGGTTCGTCTTTGCCGCGTGATGGCAATGAGCCGGCGGTGCCCGGCACGGGGGAGGAGATGGGTTGTAGCAGCCAGTTACTGCCCCTGGCCCTTTGGGGATGCATTTCGGATTGTGCCTGGTGTTGCTTGCCTCCCGTCGGAGATGTTCAGAACGGCGCAGGGCGGGGAAAAAGGAATGGGAAGCCCCGGCGTTTGCATTTTTATTATGGGACCATTGCCTGTCACTGGGGTTGGGGCACTGTAGTGGCGTCCCTGGGCTGCTGGTGCTGGTTGAAGTCTTGCTGTGAGCAGAAAGGAAAGGGTTAATCAGGCCGGCGCACCTTTTCCAAAAGTAGAGCGCAAATTTCGGGGGGTGTTAAGCCGGGACACGGAGGAAACGGAGCAAAGGAAGCTCTGACGGGGGACCCCACCTTGTGCCACCACCAGTGGGGACGAGGCCATCGGGGAGCCGAGTTTGGGGAGAAAGTGCTCGCTCAGCATCAGCGCGTGCCCCCTCCCCTGTGCCACCAGCAAGCCCCCGCTGTCCCCGAAAGCCACCTCTCCTCCTCCCAGGTGACAGCACGCAGCGAAGCCAAGCGGTGCCTGCGGGGACGGGCTGCGCCTCCCCTACGCATTAAAAAAAAAACTCCTTTAAAACTTAACAGTGGCCAGTAATGAACCAGCAAAGGTTTATTGCCTATAAAGGGTAAAATTAATGTAAGTTATCCTCATAAACTCTCCTGATTTGTGCTGGTCCTTTCTATTCTCGCCGTGTGTCTCTGACAGCCGGCTCTAAATAGCTAATGGGCAGCTCTTAGCTCTTGCTGGAGCAGGTTAATTAGCAAGTACCGGCCCCGGCTTGGGTGGCATCTTCCGAGGGAGCCCACGACGCTCCCGTGGCCTCTTCATCCCAGGGCAAAGCAGAGGCACAAATGACGTTTTTCTTTAAGGGGCTTCCTCGCTAGGATACCATCTTTGGTAAATCTGTTTTTCTAATGACTGCAGGACCAGAACAAGGTTTTTTCCGCTGTCAGTCCACACTGCGCTCCTGTTCCGCCCACCTCTCCCGTGACCGACCACCTGCACTAAACTCTCCATCATGTGAATAATTCTTAGAGGCGGGGGGAAATTGCGCCTCGGTTTTCCTCTCTCTAATACTGTAGCTAAAACCGAAATGAGAAATTCAGCAAAAAAAAAAAAAAGCACAGAAGACAAATCTATAGAGGCATGTACCTCTGACTTACAGTCCGCAGCGTGTTTTTATGGGGGTTACTTATTTTCAGTAAATTGATGAGGCTTAAAGGGGAAGCTAAACTTTTAGCTGATATATAGGTGAAATAATATTAAATGCCCATATTAAAGATCATCATTAACCTGTTTGGTTTTTTTATTGGGCTAACAGTAAACACAACAAGCTGTGAAAAGGGTGTTTAATTATTTCAATGCATATTCATAACATACAGGACCTTTAGTGTAAATAAAAAGAAGAAATTGTTTCATGACGATTGGGAGCTTGATAAGCAAAGCCTTGTCTTTAAATTAGCGAGCAAAATGAAATACACCTGCGCTGTAAACCTGCAGTTTTGCAGGTGCTATATGTATGGCTATATATATTTAAGAAATGAATACACCTCTTACTAAGCAACTTATTAGGGAGTCATTTGTTTTCAGTGGATGTTCAGGATAACTTTGGTTTTAAATAGAAGTATTTGGAGCCTGGCGCTGCGGCACAGCGACTGGCGGTGCAGACAGCGTCACCTATTTCTGTAAAACCACCCTGTTTTGGCTGAAGGAGCCCCTCTTTTTTTCCCCGCTCCCCAAACCCTCTATCCGCAGCATCCTCACTTGGCGCAGTAGCTCCAAAGGTGTTTCCTGTGCTTGCCAGATGTTTAGGGAGTTGGTTAAATAAGGCATTGCATAGGGACGAGGTGGAGACCTGCACAACTACTTGGAAGCTGTAAGAGGCACCGAAGCGCTGAGGTCCTTTGTCCTACGTTGTATATAAGGGCGCGTGTATGTTTAACTCGTACAGGAAGATATATGTTAAAGCTCTCGATACAGACAGTAGGATTGGATGCCATAAGGGGACGTGTGACTTGTGAATTAAGAGACTTGGTAACTTGTAGAATGATGGTTTCAAATGACTTTATTTTATAGCTAGTTTCTGCCATCTAAGTGATGTTGCATGCATTGGTTGTATTTATAACTTAATAGCTTTTCTCAATTTTATTATACTTTTTATGATACTTGTGGCTTTATGGTACTTCATAATTTTTCTCAGATTCATTAAATCCGGTTGAGGGTGGAGCTAATGGCAGAGCAGGTAGTGCATTCCCAGCGCCATGGAGCATCCGTAATTCCCCTGCAAAGTGCAGGAGATGGCGCCAGGATGAGTTCACGTGGTGTGAGGTGAACCTGGGGCTGCAGGTGGGAGAGGGACAGGAGGGATGGTGATGGCTGATGCCCAACTGCTGCTGCTTGCAGGCAGCTCCTGGCAGGGCCGGGAGCTGCTGCCTGCTTGTGGTTATTCTGCTGGTGAAGATGAGCCAGTCCTGGCAGAGAAGCAATCGCTGCCCCGCTTGCAGAGCGATACTTAAATATTTTTAAATATTTGCTTACATCTGTATTTAGAATCATAGAATTGTTTAGGTTGGAAAAGACCTTTAAGATCATCCAGTCCAACCATTAACCTACACTACCAAGTCCATCACTAAACCAATTAAGGGTAGAGTAGCAATTTCATGTTTCCTGGCTTGGTGGCTGGATTATTTTTTAATGAAAGTAAAAACTAGGAATCATTAAGGTTGGAAAGGACCTCTAAGATCATCAGTCCAACCATCAACCCAACACCCCCATGCCCACTAAACCATGTCCCAAAGTGCCCTGTCTATGCGTTTTTTGAACAATTCCAGGATGGGGACTCCACCACCTCTCTGGGCAGCCTATTCCAGTGCTTGACCACCCTTTCTGTGAAGAAATTTTTCCTAATATCCAATCTAAACCTCCCCTGGCGCAGCTTGAGACCATCTCCTCTTGTCCTATTGCTAACTACTTGGGAGAAGAGACCAACACCCACCTCACTACCCCCTCCTTTCAGGTAGTTGTAGAGAGTGAGTATTTAGACACCACTCCCTTTGCAAATGCAGGGCGGTGCGTTTGCTGCCAGGCTTGGGCTGGGCGGGGAGCTCAGCCTGTGACAGCGGCAAAGAAACAGCTTCTGTTCAGGTTTTACATCATGCCAAAACAGTCGGTCATGGCCTGGTTCTCCAATATCCTTGGGGCTGAGCATGGGAGGGACCCTGGTCCATCGCAGCTGCTCTATGGGGTCCTGCCCGGGTGGTGCCGGGAGTGCTGGGAGAGGATGGATGCGCCGGGCGGGCAAGGAGGCAGTGGGAGGATGCTTCTTGTGCTCCTCGGTGTCTTCGTTTCATGAGTAACCCCTGCCCATGGTGGCATTAGGGTGATTTTTCTCTTCTGAACCAGTTAAACCAGCCATTCCCTCCCACAACCCTGGGGCAGGGGGAGGGAAACCTTGCATTTAAAGGTGTATTGTGGCAGCTTGGGCTTTGGTATTGACAAAATTCTGTAGAATTTCTCCGATTTCTGCATTAACCTTTGGCTGCAGCATCCACCGTGCTCTCTCTATGGTAACCCTTCTGGTTTGGTAGGCGCCATGTACCAAAGATGATGTTTCTATGTTTTGAGGCTGTTAAATGGTTTTTGTGTTAAATACCCTGCAGTTTGGCCAACCCCAACCCCTCCTGGTGTGCAATGACATCTCGCCATGGTTGTGGGGACCGTTTGTATGGAGAAAACACCTCCGCAGCTTGTCATCTTTGGCGTTCCCTTCTGCGCTTGAAACTTGCCCAAAATGATGTTAAATTTAAGAAAACTTGGGTGTGACTCAGAGCGGGTGAAGTGGCATGAGGAGCCTGGGTGGCTGCGGTTTCACGCCGGTGTGATGAGAGGAAGGCGAAAGCTTGGGGTACCCGTCACCAGCCAGGCGCTGGGCACAGGGCGCCCATGGTAATGGCTCAACGGCTTCTTGGGATGCTTGCAGCTCTCCTGCAATGGGTTTTTCAGTCCAAAAACTGTACTCTCCGGGGCAAAAATAGCAGCATCTTGTCATTCTGTGGGTTTTTTCCTATTTCTTTTCTAAAAACCAAAGACAACCAACCTCAGGAGCCCCCAAACATCACCATTTTTAAAGAAAAATGTCATTTTTGTTAGCATGAAATAGAGGGCAAGCCGCAGAAAAGCTGCGGGCCCCTGAGGGCAAGCGTCACGAATTCCCGGTGCCCAACGAGCCTGGGCTGTAATTGTGTCTGAAACAGCCCTCGTGGAGGAGAGATGCCTCTCTTTAGAGGCAAATCAGGTTGCTTTAATGTATTCCCCGTGGAGTGGGAGACGCAAGGATTATTTCTTTTGTATAGTTTAAAACAATTTAATTCCGAATCCCACTTCCCGGAATATGGGCAAAGATGGAGTTGACTTCTCGAAGATGGTCTGTGTCCCCGCGGGAGGCCGGTGGCAGTTTGGGAGGAGGACATCGGACCCCCTCGCCTTGCCTCCCTCTACCTATTTATGATCCCAAGAGATAACGCGCTACCCAACTCTGCAGCAGCCTTCATTACAAGCTGTTGGTCTGCGGGACCGCAATGCATTTATAATTTTTATTGTTATATCTTTTAATTTTATTTTGCTTTCCTTGCTGTCTGGGAGAAGGGAAGATAGGAGTCCATATTTATTACAGAGCAAACGATCTACCTCTGCGAATGTATGTATCAGTTAATTTAATCTCACCAGTTTTATTTAAACTGTTTTTCCTTCCTTTCTTTACTTCCCTCCTCCTGTCTCCCCCCTTTTCCTCCTCCTCTTGGTGCAAGGTGATCAGTTTGTTTAAAAAAAAAAAAAAAGCAAAAAAGCTGGAAAGTAAAACTATCCCGTGCCTTTTATAATCTGTATTGAAAAGGCTTTTTCTGGTTGCTACGGAATCGCTCTGCCTTTCACTGCTTACGCCTGTGTGCCTCCCGTGGCCCCCCGTCTGATTGACATTTACAAATTACCAAGCTGAGAGTGTTCAATCTTTGACCCGTGTGTTTCTATTCAGCAATGAGTGAGATTTGCAAGCATTTTGTCATATAATTACTGCAAATCCCTTGAAAATTTCCACAACAACGCCTAGATGAATGGTAATTTGTGCAGACAGCCGCTGAAGCCTTTACAATACACTAAGATGCAAAACAGCCTAATTTTTTTTTTTACCCTAAGATTTCTGGGGGGAAAAATGTTCTGCATGTGAGTGTGTTGTAAAATATTTGGATTGTTAGATTTATTTGCTTACACAGCCTATATTTGTGCTGATTTTATTGTATTGACTGTATGCATTTTTTTCCTCCCATTCTACAGTTTTATTGTGCGTTGGTCATATGCATACATCACCCGCATTGTTCTCCGGGAAATTTATTCCACCTTTCAGCATGCTCTTGATAGGACTTATTGCATTACTAGTTAAGTGCTGAGATTTGCTACTACAAAGATTTGAAACAGCCCCTTGTAATGTTTATTTGCCAGACATGGCTGAGATCATATGTTTTCATAACACTTGGACTACATCTGCATTTCAGCAGCTGGCGGGGTTGGTCTGCTCAGGGTTTGGTCTTCTGGGATGGACTGGGTACCTCTCCCAGTTGGGTAGCCAAGGTGGAGAGCATCAAAGCCCCAGAAGGAGGTGGATGTCCAACACCTGTTGAAATAATCGTATATATTTATTCATGGCTTATCAATATACATAGAATCGTTTAGGTTGGAAAAGACCTTTCAGATCATCCAGTCCAACCATTAACCTACACTACCAAGTCCACCACTAAACCAATTCAAGGTAGAGTAGTAATTTCATGTTTCCTGGCTTGGTGGCTGGATTGTTTTTTAATGAAAGTAAAACTAGGAATCATTGAGGTTGGAAAGGACCTCTAAGATCATCAGTCCAACCATCAACCCAACACCCCCATGCCCACTAAACCATGTCCCACAGTGCCACATCTACCCATTTTTTGAACACTTCCAGGGATGGTGACTCCCCCACCTCTCTGAGCAGCCTGTTCACTATGATTGCACACACATCCATGTACACCTACACATGTTGGTCAAACACCTCCAGCCACCGACATTTCACAAATAGTGGCAAAACTGCGTGAAGTGCAACGATCCCCGGAGCTGCGACCTTCTCTGCCCATGGGATGCAGCACTTCCCCGGGGAAGAGCCACCGGGCAATGCCAGGGCCGGTGACGGGCGCAGAACCAGTGCCTGTGAGCTTCCACCCCATGCATGTGCCGTGCCGGAGGGTGCCGGTGAGGGCTGTGCTGACGAGCCCTTGCCAGGGAGAAGACACTAGAGTTGTGTCTAAGCTGGAATGAAGGATTTAGACCTTGGCTGTGGGAATTCTGGATTTGTGATCTGTATTGTATAATGAGCTATTTTTGCCAATAATGTTTTGATGGAGTTTAATAAGTATTGGCAATGTTTTCATATAATATATGCAATGTTTTCAATTCATTCAAATCACCTTTTCAGAATTTTCCTATGCTGATGTATGTGTATATTTATATATACATACACACACATATGTTCCTGGTGCTACAGCAGTGGGAGCCTTCGTAGGCTTCAGCTCTTACAGGGCTGCTGCCCAGCATGAGAATCGCGATATATGTTTTGTTGTCATTTGTTAAAAACAAAACAGCCTGGCAAGAACTGTAACCACCAAATTGTGTTTTGGTATTGCTTTTGGTTTCTGTCTTCTAATGCTGGCTGGGTTTCTGGCCCAGCTGCACTGGGCAAGGGCAGAAACCTCTGCTTTTTGTGTTTATTTAATGCTGGGGTCGTTGTGCCCCTTGTTGGTGCCGTTGCCTGGCCAGTTTTTCGGGAGGGTACAAAACTAGATGTGTTTGCTGGGAAGGCGAGCAGAAATATGGGAGGGCTGATGGGGGCTGAACCTAGCCAGGGGCTCAGGTGGGTCTTGAGAACCATTGCTGGAGCAGGAGGTTTCCGAAAAGTGCAGCTGCAGGCGGGAGCCCGCCCGGGGCAGAAGGACCCTCGGGGTGAGGCCGGTTTGGGCGCTCGAGCCGGGCTGGCACGCGGCAGTGCCAGGGAGCGGTGATGGCAGCGCAGGGTGGCTCATCCTCCCCCAGCCAGCACTTGTGGAGAGCGCTTTGATACCTGCGGTGAAAAACCCTTTCCAAGTCCCACGCATTATTATTTATTATTACTGTAGTGTTCTCGCCGAGTCAGCCTTGACTGCACTGCAGTATTTTCCCTTTGCTGAGGAATTTCCTCTCTTGTCTTTGCGAGTGATTGTCCCGAACTGCAGCGAGTGGCAGTAAAGCACGGATTTTAAGCTCTGGGATCCATAAATGCACGGCTGCTTGTGCAAAACCAGGTTTGCGTGCGTAGCTGCCGGGTCTGGAGGTATTTTCTTTGGCCGCTTTTAAATGTTGCGTCTCAGTCAACTGTGAGCAGGCTCACCTTCAGCTTCTGGGAACCCAGCCATGGAGGGGGGAAAAAAGGGTGGGATGGGAAGAGACTCGTGCGATATAGCTCGCAAAGTGTTGTCCGTCTCGGGCTGTTTTGCAAGAGCGCGGCGATCGACGTGCGCCACGTCACTGTGACAGATCGGAGGAAGAGTTCAGTGACTGCAGCATCTGAACAAACCGCTCTTGTCATTAGGCTGGAAATGTAATCTCTGCAAAAGAAGAGGCTATGGTAGACTTAGCAAGATCTGTTCACGTTATGGGAATTTAATGCACCTGGTAGAAACTAACTGCAGGTCATCAGTTTTTATTGGCATAGTGCAGACATGCAGTGTGATGAACTGATCTGGCAAAACATTAACAAAGATAAAAAAAAAAAATCCTAGATCGGGTTTTGTAGTGGGTATCATTGAAATCAGAGCAAACACTACTCTTCAGATACTTGTCTGTTCATCCCCTGTAATTTCTGCTGCTGTGCTGCTGATGTAGATGGTCTTTTGTACGGAGTTCGCAGATAAATTTTTGTCTGACACATATCTAGAACTTATATAGTCACCTGCTAATTTAAACCAATTTGCCCTAGGTGATGGGTGAATACACTTGAAAATTAAATGGGTCTGATTTAAGCATCCCTTCTCTGAAGCCAAAGATTATATAATTAAATTAAAAGAAAATGTGTTTTATAATAAACTGTATTTCCTCTTGGCAAAATCCAATTTTGAAACAAGATTGTAATATCATATCTAAAAATGTTTTCTCATGGGTATTACCAGTCTATTTCATTTAATTGTTTTCACCCATCATATTATGAGCTTTCAAAGTAGTGAAATGAGTGTGGTTTTTACAAAGAACAAGGGAGGAAATGGCAGGGAGAGGGAAGGCTGGCTCCCTTCCCAGGAGGACCTCCTGGAAGACCAGGGGTGGGCACGTCCCCACCTGCCCCAGGCTTTGGGCTCCGCACGCGGGGTGCAGGCGACGCCGTGGCCGGCACACACGGGCTGTTCGCTCGGGTCGGAGCCTGACGGCCGCGAGGCTCTTTGGATAAACTTGGCTTTTGGGGACCTGCAACCGGCCCTTGGCGTCTCAGGCTTTCCTTCTCCGGTGAAGGTCTGGTGTAGGAAGAAACTCAATGAGCCGTACTGTAAAGATTTTGCACTTAAGCAGAAAATATTTAACACTTTGGGTCTGAGCTGCTGGGAGCGCTCCCTCCCCAGCGTGGCCGTTTGCGTCAACGCACAGGGGTTCGGTAACGCCGGGGGTTTCCCTGGGTGTTCCCCAGCACATGGATGAGCAGGATCAGGCCCCTGGGGTGAGAGGGACCTGTTGTAGGACCGGCAGCTCTTTGGGGTGGGATCCCTGCGGGTACCGCAGCCATCCTGCCGTCCCACCAAGTGCTCGAACCCTGGGCGAGGGGAAACGGCGCATAAACGTAGTGTACGCTTCAAGTGAAATACGAGCCAATCCCACCCTTAATTAATATGCTCATTTTCTTCTATATACATTTATCTGTTCATCTATTGTTCCAACATGCCGACGGCACAGCGAAGGGGGACGGGTATCACTTTCAGTCTTGCACATCTAATTGACGCGGCCAATGACAACTTGAAGCCAAGGCGACGGCAGCTTCGACGCGTCCAAGTCTGCGTTGATTTGGCAAACTTTGGCAAAACGCTTCAACACAACAGTAAGGAAAAGTCGAGGTGCCCATGCAACCTTTGCTGCCCTGCTCCTGGCAAATCCCGCCGGCTTTGCTCTGCGGAGGGGCTGGGAGGTGCCGAGAGATGGGACCAGAGAGCAGCATCTCGGTGTCTCCGTTCCTCGCGGGTCCCCGATGGACCCATTTATTTCCTAGATGGGAATGGGCCTATTTATTATAACCAGCGATATGTTAATCACGGGCAGAGGAGCTGGAAACAGGCCCAGCGATGATAAGCAAAAGTGTCCCTGCGCAAGAGCTCGGCACGAGTCCCGCCCGCTCTTGCTGTGCAGGCGAGTGCCCTTCTGCTGCAAGAACGCTCGCAGGTGTCCTCGCCTCCCTCGCCCCACATCTCACCTTTTTTTCTTTAGAAAACCCCGATTCTGTTTTTACATTTGGCTTTTTTGGGGGGTGCTCGACAGCGTGAGGCATTTCAGGGCATCCCGGGGTGCCCTGAGGTGCGCAGGTTCAGTCGGAGCCGTGGGGTTTGCTTGGCAGCTTTGAACATCCCCACCACCTTAGGCAGGGCCAGGAGGTACAATCGCCCTTTTCTTCTGCGTCTTCTCCCCGTCAAACAAACTGGCTTCTCTGCTGTAAAAAATTCCCGGGACTCATTGGGTTTTTGGTGCCAGGGGTTACCCGGCCTCCCCAAAACTTAGTGACCGCATCGAATCAGTGCTGGCTGCTTGGCGTTGTCCTGGGTGCCCACCGTCATCTGGAGCCCCCCAAAATTAAAGACAAGTTCAGGAGCATGGAGGGAGCGGCGCGGGGCTTCCCAGGGTCTGCAGCGCTCGGCGGCCTCATTAAATCCTTCAGAGCCTTTATCAGGGACAAAACCGTCGACTTTCTGGGAAAACGTTGATTAAAGCAACAGCGAGCAGGAGTTGAAAGGCTAATATTATCAGTTTTAGCTCACTGGGATGGTGCTTGCCTGAGGTAAAACAATCTTGCAGCGGAGAGCGGTGATAAGTGATGCTGCGCCTGAGCCAGCCGGGCTGTATGAGGACGCGGCGCGGGGACCCGGGGGCATCGGGCTGTGGAGGGGGAAGGACGAGGGTATTTAGACGGGAAGCGTTTTCTGCGGGTGTTCAACTGCTGTCAGCCATTTTAGGTTTCTGAATCCTATTTCCCTGGTGCTTCCAAGAGAAGCTTTTGGGGGAGTCCCCAGCTAAAACTCAAATTTGCATTTAAATGGAGATTTTTTTTTTTAATGAGCAGGATGCATGGGAGACTAAGACTATTAGGTTTCCTTGTGGGAGAGTGCAGAATTCTCTCACCTTTTACATCCCACCCCCTCCCCAGCCCCTTTAATGCGCACTTTAAATTAGACATTAAAAAAAAAAAAGGAATAGTGCGTCTTTAAGGAGAATATAATCATAAACAAATAAGTCTCGTTGCCCTTGCAGCAGAACTAATCTTCCCTCAGCTGAGCTGTGATATAGATCAGTAACAAGAGCCACGCGCAGGGGGTTCCTTTGAAATGCATAATACCTCCTCGTATAAATTGGAGTTGGTGTGATGGAGCTGTGAGATGACATATTGTGGCATGACCCCTCTCTACTGATTGTGGGTGAACCCTGCAAAGGTAAATCTAACACGGCGCACACATCAGACAATTTCATTTTCATCACCCAGGGACAAAAACATAGCAACAGAATCTTTTCAAATGATAATCTGCATGCTGGGCGGAATATTTTCCCTTCCTGCCTTCCTTTTTTTTTTTTGTGCATGTTCAATTCATGATGTAGGTGAAAGGAATTATAAATTGCTTCCAAAGTTCATTCATTCCCTTCTTCTCTTTCTTCCCTTTCTTTTCCTCCTTCTCCTTTTGCTTTTGTTCTCTCCCCCTCTCTCTATTCCTCCCTTTCTCCTGCCTTTGTCTCCTTCTCTTTTGCTGTTTTCTTTCTCTTTCTTATTTTTATTTTTTCTCCGCTTTCTCTTTTTTCCTCTTTTCTATTTTATCCTCTTCTTTCTCTATCTTTTTTCCTCTTTTAATCCTTTCTTCTCCCCCCCTTCACTTTTTCTTTTCTTTCTCTTTTTTCTTTCTCCATCTAAAAGTTTGGCGCTGTGTGTAACTGATTCATTCTTCTCATCCCCTCGGGGACATTCCAGTAATAATGATTTATAGGAGTGCAAAAATCTATGCTCTTGCTGTTACCAACTAATATCCCTCCTACCCTCCAAAAATGGAGTTTTCTTGTAGAAGATCTCTCTGTACAAAACCTTCTCCCCTGCTTCTCTCCACTCCCCACTTCGCCTTCCTGCGCTTTTCTGTTCAAGTATTAGGAGTAATCAGCCGGTTTGCATCACGCCGACCAGGAATATATAGTCCTGCACCACCATATCTCATCTGGAACTAGTTACAATTGACTAAAATGATGCTATAGCTGTTCTTTGTTCTTGTCTCCAGCGGTTTTGTGTTAGGCTCTATTCTTTTGAGGCTAAGAACGGTTTAGAAAAATCCCCTTTAATGTGATATCTCTAATTTACCATAAACCATTTCCCCTTGCAAATCAAGGTGTGTTTGCGCACCGTACGCAGCTACCAGGTGCAGTGTGAATTGTCAGTCCCCATCCAAGAAGTACAGCTGATGGTTTGCGTAAACCCGGTGGCTTCGTAGCGGCGGTGGCTCCGCTGCCTTTGCCGGAGCGGTGCCGGGGCTGAGCCGTGCCAGTGCCGCGGGCCGGTGCTGGTGTGCGCTTCGCCGGGTCCACGGCTGCTCCGGCGCTCGGCAGCACCAGAGGCATCGCCTGCGGCAGGCACAGCCCGCTGCGCTCCTGTGGCAAATCACCGTGTTCGATACCAAAACAGCCAAAATAATTATACCGAGCGGATTGTCCCAGGACTCTGCTCTGAAGGTAGAGGAGAGCTGAAAAGCCAGGTTTGGAAGTGATCTGCAAAGCCTTGGTGATGAGATGCCGGTCCTGGCACAGAGCCCTCTTGTCTGGCCATTTTTACTCCTATTATTTTTTATTAATTAATTGCTCTGTTCATCAACGCATTGGCAGTGCCTTGGGCTGGCTCTCTGGACACGGCTGCGATGCTCCGGGCCCTCCTCTCCTCCGTGCAGTGACTGTAAGGTGTTGGGGACGTTTCTGCAGGGACCCTTGACGTCTCTCGTCTTTGCCCTGCGGGATAATTGCTGGCACAGGCGGAGCAGTTTTGGGGGTGGCACCGGGTGGGCATCGCAGAGCAGAGGTTGCCCCTGGGTGCCCGTCTGCCTTCCTGCACCGTCCGTTCCGCATCTGCTGGGCTGCAGGACAGCCCTGGAGTAAGCAAGCAGGGACCTGGGTGCTCGGCACCCTTACAGCTATGGCATGGCTTTGGGACAGCCCCATTACTTGTCCGTGCCTCAGTTTCCCCATCACTATACTATACCCCTGAGATATCTTCAGTTTAATTTACAAAGTGATGTGAAGAGCTTAGTGATCTCAGAAGCTGCAAGCTCTTACCCTTTGAGGAGGAGTTTTGCAGGTGCAGGAAGACGCCAACCCCACTTGGAAAGGAAAACCGGACAGAGCACGTAGATTTTTTTTTTTTTGCGGTACACTTCACATAACCACGCTCACAATTAAATAACCCCGCCCCAGCCAACACCGACAGAGCACGGGGCACAGCGGGAAGGCTTAAATCTACTCGCAGATTAGGGCCATCATGGGCCCGTAATCCCGTCACTGCCTCCTCGTCCTTGATGCCGAGTGACACAGCTATTGTACGCGTAAGGGAGTGACACAGAGATGAGTTTGTCGGTTCCACCTAGCGTGATTGCCATTTTCTCCTCGCAGAGGAGAGGAATGAAATTGAAGGAGAAAAGGTCAGAAAGCCCTGGTCATCCTCTCCCCTTCTCCCAAATCACTTGTTCCTCTGGATGGAAACGAGAAATGACAGGTTCCCGTGCCACTTGGGATGCAGGCAGCCCGGAGTAAAACAAAAAGGAAAGCTGGTTGGAGTAGGGGTGGATAGCAATGACTGTAGCCTGTTAATAATGCATTTCAGAGGCACGGGATCCTGGTTATTGTTCGTGGCACCTGCTAACACCAAAGTGACAGTGACAAGTTCTTTGATTAGAAAGAGGTCCCCACCACGTCCTCCCTCCCACTGCTGTGGAAGGGTTTGTGGAAAACACCACCCTCTGCCTAAAATCCCTGCTGAATGCTGCTGTGAGGGGCGGAGGGACTCAGCTGGGAAAATGGCTTTTTTTTTTTGTCTTCTGTTTCCGCTTTGGTACAGAAATGTCACAGCTCAGGTCTGGGAGAATCTCAGCCTGAGAGCACTTTTAGCTGTTTTTTGGTTTTTTCTTTCTTTTCTTCATTCCTCACAAATTTTTCAAAGGAGGAGCCATAATGCTACCATCCATCCTCCTCATAATTTCACTGCAAATCAGCATGCACCTTTTAAACCTCAGGGCATGGGTTAA
Organism: Pelecanus crispus; assembly: GCF_030463565.1. Lineage (NCBI taxonomy): Eukaryota > Metazoa > Chordata > Aves > Pelecaniformes > Pelecanidae > Pelecanus > Pelecanus crispus. The sequence continues at coordinate 2,791,007 of NC_134654.1, read as the reverse complement.
CAAGCGAAAGCAAACGCAACTGGTGCCAGCATCCTTGAGTAGCCGTTGACCCTACTTTGGGCAACCTCCACTGCCCAGGTGGCTGGTGCTGGGATGGGGCTGGGAGCCGTGCGAGGGAGGCGGCAAGCGCCGCAGGGTCGTGTTTCCTCAGGTGGAGAATTAATGTTGGTGGTGTTTGTGTCACTGGTGGTTATTTGCTTTAATTGTTGGATAAATGTTTGTTCTGTCTACGCGTATTTTGAGAAATTGTGCAAGAGGAGTGCTGGTGCGCGCAACGGAAACTCCTGGGCAGCAAGTAGCTGCACCCGCAGCGGAGGGTGCTTGCGAGGTGTGGGTCAAGGGAGCATTCGTGTCCTCCTGCCTAAAAACGAGCCTGCCCAGGTCTTCATATTGACTGCCCTGAAGTTACCCCCTGTGTAAAGAGCACCTTACCAAAGTGCTTTCTGTGAGAAGTGTAACCAGTTTGGTCTGGTTTGCACTGCAAAGTGTTTTTTCCATTTTTATGCAAACATGAAAATCCTCATTTGATCCTTGTAAAAAATATTATTTTACAAGCAAGCGCTTTTATTTGGGTTTCAGGCAGCAAGTGCTGCCCTGAGAAGGCCAGAGGGCTTCACCATCAGCAGGAACCTGCACCGGCAGCCTGAATCCCGCAGCGATGCTGATCCATAGGGATGCCGTGGAGCACGTGTGCGTGGAGGGATGCAGCGTGCACAGCCCCATCACGAGTGCTGGCAGGGCAAGGGCCTTCGGGTGTTTCATGGGGAGCTCCGGGGCTGCTTTGGAGGTGCCGAGCCTCTTTGTTACTGGAATTCCAGGGACAAAATGGAAATAGTAATGCTTGGAGGACTGGTACACACAGACCTGCCTGTACCGTGGGTAGAGGGGCTGGCTGGAAACCCCAGCCCAAAGCAGGCTGTTATTCGTTTGAGGTTGGAGAGCAAATGCAGAGCTCTTCAGCCAGGGAAAGGCAACCTGAAGCAGAAGGGGTGAGACCCCCCCATTTGTCACAGATCTGTGGGGACCCCGTGGCAAAGCAGGATGGGGAAGGAGATGATGACAGGTCGGGAAGTTGAGGAGAGGCTGTGGGATTGTCCCTGTTCAGGCAAGTGAGATGGCCCAGCTCTGTAATGCCTCACCCAGCTGCAAAGCTACCCAGAAAATTATCTTCTTTTCATCATATTTTTACTTCTAACTTTCCCCCAAGAGCCCCTGGGATGTCTTTAATGGGCTGCATGGGATTTTTTTATTTGCTTTCTTTCTGTTTTCTTGAAAGAAACTTTTTTCACAGGAACACGGGGGAAAAAAATCCTACCTTCTTCTGTGAAAAATAAGTGCCAGTTTTGTTCATCTCTATTTCTGTGTAAATGGGGTTGTTAAAAAGAGAGACTGTGCCTGGGGTGTCCAGAATCTTACCTGTCTCATAGACAAAAAACATCATGACCGACAGCATGAATTCAATGATTTTACTGCGTTCCGAGCTGGAAAGGAAAATGCAGAAATAAGAGAAAGAGAAATGCACGCTGTCCAGGTGGAAACTGTTTTAGCACGATTGTGATTTTTCCTGAGAACTGAAATCAGCAGACATCTGGGCTGGAAGGACATTGGTCTGCAGGCGGCAAGCTGGGCTAAAACACCCACGGATATAAGTAATAAAACCTGCGTTATGTTTAGAAGCACAGCATAAAAAAAGTTATCGGCAACAAACCAAGGGACAGGCTCCCTCTCCTCGGTGGGGTACCTGAGCCTGGGCAGGTTTGGGGTTCGCCTCCTTGGCTCAGCCGCAGGTGGGCACAGGCTGTTGGCTTGAGTGGGTTTGCAGAGGAGACTGATGCCAGGCACTGGGAGAGGCCATGGGATGGTTCTGCTTTTAGTTCATTTTTTCCTGCTGAATACTTGCTTTCTCCCCTTTCTTCCAAGATCAGCAGATGTTGCAGCTGGAGGGGTCTTCTGTAGGTGTTTCTACCTGGTCTTAAATAAAACGAAAGAAGAGGCAACAGCAAATACAATTCAGACTGGATGTAGGAAAACCACTTTTTTAATGATGGAGACCAAGCACTGGAAGAAGCACCTGGAGGTGTGAAGGAATCTCCATCCTTGGAGAGTTTTAAAATTAATCTGAAGAGGGCCTTGAGCAGCCAGATCATCCTTGAAGTCAGTGACTTTCTGCAGGAGCACAGCGAAGCTCTTCCGTGCTTCCCTCGTCTGCCACCCCCTCACCTGTCTGTGCAGGGGATCAGGGTTTGGGAGGTGATTTACAGCTGCATCATTTGGCAGAGAGTGCCGCTAACGCGTAACTGTGCTGAAGCCACCTCGGCTGCAATGCAGATTTCGGGCTCTTGTGCAGGCAGCCTCGCTGGCGCGGGCAGGATCTGCCACCCAGCACCTCCACGCGCTCGCCACCCACCTCGCACGTCAGCGGCACGGTCCTTCCCTTGCTGGCAGGGATGGTTGAAGCCAAAGCTCTGTGCTTAGGGCTAAGCATTTGCTCAGGTGTGTTTTTTGGGAACAAGACGCCATCTAGACGCCTTTATTGAAGGCTCAGACTTGTTGGTGCTGGTTTCTTGACAAAAGCCAGGCTAAACGAGAGAAGAGGAGCTGATGACCCGCAGCTGCCCGCAGTCCAAACCCAGCAGCAAACACGCCTGAGCTATCAAAGAGGTCTCCGTGGCAAGTCTGCTCCACAGGCAGGAACTTTTCCAGCTGCTGAGCCCTCCTCTCCCTGGCTGCTGCTATTTCCATGCTAAGCTGTACAGTTATGGATTTTCAGATAAGGTGCTTTTGTTTCCCAGTTCTGTCTGAGTTACCATTTGAAACTGATATGACAGGCCTAAGGCTAGTATAGAAATTCGTTACAAGTTCCCATTTCGCAAACGTGTCGCCAGTCAAATAGCCTCCCTCCGCCTGAGCCTATTTACTCTCTCGGGGATCTATTTTTAAAAGTTATTAGCAGATTACTGGTTTTCTATCAACCTCAGGCACCAATCTCCCAAAGATGCCATTGTACTTTAATAAGGTGCATTTGATAATCCTCAGATAAAGGCACTGGGAGTGGTGGGGGGGAGAAACTCTTGCACCGATTCATCTAAGGGACACGGACTAGAAAAGGGTTAAATATACTCATGTTTCTAAATGGCTGAACTACTGTATGTTGTAGTTTTCAACTGCAAATCATCTTTAATAGCAGACATCACGGGATGGCTCATTACATTAAGCTATTTTTCATGCTATCTCCTGTAATATCCTTTAATCCAATGCGTTTCAAATCACCTCAGGCTAAAATAAGAGACATAGCGATGTAATAGCCTAGTGTATTAGTGGGTTAATTGCCCTGTTGTACTCTCTAGTAGATATCTCTGGAATGAGTTCTATATTAATTGTAAATTGCCTAATACATTTAACTCCTTGAGCAGCTTGGTCCTCTGCTATATCTTTAATGAACAAGTAAAGTTGTGAGTTGTAAATAGTTGTTTTCTCTCAGCCAGCGACACAGGGTGCCCGGCCCTTCCCCGGAGAGCACCAAGCACGCACGTCGTCCTCTCGGCACTTCGGAAGAGTCAGCCCGGAGCGCTAAAGGGAAATGACTGCTTTTTCCTGGAAGCTGCAAAGTTCTGCTCCAGCCCTGCAGCCTGCAAAGCCACAGAGCAGAGCCTCGCTCGGCTGGTGGCCAGCGGCCAGCTTCTAGATCAGGCTCCGCAGAGGCAGCGGTGCCGGGACTGCGTAGGCGCAGTACGTTACGCTGTGGCTATCCCCAGATTGGACAATCGGAGATGCTGCGAAGGGGGGGGGAGGAAAGGAAGAAAAAAAAGGGAAGGCTTAAATAATACATAAGATTTCAGGCTCTCGACTTGCCAGTGCTGTGGCCAGAAAGGGAAGACGAATGAAACGCTCTGCAGCTCTGTCGGAGGATGCAGCAGCGGGTCACTGACACATACGGTTCTCAAAGTATCGCCCATAATGTGCAGTAGCTAGTTTTCTAAAATTACTTTTGCAGCACTAGGCAGACACGTCCATAGATTTGCGGTCACTTTTCTGAAGATTGGAACATAAGTGTCAGCGGGCTACTGGAGGGTAATGTCACTAATTTCTTTGGATTGCTCCCAGTTTGTGTCGGGGGGTGGAGGAAGGAGCAGGCACAGCGGAGGTTGGAGTGGGTTGTATAATTTGCAGGTGAGACAGTCTTTATTCATTTCTTTTGGGACATTCCGGTTTCTACAAATCCTGGCAAAAATGCTACTATCAATTTAAAGGAAAGGCACAGAGGAGGAATGCTGAAAAACTCCTTGCTTTGAAAATTTAGAAGCAGCTCTTTCCTGAAGTGCCACCTATTGCTTTACAGCAGCAGCATCACAGCAGTGGCGGTAAGGAGACTGCAGGTCAGCGGTCTGAATTTAACCTACGTGACTAAAAGTTCCGTCCACCCGCCCTACCTGACCTGAACTGTGCAGCTCAGTCTGTTCCCTGGTGCGACGCGGCCACGCCGCAGCACGCTGACTGTGCTACAGATCTCTTTTCTAAGTCTTACGTCTAAGATAAATATAATACTCATAAAGATGCAATTCAGGAAGCCTTTTATAACACACTTAACTTTAAACATATGCTCAAGTTCCAGTGCTTTTAACAGAGCAGCATTTTAATGCTCCTTTCAGATGAAGTGTTTAACAGAAGAGATGCTTTGCTTTTGGGTTTGTAACGGGGGGGCTCAGACAGGTCTTCCCCACCCCTGGCCTCCGTGTGCACAGGGGGTATCTGATGGAGAGCCCGAGCAGGGAGGCAAAGGGCTGTGCACCTACGATTCCTGCGCTGGGGTGGGGCAACACAGAGCACAACGCAGGCTTCCACCCCTGCAAGCCTTCTGGAAGTTTTCGTGACTGTGCTTCCACACAGAGCTCGGAGGTGGGGACGCGGTATGGCTCCATCTTCTGCAAGGAGGGATCTGAGGTCACTCGCCGCCATCGCGTATGGCAGCTCAGAGATTTAAATTTGGATTTTCTGAGCTACCCTGCACTGTCTCCGATTCCTGCACACATGCAGAGCTATGATTATTATTAATACTTGTATAATTCACATAACTTCATATATGACTACTGCATACTAAAACACCCACGTAGAAATTTCCATTGCTAATTAGAGAACGTTAATACCAAACTCTCATAGGTGGAGATCTGTTTGGAAATTCAACGCCAGTAATGCTATTTGTCCTTCGCAGTGAAGCCGTGGAACAGGGGGACGATGGAGCGGACTCCGTATGCTCACCCGGCGGGAAGCCGGCAGCGGGCAAGGAGAATGGACTCTCGCTCGGATGAAGTCAACTAGAAATTACGCTGGAAATCAGCATCTCCTTCAGTTGCCTTTGTTACAAATGCAGCAAAACCTGAAAATCTGCCTCATTCCAGAGCCACTGAGGAAATTTTTCTTGCTGTAAGGTAACTGTACTGACTTCAGTGGAATTACTTCTGATTTATACCTCAGGAAGTGAGAGGAGAGCCAGACACCCCGGGTAATTCTGCTCTAGCATTGCCTGTGCCCATTAACATGAATTTACATGAATAGTTAGTTTGGGCTAGAAGAAATATCATCCCTCTGTGTTAAAACATAATGCAAAGATATTTGTGAGACAATCCGAATGAAAATTTCATAACTTGTAGAGGAAAATTTCTGTGGAACTAGGGAGCCAGTTGTTCTTTGAAGGAAAGACACAAAGTGCTTAGACTGCTGGAAAAAAAAAAATCCATCAAGTAATTCTCTATCTATAAAATAGGTGGTAATGCAATCTGAGCTTAATTTTGATGGCACACTGTACTTCATAACAGTGACAACACCTTAAAAAATGTAATGAAAGGGCCTGATTTATTACTGAAATAATCCATTTAGCACTCCAATAAATAAAGGGAGAAAATACAACCAATGTTTCGGCAGAAGCGGGAAAAAAAAAAGAAAAAAATTGCAATGCATAGCAGTTTTCTGTAAACGCATCCAGAGACTGTGGCCACATGTTTTGGGGTTGATTATTTTTCTGAAGACAAATATAAATTCAAAGTTAGATTTGCGATTTAGGCCTGACGTCCCCCCTGCATTTTGATGTACTTTTAAAACAGCAGCCCTGTGACTCGGTAACACAAGGACTGGATCTGACTGACAAGGGGGAGGAGAAAATGCTAACTTACTGCCTTACAAATATTTGATTTTGAATATGCTCTCGTAGCTGTTATTAAGTGCAAAGCAAACATATTTTCCCCTCATGCCAAATTTGTTTTAATAACGCGACGTTACTTCTGCAAATGTCAGCTCCAGCCTCTCCCTCCCCGTTTCAGTGGCACCTGGCCCACAGCGAAGACTGGCAGGTTTTATACTCCCTCTACATCACTTCTATTAATCTGTTTAATATGCTACAGGACCTGGCAGTGGCAACGACAGTAAAAGCAATAAAATCCTCACGTGGCAGATGTTTGCATTCAGGTACAGTGTCAGGCTGGAGAGAGGAGCTGCCATTTCTCTATAGACGAAGAAAAACTTTCCAACGCGGAAAACCAGTCACCCAGCAGAATGAGTTGACCGAGGAGGGTGCTGGGCGCTCATACCAAAAGTTTTAAGGCCACGTTGGGACCAAGGGGTGAGGAAGGATGCGGAAAGGATGCGAGCGTGGCTCTGCGGGGTCTGCTGCTTTCAATGAGGAATGGTATTAATGGTGGCAGCCGCGGGAAAGGGGTTCTCCTGCACGTCCCCAGCATCGTGGACAGCATCAAGCCATGGCTCGTAACATCCTCCTCCTCCTCCTCCTCCTCACTACGCTAGGGGCCAGACCAAGAGGCATCGGCTGAACCTCCGCACGTAAGAGGATGTGTCGCGTCCCCAAATCCCAGGCCAGGTCTCTTGGTGCTTCCATCAGCCAGTGCCACGCGACATTTCTGCGATCATTAAAATGAATGGGAGGTACCACGGATGAAAAAAGTTAGGGGAGCAAAAGCAGCAAACTGCTGCCACGTCCCCCTTTTTGGGGGGATATTCTGCCGCGTGGCCTCGGAGTGTCCTCCGTTGGTGGCTTCGCCCCTTGCACCCACGCCTCGGGCGGCTGAGGCTGGAGGAATGGCTCCGGCGCCTGCGTCCCGCTGCGCCCTGCCCGGCCCTAATTGGCCTGTTTGTTTTGCAATACGTGATTCCTGCCTGTCTTGGGGTGGATTGTTTTTCACACCATTAAATGAAGTTCTGCTGTATTGATTCCTGTTTTTCCAATTTGAAGCCTGAAAAGTGATGAAGACATTTTCTTGTTTTCTCATGTACTTTTCCCTCAGTTCATTTAGGTGACCTGTCTTTAGTTCCTTGCTCTGCTCGCTGTAATTGCTTCTTCAGAGTAATGTTACACCGTAAGTGCAGTACTGCAGCTGGGGTATGTTTTTATGGAAGGATGAAGGAAGGCGAGGTTGAAGTCATCAACCAATATTAACTGTGGAAGGTTTGTCACGAATGACATCTCAATAGCAGCGTCTCAGTGTCTCCTGCTGGAGCCTCAGTAAAATAGTGCAGGGGATGAGGGCGGGACCACAGGACAGCTTTGTCTCTTCAGGCTGCTTAATATTTTGCTGAAGAGATGGAAACATTGCGGGACGTTATTTTTCTCTGGGCACCGATATCATCGTTTGTGTCCTCTTTACCTTTGTGAAAAATCTAAATATGTGAATGTTTGCATTAGATTTTGCCAGGGATCTATTTTTGTTTAGCACTAACGTAAGGGGCGGATTTTTTTCCAGAAGAGATCGATAGAGCGGGTGCTGAACTTACTTGAGCTGAACTTAAGTGGCAAGTTTAATTAAGGAGGGAGCTATGGTTGCTCCAATGCAGCCTCGCTTGCAATTAATTAAAGTATGAGGTCTAAACTGAGCACATGCACACAGAGAAGTCTTCTGGCGGCTTCAGTAGGCTCCAGGCTTGCAGACTTTGCTGATGGAAACCAGCAGCAGTGCAGTGAAGCCTGGGGAAAACACGGGAGGTTGGGATTGTTGCCCGTTATCCCCGAGCTGTCTCAACAAGCCTGGTGCAGTCTGGGACACCCCAGCTGCCGAGGGTGGGAGCGCAATACCACTGCTGCTTTGCCTCAACGTGTAGGTAGGGACGGAATTTAAAGTTTGACTTACTGAGTGTTTGACAGCAGCATCCTGGGTACCGCTGCACCCACACAGGCTGCCTCCCGGTGTGCTCCCATCACTGAAGCAAGGCAGGTATTCCTATGACTCTACAATGCTCCAGAAGATTTTTTTGCTCCCAGTCTTTTCTGGTATTTTTGCTCTCCAGTTCACAGGGAGACACATAAACATCCTTGTTTAAAGGAACTTGTTGCTTTGATTTCTTATGGAAGTGGATTTTGGTGGCTTTGCAATAAGTGGTGGAGTGTAGCACTTTATTTTGCTTTTCATTACAGGAAGGGAGTGCAGCAAGTGCTAATAAAGAGGCAGAATTGGCAACTCAAGTGCAAGGCTGGGGGAAGGTGCCCCACCTCTGAGATGCTTCCCCAGGGAGCTCAGCCCTCCCTCCCTGCTGTGATGTTGCTTATTAAAGCAGCGGGGGGGTCTGCGAACGCCCCGACTTGAGCACGGCTCAGGTAAGCCCAGGTATTGGCAATACAAATTTGCTCCCTGATGCTGGCCACAATCCTGTCGAGAGCAAGTGGCCTGGAGGAGGGTCCGGAGTCCGCAGGCGTCTGGGGTGCGGGAGGCAGCCGTGCACGGGGGCCCTTGCAGGATCAGGGCACTAGGGGCCGATCGCAGTGCACACTTATTAGGAAGATGATTAATCTATTTATTTTGCGTTATTGCTATTGTTATTATGCGCATAAGCCTGAATTATGGAAGAACTTTACCGCACAAATTGCGTTTGCTTGCTGCGAGCACAAAATAAAGAGGAAAATTCTTCCCTTTGAATATCTTCTGATCTAAATGGGTGGGAAGTGCTGAGAGAGGGGGCTTTGGGGGGCAGGATCTGTCTTTTGTGCTCTCGGCATCTACTGTCATGAGGTCCCTGCTTCTAACCGGCCTTCCAAAGTGTTACCACAATACCAAGTAATATATAATACAGACAAGAGATAGGGAAAGGGATGCAGTAGAAAAATAAACCTGTGCCAATGTATTTTTCCAAGAATAGCAAAAAAAAATCCAGCGTGCAGTTTGAGAACGTGGTGCCATATAGACATCTAGGGGCAAATCTTGGAAATAATGTATGGCGTGATACATTTCAGAAGGGTAACTGCACTAGGCAGAGTAAACAGCAGAAAATACACAAACAAGGAGGGTTTAATAATTTCTTTCTTTCCCCTCCAAATGTAAAATCCTTGGAAAAAGGCTAAAAATTAGGAAAGGGGGTGATTTGCAGAAATGGGGGATCTGTTCATCACCTAAGCGGTAGGAGAGGATTTCTTTTTTTCAAAATTTTTTATTGTAAACTACCTTATGACAATTGGTGATAAAAGAGCTGAGCCTTTCAAAAATCCATTTTAATAAAACACCGTATGACCTCATAGATATGCATAGGATTTAGAAATAACATGGATTTTAATGAAGGTACTTGAAAGGTATGGTGCCATATTGCAATTTTATGGAAGATCTTAGATTAATGAAATTAAACGTGAACTGCATTGTTTAGATGATGAACTTAAGGTCATATCTGCAGCATTTGAAAGAGAAACCTTGAGTGGAGGGTGTAGAATCATTGATTTAGACCCTGGTAGACAGCTGAATAGCAAGCATTGAAGCATGAAGGTAAATTCCCATATTTCATTGTTAGAAGGTTAGCTGGTGGCTGCCAGCTTTTCAGTGATAATCACCAACCAATTCCACCCTGTTTCAAAAAAGATTTTGCCTTTGTGTGCTAAGACACTTTTAAAAACCATTACTGTTCAAAGCAGGGGCACACTGTTTAAAGAGAAGCTATTTCTGCAAAATACAGGATGGCAATGAGTTGATGCTGTCCTTGGATAGCGATGCTATTAAGTTCATTAGGATCATCATCCATTTAAAATGCTTATAAGGAGAATTGAGCCTGTTTGCTGGAGATGCCAGAGGCACCTCCTACTGTAAGTCACAGCTACATGTCATCAGTAATTAGCTCTTTTGCTTCCTTAAGATTTTTTTTTTTATAAGACAATGGCCCTTTCAGGTTTAAGTACTGTTTTCCTCCCCAGACACATAGCACACGCGCACACACAGAGGGAATAAATGCATGCGCATGCACATGTGTTAAACTAATAGACGTGAATTTGTACAACAGGAAAATTGCAAGGAATGAAATCCTCAGGCCTTAGGAATAAGTGATAATAGAATGATACTGCCAATTACTGCTCGAGAACAGTGTTGTCACAGGGAACAGCTCATGGAGATGGAAGGATGAGGGGCGGAGAAAAGATTCCCTTTTGACAGTTTGCTGTTAAAGGAAATTTGTCAAGGATGTTAAAATTAGATCTAACTGGGCCAGATCCTCAGATGACATAAATCAGCCCGTAGACTTCAAACCACGATCTGGCCATGTACTCCTCTTTGTTCTTTCTTCATCTTTATTATCTGCATCATAACGCTGCCTGAAAGCTGCAATGATGCTTTAAGCTCCATTGTCTTAGTGCTGTGCAAACGCAGTGAGAGAAGGCACTTCCATGCTTTCAGCTGCTCTGCACAGTCTTTTATCGCTTAAAGCATCCACGCGTTTTACAAAACCTACTAAGCAAGTGTGGGAGACGGGGACCTTGTCTAGACCAGGATTTAGGCTGCGACGTTAATATCGGTTAGGCAATCTGTATGGGCTGACCTGTTTTCAGCGTGGGTAAGACGAGCTGCTTTCCACAATGGCAAAGTGATCGAGTTGCCTTTAATGACTGCTGTTGCATACCAGAGTGAGAACACCGAAACGGGAATCCATCATCCTGCACCCAGCCCTGCTGATTAGAAATACAGTAATACTTAGAGGGAGCATTTAGCTTCTGGAGTGGCCTGCTAGGGTGCAGGGGTCTAGCCGGGTACAAGAGAGGGCAAACCTGAAAAAGATGCTCTCAGATGGGACAAGACCCCGTACTTCCATGTATGTTCTCTTCCAGCCTGAATTTTTGGCAAGCAGAGCTAAACTCTGCCACATCATGAAAACTGCCTGAAAGCTGCCAGTAAGGAAATTAGAGAAGAAATAGCATTAGATAATCGTCATAAATGCATTATGATCACTCCTCTCATTAGAAACTTCCTTGTTTTCTCCCTGGTGTACGCCACAAACAGCTTGCACGTGATTTATTTGTGTGTGTGTGGGGAGGAGAGGCAAAGGGAATAAAGTCTTAGCCATTAGACATTTAAAAAGGCAGTTGGGAGGTTTAGAGACATGATGCTTATTAAAATAAATGGAAGCTGTGTGTCTAAATCCTCTGGTCATCCTTGAAAATCTTGTCCCTAATATTTATCTTGCAGTCATTTCCAAATGGGGCATCGCATATCCCATCTCTAGTGTGTATCTAAGTGCAACTGGACAGTAAAACCGGGATCACACAGGGGCCAAGCCCAGCTCTGTGCCATGTACTGCTTAATGTTCTGAGTAAGGAGAGAGCGTAATGGTACATAGCTTTGGAATGGCACAGAGCATTTTCTGGGAAACTATACAAAAAAAGTCCAAGTCCCACAGAAGTTAAGGGAACCTGGGCCCCTTCTCCCATTTCCAGAGGCTCCTGGTACGTGCAGCTCTTGGCATCAGACAAGCTAGCCCTGCTGCGTCCAGTTCTGTGGAGCTGATTTGCCGAGCTTGTAATAGATTCACAACTTTCCATTCTGTTGTAAATCTTCCAACAAATATTTTTTAATTTTTAAAAGAAACTATTGGCATTGGCCACTTCAGAAATGCTGACCCATTAAGTCTAAACAGGGAAGTTAGGGCATGTTAAATATCAATTGATTATAAAACCCATATTAATTGACGTTTAGCAGCTCCACTAATGGAGAGGAGCTCATTACATAGCAGTTAACCCTCAACGCATATATATTAAATAATCAATTAGTATTTATTTAACATACAATAACCTCCCTATTAGAGCTAAATTAAAAGCCTCTTTATGGAGGCCTTGCAGAAAGCACTGCACTGTGCTAACCTGAAGCCAGGAATTTGCATTAATAGCCTGAATCTGTTACCCCTGGTGCCCCCAAGAAGATTTTAACAAATTAAGTGAAAGACTAGAGGGGTTGTGTTTGTTTGCAGTCACTTGGCCCTACTAAGAGGGACTCAGCCCCCGAGTTATATGACAAGAGTGTGGAAAAAGTGTCGTTCAGGTAAGTATTTGTTACACGGAGCTGTAGCAAAAATAAAAGTTCTCCCGGTTTTCCTGCAGCACGACGTGTTCTGTAGGCAGATCCCGCTCCTGAGAAAGGCCAAGCTGAGAGGAAAGACGGGAAGAAGAGAAAGTCTGAATTTCTCCTTCGAAGACAGATGGAAAAGGTTGCGCTGCTTTTCCCAGACCACAGAGCGGGCACGGGGACCTTTGCCGTGGGGCAGGATAACCTTTCACTGCGTGCACGTGCCACCGCGCTATGCCGTCGGGGATACCTGGAGGCCAAGAAAGCGTCCAGGGTCACTCGCTCCATTGCAGACAGACCATGAAATGTAAGTTTACCACATCAGACTGTTCTGGCCACTGGGTTTGTTCTTTCTCCCATCCCCAACCTTTCAGTCCGGTAAGACTGTGCTGACACCAAATTCGTGGGGGTGTAAGCTGCGCACTGCGGTGGCTGCCAGGCATAAGCAAAGGCTGGGGAGATGCTGCATGGATTAAAGCTGAACCAAAGCTGAGCCTCATTTATCCTCCTGCGCCTGTCCGGTGCGGAACGCACTCCGCTGACGCAATTACAGCCGGTAAAAATGCAGTTCGAACGCTGCGCTACCTTTTATGAGCAGAATCTTCAATTAAAACTCTTCCTAAATGATAGCAATTGTGGCACTAAATGAAAGGCAAGTCAGGCTTCTCCAGGATAAACACGGTGCCAAAAGAGCACACGGCAGGTGCGAACCGAATGCTGTAGGGCTGTGTGGGGGAAAAGAAATGAGAAAAGCTTTGGCAGCGTGTCTCGTGGGCTGTGCGACTCTCCCGGGGGCCTGATTCTCCCCCGTGCGGGGAGAAAGGCCCTGGGAGCTCCTCGGCAGAGGAGAGAGCGTGGGGAAGGGTGCTCAGTGCGGAGAAGTTGGTGAGGTGCTGCTCAGCTGGTCCCAGCGAGATGCAGAGAGCCGGCAGCTGATGGGTGAGAGGGAAACAGAGGGACTGGCACACAAGTGAAAGACCTTCAAAGTAGAAGAAAAGTATTTTCAAATGTAAAAAGAAAGGAGAACAAGGAGAAAGATAGGCAGACAGCAAGACAATATAGAAAGCAAAGAAGTGGCACGGTTGGGTAATGGAAATAGGGCAAACTGGGGGAGCTCAGAAAAGGAATAGCTGAAGTAAATTGCTCAAAATGAGTCTCTCCTGTGTTATGTCCTGAGCTGCCATTTATATGCGTGTGGCGTACTGAATATTAGCAAATGGATTTACTCCCATCTCTCTCTGGTGTAAAGGGGTGACAAGGAAGAGTATAGCAGGGAGCTATTCTGTTTTCCTTGGAGCCTAGGTGAGTTTTGTATTGGGGTCTAATAGGCCCAGAACGTATTCGGAGCTGAATTGTATCACCCCCGCCCCATGCAATAATCTGTTTTCTGGTGGGGGAAAGCTGGGAAATCAAGCAGCTTCTCCAGAAGTCAATTTTGGTTCTCAAAATGGAGCCAGCTCAAGAAATTGTCATTGATCCACTTCTGAACTTGGAGCAAATTTCCATAAAAATAATCAGATCCTCTCAGCTGCAGAAGTTTGTAATGCCGTGTGTTTCACTGGGTGGGATGGGCAGGCTGGGAGAACGGGAGCTGAGCAGCACTTTGGTTTCAGGTTCCTCTTCACCGCACCAGTTCTGAACCAGGAGTTAGGTGAGGGAGGGGATGGGAGATGATACCTTGGCCACCCTCTGTGTAACATCTTGGTAAAAATGAGCAAAAGGAAGTAAGTTGTTTGGTCCGATCCTCAGCAGATGGAAACTGGAGCAGCCCTTAACAGGGCTTATAAAAGCTCTATTAATTCAGGCTCCTGAGAAAGTACCTGGGAACGTGGCTTGGTTTGAAAACTCCTTAGAAACTTGGAGGAGCATTGACGCTGGGGGAGCTGGGTTCAGCCCGGAGCAGGTAATGACAGCTCAATCCCAGAGGCGTGAAGAAGCGAATGTAAGGAAGAGCAGAGCCCCTCTGGAGCAGCCCTGATGGTCTGGGGCGTTTTATACATGTGTGAAAGGGGGTGCATGCCCCCCAAACCCTGATGCCCCGCTCCAGAGGGAGAGGTCTGGCCTCTCCCGGCTGCAGAGTGGCAAAGGGAGCCAAGGAGATCCGGGGGTAACAGAGTCGGGGCAGAAACAGGCAAATAGCCGTGGATTTGAAACATCAGCAGGCGGAGTTTAATGAAGGCATAAGCAAAATAAAACTGGAGGAGACTGACAGTGCTGTTCGAAGGGTAATAATGAAGGTGATAGAAAAATCGCTTTACCCCTTTTGGATCTCACGGAAGACCCAAATGTAATTTTACTGAGAAAATTTAATTGTGTTTCAGGCCAGCTCTGCCGTGGAGTATAATGCAAGCACATGCCAATGCCTGCCGCTCCTGAAACTCGGGAGGACTTTGCTGTTTGCTGTTCACTACGGTAGAAAGAGACCTTCGTGGTCTTTTCCCTCCAAGGACAGCACCGGTCGCTTGAGCAAGTGATGGTCACCTGTATTCACAGGTATATGATGTATTTTTAGCACCTGCAATAAATTACTTCTTTTTTCCTTAGAGCTTCTGGAAACATTCCCAGTCCCTGGCCTATTCATCAGGATTGTTATATTTCTGCTGCTGAAAAGAGGGAAGTACCTTTTTCTCTTACCATTTATTAGCATGTACCATAGTGTGAGGGACTGCGCCGGGGAGGGGAACCCCGTTGTGAGCGGCACTGGGTAAACACAGCAGAAATGACAGTGACAGTCCTCATCACAGAGTGTTAGCAATTCAAACAGCCATGTCAGTCAAAGAATTTGAGAGAAGGGATGTAGCACAAGCAAAAGGAAGAACGTGACAGTTTGCAAACACTGAGTGAGTTGCATGATTTTTCATAGGTGTGTTCATTCTTGAAGTATCTTGAAGGAAATGCAAATTAATTTTATCCTGGACGAGTCTACGTGCAAGCTAGGTCTGATGGAGCTTTACGTTAGACGTGTAGAATTGTCTTTCTCTTGTAGAAAGAGATAACCAAAGGGCGCTTTGAAAATTTGAGGAAATTATCCAAAGCCTGTTTTTTCCTAAGAGCACAGGGGATAGATATATCCTTGAGCCCTAGGGAAGGGCAGTCTTGTGCTAATCTATTAATAATAAGCAGAAGAAAGTAGTAAAACAGAAGCAGTGGAGCAAAACCAAAAACCTCACCAAACAAAACCTGATCATTTTCCAAGGTAAAATCTTGGGGGTAGTTGGAATGTATTGAAGTTTCCTAAAACAACCAATTTAATCCCTCCACACTGCAAAAGGTAACATCAAACTTAAATTTAGGAAATTAGGCTAAACATTTTCTACTGCCCTGAAATTTTGCCTTAGAGAAATGATAACACAGAGGGAATTTCCTTGGGAAAGAAAAGAGTAAAAGATGCCGCAGAATTATTTTAAACTGACTGCAATGCTAAAAATTAATTCTAGGGCAGGACAATAAAGAAACTCAGACAAGAATATTAATTCTGCTTCCAATCATCCAAGGAGTTCAGTTGCTGAAGTCAGGAGTGAATTCATAGTCTGTCTGGTTTCCACGGGCTTTGGGGAGGCTCTGCCGACGCTATTCTTTCCTGCTAGATTTGCCTGTGACTCTTCAGTGTTATTAGTGGAAATAATTTCCTCCATGGAGAAGCAGCCACCTCTCCCCTGCTGCTCTGTGTCTGCCGTGCATTGCTCCATCGTACATTGTATCTTCCCCCAGTCCTCGTAGGCAGCTCCAAGGGCTGTGCCTGCAGGGTGTTGTTCCATCTTTTGCCCAATTATCCAGGCACAGAACACCCATCCTAGGCTAATCACGAAGGCCAGTCTTCTCCTGGCGAAAACACTCTCTGAGGACTCACCTCTGCCACGGTGCCTTCAAGGAACTAATCGACTAATTATGGGAGAGGAGTGCTTGGATTTATATCATACGTGACATTAAAAGCAGAAAGGGAGATCCCAAGGCTGAGACCCCAGTACTCTTCCCATCGCTTTGCTGTGTGCCGCTTGACCCCTTCCCTGTCTCTCTGTTCCCCAGGGAGACCTGCTCGCCCCCACGGGCAGCCGGTGTTCCCTCGGTGAGGGATTCTCCAAGGCCTCTTCCAAAACCCAGATCTAAACACAAGTGTGTCGAACTTTATAAAGCGTGGCTGCAAAGAATAAGTAATTCCTATGTGTAACACATTAGTATAAAGTCCTCAGCTAGCGGGCACTAGGGCAGAGTCAAATGGTTATTTTAGCCGTATCATCTCTTACGATCGCTTGCTCTCCGTGTCCGGGGCGGGGTGGCTGGCAGCGCACAGCCCCGCTGATCTAAGCTCGCCAGGCTCCCCTCGGCTCCTTGCTGAAGCGCCTGAGCGGCCGTACAGGGCTTGGCCATAAACTGCACAGCCCGAGGAAGGCGTTGCTTTTTTTCAGAAGGACAGGATGAAATCACCCCATGTACGTCCTCTCTATTGCCTCTCTGGGCAGGGAAAACATAAATGCCTTTCCCACTGTTTTTTTTTATTGGCTTTTCTCTGTTTCCTGGGAAAAGCCTTTTTTTTTTTTTAAGTACTTTTGTGTGTGCGTGTGAGTCTGTGTGGGGTAGGCGTGTGTGTGTGTTTAGGAGGTTAAAAAAAATTTCTTGCTGTCAGCAAGTGATGTTACAAACCTGCTCTGACAAGGCTGGTTGTATATTTACAGTTGGTGAGAGCGAAGGCTTCATCAATCTTCACGCTTTGAAAGGGACAGGCCCGCTCCCATGAGCACCTGCTCTGGGAGAACAGCTGAACTGTGACTTTCCAGGGAGCTAGCTGTAAATTTTAGCCATTCCCCCCGCAGCCCATGCATGCTTGAGCTCTTTAACCTTCCCAGGCTGGCAGGAGTCCCGGCAATCAGTTTAGTGCAAAGACCGGGGTTCTTTTTAATTAACCTTTTGTTTCCCACTGCAGGTGTTTCAAAGTTTCTTAATGTTAAAAAGGAAGAGGAAAAAATTTGTTTGCAGAGGTGCATCCACTCTCTTACACTTTTTCTATGCTTGGTGATCAAACGGGATCAGCCTTTCTCGTGTTTCCCTTCCACATTTGCCTCTGGGATGTACGTCTGTAACAGCATCTGCTGGGAATCTGCAGCACGGGTTTCCTTTAGGCGCCTGCAGAAAGTATTCCGACGAGGGCATAGTTTCGTCCTGCGAGGTCACGTTTCCTTCCTTTGTGAGGCACCTGCTTCTCCAACCCACCCCTCTTTCTGCAGGCAACGTTCTTCAGACGCTTGACTCCCTCGGCGCGTTGAGGTTCTGTTTAATTAGTTTGGCCTCTTGCACCCAGCCCGCCCAGCCAGGGGAAGTTTGATTATAGACTCGCTGAATGCTTCCGCAGCCTCCGGTCTTCCCCGAGCGCTCGCTCAGCGAAAGGAAGAAACCCAACCCTTCCTACAACTCCAAACGGGGCAACCTGCGTTAACCATCTTTAACGGTACGCCGGACGAGGCCGGTGAGGAGACAGAGTTTAGGAAATGTAGTAGGAAAGCACGGGAAGAGGATTTAGATGGATCACGCCTGGGAGGTGTAGCAGTATTTTTGTAGGTAAAAACACTCAGTTTACTTCAAGGCAGGCTGTCCAGTTAATAAAATAAGCAGCATTACTTTGGGAGGGAAATATTCCTGCGTTGTAGGAAAAGGGAAGTATTGTCCTATTTGATCAATAAAATTATTAGTGGGACAAGAACCTGTTGTATCTCTAAGAAAATTCATATGTGGAAATTTATCACAAGGAAAAAAATACATTTAAGCCCCACTTAAAACAATAAAATACATCTTTGAGGGAAACTTTCAGACTTTCCTGTATAAGAGGAATAATGGTTTCTATAATTTAATAGGTGCTAAATTTGGTGAGGAGTGCCAGCAAATCCATTTCACATAATGATATTTTATCTCCCTTGAAATGGTCATTTTCATGAATGTCTTTTTATTGGTTCCCTTGTCCCACGAAGTGTCCAAGGTGGTGCTGCTCATCCTCCAAAGCTGAGCACACGCAGAGGCAGGGATGACTGGAGAAACCTATTAATAACGGTGACACAAAAAATGGGCAGGAACTGCATGACAGTTAAATGTGCTCCCTATAAATAAAGAGCATTTCTACTTTGACCCTCAGGGCTGTGGCTTTTTAGCGCTTACTTTTGCAGGAGTTAAGGTGGTCACAGCTATTAAAAACTAGAGATAAGCTGCAAAGAAATTCAGGTGAGGATAACAGGAAAAAAAGAGGGTTTCCAAAGAAGATCTCACTGAAAGTTTCAGCTAGAAAAAAAATGTGAACTTGCCCTCGAGTGAGGGATTTTGTTTACATAGGTGAGGGCAATTTGCTCCTTTTACAGGAGTGATTTATTCTCTTAGGTATCTAATTGCAAATTCACAGAGCCAAACCCTTTCCTCATGTAGCTCTACTGGGATGGATGGGAGCGCTAGTTTTGAAGGTTCACAGATTTTTAGAACCCTCATAGTGTACCTTGTATATAAACTAAAACGCGTGGTTATGGTTTCATTCTGGCTGGTACTTTATGCTGACTAGAGGTAGCAACCACAATCTGTGACTGCTATCACAAAAAACAAACTGAGTTTCAGGCAAGGGAACAGAGAAATTTTTCTTGGGGAAAACCAAGCAGAAAGTTGGAAGAAAATCAGAATAAAATGGAAGGAAGTGGAAAATACACAAGGGTAGGTATCAAAAAGGCAATATTTGATATTATAGTGTGATAAATACACTTGGTGTAAAATGGCCAGTGACTTTCACAGTCAACACAAGGTCTTTGCTGCCTTCCCTCTCATGTGCCGTATACCTGTAGAATCAAAATTGGCTGAGTTTTGCCACCCTTTGAATTTTCCCACCTTAAGTGGCTGGTTGCCTACCTGGGGTAGCTCTTGTGGCCCTGCCTGTGTGGAGGAACAAGGTGTGCCAACATTTGGTCCCAAAACTGCAAATTCAGAATGAAGCAAGGAGCGAAAGAAGTGACAAGATGAGCCGTTGTGGGAAATGAAGGGAAGACAGTGAAAATGGTTATAATAAATAATAAGAAGTGTTGCATGGGCCAAAGGAATAATAGATCAGCAATGGAAAGGCTCTAAAAGCTGCTGAGAGTTATTGATAGACATTGTGTAAGAAAAAAAATTAAAAAAAAAAAAAAAATCCCTGACAGTTTTGCCTTCATGTTCACTAAGGTGGGTGGCAGGGCAGGTGCCAGAATTAAAGATAAATTTCCTTTTGCATAAAGAAGAAATATTGAAGGAAACAGAGCAGAGGTGATGGAAAAATTAAGAGTGTTAAAAGACCCTGAAAGCATGTGGTCCATGTCAAACCCCTTTCAGGATTTTGAGCTGAGTCAGCAAAAAGCAGAAAAAAAAAAAATCTGTTGAGGGACATGAGAACCTCTTTGAAGACCAGTAATGGAGAGGTTCCTGCAAGTGTCAAGTTCAGAGGTCTGAGGAAGCTTTCCAGAAATGAAAGCCAGTGGTACAGAGGAAAGTACCTTGTATGGCTGGGAGACCAATGTGTATTTTAATTTGGGGTTGCAGTAGAGAAATAGTTAGGAGAAGTTATGAGTTTAATTAAGGAAAACCATCAAGGATTAAAAAATTGGAAGCTGCGCCAATAAAGGGAGAAGAAAACTGACAGCGGCTTTCTGAGGAATTAATGCAAATCATAGGCCAGGGAAAGCCAAAAGATATAACTTCTGCAGTGGCAGGAAAGGTTGGATGTAACACAGTCGAGAAGCGTAATCTGGAGTAAAAGTCACAAGTGTGGGGCGTGCAAGTGCCTGGTCGAGCACTGGGCTGGTGGGTCCTTGCAACTGAGCTACCTGTGAGGATGCACTGGCTTGTAACTGCCCTGGCTGCGAGCTGGGAGAAGGTCCAAAGCTGAAGGAATTTCAGGACACAAGCTGAAGTGATTATTGAGGTGAATTTAAGTGAAGGAAGCACAGTTCAGAAGCAAGAAGGAGGGAACAAATACCACAAGGGTTTGAGGGCACCTGGCCCGGCTGGGGAACCAGCGAGCACGAGTTCAACCCAAGCACTTACTGGGCAATTTTCTGTGTTTCTGCAACAGGTTTCAATGAAAGATTTCTGATTCACGCAGTCTTAATTAATTAAAACTCCAAGCATCCCTAAAGCAGGTAAGTGCAAGCTAAACGGCTACCATCAAACATGGTGCGTCAGACTTGCCAGCAGTTAACCAGGAGGAAACTGCTCTTCAAAAACTTGAGTGGTTGGGGGGAAAATAGGATAATTTTGGTTCTCTCCAGATGTCTGGTGCCCATTTACTTGGTATCCAAACAGCTTTAAAGCTGTTAAACATCATCTTGCCTAGAGTAAGCAGGTAACGGGGACTGCAGGAAGGACTTTGCCTACTACATCTCATGTTTTAGGAAAACTCTCAGTTCTTCTCCAGAAGAACAAAATGGGAGCCTGGGTCCGTTTTTGCAGCCAGGCTTGACAGGAGCTGTGTGTCTCGCTGCTCACCTGTGCCGAGCTGCTACTGTGCCCCATACCTGTCCCTTCTTAGCTCTGCTCTGTAGATTCCTTAAAGCTTTTGAGGATGAATTTGCTCAAAAAATCCCCAGAGTGCTTCAGGAAGTGACAGGGGCAGGAGGGGGTGAGCAGCTGCCAGAGGAGTGCTGGCCTGGGGGGAACGTGGGAGAGCTCCAGAGAGCTTCTGGGCAGAGCTGAGGGGAGTAAGTAAAAGGGAAAGAGAGCCAAAAGAGTTTTTCCAGCGCTGCTCCACAGCAGGCCTTCTGCTGCCTGCGCAGGAGCGCACCCCAACTGCCTCGGACAGCCATGTTTGGTGAGGAGCCAGCCGCCCCCAGCTGTGCTGCCTGTTAGACACCCCACCCCCCCCCATTTCCAGGACTGATTCATTGGTGCCTCAGATGGAGGGAAATGAGGAAAAGACGACGGAACACATCCTCGCGGAGGCGGACGCGGACGCGTGCCCCGCTCTGGGCTGGGACGGGCTCTACTGCCCGCGGCATGGCTGCCCCACCGCACACCGCTCCCCGGGGGGGCCCGGCGCGGCCTCGCAGAAGGCGCAGCACCTGCCATGGCGGAGGCTGAACCGGGCTGGGCTCGCGCGCATCTGCCTCAGGTAAAGCCCCGGGCGGAGGGGGACTTTGCGGGGGGGCCGTCACCCTGTGCCCGGCTGGGAAACGGGCCCCGGGCGGCGGCGCAGGCCGCGCTCTGGGCGCGGCGGCCGGATGGAACCGGATCGAACCGGAGCCGAGGCGGCTCCTGGGCGGGAAGGCGGCGGGAAGGGCGGGCGCCAGCGCCGCCTCAGCGCCGCCTCAGCCCCGCTCGCCGGCCTGCGGCGGAGCCGCCGCTAGAGGCTGCTCCGCACCTCATTAAATAAACACGAACAGCAATTAGCGAAGGCTCCCGGGCCAGCGGGGCCCCGGAGGGGCGAAGGGGCAGCGGGCGGGAAGGCCGGGACGCCCGCCGCCATGGCTCGGCCGCCCACGGGCGCGCTGGCCTCCGAGGGCCGCTGCGGAAGGGGAGATCCCGGACAGGGGGATTCTGACCTCCCTTTTTGCGCTGGAAAGACGCGGGGACATCTGTAAGAACTGACACCCCCAAATAAGTGTATTTACATCTAGCTAGGGTTCTGCTCTGGCATCCCAGCGATCCCTGATGGCTTTGCCAGGCAGAGTTTTGCAAGAAACGCGTCTAAACAGACGCCCCGGCTTCCTCGCAAACGTCTCCTCTCAAGAGAGAGATTTGCAAGAGATTTTTTATTTGCAAGTTGAATTCCTTTGTCTCAGAGGAACCGGCGCATGTGGTGTTTGTTGATCAGGCCGCACCCCAGAAATTCATTCCTTTTTCAGGGGGGAAAAAAAAACCAAACAAGAACAAACCAACCCGGAGATGATGCGCTCACATAAATAGCAGCCCTAGAGCTGTAGCGATGGCTTTGCCAGGCTGAACGCTATCAGCAAGTGTTGGTGTGCTCTTGTAACTTACACCAAGAGAGCGGCGGTTGTTATTAATCTCAGTTCTGCTGTGAGCTGCCGCTTTCACAAAACAATATACAACTTCATTCAAGCATGCTATTGTTGTTGTCTGCCTGGCACTTTAGGCTGCTGTGTGAGGGAAGGTTTTATAGGCTCAACATTTACAGTAAGTAAATATCAGCATTTTCACCAGCCTCCTTCCTCCTCTCCCCAAAGCTCAGACTTTATTTCCGCTCCCCTCCCCGCCCTCTTTTGCCACCAACTTGATCTTATTAGTCTGCAAAATTATAGCCTCGTCGTAAACCTGGCATTCTGAACTAAGGAGAGCCCCTAGCAGCGATGCTCGTATTTTCATTTTGTATTTTTCATCAGTGACGTTGGTCCAGGGTTGTTTTTATTATTGCTACTTTTTTTTTTAACACTGCTCTGAAAGGATAAAGCTGGAAAGCCCTATCCATGTCGTGGAAAAGTCAATTTGTGTCTGTCAGCATCTGTCGTGCCGAGTACGCTGTTATTTAAAAACAACTCCAGCAATGGACAGACCAGACTATATAAGGGATTTCTCGCACTCTGATTCCCATATTCATAGAATCATAGAATCGTTTAGGTTGGAAAAGACCTTTAAGATCATCCAGTCCAACCATTAACCTAACACTACCAAGTCCATCGCTAAACCAATTAAGGGGTGAGTAGCAATTTCATGTTTCATTCAGCGGCCCACAGCATTTCTTGTTTAGCCTCCCTGTGCTGCTGAGAAGCGCATAGGAAGGCCGAACAAGAAGTAAACATTAAAGAAGTGCTGGTATCCTCTTTCTGCAGGCAGACAGGGAGATAGAACCGCATCCACTGGCGCCTGGCCACTGCTGCCTGCCCTGAGCCCGCCGCTTCCACGCTGGGGAGATGCGAGCTCCAGTTCCCAGCCAGCTTTTCTCCCAGGGAAGCTCAGGTACGATGTGGGCCTCGCTCGCCCGTTGGCTCTGCAAGCCAACTTGGCGCAGTAAAATGCTGCTCTGCAAATTCAAAGCCACAAATGAGTGAAGACGGTACAGACGTAGCTTGGAGGCTTCAGACTTATTTGCAAATGAACGTCATTTCTCAGAGGCAGGTGTGATCGGGGTAGCTGGGAGGGGAACAGAGTCACAGCTACGTTATGTGGTCTTCCCCTTACACTTTAATTGGGGGGGGAAGAAGAGAACTGACATACCAAATGCGAGAAATTAAAACTTAGCTGTTCACTTAGGGCGGTTGTAGCGGGCCCATCGCCTGGGTCTGAGGGGGTGAGAGGATTTTTCTGGGAAACAAAGGCGCTGTCAGCTTTCGTGTCTGTTCTAGGCAGTCCTAGCGTTAGGCAGCATTGCTGCTCTGCCTTTTAGTAATTTTATGGACCTGATATTTTAAGGCACCGAAGGGAACGATGATGTTCATTCGACATGTGAGATTATAAAATGGTGAAGTGTTTGTTTGCATGGCCTGGATTGGTAATGTCTACTTTAGAGAGCTTGCTGTTTTATTACCCACTTTCTGGCAGAGAATACCGGAAACAGAGAAACAGCAGAATTATTATTATTTATTCTGTTGCAGTTAGGTTTTTATGAAGATAGGTGTACAGATGGATGTATAGATAAGCCTGAGCAACTGCAAATATAATACAAAAATACGGGATTCGCTTGCCAAAGCTGAATTCCTGCCAGTCTTTGAGTCCTTTCTTGGGACACTTGTTTGCTGAAGAGCACCAGTGATTTGCTTTAATGGAGTATAAAAAGCGTGCACTGGTACAAGGAAGACTTGTGGGCAGAGCTGAATAGCTGGACCACGTAGGCAACGTGAGTTCTCTTTCAGCAGTTCATCGTTGCAGTCGTTGTGCAAGCTGGATTTTTTGCACCTGTGAAGAGGTGGGTAGATATTCCCTGGGGCATTTGGGAATGGACGTCTCCCAGGCTGGGTTATGTGATAGTAGCAACGCATGCATGTGTATACATATTTTTGCAACTGATTGTGCATACGGTTGTGAGTAGAAGTACCCAGATACTTTCAGGAGAGAAAAAAACCCCAGACTGCTTATTTACATATATATACTCTTATGTTTCCTATAAAGCAAGGTGGCTGAGCAATGTGATGTTTTGCTCCAATGGGTGTCCATTTCTGTTAGCAGCATATTGTTTGAAGGAGTAAGTTAAAATCTGCCTCTAGGTACACGCGTGTACATCTAGGTACGCGCATTTGATATGGACATTGAGAAATCTGAGCAGCTGAGGTGTTGCAGGTGTGCAGCTGGGGGCAGAATTGAGCCCACGGTTAGCACAGCCGTACAGGCGTCGCTTCCTCCCTTCCCTCCCTGGATGCTGTTTCTGCATTGTGAAATACTCCCCTTGTGTTCCTTTTCTCTTTTCTGGAAAGACCTCCTGTAGCATTTGCTGTGTTTATAGCTTTTTATGGGACTTGCAACTCTGGAGTTTCATTGCCGCTCCATAATCAATGTTAATTCTCCTCATTTTATGGTTTTAAAATGTACATGCTCTCCTCTTACAAACTCTGTAAAATGCCATTAGTGTGTCTTGGGATGATCATATTTTGTTTACAGATGCCTTGCTATTGTAAGCCTCTATCTTTCTATGGTACAGTTACCAGAAAATGGATTAAAAATTAAATGAACATATTGCTTTGTTTTTAATGAAAGCTGTTTTCCAATTAGCTCCTTATTTGATCAAAGATTGCATCTGAGTTAATTGTGTGGTTTTGCCCAGTTTACGATTCTCTCTCTGAGATAACTGGGTCAAGTTTTGTTTATGTTGTGGCCCATGTAAACTCCACGGTAAACCACACTCACACTGCTTTCCCAGGGCCAAAGCAGCACATGGAGATGTGC
Source organism: Pelecanus crispus (assembly GCF_030463565.1). Classification (NCBI taxonomy): domain Eukaryota; kingdom Metazoa; phylum Chordata; class Aves; order Pelecaniformes; family Pelecanidae; genus Pelecanus; species Pelecanus crispus. The sequence goes on along the minus strand of NC_134654.1, from coordinate 2,765,874 downwards.
CTGTAAACTAAACTAAACGCACGACTGTAGACATGTAGTTAGTTGATGTCAGCATGTCTTACTTTTTCAAGAGAATTTTCACCCCCAGCTCCAACTGACGTTCAGTCTTTGGGTTACATAGATGAATTTTATAGCCTGTGGTAGAGGCAAGAGATTGTCCGCAAATTGCGTGTGCTATTTGTTTATATCCCTAACGATGTGCGTGTGATGGAGAAGCTCTGCTTTGGACTATCTCAGTTTGAAAAGTCTTGCAGCCATCTTGTAAATGCACTCGCACCTTGTTTTGCAGTGTTGTGCCAGGCTTCAGCCTCTTCCAACCTTCTCCAATGCTCATTTCTTCCATGACGGGCTCCCTTCTCACCAAACAGCTTTGAAAAGGTGAGAACAATTTGTGAGGTACAGCTGGTACCAGCTTTGCCTACAACACTCGTCGCTGCCAAAAGTAGTTACGAAGCTTGCATTTGGTATCCTCCCACTTGGTGCTAGAGAGGCCGTTCTTACCAGGGTCACTGTCCAGCTGCTGTGCCTCTTGGAGACCATCATTTTGTGTCCACGTGATAGCTGTCTTGAACAGAAGCCATTCAAGACCTTTGCATTTTTATACTGTCCCATCGTATGGATTGACTTTAGAATCAGTCTTTCCATCAACAACTCTGTAGATATTATTCACAGCCTCTTTGCCAGAAGAGTTTGGCTGTCTGTTGGGATAGATATAGCCGTAGAGAAATTGGTATAGAGGTTTGATGACCTGTGTTAAGCAGGAAAGAGAGATCACCGCAGCAATTGTATTTGTGGTGGATTGTCAGTAACCAGCTTCCTAATCACTTGTGTGAAAATATCACCATGAAGTTTCCAGAAATCAGTCCTTTTTGGCTGTTTTCTCAGAGGATGATGCTCTGTTCTGTCCTTGAAATGTGTGGATGGAAACTTCAGTGTCTGTAGATGACCTGAAATATATAAGCCCTTTATCACACATATTACATTTAATGCCACTTTGCTCCTTTTAAGTAAAATGTTCCCAAGCAACTGGCTGATTTTTCAGTGTTGTAAGTTACTCTTTTGGCACTCTGATGGAAATCTGTACAAACATTATGATAATGATGTTCCTGGTGACGGTGACAGCGTTGAGTGACCCATCGCAGTCAGATATTCTGCTGGGTTTGCGTGGCTGTTGTGAAAATGATGTTCAATTAATTTGGTTAGCAACGTTAAAATTTATTATTGTCCATTAAAATGATAATTGGGAAATCAGTTATTGATTAACATAAGACCAAGATTCCAACTGTCTTGGCATAGTTGCAACCTGTTTGAAAAAAAACACTTTTAGTGGCTCCTGCTGGTTTAGCCGAGAGGTGTGTTCCCTTCATTTAATGCGCTGTTCCAGAGTGGATCCTCACCTATCTTCTCTCATGGATGAGAGAAACTGGTCTGGATAGTAAATATGAAATCTGTGCTAACATCTTTACTGCCAACACCTATTTCTTCATTTCTTCTTCATGCTGTTGCTACCTAGACGTCATATCTGACACCCTAGGGCTTCCCTCCTGGCTTAGTGGTAGGTAACAACAGAACGATTAATCCAAGAACACCTTGGATTAATCCAAGAACACTCTCTACCTACTTGGATGGGAAGGTAGGAAACTGTTTCTAATTCTGGGTCTCTTGAATGGAAAGCAGCACTGCTTTACTGCCACTGTCTCAGCAGTTGAATGTCAAAAATACTGCTGTTTTCTTATGTTTGCTATTAAAAGCAAATGTAACACATGTTTTTATAATTAGTATTATTATTAGCATTAATTATTGTGCTTACTAATAAAACAATAATTAGCATTATTATTGTGCTTCCACTACGGAGCCCAGCTGTTGAGTCAGCCCTACCCATGAAGGGGCTGTACAAAACACATAGTTAAAAGGAAGTCTTGGCTGTGATGAACAGAATTCGTTACTTGAATGGGAGTGGAGATTCTGTAATTCTGACTGCAGACGATCCCAAGTAATAATTCATCGACAGTTGTGATGTTGCTCCAAATTGACACCACAATAGCAGAGATGAATCTGGCCCAAAGCGTCTTTCTCGCATGTTCCTTTAGCAAATTAATATTACGTTTTGTCCCCATTCCTTCCATGGAGTGCCTTTGCTGCTGAATCTCACAGCACTCTGCAGGGACGCAGCGAGGGTATTTTGCAGAGATAATGTCTAGCTTTGCATTCGTGTCTCTTAGGAGAGAGTACCTGTGATGCCTTTTTCGCCTATATTTCATATTGTTCTCTGCGAATAACAGGATCTGATGATTGAAATCTACTACCTGGGATCTGAAATGAATTGTTTGCTTTCTCATGAAACGTTACGCTGCTCCATTTCCTTCCCCTTTGCACATATGTACATATGCGTGCATTCACATAGACACACCGGGGCTTCATCATACAGCAAATTGCTTATACACATGTAAGCAAATATCTTCTCAAATCATCTCTTATCACCAAGTGGGGTGTGGTGCTTGTTGTTCAAGGGGTTGAGGTTGCCTTTCAATCTGCCAGGGCCAGCCTGACACCAAAAATAAACAGCATAAGCCTGGAACGGTTGTCACAAGGGGCAGAGAGAACTTGTCAGGCAGGAGTGTGTGAGCCGGCAAGATGATAATGTGGCATGACACTTCTGAAATGAGACACCGGTTGCCATGGTGAGGAGTCAGGAGGGACCATCTCTCCAGAGGCTGAAATAAAACATGCTTTAAATGATGTTTGATTAGAATTTAGATCATGTAACTGAGTGGCTGGACCTTTTTTTTTTTCCACCCCCCCCACCTTTTTTTTCCCCCCTCCCTTTACTTGTTGTCGTTACCGTCTTTGGCTGCTGGCAGAGTTCACTTTGGGAAGAAGGGGCCCTGGGTCCGGAGCAGCCCCAGCTGTAACCCCCCTCGCTCCACCACTTCCAGCATGCTGAGAGGTTACTTAGTTCCATGCCCAGTCAATTATGCTCCTTGCTAACTCTGCTTGCATTTTCCACTTGAGTCCATCATAGTTTAAACCAGTTAAAAATGATTCCCTCTGTTCTGAAAAACAGTTAATCAATAACACCCTGAGAATATTTCTTGTCTTCGTTTGCTTTCCCTGACCAGTCTACTCAGGGCATCCGTCATCTTGTTAATACATATTAAAAATAGAGCCCATGAAGGCTTATGCACAATATCCCTCTTGGACTCTGGATATTGAAGGAGGGTGTGAATGTGTGCGTGTGTGTATGTGATGGTCTGAGTGGTAAAAGGAACCTGAAACAGAAAGAATTTGAGGGAATAACGCAAAACAATCGTCCTTGTGGCCTTGTAAATGGAATGGGACGTTTAAAAGTAATTTTGGCTTTCTTTGCAGTTTTAATGCGGTGCACAACCAAATGTGTTTTTCATGTCTTTCCTAGGAGAAAGGGAGAATAAAAGAGCTGGTTCTGGGGTACAGAACTTTCTAACTCTGTGGTGCTTATTTGTCTATCCAGACATTTAAAAATCTTGAAGCAGGTACCCAATGTCTGGACAAATCTGCTGGAAAATAATAGTCAGCCAATTCCAGTGCTGCCTGGATGCGGACAAAAGCACTCAGCAAAGAAGGGAAAATGCACCGACTTCTGCTAATTTCAAGATCACCTGAGGGCCAGCTATTTATTGATGTAAATCAGCTAGCTTAGCTGGTGCTGATGCACAGAGAGTACCAGGGCCTAAGATTTGCTAGGTGTCATCTCTAATCAGTTGCGAGCAGAAGGTGTTAAAATACAAGAGAATTTTGGGGTTTTTTTGGTTGCTGGACTGAACTGAGTTTGATGACTCACTATTGGGAGTCGTCGTTAAGTCCGTATTGGTAAGTCAATGCAGAAGCAGGTGTTACTGGCAATTTTTTGACTGAAAGGCAGAAAGTCAAATGATCACGGAGACTCTACTATAGCCTACGCTGGGTGGAGATACTTTGTACAATGGTAAAATTCCCGTGGAACTGCAGACGGGGCGAGCGTGTAGGTAATAACGATATTCTTACATACATGCTGCAAATGAGCTTCCCCTTTATCAGCACATTTAAATTGTGGTCATTTGCTTTGGTAATTGAAATAGTTACACCAGGCCAGTGAACGTGTGACTACAAGTACGTTTTTCTCGGCTATTAAAATCTCTATGCAAGACCATGCTGATTAGAGTTTCTATTGTGTGTAGTTAGAGGGGAAAAAAGACTATATAGTGGCTGTGCATGAGACAGAGTGTATTCTAGGAGTCAGAGGATGCCCTGTAATTTATGAGAGACAAAGAGGTACATTAGATATTGTTGGAATACATAATAATCCTCTGCCAATAATTTATTCGGCTTGCAAGGTTAGGATCTCCATAATTCTTGGTTGCACTCCAATGAAGACTGCAGGTGCTTATTATATATTTTTGTGTACATTAGAGGTACCTGTGAATATATGGATACTGTACTTGCCTCCTGCTACCGCACTACTCAGGGAGCTGCCAGTGGGACTATATTGTGTGGACCATTTGTCTAAATAGTCCAGGAAAGTGCATCAGCCGTATTGGCTTCTTGTCATCGGTTCTCTGTAACTTTGTGCCCATAAAATCATCTTCTGCAGATTTAGCCTGCTTTTCTCACACTATTAGGTCACCCCTGGCTCCGGGGTGACACAAGCATCATCAGGAAGTCGTGGTCTTCAGCAGTACATGCTGTCCATCTGCAAATACAGACAAACCAGATACATGCTCCCCCAGAAATTTTAAACTGGGCGCTCAAACCTGATTAATTTGTTGGTGGGATGGGGTGGAGCAGTCTGGACTGAGAGGAAAAAAAGGAGGAAGGGGAGAAATCAAAACTTTCCTTCCCCCCAGAACTCAGTGACTTTCCATAAAACTAGCTCCAAAATCAGTTTATGATTCCACCCATAAAGTAATTTCCAAGCAATTTATTACCACCTGACAGTCCACTCCAGGATTTTTGGTGACACTACATGGGTCTTTTGAGCTTTGTGTTCAAATTTAATGGTGATCACTGCAGCCAAATGGATGAAAAATATCCATTTCTTCACCACTGTTTCTTGTATTGGCCTCAGGGATTAGAAAAGTAGGTCTTTTATTTAGTTACACTGTCAGCAGCAATTTTGATGTGCGTTCAATTGCTCAGTTTGGAGTTCAAATGTTCCAGTCTGAATACAGCTGCGTGGGGTCGTAAAGCATCTTGAAAACTGCTCTGCTGCTTGCCCCACATCTGCACGGAAAACTGCCCAGGGACTGTGATGGTCATTGCTGGGTCTAAATACCAAGTATGCGATGGAAGTAAAGCCAGAGAAGAAAGGGAGAGTCCCTTTTGAAAGAACAACAGAGAAAACTGGGAGTGCATGGGTGAGAACCTTGCTGAAGGCATGGACCTTCGATGGGTGGGTGGGCCATACATCAAGCGCATGCCTTTATGCTGTGGAACAACAATGTGGAAGCAGAATATGGTAGGGTAGTGGGAAGAAGTAGGGAGCACATATCAGATGAAGCAATGGGCCATGTCATGTTCAGAGCCTTGCCTTACAGTAAAAATTCTTGGATCCTGTAGTCCAGAAGGGAGAAAAATGTTCGTATTTGCAAGGCAATGGAAATAAATAGGGAGAGAGAACTTGAGGTAAGGAGCTGAAGTGCTGAGAGAGCTGGATGAATTGGTAGAGTGATGCCGACATCAGAGTAATGAGAGGAAAAACATAATTTTGAATGGGAAGCCTCAGTCTCTCACTCTGTTTATAGGTGGTTTTCTTCTGTTAGAGACTTGCACTCCTGGCAGCCTCATCTTATAACCAAGATGTTTTTCTGCTTAGCTGACTGCAGTATGTGTTCTGTTCATACCATCCCTAAGAATCGGTGGTAAGGAAGGGGTTAAAATTATTTAACCATAGGGCTTTTTTGTGCATATTAATTAGGTATTGCTCTATTTTATCACTATAGTGCACTTTGTACAGCAGTTTTAAAAACGCTTTAAGTAATGTTTGCTATGCTTCCTGCAGTCTAATCTGCCAAATAATTTAGGTTATCCATGCCATGGAATTTACTTAACACTGACGTAGAAATTAGCCCTGAAGTGCTGGAAGATCCCAGAGCTGCTGATTGTGGTTGTCCGATAAGAGCATAGGCCTATAATGATTTTATACAATGTTTTCATCTAATGGTTCATCTGGTTTTGAAGGCAGGCAGCATTTTGATCATAGAGACGCACATTATGATCCTCACCACCAGTAAGGAGCCATGAGAAAAGCCACTCTTGCAGGCTACTTGGTTTGCAAGGCTGTCATACTCAACGGCAGATTCTTGTAGCAGTGCTGCATCTCTGGCCTTGATTCCGGCAAGATCGCTCGCTATGGTAGTGGCACTACTTAAATAACTAAAAGTTGTTTCCTTCCCTTTCCTGATTTGGGACTGTAATAGCTGTAGAGCTCAGTGAAATGGCTTCTGTCAGTACAGGTGTTGGTTTGCCTCTAACCTGGTACCTGGCTGACACTAAGACAAAGTGTTTTTTTACCATGGTGCTGCAGGTGCTCAGGAGACAAGAGCTGCAGTCATTTATGATCCTTTTGCAGCTCTGGAGGAGGCAGGTGCTTGGTGTGGAGGTGTCTGCAGATACAGGGATCATGGAGACTTCTCAGTGGATTCCAGCAAGGCCAGGATTTCACCCTTGGTCCAAAGGGTCCAAGATCAGCCTTTTCTGCCCTGCTCTTACGGTGACTACAAGAGCCTGGTCACAGGTGCTGCAAGTCACAGTGGCTTCTCTGAAGTTGAGTGAGTTATGTCAGTTAAATCCACCTGTAGATCTTAGTCTCCCGTTTCAGGGCAATATTTCTTTCTATTAATTCTAGCTTTATATATTTTTTGTTGAATCCACAGTGAGGTTATTCCAGAACTATAAACCTTGCTAATGTGTCTCTTTGAGAGTGCTTGATATCTGCATATGGATGTCTAGAATTTACTCTGCCTATGGAACCTGAATGCATCTAATCAACTGTCGGGTACAGGGTTCTACAGGATAATTAACAAAAAGCAAAGAAGAAGTTATCTGGAAATTATTATATAGCTCCTTGCAGTACCTTCTGTGGAAACAGGTTGGTTTGGTTTTTTTTTTTTCCCCTTGAACTGAGCATTAAAACCTACAAGATTCTGCCACAGGGAATTTTCCAACTTTTCTTTTTCCCATCATATTTTCATACTCTCTTGTCTTCCTTTCCTTTGGCCAAAGCACATACCGCTTCGCCACAACATTTGCATGTGCCACTGTAGCACACAGCTCTTCTGATCCCACATCAGGTGTCAAATCTTTAATATGATTTCCTACATGTTTGACTAATCAATGCAGAACATCATCATGAAAGATAATTTTACCCTCTGGCACTTCAGGGACAGGATAATGAGGCCTGGTGTTTTCCATTTTTTATTCTTCCACAAGAATCTACATTTTTTAGTCCCAGCTAATTGATTTAAGTTCATGGAGGAAGGTTTTTTTCCCTTTCCCTTCCAGTATCTTGGATATTAATGGATTCTAGTGAGCTAGCAGAGCTGTGTGATCAGTATGTTTAGAGATTCAATATACTGCCGTTCTGACCTTTCAGAAGCCAGGGGAAAAACATTAGGCCCAGCATGTTGATCCCACATAAACGCTGAAATCTCAGGCAGGTTGGAGCGGCTTGAGCTGGCTGGAGATGGGGACTCTCTGCAAGAAGGGAGGTTTGTTCTCAAATCGTTTGCCGAACAGGAGGGAATTTAGTCTCGCAACCCAGTGAGAAGTGGGGGAGATTTATGGCCTCGCTTAGGCAATGGTGGAAGGTGGACGGATGGAAGACGAGGCTTTCGGAAGAGATCAGGCACCCATGCGTTGCTCTGAAAACCCTGGTCAGAGAGCATGGCGTAGCAGGGCGTGAGTGATAAACCATGGACATAGGCCAGATCTCTCGGCTCCTGCTCCCCTGATTTCATCGGAGGATGAACATCATCATTATCCCCTTCCTTTTCAGCAGGCTGTGAAGCCTTGCTGGTTTTGGAGGAACGCTGGGCAGGCTCCTCGCTGATCATCTGTGGGGTTGAAGGGATGGGACAAAGCCCATTCCAACAGTAGCTGAACTCCATCCATCTCAGCAAAAATGTATGTTAGTCTAAATATCCTTCTCTGAGACAGTGTGAACTAGCAAGTAAAAAACCCGTTTTCCTTACTGAGGCACCACTGATAGCGTGATAGCACTGACAGAACGTTTCCCAGTCACCGATATTGTCCCTACTGGCCACTGATCCATGAGGTCTGCTGGACGAGACCTAGAAGGGAGTGTATTCCTGCTGCAGCATGTACCTGGGGCTCTGAAAAGTGTGAGCTAGACGTGTTTTTATGAATAATTCGTATACTTCTTCTGTATTTTACCACCATTAACTAGAGTTATTCTTGTATTATTATTTTTTTTAGGGATGGCAGCAGCTTATGACAGATTTGTTTAGGGTTAGCCCTATTCATAAATTAAGTGGCAGATAAAATTTAATTTTTCTTATAAGAAAAGCCTATAGCTCCTTAAATTGCTCATTTAACATCACTGAAAAGTAATACTCCACTTTAGAATGGACATCGTATTAACTTTAAAAGGCCTATTTAAAGTGACGGTTGTCAGTGAGTGAAAGCCAGATATGGTAATTTCGAGTTACAAATCAGAGTGAGGAAACTGTAGAATGGACAACCTTGTTAACACAAGCGCGACGGAGGAAGCACCGGGGTCAGAGTGCCAGCACGGAAAGGAATAAAGACACAGCACCAAAAATATGTCCTATAATTAGGGCAGCTGTAAGAGTCAAGGTTGAAGATTCTTCACCATGACATGTCTGATATAGAAAAAGTGATAGCCAAGAGTAATCACTTACAGGCACCGAGCCTTAAAGGAGCAGCACTGCACTTACCCTGGCTGGGGCAGGGAAGCCTGTGAGACAAAGAACGGGGGGGCACGGGGTGACTCCGCAGCAGTGCATGTGGGGAAGGGGGCAGGGAGGAGTTGGAAATTCCAAGGGTCAACGCTCAAAGAGACCGAAAACTCGAAAAAAATTGCTCACTCAGCAGAGAGGTTTTCTGATCACGGTGTGGAACAGAGGTTTCTCGCCGGGCGGGATGGGTTACCCTGAATGCTGGTGGGGGTGTCCCAGGTTTCGATCGGCGTGAGCGGGCACAGAGTCACCCCCAGGCGGGCACTGAGGGAGGAAGGCGACAGGAGGAGGCTCAAACGGTGTGCGTTTGTGTGTAAAAGGACAGCCACGGGCGTGCGTACGTACGCTGGGCGGCAGGAGAACAGAAGCTGGGGAAGGGAGAATTCGGTGGGCCCATAACCTCACAGTCGTTCAGATGGCACAGAAAGGATCCAGCCTCCAAGCAACGAGCATCAGGAGGGCACGCATCCAGTTGGATGAGCAGCAGAACACGGGATGCACGATTGCTTCCTCCAGCCTTCCCCAGGGCCAGGTGTTCATGGAGGGGAGGGACAGCAAACATTGGGGGCCTGGCTCAGGCTCTCAAGGTCAGCCTGCAGAGATCTGCCCCTTCGTTTGGGTTTGGTGGGTGGTTAAACAGGGGTGGGACCAATCTGCAGCGCGCTCCACGCTTCCTACGGGAGTCCTCATGGACCTAGGGTGCATACACAGGAAAGGAGTGTATGGATCCTCGGCATCCTGGCACCGCGGGCCTGGAGAAGCTGGTGGGACCTGACCTGTGGCGATGGTTTGGCAAATGCTCTCTTCTCCTGCCTGCAATGCTCAGAGGACGATCCCTTGCCAGCTAGGTCAGAGGGGAGCAGGGGGGCAAGGAGACATTTCTGTTAGTGGAGAGCGTCTCCTTAGAACAATTCCAGCTTCCTGGGAATCCTGTGGGATCTGTGGAAAACTTCCAGGCTTTCTGCCTCCTCTGTGACCCTCTTCAGCAACGGCTGCGTGAAAGCCCCAGGAGGCTGTCGCGGGAGAAGCCTTTTCCTCTTCTGCTGCCTTCTGCTGCGTTTCCTTGGGGAACGATCCGGTCCAGGCAGTTAATGCGGAGTGACATGGGCACATGCTTTTCTCCCACAGTCCCCCCCTCCTCCATGGGCTCCACTTGGAAGGATAAAGGAAATTCAGGCTGAAGAAGTGCCTTACCCCACAAACGCTCTTCTTTCTCTCCATTAAAGTGTGTTCCGCAAGAACCGGTGTAACGTGATGTAACCCGCCTCCAGCTGAGCTTCGCCGTCCTGCCTTCGCGAGCTCTCTGGCTGGAGCAGGCGCCCGTGGTCCCTGGGAGCTGGGCAATGCTCGCTCTCCAACTCCACATTTCTGAATAACCCACAACACCTCTCGGGGTTCCTCACCTCATTTCTTACAATATTTAAAGGTTTATAAGTAACAATGATGAGCCCTTCAGAGAAGGACTGTTTGACCTTGCTTTGGGCTACTGTGTCCCCTCCCACTGCTATCACAGATTTGGTTGCCTGATACTGATTTTTCCCTACCTGCTTGGAGAGCCAAACCGTTCTTCAAGGGCAGGAGGATCAGCCTGCCTCTTTGGACATCTTCAGCTTCCATCATTTGCTTTGCAGAGCGCTCACTGTGGGCTTCAAAGGCTGAAGTGACGAAGCACTGCTCCTTTGCACAAAAACCCTGAGAAGAGAGTTACTGTGGCACCGGACAAGGAATTTTCTGGCAGATCAAAGGCTATGAGCCGTTCAGCTTCCCGTGCAGCCCCTTTGTCAGCCAGTTTATTTTGCCTTTGTCTTTGTCGACCTGTACTTGGGGACGCTAATTCGATTTTCCATTGAGAGGTGCGGATATCTATATTATTTTCCTAAAACTCCAGAGAATATTATAAATTTCTTTTTATTGCTTCCAGCCATGTTATTTAAAGTAATTAACCTTAATTTATAAATTTTTATATCAAACTGCCTTTTAACTTTTAGAACTGGCAGGAGAAGTCCATTTCCCAGGGCTCCTAATAGTTCTCCATTTAATCAAAATTCATCCATCAGATTCCAGTGTTAAATCATCTTTTAATTGGGAGTTACATTCTGGTTAATAGTTTTATAATTCGCCGCCTCTAATAGTTTTTACCACAGGGATCTACTCCATTTTTTCTCACTCTATTATTCCTGGTGTTCAGCAGGGACATTTTAAAAACGTTCACTTCCCCTGCCTGTTCTTTGTGATCTCATTAATTCTTGATAGCAAGTTCCCTTTCTCCTCATTACTGGAGCATAACTACCTTTATCACTAGGTGAAACCTTACTCATTTCTACAAGTGCTCTCCATTTTTTTTTTCTTTTTTGCCTCTTTTAAAAAAAAAAAAATCTGCAATTTATTTCAGCAAATAAGATTATATGTACTGTGTATGGTCTTGGCACTTGACATTATTGAGATTTCGGCCTGGAGATTTTTGGGGCAAGAACTTTCTCTGACGTTGTGTTTGCGCCGTGTTTCTCACAGCGGGGCCCTGACATGAGTCGGATTTTCTGGGCGATACATCCCGTCAAAAATAGAAGTTACTAAGCCTGGTGACATAAGAGAAGAATCCAGGAGTCATAAAAAGGAATTGATTGACAGGAACGGCAGATCTCTGTGGAGGGGGTCGTTCGATGCGAATGCACGTGCCTTTTGCATAGTGTGCGCTGGTAACTGCTCCTGACGTTCACCGGCACGGAGAGGAGCAGAATCGGGCCTCGGCACTTCTTCATACCAGCACTGGCTTGCTTGCAGATGAACTCTGCAGCGTCGCACTTAATTGTCAGACACGCCGCATGCAAATGGCCTAGCTCGATGCAGCTAAGCAGTTAGGGCAGTGTTACATTAGCTTGGTATCCTCCCAAAACAATAAAAAGAGCCCAAGGAGAAGTAAATAACGTTGTATATGAGGTAGTAAAGCCAAGCTTGTCGTTTTTCAAAAAATGCCTAGAATTAGCGTAAAATTAAATTTGAAATCTTAATCCTCCAAGGGCTGATTCTCAATTTGCAGATCCACAAAACCTCTGCAAATTACCCTACCAATCCTACTGACAGTCTTATAGGAATATGTTATATTGACTACCCAAAGTCAGCCTCTGCAAAGAAGAGTACATTGTAAAGTGCCATTGGTAAGAGTAAGGAAAACCAATCTCCCGGGGTTTATATCTTAGTCCCTTGAACAGTCCTGTAGAATAATTTCATATATAACTTCCTATAAGAAAAATAGGATGGACAAGTGTAAACAGAATTATTATACAATTATAGTGGCCCTTGGAATAACTATAACGCTGTCCACAGTAATTTTTATGTCTCCATAAACTACTAGCGCTGCAGTATTCTTGTAGCCCTTCTTTCGCCCCACGCGGTAATGTAATAACTTTTCCTACTTAACGTATGCATCAGTGCGGTAATTTGATATGACAACGATTATGAAATACTCCAGCAGTTTTAATTGACTAGTGTTGAGATCGTATCACCAGACACAGACAAGATCTTATCTCATGTATGGCTTCCATCCCGCCTGACTGTTACAATATTTATGTTAATAAGGATCGCAGGCATTAGCCAAGTATTAAGTCCTCAGCTGTGGTAACTACATTTAGGAGCAAACAATAATTTCACAGACTGCTGGCCACCCTTTCCTGTGAGTGCACTAGTAATAAATAAATAAATAAATAAATATTTAGCTTTTCGCTAGGTACAAAATATATCTAAGGAGTTTTTATGTCTGGAACCTAGATTTCAGGATTTCTTGTGAGAAATATTACAGTAATTCAGCAGTTACAAAGTGGCCAAAGCTTGATACTGGATCTGAAGAAATTACCATAGAAATCTAAACCAGTATTATGCCTCTTGTATGCATAGCAGGCATACTATTACCTCCTCTTTTGTTGCTGCTGCAAACATTTACTTGGAGAGACCTTATTGTCAATGAATTTTTGACAGAGGTCAAAGTATTTCTGAGTGAAACTGAAAGAGGTCTGGGGCTTATATCAAACAGCTGACAGCACCAACAATAGCGTGTTTACTCATCCTGCATGCTGGAAAAATTAATTAAAAGCGTTTGTGAGATGTTTGGAGCCTGCAGAAGCCTTACATGCTTTTGGTAATGAGCACGCCGATCTCGTCTGTGGGTGGAGGAAGCATTGCAGTTGGCGATAGATCTGTTGACTGGAGATCGTTGGGGTTTCTTTGGTGGGGGTATTTAGCAAAAACACCATCGAGTGTTGCGATGAGTCAATGTGCAACTCGGGTAGGAGATCCCCCATGGATTTTGTTTCACGCTGCCAGCGGTGACACGAGTGCCAGGTACAGATGGGTCCCCGCGGCTGCTCTGAAGCTTTGTGCAGCCACGTAGCAGTTGTGGGGTGAGGAAGAAACTTCTCAGAGGTGCGTGGTCAATGACGACGAGTTTTTCCTCACTCTGCCAAGTTTCTGGCGTAGCCACGAAAGGGGTTTGTTACGGCCGTCCCATACTGAAAAGTGCCGGTGGTCTCTGCAAAGCATGGCCGTGGGCTGGGTGCAGCGTGCATCGCAGCGTACTTATGTCTGCAATCGTTCTGAACTACAGCCAGAAAATTAAGGTTCGGTTTACCAAGAGGTCTGAGGAGTGCATGTACAGCTTTCACTGCCATCTTTAGGTGGCAGTCTGAAGGGAGAAAATGCAGCAGTCTATAACAAAACATCCATGAATCAACCTGTATTTTTTTTACATCTTTTTAAAAAGGTCCAAGAGTGCAAGTTCCCTGAAACGTTTGTTAATTTTATAATGTTATAAATTCTTCCCAGTTTTAAAATACTCATTCCGACAGGAAGTTGGTCATCTAAAAAACCGTGCAGAAATGTGGTCGCTCTGTCGCATCACTGTTACGTGCCCATTCTGTTAGGACTTCATGGGATCTTGGCGTGTGCTTAAATGCTGTCCTGCAGAGAGGCAAAGACCTCAGAACACAGAAATCAAAGCACCTATAATTGTTCATTTTTTCATTTTGACTGACGTGCACTCAGGGCTGGGGCCTTGCAGTACTTCACCTCCTCCTACTTTTGGGTCATTTTAGTAATAGGGAGAGTAGTCTGTCCTTTTAGGTAGTAACGCTGAAACCTCTCCAAGGCTTTACAAACCCTTCTGAAAAAATGAGATTTAATGAGATGTAGTAACTTTTGTATAGATTTTTTGAACTTTCCTGTAAAATTGTTGTAATCGTAGAGAAAGAGCTTTATCCACCTCCATGTATGCACATGTGTGTAGGAGTATAAAAACCCCTTGTTCTAATTTGAGTGTTTCTGGATTATTTCAATGGGACATGACTGATTTTTTAAGGAGTTTTGTTGGTTTCTGGCTTCTCTATGCAGTTTTTCATTACAGAGGGTTTTTTTTTTTTCAAGTTATATTTTATGTATCTTATAGAGATGGAAACTTCTAAGGATTTATCTAATCGTGTGTCACTGAGGACCTTGGACTCATACTGCAAAATCCTGTTGCTGGTCTCTTGCAATCATAAGCCTCCCAGGAGTCTCTGAAGAGTGTTGCTTTCTCTTTTACATCTACAGACGGGAGACCATGGGTAAAGTTTCAATGTTTTTTTTGTTCAATGTATTTTTTTCCCTGTAAAACACTGACTGCTACAGTATTACAGTCTTTGTCTTCACCTGAAGCGTTCAGTGCTGGGAGGTGTGGGTCATGGCAGGCTGTCCCCACAAAACAGCTCAGTGTATCCTGTACTTTATCCTGTACTTCCCTCGTATGAATAAACCTACTATGAAATCTGTGCTTCAGAGCTTTTCTAGACCTGGGCCAGCAGGCTAAGCACCTCGCAGACTCATGCCCCAAATTCAGATAAATCCCATCAGTGATGCAAATTAAAGATTGGTTGGACGTTAAAACCAGTGCCTTTCATTTCGTGAATATATATACACACTTTTAATATTTGGCCACTTAAAATATTCATCAAGTATTTTCATTCTGTTACTCTTCACTAATGCATTTTTAAACGCATTTCTCTCGAATCAGCCCAGTCTCCTCTTTCATGAATCCTTATCTCTGTCCTATGGGCATCTATATCCCTGCCCTAATGTTCCACTGTACAAGTACTGAGCTGTTCATAACCCTAATCATACAAAACCAGATGATTCATTACTGAAGTGGATGAAAGAAGGCATTAAATATTGGCATAAAGGAGAAAAGATAAACTGGTACTGGAAGGTTCATCTCTATTAGCTAAAGTGTTTGGGGATACCACAGAAATAAACCTAGGGTTATAAATATTGCCCTTGATTAGGAACCTGCAATGAAATCCAGGAGAATGAACTTCTGTGCCCCATTTAAGACAGCGGTCTGTCTGCATGGCTCTCGCTGTGGGATCAGGGCTGATTAGAGGTGGAATGTGCAGCAGCTGTCCTGGGTACAATAGTTAAGGATTTGGGCTCAATGTTATGCTGTTGTTAACTGTGGGCATTCACAGTCATGAAGTAACTCGGGCAATACTGAAAGCTAAAATAATCTTGTGGGCTCTTTTGAACTGCATTGTGAACCTTAGGGATCTTCATCTCTTGGTTTTTCCTGTCAGGTAGGAGGATTGAGGACTTCTTTTTTTTCTTTTTAAGGCAAAAGGCGGCTGAATTCACCGGACTTCAGGAGCTGAAGGCATAAGGAGAGGAGCAGGTCTTGTAAAACTTCTGATTAAACAAAAAAAAAAAGAGGGAAGCAACCCCGCACTGAAGAATTGCACTCCTGTAGAAGGACATCAGTGATTGGGAAGGTAATAAATACCAGCACTGTTTACCATGCTGGTCTCAGATATGAGCTAGAAGACAACGGGTGGTCAGTAGCAAGTTATCCTTTGATGCATCAGCCCAAACCCTGAAGATGGGCCTTTAACGAGAGGCCAGTGGCTGAGCAGGGCCACAGGTGCTGGGTGGGCGGGCAGGGAGGCCAGGCTGCCATCACGGGGGCCCACACCTGCAGGCGGTTAGTGAGACCCTGGGTAAATAAGTGAGAAGCTGGGGGTCTAGTCTCTCCCTTCTAGCAGGGTGAGTGGTGCCTGTGCCGGGCTGCTGCAGGCTGGTGGGGCACTACCTGCTTGGTGCATGCTTTGGAAAGCACGTTGGAGCTGCTGCTTTGGTTCTGAGGCTTTGGCGTGAGGCCCACGTGTGCGTGCGGTTCGTCTGGAGGGGAAGGTAAGGTGTTACTGCTCTCTTCTCTGGGGCTGGGATGCGGAGCTGGTGGGTATTGCTGCAGCAGTGCGGTGTCCCTGGCACGCACAGCAGGCTTGCTGTATGTCTGTGTTTGGCTTCTTGTACTTCTGCTCGGTGGAAAGCAGCTACTAAGGGGCTTGTTGGGCTCTGATGTTTTGCTTCTCTGGCCTCTGGGGATGTGCCTGGAGGTGTGGGGCTGGCAGCCCTCTGCAGCAGAGTGAGCTCTGTCTCTGGGCCACCTCTAGGGTAGGGGCCAGAGTCCCCTCTGGAGAAGAGGAACAAGGTGAACTTCCCAGGTGGGAAGCCCCTGAGAGTTCAAAATAAATATGTGGGATGCAATTTTATTCCCCTTTTTCACTCAGGTGGTTTCTGAGCAGTGCTTCTCTGGAGCCCACGTACTGGAGTCCATGAAATAATGGTCCCTCGGGCACAAATGCGATGTCCCTGGAGAGCCAGGGAATCGGGCAGTTGGGAAAACTGTCCTGAGCAACAGCTCTCCCTGCCAATGTGTTCGGCTATGTGCTGTGATGTAAGGCAGCCTTAAATTACGAGCAAACAAACACAAATCCCTGTCGTTCTTCATCTCTCTCCTCTGTGTGGGCAGAAACTCATCTGGTAGCCTGTAACAAAATGCCTGGGTGGATAGCAACCAGGGAGGCAGTTCAAACCACTCCTCCTGTGAAGATGCTGCAATTTAGTGAACCGTTAAGAAATAATACAGGGTGTGTCGCTCTCTCTTGTTCTCTCCACACATAGTCAAACCGAAAACATGCAAGGTAATCTTGTGGGTTTACTTGGGGTGAGGGTTAATGGCCTTCAGAGTAAACACCAGCTGTTTTTAAAGGAAGCAAAATGCTCTGTCTGCACTTCTCTGTCCCCCAGCTGACTGCTGTACCTTTTGCCAAAAAGTGGCAGTGAAGGGGGGAACCCTTACAGAACTAATTTAGTTAAAATTTACACTCCTTGATTTTGTGCCTCTTCTTTTTCCCCCTTCTAGTTTTGTAGCTATGATGCAGTATTGATCCAAAGATCTATAGGATCATACCATGGCTCCAGGTGGGTGGCAGAATTGAGGCTAGGCTTCATTTCTGTCTGAATGGTGCAGAAAATAATTCCACTTTCCAGCTTTTATTGCTCAGAACATTGCATTTCTCTCATTGCAGTGTATGGGAATTAGCTCTGGAGGAAAGAAATGATTTTTTTTTTTTCTTCCCCCCTTGATGTAGAGTGGAGCAGAAGGATTCAGGAAGAAGTAATGTAAGAAAGCAGACAGCAAGCTCATTGCTGTTTGAATTAGGTGCAGCTGGATTGCTCTAATAAAATGGGACTTCTCATCTGGGGTTCAAGTGGTGTTTCTGTGGATGGATGGTCCCCAGACTGCAAATTCCTTGTCTGGCTGGGATAGCTTCCTGCAGTAGTGCAGTGTGTTAAAGACAGTGATAGTAGAGGAGCATGCAGTTGTTCAGCTTTGTTCTAGGTGTCTGTGTGAGGGGATGCATGATGGGAATCAGCAGGACTGCAGAAGGTGGAAATGCCTGCAGCTGGAAAATGCCTCTGACCAGCACTGGTACCCAGGCCAGCTCAGGTGGTCCAGGTGAGCTGCAGTCATCTGACTGCATCGCAGGCCTACTTGCACATCTTGAGCTGCCTGGGACAGACTCTCCTCCTGTGTTTGAGTGCGTAGCGCAGCTGGAATTTGGTCCCCACTGGGGCTCCAGTACCAGCTATCCTGAGGCTGTGTGTGTTTTCTAGGATGGCTCCAGGCTATATTAAACACTGGCAGGTTGCCTTGAAAGTAATGAAGTTATGCAGATGTGAATTTGTAGGTGGGAGAGAAACCAAGTGACAGTGGAGCAAGAAAGTAGGTATGTGAAGACGCAGACGCTTAGTGCTGTGTACTCAAATTCCTTTCGTGTTACTGCACTAATGTGCACAGAAAGGCCACCACCACCATGCTGGAGAATAACAGATGATTAACCTGTTTAACAGTCTTGTGCTTGTTCTCCTTTCAAATCATCATCTTGGCGGTAGGGTGGTGAGTTGCCTGGTTAATTCCCCCCCCCACCCCCCCACCCTACAGCAAAGACGTGTGTGTGGCTCAGTGACTGAGGAGAGCAATTGAAACAGTGACCCATGTTGGACTTCTAACATGGACATAGTTCATTCAATTTGCTGTGTGAATTTAGTAAATCAGAGAAGTAATTTCCCTGCAAGAGCAGTAGGCTGCCACCTGTCCTTGAACTTGGCAACCTTAAGTCACACCTCTGGTATTATATCCTGCGAGAAAAGTTTTCAACGGAGTCATTTCCTGCTGAAGGGGGATGAGGGGAGAAATTCAGTAGCATGCTGAGGAAATAGTGCTGCTTGTGCCCAATGTCTAACCAGGAAAGAAAGTAACTGGGAAAAGGCTATCAAAATCCAGTGGCATACTCTGATAAACGTAGCTCACGGATAATATCATCGGCATGTTAAGACTGGTTTTAGAAGCATAGATCCTGGGAACTTCTTGTCAGTGCCAATGTCTCAGGCGGGAGTCGGGGGAAGTAAAAAATAATCTACAAGGGTTTAGGTTAATTTATGAAGGCTCATGTAACACTAACTGGCAAGATGCTAAATGTTTCTCATATCAGAGAGGTGCTCTCAGGAGAATACCTGTCCTTATGAAGCATTTACTTCTAACATAGAATAGATGCTTCTACTACCTGGCGTCACTTTAGTCATGACACTTTACATGATAGCAGTGGGATTTTCTTCCTCTTCTCTGCTGCTCACCCAGCTCATCCCACCCGTCGGGGTTACTGCCTAGGCAGGTCTCTCGCTGGTGCTAATCGCATTAGCACCCTGAGCAGAGCCTGCTTCAGTGCTTCTAGATGAGTGTGTTTGAAATGACCGAAACTCAGACTACAGGATTTGTGCTTTCTGTCAATTACAAGTGGAGCAAATATTGACAGTGCCTCTCAAATACTCCGGCTACTATTGCTCTTGTTAATTCAGGGCAAAATTTATCCTCGTGCCAAAGGCCCGTGTTAAGTCTGTGCTATTGAAACAGCTGGACTTCCCTGTCCCACTTCTTGCTGTGTGGGTAATTTGGAGAATAAGGGACAAACCGAAGAAAACCAAGGATGTACCCTAGTCATCTGTGGGGCATTTTTTACTTTTTTTGTTGGTTTTTTTTGTTCCCCTATGCTCTGCTTTCCTGTTCCTGACCTTGTGTTGGACCACTCATGTGTGCAAAGGTATAATATGCTTTGTTAATGGGGCTGTGCTCTCAGATAAATTATTTATTAAACCATTCTGCAGCTCAATGGAAAAGATCTCATTGCAGTGAGAGGCTGAGTGGGGGCAGTCCATGGGGCTTCTGCTGAGTTATTGACGCTTTCCGAGTTCACCACCCAGTTTGAGTCTGGATTTGGCACTGTTGGACCAGCACTGACAGTGGCTTGCAGTGAACACAGAGAGGCCGTTGCTGCTTTGTGCTTGTATGTTTGCCTACTGCTTACGCCTGTCTCGGGGATGGTGAATTTTGTGTTGTTGACTACTTCAGACAATTTTAAGTGGGTTAGGGGCAAGAGAGAAAGGTTCTCGGTGAGAGTTTCACAAAATGCTCAACTAAAGGGGCAAAGACAGAGGAAAAGACATTCCAGTTCTCATGAGTGTCAAATGCTGAAATGAGCTGCAAATCCTTGTCCTAGAGGCTGGAGCATAGGCTTTGCTCCTGTGTTGAAATTCATCTGTGTTGAAATAAGAAGAAATCTGGGCTGGGGGCAGGTGAAGCAATGAGCTTAGGGTGAGGTGGTTTGCACTAGTCAAGATGAGCCATGCTTGAAAACAGCTGGTTTATGTATGGATTAGTTGCTTTGCGCGTTTACTTTGATTTTGCTCATAATTTGTGCCACTGTAAAAGACTGAGTGCCTTGCTGAGGCCCTAAAGCCTTGCTGTATCTTGTAATGTGGGATTTTGAGAACTTGGAATCATGCTAGAGGTCTACAGTACCAGAGAGAATGAGTGGCAAACTCATTTCCAGCTTTGCTTCAGTTACCAGATTTTGGAAGGCCTTGAGGGCTTCAAGAAGTGAAAGGGGAGGAGTGTGTGGAGGCTTTTTTCCCCTCACATTTCTTGTTTGGCTTATGTGCAAACTAAATTATAGGGTTCTCTGCATCAATCTTCCTTGGATGCAAAATCCTGTGAAACTTTCAAAGAATTTTTTTGACTCTTGTTACTTCAGATTGGGGATGGGGGGAGATGGAGACGCAACTACAAAGAACCAAATAGTCATTTTCCTCCTGAAGCTAGCAAACTTTTGGGTACTGCTCTGCACAGCTCTCTCTCTAAAAGACTCCTAGATTTAGAAAAGAAAAACCCCTAAAAAACAGACATGGAAGAAACCTGGATTAAACTGTCACTCATTCACAATCTATCCAGGAAACTCATCCATGCCCCTACAGGTAGCTAGTTATCCCATCAGGAATTTCATATTCTTGTCTGAATCCTGGAACACAAATTGGTCCAGCGCTATGGGTCTGCCTTGATTAGGGTCTGCTGACACAGATGTCCACAGCGTGTGTTCCAAAAAAGCCTGCTCAAATAACTGCTTCTTTCCCCAAAGGGATCAAAGGTTGAGATGGTCTTCCCAGAGCTTTAGCCAGGCTGTGCAAAGCATCTGCAAAGTTTAATCCCTTAACCTTTCCTTTCCTTCCCTTCCCTCCCTTTTTTTAAGGATGGTATAAATGGAGTTTAAGAGTTTATAGTTTTTCTTTATAGAAAACAGCTATTATTTGTAAAGAACCCCTGGAAAAGAAAGTGCAGCCTTGCCTTTCTCTGAGAGACAGTTGGGTTTTGGCTACTCTGTCAAGGATAAAGCCCAGAATACCTCTATATGCTTGTGCAAATATCTAATGTTGACATCTTTTGCCAGCTGCTGTTGTTGCTTCCTTTTCCTTGATGAACAAAATCCTCTTGTGATGTGGCCTCTGAGCGCCATTATAATTAAAAGAATTAAAATTCAATTTGAGCTATTGTCGTTACACAATGCAAAGTTCAAGACCACTGAAGGTTGATTTTATTGATTCTGTATTGGGTACTCCACGGAAATAAGTTACCTTGACACAAACATGGTATTGGCAGTAGAAGGCACAAATGGTCCAGCTCCAGCCCTTGCTCACTTTTAATTTTATTGCTAGCAGCACCTTTTACAAAGAGAAGTTGTGCCAGCATTTCTGTCTTAAAGCATGTTTTTCTTCCAAGATCACTTCAGTCCTGGAATTATCTCTAGCTTAAATAGCAATATAAGATTTACGGCCTTGGAAGAAAAATATATGTATGAGAGTTAAATGCTACAAAGCTTGTTAAAATTGCAGCTGTCGGTGGCAGCAAGGAACCTTGCTCTTTCTTGTAGCTTGAGTGGTCATCTTTGGCTGCTTTTCCCTTGTACCCTTAGCATTCAGGCTGGCATGTATCTATTTGGCTTCTTTATTTTAAAGAGCAGGCTTAAATTAAGCTTATCTGAATTTTCTAAATCTGTTTCATTAAGAAACAACCAACTGTTCACCATCAAATGTCTTTTTTTTTTTCCAACATAATTATTTAAGAGACTGAATATTGGCTTGAAATCAGCTCTTCTGAGTGTAAGATGCTTTTAAGCACTGATGAGAATTGTTCCTGTTCTCTGAAACTGCTCCTCTAAGCAGAGCTGCTGTAGTTCATGCTCAATGTATTAAAGGTTCACTCAAACATGACAGCGGGCTGGACAGTAGGAAGGTTAAAATTGTTGTGATAGGGAGACTGGGTGTGAGAAGTGAAGAAATCTTTCTGGAAGGTAGAGAGGCACTTGGATGAGAGAATGGAAAAGCTTGATCTTTGGAGCCTTCTTTTCTAGTCTTTATATTGGTGTTCTCAGTTTGGGGGAGAGAGACATACATGTTTCTTTTTTTTCCTTGGAGTGCCTCTTTGCATCAGAGCTTCTGTGTTGTTGCAGTATAATTAACTAGTAATAATCGCCAAGGATTGAGTGGAGGTGGGAGAGGATTTCTGGGCAGCTTGCTTGTCTCTGTGGGAGGCTCCATGCCCCTGTGTGTGATGGGGAGATGGATCCAGGAGCAAGAAAGCAGCTTCTAAGCCTGAACCCCAGCATGGGAGTGACCAGAAGATGTGGTCTACATGTGCTTGAACTTTCTCTTCTCCAAATGTCACCTTTCCTATTATGCTGGTTTGCCAGTCCTGTCATCATCTTGTGCATTGGCAATGATGACACTTAAACACATGGCTTAAATCTTACCCTTGGTAGAAAATCTGGCAGGAAGAGCAAAGGGCTGGATTACAAAGGTGCTTGTGTCTGAATTTTGCTGTTACACTGGTCCCTGTGTCTGCAGGCAGACTTGGGCCAGTGAGGCTAGGGATGCGAGTGAGGTCTGTATTGGTCTACGAGGCTTATTTGGATTTGGGAGCTACCCTGGGGCTGAGAAGTCACGCTACCCGGCGTTCCTGGGACACCACTAAGCAAGACAACCTTTCTCTGTCAATGTTGTGTTCAGCACTTCCCAAGCGGTGTCTTTGGGGAAAAAAAGCTGGTTGGGGAGGAAAAGTGTTACTAGTTGTTTTGACAGAAGTCGCAAACTGCCTGGGAAGACCTTGTCTTGGTATTACATGACTGCTGCTCAGCTTATTGCTACCTCATTAGCAAGGAGTTACCTAATTAGCAAGGCAAGCTGTTAATTGTGTATTGCATTACTCAGCTTTAAAAATTCTTTGAGATGCTAAATATTTCAGTGATAAGGAGTTGCCACTAAACTATTTTCTTTCTGTGTAAATTTCTCTTTCGTCTGCCAGAACGGAACGAATCATGAACTGCTGTAACCACCACAGATTCAGGAAATCCAACTGAATTTCTTGTGACGGAGTTGGCACTAATGAACAGTAATAATTTTTTTTTAAAAAATATAATGGAAAAGACTTGGTAAGGTTAATAAGATAGTAGAACCCCTGTGTATTGAATCAGTCTTGATAAGAGAACAAAAACTACATGTTTGCTAAAATAACTTTAAAAACAAATAACATTGACTTTCCACACCTAGTGGAGACCAAATTTTCACTTGCTTGCATGCCTGCTCTCCCGGCATGCTAGGACCTGTCACCGTTCCGGCTCTCACCAGGACAGTGTGACTTTGATTTTTGACTGCTGGGCAATCTTTTTCATCAGATGGAGCTGGATCGCAAGGTGGAAATTAGGTGTCCCTGCATCTTCCCACTCCTTCAGCTCACATGAAAATTTTGTGTTGAGGACATGTATCCACTTCCTACTGGCCCCACTGCATGAAGCTTTGATTAGCAATTATTTCTGAGATATTAAAAAACACAATAGATGTTGCAGGGCTCTGGATTTTCCACGATGATTATTAAGGGAAAAGAAAGGCTATGGCTACAACTCAATAGTTATTTCTCCATGTCAGAATATAAGTTATTGGCATAGCCTTATGATCATGTATGCTCATGTGCCAAATACTTATATGTGTTAACTGTGTCTTCATTTGCATTGATTAGCTGGATTCTGATTTTTACTTCTTTTCTTGGGGGGGAGGGATAGAAATAAACTAAAGCAGACAGCACCAAATGCTTTGTCCTTGTTGTCTTACCAATGCATCTTCACCCTTACCCCTGTTCCTCCTTTCTATATGCAAACTAGGGTAGTAAAACTTTAGACTCAGCTTTATGGAAGAATGAAACCACCTCAGTCATTACTGAATAAAACACAGAAGGGAGCCCTGTGTGCAGGGGCAGACTCTCTATGGTGTACATGTCGTGGCAGTTCTTTAGCTGTCACTAAGCTGTGTGAGGACACAGCTCTGATCTCTGTTTCTTAGCCTCATAATCTCTGAAATAAGGCTCTCTTCAGTAAGCATGTGTTCACTTGGTGATAGTCTTGTGAGCAGCTTATTTGCTGTTGATTCTCTGGTGTGTAAGTATATGTGCTTAATATCAGGTGAGCATGTGTTTCAAGAGATCTCTGTCTTTGGGACCCTGAACTGGAGGACTGTCATCTTTCTGTTGGCTGCCTGCTTTGCAAATGCATTGCAAAAATGCCACAATGGTAGCATTCTAGTGGGTAGGACTTTAAATAGTGCATTTTCCAAAAGACGCTGGCATTGGGTTCTTATAGAACTCTTTAGAAACACAGTTGTGGAGCCAGGCTAACCCAGAATACTGCACAATTGACAATGCGTATTACCTTTAGCTGTCAAATGACAGAATTAAAACAGCTGTTGAAATAAAAATCAACACCTGAAAGTTCAGCAGTTGGAAATATGAGACAGTAGTGCAGAGGAATCTCAGGTGAAATGTGCAGTTTCTGGGTACCCCACTTTGTGCAGGCCTGGAGGTCCCGGAGCACTCCTGAAAGAGAGGAGTGTGTGACCTGTTCTTCCAGACGCTGATACAGCACGGGGCGGTATCTTTAAAGTAGTAAGTGTCCACTCTAACTGTTTCATAAGGACTTTGGGTAAGGAAAAATAAACTTCCCAGTGCACGGTTTCTCTTGGGGTGAAATTGGAGGTGAAGGAATGCTTTGAGCTTGTATCGCTGATTGCACTATGGGTTAAAATTCTTATTTGATAGTCAATAAAGACAGATTACACACAAAAATAGCTACTATTGCCGGAGTGAGCTGGCAGTTTGCAGAAGGGGGTATGTGGTATCTTAACGTGCAGTCAGTTGTAAAGGCTTGGGAAAAAAATTTTCAACTGCACATTATCTGAGTGAGCTTCCATATTTTACCATGACACCGACTCCGAGACTCATTTCCCTGGGTTAAGTAGTGTGGGGTGAAGTATCTGCCGCTCTCCTTCTCCCTATCCATCTGCTGCGGTATTCTGGGCATTTAACCTGGAGCGCTTGCTGATGTATGACCAAATCAGAGAAAAGAGGCCGCGCTGTTTAACCCTCTCCCTTTGTAGCTGCACTTAATGAATGTCACACAGGCCCACTATAGAAATGATGGAACATCCATTCTGGCAGCGTGAACAGAGCCCACCGTGCAATGATATGGTGAAATATGCTGAAAATATTCACAGGAACCTGTGAACATAAACCCATGATTATTTTTTTCCTTTAAATCTCAATATTTTAGCTGGTCGTCCCCCCCCCCCCCCCCCCCCCCCCCCCCAATAATAAAAGTGCAGTTCCAAGCAGGGTCTACTTTTTTTGAGGGGAAGGAAACCCTATTTTCTTTTTAATGTGGCTGTACTGAAATTGCTAACTTACACTAACCAAAACATAATTATGTTGTCCATGCATGTCTCTTTGTCTTTCTAAAAAATGTCTTGTAAATAAGATTGCAGGACTTAATGACTCTGTCCAGTAATTCCTAGGCTAAATTCAAAGGTGATAAAAGTAGGGCTATACCTTCTTTTGCAGAAGTTATTTACGTGCAGGTGCACGCTGTCTGCTGGCCCCGTTCTTCTACCTTCACTCATGGGGAGTTGCAACTGGTTGTTAGGAACCTGTGCCTTTTGTAGGGCTCCTTGCTGAGCAAGTTACTGCTCAACATCTTGGAGGCAGGCGTGACTGAACCGTGAATGAAACAGGAGGAGTATGTAGCTGCAAAGCAGCCCTTGTCATGAAATGGGAGAGTCTAATCCCCACTCCTTTCACAATTTCATGCGTCTTTTTCCACTGAACTACCTTTCCCACCCCCCCTCCCCAATTCTGAGTGCAGGCTACATCTTGCTACTTCTCACCTCTAAACTTTGCACCAGATCTCCTCTTCCCTTTGGACTTCATTTGTGTAATCTGAATTCGGCTGGAGAGAAGAATGGAGTGAAGGCTGCTCTTGGTTTGAACAGCTGTACAAAACCTCCTATGTCACTTAAGTTTCCCTAAAGCACCATGATTCATCAGTCTAATTTAAAAATAAATAAATCAGTTGTCTCACTTCAAAAAGAGACTATAAATTTGAAAAGCTGGTGGCTAATTACTTCTCTTAGACTCAGCTTCATGCTGGTAGCAAATGTCTGTCAACTGTTCTGTCAAAGACTAAGGGAAGTACTAAAAATGTATAATGATTTCTTGCATGTTCCTGGTAAAGAGGACGCTGTGTTTCAGTGATGCTTTTCATAGAATTCCTCCCCAAGTAAGAACACCAGCACGCTTGGATGTCTTGGAGTGATTTCCTAGCTGACGTACTCTTAATTTATGAAGACAGTGTTTATACTGGAGGAGGGAGACCAAGAGAAGCTTGGATCTCAACCTTTGCTTCTCGGAGATAATCGGCAAACAGTGTGACTGTGTGTGTGTGTGAACATGACATATGTAAATAAATGGATGAAATACTATCACTGGGACCTTCATTTCACCCAAGCTATTGAATCATCTCATCATAACTGCTTGTTATTAACCAAGTGGCATAATTCCAACTTAAACTTCCCTTTTGTTTACTAGAGGCTTGCTGAAGAGCTAGTGCTGCATACTTAATTTTCAGCCTTCTAACTACATGTATTTATAGAAAGACCAAGCAATGTTTAACTGGAAGATCTAGAGCTGGGCAATAAGCAAGCTAGGTGTGAATCTCAGCTTTATTTTGAAAAGAAAATTTCAGGTCTGTATTTTAACAGAGAAAAATCTTACAAACATGATCTGTTTAAAGATAGGATGATGAAAACCCAGAAGGCACAATTTCTAAGACTTACATGCTCACTTTAAAACATCAATTTGTTCATCCTTCTAACTTCCACAGATTTTCACAGGAAGCACAGGGCTGAGTGTGCAGCTTGTGTCCGTTTCCCCTAGTCTGTCAAATTAATGCCCTAGCTCCAACGAACTTTGACTTCTGTTCTGATGCACCAGGCAGGAATTTGGCCTGTTATAACTGTACAGATTGTCCAAAATAACATTTTTACCATTGATACAGGCAAATTCGTGCTGACATTAATACAGTGCTGCGATGCCCTGGTCCTTTTGCTGAGTTAAAAAGGGAAAATGTGTCAATCACGGAGCATATAGTAATAGTCTTAGTCAGGTGTTACTTAGGTGAAATGTTTTAGCATTCCTGTTAAACGTCAGGGAGATGAAATAGTATTTGTACTGAGAAGTTAATGGTAAGCAGGCAAGTTTTAGGGACTGTTTGTACCTGGATAATCTGCTTTCCCATTGCAAGGAGCAGAGGATAAACAGCCCAGGAGTGTGGGCAGGGAGCGAGCCTGGCACTGGGGGGGCGGACGGGTTGCTCACAAGCTTTTCCTGCTGCCTGCAGGCAATTCTCTGTGCAAAACTAGGGGGGGGAAATAACCCACCCTTTTTCTCCAAGGATGACTGCTGTAAAACAGTTGAGCAGGAGCAATAGCTCCTTGTGGCTGTGTGTGGCTGTCTTGCTCTGTGCAGAATTTTTTTTTGTGGTGGTTTCCAGGCAATATTCCAGCTTGTCAGATGGAGGGAAGGAAGGTGATGCTTTGCATGAACCATCCTCGTAGAAGGTTACGTGCACCCCTTACCCCAACTAGCCCTCAAAGTTGAGCATTTCTTATGTGATGACTGGAGGCTTAAAAGTATGAGCGATTGCATTGTCCGCTGCTCAGGGCGAGAGCAACGGTGCCCTGGACACAAACCTGCTTATTTCTGGTCAGCAGCTCAACTCAAAGGGAGATTATTTTCTTAATATTTCTCCCCCTTTTCTTCCCTCTCTTGCCTAATGCATGTAATAAAGCAGGCTATTTCTGCTATAGGAAAAAAACCTGACTAATTTACTTTGTCAACTGGTGTAATCGAGCAGGCTGTGCCGTAAGCTTCTGGTGCTCTGTGTTGGTTCGCGGTGATTTGAAACCCATCTTCCCTCTTGTAGCTTCTGCTAGAGCTCAGGAAAGGTGAAAGTGAGTTGTTAATCATACATGCTGCTGTACATCTTAATAAACGTGATAAAATTAGGATGGAAAGGTGGATGTGGCTTTGAGGCTGAAGCACTGTGCTTAAAAGAGCAACAACAGCTCCCTCTCCTTCTGGAGCAGCGTGAGGGGAGGGAGCAGGGCCCCTCTCCTGATGGAGCAGGGCTGCTGCTGACAATTCTCTATTGAAAGGAGAGAAGAGTAGTAAGGGCATCTCAATAAATTCATTTAGAAGTTTAAATGATGCTGTTCATCGTTCCTGTAAACAGGACTTCAACAACAAGCTCTACCTGCTCTTTCTGTTTGCAAATACTCTTCTCTGGCCTTCCCTTTTCCTGGTGGAGAACCACCAACCTGATTAACATATTAAATGAAGCAGAACCCAGTGCTTTCTCTGCACATTACTGCTTCCTTATGGTATACGAGCAACTTCCAGATTACCAGTTATAACCATCCTCCACCCTCCCAACCCAGAATATTTGTGTTTTAAAGACATTGTGCAATGTGACAGCGGGTAACAGCATCCCTCTGATTTGGGGTTCTTAGCCTTCAGAAAAGGGTTTTTCTCTAAAAGTCTTTAACTCTTCTTTTAGAGTACCTCAATGCTGCCTGTCCTTACCTCTCTGCACAGTCTTCGTTTTTACCCTTTTCTGGCCTAAGTCTGCGTATGCTCAGCGACGCGCAGGCTCTCTCCCAGAGCCGCTTGCATGCTACCCTCCCTACCCCGGGCAGGCTTGACAGAATGGGTGCCCCAAGATAAATAGGCACCTTCTGCACGTAGCTGAAAATCGAACTGTCCCCGTGCTCATCTGGAGCCGGAGCTGAATAGATTGTCACGAGAGCCTGGGGACAAGGGGAGCAGCGGGGGGGTTGCTGGGGCAGAGCCGTGGCGTTCTGTCCATCCGCAGAAGGCTGCGGGGACAGCATGGGCTACCGTGGGCCTGAGGATTGCCTCGTGCTCGGATTTGCGTTCGCGGCACCCAGCTGCAGCGAGGCACGAGAGCCAAAGCTGCCGCGACACAGCATATGGGGCCCCGTGGTGGTGCACGGGAGGGGGGCAAGAAGAGCTGGGGGAGGAGAGAGGCATGCATATAAATCATTATTGGCGAACATCTCAGCTCTTGAGCCAGGCTGTCGCTTGCCGCTGCTCGTGGTGCAGCCCAGACATAAATCATAATTCCCCTACAATAGATCCTTTCGCAGCCGCCATCAGGAAAAGTGTGTTGGTTTTATCGATTTTTTGACACCGGGGCCCTGGCAACGGCCGCTCTGAATCATTATGAAATGAAACTGATTAGGAATTCATGGAATACTAAATAAACTTTACGAGCCCGTTGTAAGTTTTTTGATGCATGGGGAGCGGAAAATGAAAACTAATGATATAAAAATTACACAGCGTGCTGAGTATTATTATACTGCTATTGATTTG
Organism: Pelecanus crispus; assembly: GCF_030463565.1. Taxonomy (NCBI): domain Eukaryota; kingdom Metazoa; phylum Chordata; class Aves; order Pelecaniformes; family Pelecanidae; genus Pelecanus; species Pelecanus crispus. The sequence goes on along the minus strand of NC_134654.1, from coordinate 2,736,405 downwards.
TTTCAAACTGTACATCAAAATCGAAGTGTGCTGGGTGTGCTTGGCTGCAAGGCTGATGCTCAAAAGCTTTTGAGGGTTTTTTTTTTTTTTTTAATGCTGGCTCCAGCATTTCTTGCCAGCCAAAGAAGGTTAGTGCCACCATGGAATTGCTGAAGTGCTCCCTGCACCTGCCTATTCTTCTGCGACCACCCTTTGCATGGTTATCACTGACTTTATTCTCCTGTTTGCATGTGGACTCTCACGAGACAAAAATATATTGACGAGGATTTTAGCTTAAGTGGATAACGCCCCCCACATGCTTCTGCTCTAGGGAATTTTACTTCTGATTCTTAATGGCCAACATCGTGAGAGAAGCCCAAGACACTTGACAAACATTTATGCAAAACTGCACAAAGGGATCATTTGTTCTGCCACTAACTGCAGCCACCTCGGGAGTGAAGGGTAACAGCTGGCTATAATGCTGCCCAGCAGTCTGGGGCAAGAACAGATAACTTGCCTTTTTTTTTTTTTTTAAACTTTTCTTTCTATAAATAGACAACTTGTAACTCATCATAATAGCCCCATCCAGACTTAAAATCAATGGAAATAATGAGTACAATTGGTGTTATCTATTTGCTTCCTATTTACTATTTTTGACAGCAGAATTTAACAAAAATAAGTAAGGGGGGGGGGGGGGGTAAAAAGACTAGGATTGTTTTGGTGTAGCCTTGAGAAAAACTGCTGAAGAGCAGGTGTGTGTGTGTAGTTAGATATGTTGCTGGTATTGTCATTGCATGTTTTTATTGAAATAAAAAGGATCCTCCTGCTGCAGCTTGCTGTGCTGGACCAGGAAGGTTTCCATCCTGGCTAGAGCAGTTTGCCTCTGTAGCTTACGGTGCTGTTGCAGCTTTCCCCAAAGTACCCAGCCTGGCCCACTTGGGCAGGCAGGATGCTGAAGGGTGCTGCTGAGGCTCATTCTGTTATGATTTTCTTTAGAAAAAAACCTGCCCTTAAGTAACTAGCTTGCTTCTTCATGGTATCTATTTGGCTTGAGTTTCTTGTGTTGCAGAACCACAGTGGGACATGTGCTGGTGTGCTTAAAGCATTATTTCGAAAAAGCTTTTTTCCATTTGGGTGCAAAACCAAGCTCAGATTTAGAAATCTCGGATGGTGTAAATGATTTACGGATGGTGTAAATGGATTTGGCAGGTGATGGGAGCAGCAGTAACAAATAGGCTGTAACAGAACTAACCAGGTGTGGAACCAAACCTCCTTGCTCCTGCAAAATTAACACCTTACCACTGCTGGCACGGGCACAAGCCTTTTGGGGTGCAAAGAGCTTTGGGTGACCCCAGCTGTGGGCCAAATAGTTAAGTTCTACGGGATTTTGTGAAGTCGATGGTTTTGGGATTCTAGGGGTCTTAGTGAAAGCTGTGCTGAAGCTGCGAAGGTAATCCTGCCTCTCGTGAACACGGCTGTAGAGAAGCGATGCAGTTTCTTGGGGAGATGGCTGATCGCAGGGCTTTGAGTATCTCTGAAAGTGAAATCGCATGCAAGGGCAGGAACCGTTTCTGTGAGCAAGTGATTGTACCGTGATAGCTGGTAGTGATGTCCGAGGGCCTCAGCTCCCAGACGGGAGGCGGATGGGGTCTCGTGGGGGTACGACTGCTGCTGTAGGATCATCTGGCAGCTTAGCTGTGCTCTGATGCAGGGGACATTTTAGAGGTAGGCCCCTGTGTCAGCTCTGTTTCTAGCTACCCGTGCTGGTGATCATCTCTGGCCTAAGCATATTGCCTGTAAATGAAAATGTAATACTAGTGAGTAGGAAGAAAATCCAACGGAATCAAGAACAAGAGAGGAGGAGAAAATTTAAGCAACTGGAAATAAGCTGCTGATCCACAGAGGGCTAAGCTGCCATGTCCCTCGGTAGTCTCCTGAGACTACGCTTTTCTGTAAGTAAACCTCACGCAGCTCCTGCTGTATCGCTGATAGACTTGGATGTCACCGCTCCTGGCTGCGCATCGAACGTCGGCTTGTAAACTATGATCTCCAGTTTGGGGTGTTTGAATCCATGGGGGCTGAAGGCACACAAGGTCCTTCATCTTACAAACAGGTCCTCTGGGGCTCCTTTCTATTCCCAAGCATACAGAGAGCCGAGTGTGCCGAGTGTTAATGGTGAATGTCGTTATCCTTTGGGCCAGGAGGTCTTTGGTCAGGAACTGTGAGCAGCTGTGTCCGTGGCCATCGTGGTATTGTCCAACATGACGCTTTCTTCTCTGCCTCTTGGTTTAAATGTGGACTGGATAGAAAGAAGCTGTTACCTTCAAATTTCCTTGAAAACTTTGCTAAATGAGTTTAAAAAGAAATCTGAGGGGTAACACTGAGCACCCCCGTTCATTTGGAAAGTAAAAACCTTGTTTCCATCAATGCTGCTTCAGGTGTGCGGTCCTGCTTCTGCCCCATGTCTGAGCAGTCTAGGTATAAAAAAAAAATATATATTGTGTTCTTTTTAGCCACGGTGCATGGATATACCAGGTATTGAAGTGCAAACAGCTCTAGTGTTTTCCACTAGACTGGAAGATGTGCTTAGCTGCATCACAGACCTTGTGCAGCGCACAGCGAAGGGCGATCGCAGGTTAGCTCAAGGAATGGCAACTCGCCTGTGCGGGGAGAAGGGTCTCCCTTCTCTTCCTCCCAAGTCCTGACTGGTCCCAGCTTACCACAGACTCCCATAAATTCCTTTGCAGCTGTCAACTGGTTACAATAATCTATGTATATTTAGATATTTTGGCTGACGTAAGGAGGGAATCATCTTAAATGAAGCCAGTTTTCTTTTTGCTTCCATACCACATGCAATAGCAACGTCCGCTTTATATGGCTTGTCAGCGTGTGAGCGCGTGCGCTGGGGATTTTTCTAAGATATGTATATTGAATTTAGATTTGTGCTCTTAGTACCTTCACTCATTCATTCAGAGCCATATTGACTACATAAATTGAGTGTTACAAGTAAGAGAGAGTTTAGCCATTATTTTCTCAGTGATTTGATTTAATGGCCTGGGTGTTTTGGCCATTACTTCTGGCTTTTCATTTGCATGGATTCTTGGCTCTGCTGATTAGCATGTTTTTTATATTTGCCGTTTAATTCCCCCCCCCCTTTTGGAAAGCTGAATTTTTCATGATTAATTAAATCCCTGCATCTGTTTTGTATCTTCCATGCGCGCGCACACACATATATATAGAGGACTATATATATGTGCTATATATAGTTTTTTCTTTCTCCCATCTCGGCTTATTATACAGAGTTAAATGCAGCTGTCTGTTTGACAGGAATATTGTGTACTGTATGTGGAGTGATATACAGGTCAGTATATTACTGATGAATAAAAGTTTCCTCCTAAGGCAGCTGCTGCAGATTACTTAGTGCTTGACATGGCGTGTCTTTGTGTCACTGTTACCGGGTGAAATTAAATCAGAACAGGAAAATATTAATTTAAAGTAGGGGATAGAGGCCGCTCACTTCCAATTACTCTCTACCCTGTCAGCTTTATATGGGCGCAAACAAGGAAGGAGGCTGGATTAATTGCTTTGGACTCTGCCCCACTACAGGCCCAATTATAGAAACATATTGGCTCCCAGCACTATTATATACACTGCTGTGCAGGAAATTGTGTGAAATTTTAACGGATTTCAGATGTAATAATAGAGAACACGATTCAGGACAGCATTAGCAGGCTGGGTGGAATCTTTACGGATGGGTTAAGGTTAAGCTGTTTGGGGGTCCTTTGTGTATTAAAGGATCATCTGGTTAACCCATGTACTGGGAGCTTTTGATACTGGCCTGGGAGCAAACAGAATAAAAAACATTCATCCTTTGACAACAAGGAGCTAAATCCTCAGTCAGAATGAGGGCAGAAACATACAGCGTAAGGACGGGGAGCACAAGGCTTGCATGCGGTGGGATTCTGGCGCTGAAGAGGCGATGTGTAAATGGCTTGCATGGCATCAAACACATTGATGTGTCTCAATATTCTTTAGAAACCATTCCTGGCTAATGTCTGTTTTTGCGTGAGCCCCCACCTGCAAAGCCTGGGTCAGATCAGAGTGGATAGCTACTAACGCAAAGCGAATAACCCTGACGTTTTAAATGCATGTTGGATGATTATTTTGTAAGCAGTTATAGGAATAGATTTCAGTTCAATATTTTAGTTTAAATTTGTTTAGGTTTTTTGTTCCTCTCACTGACCTAAGAATTCTGACTGCTGTGTTGGTGTTTTTCTGCATTTAAACCCACGTGTTGAAGATGCTTGGTAATTTGTGTGTGCGCAAATGCACTATTCCGTCTCTCTCCCTCTTATAAAATCGTGATTTGACTTGCTGTAGCCAGAGCACAGGACTTATTCCAAATACAGAACTCTCAGTGCTCCTGAATGTACTATCAAATTACTGTGCCTCTGTGTGTGTAGCACAGCACATTAGATGTAGTTTTGGCATGCAAAATAGAATCCCCCCCCCCCCCAAGGTTAATCTTCTTCAAAAATAGTTTTGGAATCTCAGTTCCTTTGTTTTAGGGTAATTTATTTTTGATGTGTGTGCGTGTTTCTTTGAGTGCAGTTGTTTTCCAGGTATTTTCATTCCCTTAATTTTTTTAAATGATCATTAGTTTAATAAGGGGTTGTGTGCAATAAGCTAATTGATAAAGGCTTGTCAGTATTGGTTTTGTTCGTTCTTGCTCTTGTTTTTGTTTACTGTGTGACATTGGGCCAGTTTGTGTGAGTAAGTTGGGGCTTTTTGGTTTCCTTCTGAAGCCAACTGGACAATTTGGCTATGGGTCCAAAGCCTGACTGCATGAATAATGTCATTACCCTTGCCCATCTGAAAGCCGACAATAAAGCAACAGGCATTGGGGTGAGCTCAGATACAAAGCCAAACTTGTTCCTCTCTATTCCTTGTATAGTCTCTTCTACAAAAGGAAGATTTTTTTTTTTTGGTGAGTTCTCTGTGCTCCATGAAAGGACAGGAATTGAGCTTGTGCATGGATATGCAGGGAGCAAATCTAGAAGATGCAGCCCTTGTGAATGCTGGCAGGTGGACCTGCCAGGCAGGCTGCTTTGGAAGGCAAATAGGAGATCTGATCCATAGCTGTGGAAAAGGAGGGGGCAGTGGCTTTCTAATACATTGAAGGTGCTTTGGACCAGCCCAATGGAGAAGTGAGGAACTAAGGAAAATCTGTTGACTCTGCTGCTTCCCGCCCAGACAAAAACACCGCAGTCATTTAGTAGATGCACCTTTGATCTCCTGCCCACCGAGTGCTTTGCAGATTAGGTTTCACAACAGCCCTGTTCTATGGAGTGAGAGCAAACTGTGAGTTTAGCAAGTGTCTACCATGCTTCCTTGTCAGTCCCAGAACAAGCTTTGAAATCTTTCAAACGGTGTGATCTCCATCACTTCCACGGTGTTCCTCCTTGTCGTGGTTTAACCCCAGTCGGCAACCACCACGCGGCCGCTTGCTCCCCTGCCCCCGGTGGGATGGGGGAGGGAATCGGAAGAGTAAAAGTGAGAAAACTTCTGGGTTGACATAAGAACAATTTAATAATTGAAATAAAGTAAAAATAAGAAGAAGAATAATAAAGAATACACAAAACAAGTGATGCGCAATGCAATTGCTCACCACCCCACCGACCAATACCCAGCCAGTTCCTGAGCAGCAATCGCTGCCCCCGGCCAACTCCCCCCATATATATTTCTATATCAGGCGTGATGCCGTATGGTATGGAATGTCCCTTGGGGCAGTTTGGGTCAGCTCTCCTGGCTGTGCCCCCTCCAAGCTTCTTGTGCACCCGGCAGAGCACGGGAAGCTGAAAAGTTCTTGACTGGTGTCAGCACTACTTAGCAACAGCTAAACCATCGGTGTGTTATCAACGTTATTCTCGTGCTAAATCCAAAACACAGCACTGTGCCAGCTACTAGGATGAAAATTTACTCTACTCCAGCCGAAACCAGGACACCCCCTCATTGCTTGCGATATTTCAGTGACAACTGCTGCAGATTTTGGGGAACTGTTAGAGGAGGGTCAGCTAGCTGGGATTGTAACGGCAGTAAATCTGGGCACTGTAGTCTCAGCTGGACTTGTTTTCAGCAGGTTTAACTGTATGGACCTTACCTGCTCTAGAAAGCCATGTGAATGGAAATACAGAGCCCTAAAGAGCATGAAGTGCAACTTCAACCATTTCTGCCCCACTGCCTCTCGAAGTATCCAGAGAAGGGCCTGAGCTGATTTTGGGAGTCCAAAAAGCATTAGCAATGGAATATGTCTTAAGACATGATGTCTAAGAGCAAGTGAGATGGGATTGCGGAGTCCTGGCCCCCTTGGTGGGAGCACTGTGGCACGGTGGGGGCTGAGGCTGGAGGCAGCCCCATAACCTGGGTCGGGGCTATTCCCTTCATGCCATCCTCAGCGTGTCCTGCACATAAATGACAGTCTATGCCTGCTAACAGGGATACAATAAAAGTGTTGCAGTAGAGGTGGTGATTTAGGGTGGCGGGGAAATACACAAATAGCTGTCTAGAGAATCCAGGACAGTAGAAGCAAAGTAAATTCTGACCAGGAGTGGTTATTGAATGGCAGGATCTTTGCTATTTTAGTCTATTTTTCTGTCTGAGGAAAGTCTATTTAGCTCCTGGATGATTACTTGGAGGGAAGCTGCATCTCCAGCCCCAGTCCTTGCCTCCCTCTGGCTCTGCTCCCCATCTGGAGAGCCAGCGGGACTGTAGAAAGCTCCAAAGTGTTGCTTTTATATTTGCAGTTTGTGCTGGTTTTAAACGAGGAGGGGGTGAAGCACTGAATTTATGATGTTTGGTTTGGGAAATCTATTTTTGTTCCTTTTAACTGATTGTCTTGTAACCATGTCTGTTATGAGTGGAGAGCAATGTATCTAGATCTCGGGAGAGTCATGTACAGAATCTCATTCACAAGCACACAACAGTGTGACAATTCTTTTGGCATTGAAGGTGTGCTGATATGGCGCACCGGGGAGGGGGGAAGATGCAGGGCAGGCTGAAGCGGTCCAACTTGGCCTGAATAGTTTCTGTCTCTTTGCTAGAGCAGGGGAGAATGCTGGAGGCACTAATGCCAGCGGTCTGTGGAGTCTGCCAAGGGCAGATCTTGCTGCTGGCATTGTCTGTCCCAACCTGAGAGCTGGTATTGACCTGAAAACCTTTGGTATTGACCTAATCTGATAGGGCTATGCAGAGTTTTAGATGGTACTTCCAGCAGATTGGTAATTCTGTAGCAGTCCATCAGGATGCGGGTTTTAAACTGACTGATGGAAGAGTTTCCTTTTCTGCCGGAGCGTGTAGGGTGACCTCTGGCAGGTCAGTAGGGCCCGAGAGCTTCCCACTTGCGTGGCAGACCCCCTCTGCCTTCCTGACTCGGTGTGCTGAGGCAGTCTGAACGCAGGTCCCAGGAGCTCTTGAAACCATGCCGCTGAAAATGAAAAGCAACGAGAAAAGGTGCAGATCACTGGCACGCGAAGGGATGCTGAATCACAAGAAAGAGTGACCGCTGAACAGCAGCGAGTTGTCTTCCATCCACCTCGCCTGTAGTCGCTAGGAACCTGATACACAGCTGCTGCTTTTCAATGGAAGCCACTTTACTGCTTATGGTGAACAACAATCGGGTCCTGGAAATCTTCTTTCTAGGAGCTTGGCAGAATTAGCCGTTGGGTTTTGGAAGGAAAAAAAAAAAAAAAATCAAAAAAAGAGTTGTCTTTAAAGCATATGAGAAACTTGCCACTGATCTTTTTGAGCAGAAAGACTTGGGAAGGTGCCTGTGGAACTGAAACAGCACGGAGGGGGTTAATACTCTGCTTTGTTGATTTTGACTAGGGCCCATGGTTTTACTACAGCAGTAAAGTCACTTTCCTTTTATGTTTAAAAGCCAGCAAGGAAAAAGTGCAATTACAAAGGCAACTAAAATCTTCACTGGTACTCAACAAGGTAATCAGTTCAATTGATTTTTTTTTTTTCCTCGTCTCCGCCCCCCCCCCCCCCCCCCCCCCCCCCCCCCCCCCCCGCTAGAAAAGTATTTAAAGTTAAATTCTGTCTGTGATTTTTATATTGGGGGGGGCGGAAATCTGTTCTCTGAAACGCTTGCTGGTTTTAAAAATGCTCTATTTTATTTGCCCTATAAATGCAAACTTATAAAATGCGATAAGGGATCTTTCTCTTCTCCCTGCACAGACAAGACCTGAGAAAGCTCGCTGCTATTCCTGCATGGCTGCCAATTGCACAGACAGATATCACTCCATTAGTCATTAGCATCTAAATCATTCCACTTCTCATTCAGGTTTACTGGGCTGTGATGGCTACTGGATTCATAGGACACCTGAGCCAGGTCTTTTGTACAAGGTCTCATGGAGCAGTTTGATTGTAAAAAGACAGCAGGAGAGCAAACCACTGGTTTCTGTGCCTTTTGAACAGGGAGGATGGGCTGTGCTGCCATGTGTTTTCTCTATGAATTATTAAAGTTGTTTTTTTCTTGAAATATTGGACAAGGATTGAGTTTGTGCTGTGCAAAAACTGCAGGGATTTTAGGGGTGGGGAAGAAAAAAAAAGAAAAAAAACCGCTTAATTTTCAAGGGTGCTTGGGATATCTTTTAGGAGTGTGTGAGCATCTCCTCACTGCCTTTTGTGGAGCAGCAGGGGAACGGAGATAAAGGAGCTCCATGGCAGAGCAGCTCCATGAGAGGTCTGTTCTTGGGGCATTATAGTCACTGTTATAGTTAAACTTGTTCTTTGTAGGAGCAAACTCTTATTTACATGGAACAGACTTCAAAATCAAGTATTGAATGATTCAGCAGCTGCTATGGCATAGGCTAATGTGTTAATATGGCTTTAAAAATACTGGGAGAATTCAATGGAGTTTAATACCTAAGCATGGAGAAAGGGGCCAGTTTAGCCAGTTAGTGTGATTTGTTTTCCCCACAAGAAATGAAACGCTACAAAATATTGGCCTTTTTTTCTGATCTAGTAAAAATGTCCTTTGTTAGGGTGGAAAAGGAAAAGCAAAAGGAGTATTTTAACCAGTAACTCAAAATGTAGCTGATTCTTCTGAATTTTTTTATGGTTTTCCTTGAGAGATCTGTGACGTTTAGGAGAACATGGTGCAGCGCTGGAGCTTATCTCCTGTGTTGGAGTTTAACGCCAGGTAGACATTGTCTAAATGCAAATCTGATTCCTTTGGGACTAAGTGGTGAGAGCATCTGGACTGGGCAGTGCCTGAGATGCCCTATCCTGATGGGTTTTATGAGATATGCATCTTTGTTTAGGGGCTAGAAGGTGCTTTTCATGTTGAGATCTACCAAAAAAAAAAAAAAATCCACAGCAACTCTTCCTGGAGCTTTATAAGGCAGGGAGAATCATAGAATTGTTTAGGTTGGAAAAGACCTTTAAGATCATCCAGTCCAACCATTAACCTAACACTACCAAGTCCACCACTAAACCAATTAGGGGAAGAGTAGCAACCTCATGCCTCCTGGCTTGGTGGCTGGATCATTTATAATGGAAGTAAAAACTAGGGATCATTAAGGTTGGAAAGGACCTCTAAGATCATCAGTCCAACCATCAACCCAACACCCCCATGCCCACTAAACCGTGTCCCCAAGTGTCATGTCTACCTGTTTTTTGAACGCTTCCAGGATGGTGACTCCCCCACCTCTCTGGGCAGCCTGTTCCAGTGCTTGACCACCCTTTCTGTGAAGAAATTTTTCCTAATATCCAATCTAAACCTCCCCTGGCGCAGCTTGAGACCATCTCCTCTTGTCCTGTTGCTAACTACTTGGGATAAGAGACCAACACCCACCTCACTACGAAACTACTTCTTTCGGGTAGTTGTAGACAGCAAGAAAAGAAAATGAAAGTGGAAAGCAGCCTAGGAGCTGTGATACAGCGCTTGCTGTCAAGGGATGGGGTACAATCCACAAGGAGAGAAAGAAATGCCCATGACTTGTTTATTTTAACTTCATGGTTTTTAAAGGAAGTGGCTGACTTTCAGTGGATATGCTGGTTGGGGGGTTAACCCTTCCAGCATCCATGTGCCATTCCTTTGCCTACAAACCATGTATTAGAAGCAAGCTCACATAAATTTCTGGCAACAGTATCCTTTTCAAGCCCTCAGGCTAGAGGGATCTTTAGTCACTTTGGATTGGACTGGATTTGAAAATAGGTCCCTAAGGTGAAGGGCCAATATATCAAACCAGTAAATCATGTTTTATACCAACTCCTAATAATGAATGAAGTGCCATTTCATACAACACCTAAGTTAGGATTTTATTGATTAACTCTCATCTTGGTGTTCCACCCAAATCTAAGATATATTGCCTGCTGTAATTTTTACATTAGCTGTCAAATTCATCTTGTCTTCCCAGGGTTATGATGTGTACAGCGCAGACAATAAACAACATCACAGTTTCAGTGTTTATCTAATGAATATACACAGGCCAGAAAGATTAATAATGATTTGATAGGCAGAGCCAAGAGGCAGGAAATATCCGTGTTCAGGGCTAGAGCCGGGGACCATGATTTCAAATTAACACGAGGGCTGTAGGAGGAAGCACACTTGTCTTGCCCCACGCCTCCCTCCTCCCCCTGCCAGACAGTAATATATGACAGAAGTCTCGAGGAAGCAAAGATGATGGGGTTTTTTTGTGCATAACGCAAAGGAGCTATGACTATAGGAGAAAGGCTGTGAGTAAACACTAAATTAATCCTCTGAATGATTTGCCAAGCCAAAGGTTTGTACTGGTACTGATCCTGGGAATTCAAATGAACCCGTGCTTGCTGACATTTCACCCTCGCCATGCTGCCCTATGGAAATAATGATTTTTGAGGTTCTCCTTCCTTAAACATTTTCTGATTAATAACTACTTGGGGATCCCCCCCCGTCTTGGAACAGAGTCATTGGCAATACTCTCCTAACCCAAGGCCTGATCCTCCCCGGTGTCCTACAGCTACCTTGGAATTTTTGTGTGGCCTTTGAGGCTTTACCCAAAGGCAGAGGTCGCAGCCTCTTGTAACGGGAGAGGGAGCCCTTATCCCGGGCATGGTTCTGGCCACCGCTGTCCCAGGGGCTGGGGCCACCCCTTCTCTCGGGGACAGCTGGAGGCTTTGCATCTGGGGGCCGGGTGCAGGGAGATGAGCTCCCTTGCTTGAAGTTCATGGGATTCAGCCTTAAATCTCTCTCTGCTTGGTCCTCCAATCTGTACAACGGAGAGATTTGTGGCTCTGCAGGAGAGGGGCAGAGGAGGTTTGATCTATGTTTGTTGAAGCACTATGAAGTGCTGGGATAAAAGGCGCTGGTGAAAGTGCAAAGGGCTCGTGCTCGTCTATTGAGCACAACCTCAGCCTGCATGCTTCAATTCCTGCGAGAGGAGGTGTCCAAAGCACCGGCTTAGGGACGCAGAGCAGGAGAGGTTTATCCGCCTGCTGTTCGCAGCCAGAACTCATGCCGGGAGGCGTGTGATGCTGCGGGTTTTTGTTAGGTAAATATGTGCTGTTCTGCTGGCTGGGGTCTGCCTGGAATATAATGAGCATTAAAGAAAGGAGCGATGTGCTGAGAGGGGGACGTAGGGGAAGCAAAGCCGCTACTTCCAGCGCGTGTGCTGAGTCAGGCTGACCTTACCGGGCTTTGGAGGCAGGTGGCTCGGAGCTGCTAGCCGCTGGCTATTCCTGCTAGCCATGGCAAATACTGGCTGCTCCGGGCTCGGCAGCTGATCCTTCCCTCATAATCCTGACCTAGCAATGCCTTTGCTAGATGTATGCTCTGCTGTAGTTTAAATTGTGAGCTCTTCAGGGAGGCACTCCTTCCCCTGTCATTGTTTTCCTACAGCAGGAGGAACAGCAGAGTCCTGAATGGGGCCTGAGTTTGCAATGATGTTTTGCAGGTGACTACTTCCCCCCCGCCCCAAGCTTCTTGTGCCCTTCAGTTCTCTAACCAGGTTTGGTGCATGTCGCGTATTTTACCTGTACATCCCAGCTCCTCTATCATCTAAACAAGTAGTCAGATCATAACCTCTTGAAAAATCTATTTATTAGAAGAGAGTAACGAAGCCTCAAAACAAACTGCTTCTCTGCCTACTTTCCTTCCTTTCTTCCCCTTTGGTCAGTGTTTGTTTGCATTTTTTTTTTTTTTTTTTTTTTTTTACATCCCAGCACGAAACAGTAACACATTACAGCACAAAGCAATACACCACTTATCTAATCTTGAATATAATATGGGATAGACACTTTGTATAGAGGGGGGCTGCAACAGAATACATGCGGCAAGAGCTGGCTGGGGAAGGACAATAGATTGCTGCAGATATGGATTGAGTTAGACAATTGAACCAATTATACTATTCCGGAGACTTCAATGAGATCGCAGAGCATTTCCTGAGCTTTGGTAGAAGTAATCAGCATTCCTATTCATCTCGGCCCCGTCCTGCCTGCCAGGCGGCAGGGCCGTGCAGAATGGAGCTCCTTGCCACTTGTGGCCCTCAAACAATTCCCCGGCACGCTTTGCCAGAGCCGTCTCTTGTATTTTACTCTTTGTCCTGGTCAGAATTTAAAAATTGCTAATTGCTTCCCCCTCCCCCGGTGTAAGTGCATGTAGTCATTTCACTTGGATGAGTAATACTTTTGAGTCTTCCATTTAAACGTTGTTTGATTCTGTCTGAGAGCGGCTGGTTTTTCACCTCTGAAATGGCTGCATTTTGGCAGCTGACGAAGGGACTCTTGCAAGTCTAAACCGAAGCTGGTGGATACATTACAAAGTGCTTTGTGACACTTTGGGTGAGAGGAAGTAGAATGACCTATGCTATTCCTTTTTAGCACCGTTTAAGCTGTAAAACCAGCCAACCAGCTCTCTTCCAAATGTTGGCTGCTGAGATTGACTGCAGTCATGAAGATAACAGGTGGGAAGTATTTTTCTGTTAAGAAGTCCACAGCTGTCCTAAATCAGCCAGGTGATCCTAGAGGGCTGCTGTGTGAGTCTGAATGCTTAGCATCCCAGCCAGGGACATAAAGACACCAGGCAAGATGTCACTTGAGAAGTGTTGCCTCTTCTTTAGCAGTAACTCTGCTCATAAATGCAATTGATCTCCTGAGAGAGGCGGGATTTCTGCAACAAATGCAAGCTTTGTGGGGGGGAAAATATACGAGCTGTTGGGCTTCTGCTTCTTCTGTCTGTGCTCCATATCCAGGGCCTCCAACAAGTGTCAGAGCAGCCACAGGGGATCTAGGGATTGCTGTATATAGGGTCACACGCTCTGCATCGTGTCACATGGTTGAATTAAAGTTGGTCCAGATTTAAAATCACTTCAAGCAGTTATCACAATGTAAACTTAGCAGTGAGGCTTTAATTTTTCTTTCATTCAGTTTTTTTTTTGTAAGATGCTGTTGCCAGATATCTGCTCGATCATGCATTTAAATCAACACGAATAGGAAGTTTTGATTCAACGAGGTTTAAGTCTTGCTCTATCTGAGCTAAGCAGCAGCTCGAGCATCTTCAGCTAAAAGGACTGTTTTGCAGGAGGGGGTGGGCGAAGAGCATGTAATGGTGGGAGTTTTACAAGTGTCTAAAAACAGAAGCTTATAATGAAAGTGCTTCCTCAGCCATAACTATAGCGTGCTGGCGTAATTGGAATGCTGAGTGGTGTGCTGGGTTTAGGAAGGTAATAAGAACTGCAATCAGTATTAAATAAAATGTATCTTCCTTTAGGGGAAATAAATGTATATTAAATCAAATATTCATGAATCCAAGTTAGTCTTCATACATTACACAAACAGTTTTTCAAAAATGCAGCTATCCGAAAGGCCTGGTTTGATGTGTGTAAAGGGGAGGGATTAGCTTTCAGCATGCTTGTGGGGAGGGGAAGGGCCTGGCCTGCCTCCACCTGAAGGGCCAAAGCTCTCTGGGCTCCAGTGAGGTCTTGCCTGGACACAATGTTTGAGAAAGTGGTCTAAATTGTGCAGAAGCATTAAAAGAAGTGCAACTGCCTCTTTCTAATACTTAGTCTCCAGCACAACCTGGACACCCACATTTATGGCCTCAAGCTGCATCAGGGGAGGTTTAGATTGGATATTAGGAAAAATTTCTTCACAGAAAGAGTGGTCAAGCATTGGAACAGGCTGCCCAGAGAGGTGGTGGAGTCACCATCCCTGGAAGCGTTCAAAAAACGGGCAGATGTGGCACTTGGGGACATGGTTTAGTGGGCATGGGGGTGTTGGGTTGATGGTTGGACTGATGATCTTAGAGATCCTTTCCAACCTTAGTGATTCCCAGTTTTTACTTTCATTAAAAAATAATCCAGCCACCAAGCCAGGAGGCATGGGGTTGCTACTCTTCCCTTAATTGGTTTAGTGGTGGACTTGGTCGTGTTAGGTTAATGGTTGGACCGGATGATCTTAAAGGTCTTTTCCAACCTAAATGATTCTATGATTCTGTGAGCCTTCCAAGAATGGAATCCTGAAAGGGGAGTTAGGCCAGTGGTGCGTTTCAGTGATGTTTTGGTAAATGCTCTGTTAGTGAGGGGAGGATTTCTGCACTGGCAGGGACTGGGAGGATTCACTTGTCAGGCCAGCTTTAACTTCTGCACGCTCCTGGTTTCCTGCCTGCTCTCACGTGCAGCAGAGGGATGGGAGAGCTTCCTGCAGAAGAGGCAGAACAGAGCCGTTCCCTGGCCTGCCAGCCTCCAGTCAAGCTGTGGGCTATCGTGCTGGCAACACGGCGTGATGTAGGAAAAAATGTGAAAGATGTCAGCTTGGTACCAACTCTGAGCGTGGATAACACATGCATGTGAGAGCTTAAACTCCGTAGGGGTAGGATGGCTTCCTGCTTCTCACCTGAAGGGAATCCTCCTCCATGCCTGCGGTACGGTGCTGTGCTTGGCTGGGAGAAATGTGTTTGGTGTTTGTGACAAGGGCTCTCTAAGCTTCACAGCCTTCATCCCAGTTTCCATACAGCCTGATGCCAATTTAGCTAAAAGGGCGGGGGGGGGGGGGGGGGGGGGTTAAGGTGATTTGATTTAATCACTCTCAAGTCAGTGTTAGCTAACAAACGTAGCCTCACATGTTTAGGGGATGAGGTAGGAAAAGTTCAGGTTGGTAAAAGTAGCGGCAAATCTGTAGGTGTTTCCAGAGGAGTTTGTTAGTTTAATCAAATTAGACTTATTTGGAGTTGTGTCAGCAAAATTCTTCTGTGCAGTTGATGAAGTGTCAGTGCTTTTATCCAACAGCTGCAATCAATTTGCTGCTTGATAAAATAAGCAAACACCTCTAAGTTGCATCCTTATCCCTGTCTTTATGAACAGAGGGGCGTGGGGACGGATTCTGTTGCCTTCCTGGGGCGAGGAGGGTTTCATTCTTGAAGACTTCCAAAAGAGCTGCACACAGCTGTGGAGAGAGGGCTAATTTGTGTCATTTGCTGAAACCACTAGGCTCTTCTTCCCTGCTTGGGGAATTATTGATTTTATCACTCTACGACCTTACATGTGTCACTGTCTTGTGCATGCTGGCCTGTAGGAAGTGCTATCTACTGATTTGCAGCTGAAGAATAATCTTATTTTATTTGTGATTACTTTCCCATTTTTGGCTCACCGGCCATGTGCTCTTGTTCTTTCTGTCAGGCTTAAATCTTCAGGAAAAATGCACACAATGACATAAAAAAACCAAACCGAAATGCGCACTCTTCCCTGCCACCCCGCCTCTGTGCCGCTGCAGCCCAAATACTTTATTCATCTCCGTGCAGGGGGAATGTTACTCTCTAAAGACTCATCACCATCCCATTGATTTCATTGTCTGGGTGTCTTCAACAGTGACACGTTTTCCTGGCTCTCCGAGTTGGGGAGTGGAGAAATATGATTGCAGATATCAATACATGAATGTGTAACCCTATTGAAACTGTCAGGCTGGGGGAAGCGGAGAGGGGGCTGCCGTGTGTTACTGTGCAGCTTGCCTGCCAAAAACTCAGTCCTTGCATTCCGAAGTGGAAGGGAGATGAGCAGAGATGCTGTTATGGAGGAGGGGTGGTCGTAGGGAGAAAATATATGGAGCATCTACTAGAGCTTGCATGGTACATTAATTGTCTGTAGCTTTTTCCTTTCCTTCTCAAAGCAAAATTAATTATGGGGAGGTGATGTTCCTTTAATGAACATCATTTAATTTAAAAAATGGACAAGTATACTACCATTAGGTCTCTTACTTAATGTAGTGTGTTTTCTTAAGCTAAATTTGGTTATTGTTGCATTGTGAAGGTGAAGAGAATCCCCTTTCTCTCGGATCTGAGAGAGGAGAGAGCATCTTGGCTGCTGAGCGTCGCTTATAAACAGAGTCCAGTCTCTCTTTGCCTGTGGGGGACACTGCTTGACCGCTTATTGCATATTTGATCAGTTTATTTCTGGATCTGAGAGTCTCCGATGGGTGTCAAGGTGACAGTCAGGTTCAGATTAATTGGCACGGTAAAGAATGGAAAGGCGGGGGACGTGCAGCGCCCGTCGCGCTGGGCTGCCAGTTTTGAATGATTTCCCCCCCCTTCTTCTTAAAGTACACAAAGGTGCAGCAGCGCTCGCTGGGAAGTGCTTGTAGGTTGACAAGAGCTTAATAACATCACTGGTGAAGGGTGTTTTTTGTTTTTGCCCAACACTAGTGAAAATAAGCTCATACACAAACCACCTCTGCTCCTCTTTCCGCTGCCACTCTTCATCAGCGCTGAACAACACAAACAGGCTGTGCAATATCGTGGCGGTGACGGACTCCGCCAGACAGTCCAGTTCGGGGGAATGCACAGCATCGCCGCAACGGGGCCGTCCCGCAGTTTCCCTCGGCGTCCCCTTTAGCGAAGGGTACAGAAATTAAGTGCTTCAAAAATGACATTAAGAAAAGGTAACAGGAATGAGAAGTCTGGGTTTTAACTTAAAAATGCAAGCAGTGAATTTGTAAATTTGAGTGTCCGCTGGCAGTCACTTTGGTTTCAAGTGTTCTTTGCTGCCATATCAAATCAGGATTCTAGAAAGGTTAATCTCAAAATTAAATAGTTGATTCCTATTAAGAACTGTGCTCTTACATGTGTAAAATCAAATGGTCTGCCTAAAGATGGACAGCTTACTTGAGACATGCTTTTAAGTAAGATCATCAAAATTAGGAATTTTTTTCATATAAGGGAAATGACATGTGTAGGGGAAAAAGGCCTTGATTTTTTTTTTTTTTTAATTGCTTCTGCTTTTAAAGACTGCGTATGGCATTTCTGGTCTGACTTCTGGCTATCGGCACTATATATGAAGTATGATTCTTGGTGTGTGTCATCCTGCAAGATTTTAAAATGTAGACTTTTTAGAAAAACTAGAACTTAAATTTCTATGGAACAGCTCCTATTTCATCCACTGAAATTGTTAGGAAAGAAAAATCAAAATATCACTGTACTGAGTTGGTGCTGAAGTTTTTTGGCAATATACTTGAAGGCCAGGGAGGAGGAGGAGGATCTCAAATACACAATACCCGCTTCTTAGTGTTGCTGCTGGGGCTCTTGAGCCTGTTGCAAGCCCATTCTCACTTGCTTTAGTGGGTTTTGGATCAGGCAGTTGCTTCTGTGCTGCCAGACCAAGCATCCTGATTTTCAGCTTTTTTGTTTTTCTTTGGTGTCAAGTAGAATGTTTGCAAATGAGCTGTTGGTGACACCTGAGTGATTACATTACTTGCTTTGGGTTTTGCCTTGAAGATTTTTGGGGGGTTCAGCCTACATATGTGGGTATAGAAATAGGCACTCTTCCCCTTTTTTTTTTTATTTTATACAATATACACCACTTGCTGCGTATTATTTCCTCCCACTGTCAAGGGGTTGTTGCATCTGTCATCTCCTTTTGCCATGTGGGGTGAGATGCATTATTTGTTAATATACAGGAGAGGTGGCACTTCCACATCTGTGAAGTGATGTACTTTAGAAAGTCATTTGAGGTGAAAAGTGCTACGTAAGGGTAAAATGTTATATGCCTGAAACAATGTCCGTGAGCACCGATCATCTCAAACGCTCACCTCTGCGGGTCCTAGGTTTTGCCACCCAATCTCCCATGCTCAGATTAACTTGGAAGGATTAAACAAGTGCCCTGTGCAGACTGCTTTCCTGCTATCTGGTCTGTGTGTGTTGAGCAGAGAAATGCTAGCTCCTACATACTAAAATGGAATTTTTTTTTTAACCTGAAGAAAACTGCGTTCCATTCTTATTACCTTCATTCTTGAGCTGTGTTTATACTCCAAAAATTGCAAGCCTAGTTTCCAGCAATAGCTGCCAATAGAAAAGATTGCCTCTATATTTTGAGCATTTTATTGGCTTGTTCACTAGCACTTTTCTGTTATTTGCCATGACCGGAGGGTCTGACCATGGGGCACCGAAGCCAAGAGGTACCAGCACCCCCTCTGCTACCACCCTCATGCAGCGCTGCTGTCTCTGGCTGCGGGCAGAGTTGTTTCACGTCTAGGTTACTGGTGAGCAACTTGTTTATGTTGAGGTTTGGTGGCCACGAAGATGTCTCTTTGTGGAGCCTGAACTTGCCACATCACGCCTGTATGTGTGGAGGGGAATGTAAGAAATCTGTGGTGAGATCTGCATAACGTGGAGCTGCCCGCATGGAGCAGGAGGCTTCGCCAGGACCCCTCTTGCCTGCAGGGTTAGGATTTCTTTTTTGGTTTTTACACTCTGTAGTTTGTTTTCAGTGGTGGCTTGGTGAATAGTTTATTGGCCAGGCTGCGAGAGGCTCAGTTCTGCTCTTGGCGTGCATGCAGGGTGCAGAGACAGAGCTAATCCCATTAGCGCGTTAGCCTGTCCAGCAGCAGAGTCCTCAGCGGAGCTTGTAACGAACGCTCGCGATTCTGCTGGTCCACAGGCGACGACGCATCCTTGGCTGTGGTGGGGAGAGGTGCGGTGCCGTGTGGAGCAGGAGGGAGCGGGGCTGGTGTGGTAGCTCTGAGGATGACGAGGGATGCTGGCAGCCTGAGCCAGGCTCTGCCGTCACCCAGCATCTTCCCGAGAGCACCCAGCCTGCAACTCGGGCCGTGCTGGACGCGCAGCGCAGCCCCTTCGCCGCTCGCTTCTTCCCCCACTCCCCTCTCTGACAACATAAGAGGGCGCTCTGTCATCTTCGCTTATTTTTTAATCGTCGTTTCATTTTGGTGGTGGGATATGCCAGTGGCGCAGGGTTGGAAATTCCTTACAAACAGGCGGGAGGACATGCGATAACCGAGCCCGGCGCTCTGCCGTCGGCACTGCGGTTATTATCCACCGCCGCTCTCCCTAGCCAGGCTTGTGTTCCTTGTTCACGGGTTTGTCTCACTTTTTTGAGATAGTAAATCTGTAGCATCGAGGCTCCAGGCTGGGATTTTCAAGCTGTTTGGAGGGGTGCGTGGGTCTAGTTTCAGCTGGAGCGGTTTGTCTAAATCCCCTTGCGTCCCTGGATTGGCAGGGAGAGGAAGCCTCGGTCCTGCTCAGCTGTGCCGGGTCCCTGCGCATCGGCTCCTGCTGAGAAGGCACATCCTGAAAAAAATTACTCACCTTGTGTCAGTGCTGTCGTGTGGGTGGTGCGGGATGAGCTCTGTGATCACCGCTTGGATTAAAACCCCCGTGGCTTCTCATGAGCGAGCAGGTCCTGAGAGGCAGGAGCAGTGCAGCTCCCACGGTACCGGGAGGCGACGTGCCGCGCCGTGCCCACGCTCCACGGTGGGCAGTTAATTCACCTCCAGCAATTCCTCCAAAGCGCGGCAATCTGTTTTGGCTTTAACAGTATACTTTTTAGTTACTGGAGGAGGTTAAGTAACTCTGCCGATCCATCCTGTTGTTAAGTGAAGGTAGCAGGGTGCCAACAATTAAAGAAGTAATTGTTCAATTGGTTCTGCAATAATACTCATTGATTCTTTGTTTGAAGAGATTCGCTTTTCAATCCTCTTGCATTTAGAGATCTTGTTTCACCTGTGTCAAGGCAAGTTCAGGAAACCTAATTAACTGGGTTTTGTTTTTTATAATTAGGTCCCTAAAATAATTCATAGGTGGTGTTAATAACCCCATTTAAAAATCTATTAAGCTTTTGGAAAAGTTGGACAGAATCCTCTGTGCTGATTCCCCCCCCCCTTCCCTCCTCCTTTTCCCCTTGGAGATGTGGTGCTTCTTCCTTCTACAGCGCACTAATTAAAAACAGTAGGATTATGGTGGGAAATAATATGCATGTGAAGCTATCATCCACAGGGCAAAAGGAGGCTGCCGCCTCTCTTCCCCTGCCTCGCTCCAAGGTACGCTCTACATCTTTAGCGCGAGCTGGCAGAGTTCATTAAAGGACAGATTGCCTGTGCACGCTGCAAGGACCCTTGGCATTTGCAAGGCTGCAAGCCGGGTCCAGAAGGGAAACGACAGGAAGAGATAATCTATGGAAAATGTTGGGTTTGGATCATCCGCTGTGACTTCTAAAAGGCAGCTTGCCTTTTATGGGAGACCCTTCCCAAAAGACTGTCTGCAGAGAGAGGATTTTTAGACATGTAAACATTTGTCCCGGCCTGCTCCAGCCCCCCTGCCCTCCCCACCTGGCCATCTTGGGCCTCGTGACGGCTCTTCCTGGCACCGCGGCAGTGCCGGGGCTGTGCCACGCTCCGCGGCAGCCAGCCCTAGCCGTGGGGAGCGTTTGTGCAGCCAGTCCCGGCTCACTTGCAGCGCTGCACCTGAACACACATTTAGACTCCTTTTAGCGGGAGCAAGGAACCAGCTGCCCCATTTTGCACGAGCTGGTGACTGGGGAGAGGCTTCTGCTGTGTTATTTTCTTCCCTCCGCTGGAGCTCTCTCAAACCATTACAGAGAGAAGTTGTCCGTCCGTCTGTGCCGGTTGTGCGTGCTCCTCCGTGCCGCTGGCGCGTTTAAGGGCTTTGCCATCTGCGAGCGGGCCCTGCTCCCTTAGGCTGCTGTAGCGTAATGCGGGGAATCATGTGCCCTTTGGGATGCCAAGACTCTCCGACATGGATCCTATGAGGAATTTAAAGGAAATGCTGCCTTGTGGCTAATGCACAGACATATGTCAGCTTTGGGCCCTGGTGCTGCTGGAGCCGGTATGGGAATGCTTTGTCCTGCCTCCTCCTAAGGAGGTGTTCACATGCACGTGACACCAAACATATCCGTAAGCTTGTGGCATCCCATGGGATGGGGCACTTGCCCGCTGGATGGTCAGCGTGCGTGCCAAGGCGTTGCCTTGGCGTGCAAGTCCTGCTGCTCTCCCTGCACAGGGGATGTATAAATTCCAAAAGGAGACATAGCAGGAAGGTCTTCTAGTTAAATCTGGCATTACCTGCGAGATCTGCTCTTAGCATCCTGAGGGAAAGTTGCAAGCCATTTTTTGCCTGGCAGAGCTGAGATGATGGCTCAGAAGTCCAATATGACCTTCTCTGTGAGCTCTGAGGCATGTCACACGTCCCGAGCAAGCTACAAGAACAGTATTTTTCCACCACCACCACATTTTCCTCCTGAAAGTCAAAATGTAAATTTTTTTATTACCCCTCATGAATGTGACAAAGTCCTACTTAAAAATGTAAAGACTCCCATCTTCACATGCACCATAAAGGCCTTTGCGTTCCACGTGAAGCCTCCAGACTGTTGATTTATTATCCAGCTACGATGGCTAGAGCAGGAGAGCAAAGTTAAATCTACAAAAGTGGCTGATGTGACAAAATTAACAGTTGTCGGCAGCAGAGAGGGGAAGCAACCGAAGGCGAATGTTAATACTCAGCAAACTGTGGCATGGGGAAGCGAAGTTGACTTCACACTCCAGTTGCAAAAAGCCGCCTGCAACACCACGGGCAGGGTGAGGGGGGATGCCCAGGAGCCGGAGCAGGGGGCAGCAGTGCCGGGGAGAGACTGCAAGGACAGCGCAGCCTTCCTGGGGAGAGCAATGGAAATAAAAGGTGAAAAAGCAGAGTACTGCCCTGGCAAAGCCGCTTGCTCTGATGGTGTGAGATTATTTTCTTAGGGAGGAAGGAGTGCTATACAGAGGGTCTTGGGCGGCGTTCCCACCAGTATTCAAGGTAACTTGGGTTTGGGCATGCATAGCTGGAGAATTTTAGGCTTGGACAAGGACACAGTTCAGGAAGGGGGAGGGGGGGAAAAAAAAAAGTAAGCCTGGGGTGGTATTTTGGGGTGTGTTTTTTTTTTTTTTTGTTGTTGTTGATTTTTTTTTTTTTTTCAGTTTGAGCCCAGTGCGGAAGCTCCTGCTGTTATTTTTCTGAACCGACAGGAGGGGGCAGATGTCAGATCTTGAAAGTGGATCAGAGATTTGGGGGATGAGGTTAATTATGGGGTTATTTGTTATGAACTTCCGAATTGAAATCTTTTGCTGAGTGGGCTGAGTCTGTAATGTGCAGCACAGAAATCTGGAGCCCTTGTCTAACAAAAGGGTGAATCGTGTGTTTGGTGAAATTGTTTATTGTGGGCCGGGGTTAAAGCGGTTTGCGAGATGTTTGCTGTCACTTTCCAGACTTCAGGCATCTCTTTTTTTTTTTTACCTTGACTTGCAATTTTTGTGGCTTTCTTGTATACAAATGGCTGTGCCATTCCAACAGGGCCCCTCTTTGGTTATTTGTGGTGTTTCTGGCAGGAGCCAACCCTCCTGTTACCTGGGAATTTTCCATGTGTCGCTTGAACGGCTCTGATAAAACAAATTACTTCCTAGACGGATATTTTAGAACCAAACCACCTCTTTTTCCAAACAGCACGTCTTGAATTTATGAAACAAAACACGTGAGAACTTGGCTGGCCAACCTCTTATTGGAAAACACGGGTCATGGTTTGGATGAAAAGCTCTTCACAAGACTCTGAAGCAAGATGCTTCCCTACTAATCCTGTATGAAAAAAGGAAAAAGGTTAACACAAGATGGATTGAATTCTATTAGTGAAAATTGCATCATTAGAAGAAGCCTCTTCCTGCAAAATGCACAAATATAGCTGAATTCACAGATGCATTGGGGTCTTCTGCACCAGGAATATTTGTCATCTCAGAAGAAAGTGGAAGAGGCTTGTTCTTCAATGCCTGACATGTCACTACATGCTGTGAAGTGCAAATAGAGGAAGAAAAATTAACACATAAAAGAAATGTACTGTTTCTGCAGGGAAATTAGCTAGTTAAAGCTGAGGAAACTGGCTTTTTTTAATAAAAGAAAAAAAGAAACAAAATAGCAGTATCATCTTTTTGCTTTGCTGGGGAAAAAACCCGAGTGAATTCTGTATTGCAACTTTCCATGCTCTGAGCTGGAGGAGATAAGACTTTGCATGAGAGGCAAAAACACTTGCTAGAAATACATAAAGCTGGAACAATCCTGCAAGCCCTTTTGTGTTTACAGAGCTGTATTTCTCAAATGAGCACCAACTGCAAGGCATGTGCAATAGTAAGGAAGAAATAAAGAGGAGGAGCTGAGCGCTGCTGCATTGCATGCATAGATTTCTCTCTGGAGAAGCTAGCCGCTCATCTCCAGCATCCCTGCAGCCTGCCTTCCCTCTTCCTCTCCCCTACCCACTTACACAGATAAAAAGGGGGTCTCGGACTGTTGCTCAATTGTGTAAACATATTGAGCGTAAAAGAAAATAATCTAATTATTCTATTATGAGGCACTATCAAGTACTTTAGATCCTTTGTGTGTCTACTTCTTGTCTTCGTTTTGTTTTCCAAAAAGGATCTTGGAGGCTAATTGACTTCTTGACTCATCCCTTGATACTATCAGCTCTTATGGATTTAGTTGACTTCAGGGTCAGTTTGTGGGGTTGAGCAGGACTGGGAATCTGAAGAGTAGAAACTTGTCCGTGGCTTATGTTCCCAGAAATCTGGGTGCAGGAGAGAAAGAATGGTTGCTTTGGTTTTGGCCAGCTAGGATTAGAAGCTGTCAGGTAGTGGAGCTTTGCTTGAGGAGCAGCAGGGGAACTAACGTGGTTCGTTGACCTTGGTCTTTGAAAAACAAACACTGGAAAGGCAATGTTGTAGGCATTTTTTAAAAAAAAAAAAAATCAACTCACCTCATCCTTGTTACCATGAAAAATGGATTAGTATCTTCTGATCTTATAATACGTTATGGGTTTGTTTTGTTCTGTGGCTGATCAAGCCTTCGGGCTGCACACGAGCTGCAGTGTGAAGTTGGTCCTTGCAAGCACAGATCAGAGACGTGCACCGTGATTCAGTCAGGTGTCCTCACTGGGCCCTTGAGAACAACCACAAGCAGCGCAAAACCCTCAATCTTGTACGTCCTAATGCTGGACAAGGAGATGAGCAGAGCGTGGTGCGAACCTTTCTTCCTCCTGCCCCTCTGGGAAGCACTGGGAGCGTATTAACTTCACGAGATGTCGCGTGTCCAGAGCCTCTGTGGCTGAGGTCTAAGGCTTTAAAATGTTAACCATAAAATGCTTCTACCACCGCAATTTTGAGGAAAGTGCTAAGCCTTATTTCATTAGCCTTCTATGTTAACGTGAGCCGGCCCTTGGAATGGTTTCGCTCCTGAACGCTTTTGGGTTGCCTTCTCAGTTAGCTGTTTTAAGTGCTGATAGAAGCATGTCAGAATATGGTATGCTTGCAAGGCTTCTGTCTTTATTTTCAGGATTATGTTGTATGTTTACCTCAGAGATTTTTTTTTTTTTTGAGTGAAGTAGGGGAGGACTGCATTACCAAGGAATTTCTTGGGCTATGAAATGAAATAAATGCTAAGCTATGTCCCAAGGAAACAAATACCAGCTCTCCTGAGTGAAACACATCTGGTATAATCTCAGCAGCTTCTAGTTACATATATGGGTTATTGCAGGAGAAAGGCTTTGCATCTGACCAGCATTTTGGCCTTTTGATAAATTAGGATGATGGAGGTGACTTTCCAGCAGGAAGATTAGAGAGTGGCAGCTATGATTTGTCTAACTCTTTTTTTTTTTTTTTTTTTTTTCTTCCCAGGTCTGCCGCCTGGCCCAGGTGAGAAATCATTTATTACAGAGCCAGGCTGCTGTTGCAGGGTGCACGATGCAGCGAGCAGGGTGGTGGGGCACATGGTAGGGTTTGGATTTCAGCCTCCTCAGGAATGGGGAAGCCTTTCCAAGCATTGGAGGACCCTCCTGCAAGGAAGGGCTGTGGGGTCTGGAACATGGGGAGCCGCACTGTGCGGGGAGGAGAAGCCTCCTGTGTGTTTGTGTTCCCTTGGGTCTGTGGTGTGGCTGGACACGGGCGGTCTGCTTGGAGCGAGGATGTTACTAGGCCTTTACTCAGAGTGGTGGGGCTCTGGTTTAAAGGGAAGTGGCTGAGTTATCAGCAGGCGGTGACCCCAGGGACATCCTCTTGCAAGGGCGCGGTATTGCAAGCTGCAGTTTGCTCCTTCCCCGCTGAAGAACTGGTGAATTGCAAGGAAATAACCCCTGCCTTTACCCGCTGCCACGTTGCTGTATGGTTTGCGACTGCATCGCTTCTGTGCTGAACCCAGAGGTGGGCGATGGTCAGAATTTCACAGCTCTGCTGATACGTGCCAAGTTAAACCTCGTAACCTCCTGGTGATGCTGCGTGCAAGGGGTGATGCTGCGTGCAAGGGCCGCTGCTGGCACCTGCGAGGGGTGTGAGCACACAGCGCTTGTACAGTAGCGTAAAGCTGCTCACAAAGGTCAGTTGTTGGGGATAGGAGTCCAAGTGATTAAATGAGGCTTATTTTGGATCACAGCAGTATCCCTTTTTACTCCACAGTCTGTAAAGTAAAAGGCCACCCAAGCTTGCTCCCTTTAAACCTTCTCTCTAAGCTTGAAGTGTAGAATTTAAGCTGTAGACGAGCAAGGCGACTCTGTTTCCCCGCTCCCCCCGTCCTGATACAACAGGACCACTGGTTCATCCCGGCCCTGATGTGATACTATGCCAGAGGTCTGGTCTTTGCGAGGCAAAGGGCATGAAGGAGCGAGGGAAGACTTGCTTGAGAGCTCCTCCTGGTAGTTGCTTTTAATTGCAAATAGCGTGATTTTTAAAAAAGGGGGAGGGAGAGCTCTTGCTTCAGGCTAGGGAGCCTGAGAGATTGAAAGCTTGCTGCTGTGGTCATTGCAGGTGAAGAATAAGTCATAAATGATCCAAGGGCAAAGGCCAAATATAGACCGATAGCTGCATTGTTCCCCGCAGCCTTGGGAAGGACCTTGGTGCTGCACTGTGCTCGAGGCGCCCGCGGGCTTAACCCTTCCCTGCTCAACGCTGCTGACAGGCAGCGGATTCCAGCACTGGATGCCCTGCGTTCTTCGTCTGGGTGTCGGCATCCAGCCAGGCTGTTGGGTTGTGAATCTCTTGCAGAAGACCAAAGCCTGATGAGAATTTCTATGGGGATGGCAAGGGAAAGAGAAAGCTCTGTCTTCCTATTGCTTAAGCAAATAGATGGGGCTGTGGGTTTTTAACACCTGTGAATATTTGCTCCAAAATGTCATGCAGTGAATATCTTTTTTCTGTCCTTTTCCCAGGCAAGTTAGTGTATTTGCCTCAGTTTAGCCTCTTAAAATGAGCACCATAAAGTTAGGGAGCAAACCTCATGGTAAATTCCTCAGAAGCTTGAATTCCTGTACTAAAGGCTTTGGTTTTGGTCCAAGTGTTGGATGGTCACGGGTCCCCAGTGTGACACACCCTTGCCAAGGTGAGCCTCCAGGTCATGATCAGGATTCCCTTGTAAACTGATGGGTCACATCTACTCACCTGGGGACCAGAGGTGTTAGGCACTGGTTAGCTTCTCTTCTTTCCTCTTACCTGTATTTGTTAGCCTCTCCTTATACCAGTGTACAGCACAGATATTCCCTTGCACACAGTCTCAAAGTCTTCTACACAGCCTGTGAAAAACACAAGCTGGTTGAGTTGTACCAAGTGGCACCCGGTGAGGGGTGAAAGCTGGGCAGGGCTGTTACACCAGCTCACCTCCTTTTGGAGGATTCAAGTGCTGACCCAGACCCAATGCTCTGCTCCCCCACTCCTGCCCTTGCCCTCAAAGCATCAAGCCAGGGCTGAGACGCCGTCCCCAAGACGCAGTGGCATGGAGAACAGGCTGGCTGCAATGGGGCTGATTGCCTTCCAAATCCTGACCCTGTTCCTCCGAGTGGAGCACTTGTGCTGAGCACAGAGGCTGTCTCCCACCCTCCTGGACCGGCTTTCCGCAGCTGGCACCGTAGGCATCCATCAGTCACTGTCCATGGTTAATGCTCAAGCTGGCTGTGGCAGGCAGCCAGCAGCCATGATACAATCTTCCTGGAGGAGAGAGAAGCTTGTTGGCTTTGTAACTCCGCTTGGCACCCCTCCCCCTTCCCGCTCTAAAGGAAATGTCTTTCATCTTTAACAGCAAGTGTAAAGAAAGCAATTCCCTTAAAATATCTGAGCTGGAGCAAGCAGTACTGCGGGCTGGCTGCAGAATTTGGCTGAGCTTTAAAAGCGCGGGACCTTGCAACGGGAGGGGGTCCTCCGATGGAGGTTTTCCTGCCGAAGTCCCCTCGGCACTCTCCTGACCCTTTCCTCTGGGACACCGCGTGGTCCTGTGCCACCTGGGCCGGGACGCTGCTGCGTGCCGCTGTTGGCTTGGTATCACCCGAGCTGTGGGTGTAAAGTCCCCTATGCCTCGGTTTATCCTTTTCCTCCATTTTACGGATGGTAAAAGTTCTTCAGCACCTGGATTTGTGCATGGTGGACATGTGTAGGGCTGGCAAAGAGCAAATCTTATAGCCTGGGAATGCAAGGGAGCTGAGATCCAATACCTTCCATGTGCTATAATTCATTTTACTGTATGTGCGAGTGAGGGGTTGCTCTGCTAGGAATTAAGTTAATTCTTATCTGTACGGGGTGTTTTGCTGTGGCAATTTCATTGTGGGGTTTTTTTCTTCCAAATTTGAACCCATTGATTTTTCTGGACCAAAATTATCTCAGCATCAGCTTCACCAAAGTTTAATGGAGGTGCCTTAGGCAAAGGGAATGCTTTAGCCCATTATCTTCCAGGAGAGGCAGTGGCAGGATTTTCTCTGTTCATTGCCAGGCAGACTAGAGGCTGGCTTCTTGTATGGCTGGTTTGGTTTTGTGTTTGTTTTTTTTCTTTAAAAAAAAAAAGCCCTTTACTTTTGATGGGGGTCAGCAAGGGGTACAACAGCGTGAGTGCACATTTCTTTCCCTTCCATGCCTCGTGCTGACGGGATACTTGGGGAGCAAGAAAGCTCTGTAGGGAAAAACAAATGCATGCCTCAGCCTGTCGCCGAGCCCCGGCATTGCTGCGGCAGTCCTGTGCCCTGCATGCATTATTCCTCAAATCAAAGGAGGAATCGGCAAGAAGAATGTTTAACTGGAGCCTGTGATCCTCAGGTGTGACACTGGGGGCCCCACCGCAATGAGATGCACAGTCATGCTCTCTCCGAGACGCAGGGTTAAAGATTTGCTTGGGGCCAGTCAATAGCACGCACTGAGTATCTTCCTCAAGAATGTGTCTGCTCTTTTCCTGCCTCCAAGTAGCAGCACTTGAGTCTCAGTCCCCTACTTGAATCACTGCACTATCTCCACTTCATCAGAAACCAGAGAGTTGAGTCTTTGATGATTGTTGTGACTCACTGGTGTCACAGAACTACTTACCCTGTGATTTCAACTTTAATCACTGATCCACTATCTATAGAGCTGCCTGTGGAACAGTTCAAATTGTAATTATAGGAAGCTCATCTGCTGCAAGCCACAAAGCAGGCTTTACCATATGCCTTTAAAGGTGAACTAATGTCATGATGAAATAACTGTGTTTTGCTGCAGATTGATACCACTGGCTGGGAAGTTAACATACAGGATGAAAGCTCTGACATTTTGCAAGCTACACTATCGCTCTCTAAGTCATGTTAACCTAACATTCCCTGTTGTTTTACAAGGGATCTGCAGGTAACTGGGAAGCGTCCTCAGACGCTGGGGATGGGGAGGGTGTGTGGTACCGGGGGAATGTGCTGAGGTGGGTTACAGAGCTGTGCGGTGGTACCTGTGTAATACAGGCTCAGGAATGTGGAAGTGTTTTTTCTCCCTTGCCCCTCACCTGACCTTGACATTTATTTTGGTCTCTCTTTCCCTGCTTTTGAAAAGTATTTGCTAATTTTCTTTTTTAGGGTTACTGCTGTCTGCCTTTGCCTCTATCCCCATACTCTCAGAAACTGTTTTTTAGGGGCTGTTTTGTCTCTCTCCTTGCCCGAGTGCTAAAAGCCCTGGCAAAGCTCTGCCCCATGCTAGGCGTTTCCTATGCTGCTAACAGAGAGAGTATTCATACTCCTAAAAGCTCAGTGGATGTACACAGGGGAGATACAGGGCAGGACGTGGGTGCAGGGAAGTGACTTGTCCAAAATCTTAGTCAAAGTCCACGCAGGGGTTTCTGCAGCTGTTCACCCACATTGTGTGGGTGTCTGCAGCACCTCACTTCTCAGAAACCCGCGAGAGGATCTCGGAAGCGTTGGCATAAACCAACT
This sequence comes from Pelecanus crispus, assembly GCF_030463565.1. Taxonomy (NCBI): domain Eukaryota; kingdom Metazoa; phylum Chordata; class Aves; order Pelecaniformes; family Pelecanidae; genus Pelecanus; species Pelecanus crispus. The sequence continues at coordinate 2,706,937 of NC_134654.1, read as the reverse complement.
TGCTCCTAACGCATGCTATGGGAAGCGTTATTTGCTTTCTCACCAGCAAAATGGGAGCCGCAAGGCACAAAGCAGTTGAAAGACCTCTTTTCCAAGGCTCTGTGGTGGAGTTGGGAATGCTCTCCCAGACTTTTTGCAGCTATGCAAGGCGCAGTGTTCAGGCTGGGTTTTCAGGGAGAGACCTCTCCTGTTCTTTGTGTCTGCAGCCCCCAGTTTGAAGAGGAGCAAAGTGGAGATGGCAAAGCGAGTTTGTTGTGAGGTCTTTCAAGAAGCCTTCAAGAGCAGTGAACAGTAGTGCTGTCAGATGTGGTAGAGGTGGTCATGCCCCTAATTCTTTGCGAACCTCTTCCTTCTGCCCAGATACAGATGCGTTTCAGTAGTGACAGCTCCATATTTGAAGGGGTGTTTAGGAGCTGGAAGGATCCATGTAAGTCCAACCCAACCTTCTCTCAGTAGATACCCTTTCTACTGCTATTCTCTTAATTAAGCTTTTGCCATAAAGTAGGCAAAGGAGATCTGCAAGTCCAAAGTTGGCAACCCCTCATGACTCCTGGACCTCCAGCTCTCTGCCTGTGCTAAACTGCTTCTCTTTCCTCCTGCAACTGGCCACATAAAGATAAGTAACGAAGATAGTTTTATTGCAAGCAGCTGGGGAAAATCACGTTGCTTCAGTTTCCATAAAATAGCCGAGCCTCAGCTTTTTTATCCTGCCCATTCGCACATCCACTATAAAAGGGACATCAGTTATAAACATTTCCTGTTTGTGCATACAGTCTTCCAGTGCTTATGATGTATAGACTGACAAAAGGCTTAATGCTTTGAATATATAAAACACAAGGCCTGTGCAATGGAGGGTGACAGTTGCCCTTTAATGTTCTGCTTTTTAAAGATCAGGGTAGAGTTCAGAAAGCATAGTCATGAGGTTTAATGATTTAATGGGGACGACTGGGGAGCAAAAATAGTTACTACACCCTGGGGAAAAGTGGTTCCTCATACATATTACTTTAGCCTAATGGCCTATGAATGCTTCCTCTGTGGCATAGGAGGGTGTCACGGTACATAGACTCTATAATACTGAATGGGTTGATTAAATGCATATTAAACAATACTAAATTGGAAAAAAAAGGCGCCACCAACTGTATTTATTCTGTTCTTAGAAAATGTTGTTACTCATTCAATTTCATTTGTGATATTATTATAATTTTCCCCCCATTTCGTGCTCGTCGCAGAGTGAGGGAGCCAAGTGTAAACACCGTTGATGGATCGGAGGTGGCAGAGTTCTCGTCGAGCAGCGGATGGGGAGGTGGGGGCGAGGGGGCCGGTGCCGTGGGCCGAGGAGGACCTGGCTGGGGGGCCGTGGAGGTGGGCTGAGCAGCCTCTGCGCGGTGGCTGCGAGTGGGATCTTCTGAAACTGGCAAACGAAGTGTTTGTCTGGAAAATAGCTTTTCTCTTCTCTACCTCCATGCTAGCGCAGGTCCCTGTCCTGCACTTTGCGTGTTCCCCTTGCTGTCCGCCCTGCGTGGTGGACTTGGACCAAGGGCTTTGTGTTTTGTTCTTTGGTGACTCTGCCACATAACTCAGCAGTGCCACCTCCCTGGGACCCAATAAACGCTATTTTGTGTCACCAAACCAAAGTCACAGTTGACTTGAGGAGTCCAAGCGTTCATCCTTCCTGCGAGTCCAGCACAGCCGGTGGAGGGGGCAGCCCCGGTGTGTTCAGCCGTGCTCTGGGCTGCAGGGCTTTGTTTCCAGTGCCTGACCTCAACTCCACTTGCGATGTCCTCGTGTCTCCTGTTAACCACTGTGCAGAGCCTGCGCTGCATCGCTCGTTGGGGACTGGACCGGGATGGCTGGTGCAAGGGCAAGCCCAGCTGTTTGTAGGCAGCTTTCAAGTAACCATAAACAGTACACCATACACCAGCACTTTCAAATGTGTTTTTAGGACTAAAAAAAGGACATGAGCGTATGCTATTGCTCATATATCTCCCAGTTCTGAGTATCTGTGCAAATTTACAATTTTCTAGCCAGACTGTTTTTCTAGTCATAACCTGTTAATATTACATGAATTATTAGAGATTATAAGAAGACTGATTAAGTCTGATCTCTTTGGAAATCATCTGACAGTTCTGCAGAGGTGTTTTTATTCCATAGTATTGTCTTGTGTGGGATATTGAGTTAATTATCTCCTGTATTTCACCTCCGACATGTCTATTCCCTTCCAAGTCTTGTTACCTTGATGAGTGAAGTAGCTTTTTCCTACGGCCCTTCCACCAGCATGGATGTGGTGTTTTGTTTTCTTTTTTACTGCTTCAATCAGTTGCTTTATTCTGCACTTTGTAGTTTCAAACACAATTTACAGTTCTCCATACCGCAGAAGTAGCTGGCGCACTGAATGCTGTAGAGCAACCCCAAATTAAAGGGAGAGGAGAAATTGCCTTTGTAATAAGAACTGCGGTAGGGTTGCAACCAACAGAAATAATAACTCGTCTGGAGGAAAAACAGCAGTCGGGAGGTGTGAGTGGAGGGTTGCGTGCGTGTCATTTGGGTCTATAGGTTTTGTGGGACTCTCACTCAGACCCATCTTCTCTTTTGAAGTCCTGCTGACTTGACAAGAACAGTGTTCAAATATTTGCTCACATCTGCTATGTGAACTGCTTGATCTGTTCTGGGAGTACATGAATATGAAAGGAAGAGTCTTTAAGGCGATCTAATGGCTTTGAAAAGAGAATGTCATAAGTTGTGGCTCCAGTGACGGCTCCTCAGATGTCCGCATCTGTTTCAGGCCTAGTCCTAAAAACTTGCTTCGTATCTCTGTATTTTGAGGTGGCTCTAAGCATTTGCCTTTGTCAGCGAGCGTGGCTAGAAGCTTGCATTCTCTGGATTTGACCTCTGTCTCTGATGATACTTTTACGGCTGGAGCACCTGGTGATGCTGAGGGAGGATCCCATACCCCATACGATGAGCTGAAAGAAGAGCCTTCTTTACTGCCGATGAAATTCCCTCAAACATAAACAGTCATCCCAGCAGCCATGGAATGGACCTTCTCTCCCCCTCCCAACAATTTATTATTGATAGAACCATTTTATAAATAAACATCTCTAGGTAACATAGTCCATAAAATATCTAATTATAGATTATTGGATTGAACATTTCTTGCTTCAATTAAGTGATAGGTTTTTTTCCCCCTCAGGAAGCCAGCTCAGTGCTCTTTCTGGGGAAATTATGAGTATTTATTCTATGTTGTATAGGTGATGTCTTTTTATGTTGTTAATAAATAAACTACAGTGCAGTGCTTTACCCTAAATAAAACTAATGGAGGTTAGGCTTTGCATTTATTTTTGTTTTCCTGATCAGATCTCTCCTGTCTGGTGGTCTACAGCTTTGGTACCATGATCTCTATAATGAAGGAAATGAAAGAAAAAGGGAATGAAGAAAAATGCATAATGGCTTGGAGATCTGTGTTCTTGTACCTCCCTCAACCAGATGCATTTAGATATTTTAAAAAAAAAAAAAAGCTGAAAGCACAGAATTTGGCACTGGTGTTGAATTTCAGTCCTATTCGTCCTTTGGGCAGGTTTTAGGGTCTTTAGATTTGAGAGCTTGATTTGAACTACAGGAAAGTTGGTGACCTTTTCTCACAAAATTTGCCTTTAGCTCTGGGTTTGAACTCCTCAAAACTTGCTGTGTTTTGCTTGATTTAAATCAAGAGCTCGGGCTTTGGCCCATCTGTTCTAGGTCTAGAAGGGTACTGCAGCTGGGAGCTGGCCTTTTTGTCTGTCATGAAAGGTGGTGGGTGGCAGCTTTGACGCTGGAGAAACCCAGTCAAGCTGGGATGTGTGGTTTTCTTGTTTTCCGAAAGAGATGCTGTAGATCCAACACCCATTAGTTCAGAGCAAGGGCAGACCAGGTGATGTCCTTGTGGATTTGGTACCTGCAAGCCACTCGCTCTGTCCCCTGCTTGCAACGCTCGTTCCCTTCCAGCTCTCGTCTCATCCTCTCCCCTGGGCAGCGTGTGACCCCGGGGGAACTGGAGTTAAAGCCGAGCTGTCTGAAGGGACGTGAAACACGGCAAGCTGAGCTGGCACGCTTCTCCTGGATTTCCACTGCGTCTTTCAGATGGGCCTGCCTGTAATTTTCCCTTCGGCCACGTTCAGCCAACGAGTGCGGCGGAGGTGGCGGGCCATTCTGAGCTGGCAGGAAGGCACGAGCATGCTCCGAGGTCTCGGAGAGGAGCGTGGCTCTGAGCTTTTCTGCGCCCTCGTCCTCAGCGGAAGGGGAGAAAGTCCTAATCGGGAAGCTGCAGCCTTTCTCTCGCTCCCTTACCTGCCATTTTAAACAAATGCAAATTAAAACCCTCCATCGGGTTGGTTCATTCCCTTCCTTCATGTAACTGATGTTATTGGATTTTTATGCAGCACATTACACCCTGAGCCATGTCTTCTACTATTTTGCTTTCAAATTGTATCTCCTGCCATTTGTGTCACATTTAAAATGCTAACAGTATAGAATGTCATTTACAGAATCGGGGCGTTTGCTGCGGAAAATTAATTTGACTTATTCCTTCTGCCTGTTCCTATCTCCAGGCCAATATTATGCTACTCATTCTACAAGAGTAATACTTAATGAATAGGACTATTAATAATGTCAAGGTCCATGGGGGTCTTATGGGTAACGGATAGGCGTAGACTGTAAGGGGGCAGTCACCTGACTTCGGTTAATGTTCCATGAAAATATCAGGCAGTGCAATGTAATTATGGAGCAGAGGATAGTAAAAAAGGCAGGGAACTTGGAGTTTCTTAAATATTTTTTCAAATTAGTCAGTGCTTTTTTGGTAACTTACCTGAACCTTCATCAGACCAGGTGTGAAAAGTGTTTAAAATTCAAAAGGGAAAACCAACAACTAGGTACCTAATTCATAAAAAAGGTATATGGTCAGATGAGTTTGCAGCGCTAGGCAGGAATTGTGTGTGTTTGGCATTACATGAAAGGGTGCGGGATGTATGTGCATGTCAGTCCTATTTGCAGGAAATAGGAATTTGAGGAAAGGGGGGTTGGTTGTTTTGGTTTGGTTTTTTTTTAGCTTGTACATGTCTTTAGCATTTAAAAAGGTGAAAAAGTGTTGGGGAAAACACAAAATGAACATTTATAATGGGAGCAAATGATAAACAGAAGAACCAAAAATCTTCTTGCTGCTATTTATTGTGCTACTTGCTGTGAAAATACTAGCCACGATGAAATGGCTTGAGGCACAAGCCTGCCATGGGCAGGGGGCATGGCAGGGCAATGCTCATTTTTCTCCCCACGCTCAAAGCTGCCAGCAATGCTAATGCAAGTGTCACAAGGACGTTGAGGGGGAAGGAAGAAGCTGCTTTTAGGGCCTAATCCTGCACTTGCTAGAACTAATTTTTTTTTTTTTAAATGAGTTTAACCAGGGGTATTATTTGGTCCTCTGATTTTCTTGTTTCTAAAACCTTGCGTCTAGAGTTATCATCAGGATTATTTGGTATGTGCGCAGGAGGAAAAGGAATAAGGAAACTGGCTACTGAGATGCTGCTTTTCAGCACAGATTTTCACCTTTTGCCATCATTTTGGTAGTTATGTGAGAAGATGCGATATGGCAGCTAAATCTGAAAAGGGACCTTTGGAGACCTGTTTGGTTGTATGTACTTCTGGTTCCTATTCTCTGCATGAAAACTGGATGCTACCTAGCTCTGTGCTGCATCTTTCTTCATTTGTCTTTGCCTTGCTCTTGGGACCATTGAGACTGAGGGAGCAGGCTGTAAAATTAGGCCCCTGATTTCCAAAGAGCAGGTGAAACAGGCTGTGAAAAGAGTTGTTTTGCAGCCAAGTAACTTTGCGTCTACTGCCCTCCTTTCCCAAGGAGTTAACTGTTCCCAGTTGCAGACTGTGTGCTGAAATTGTATTAGAAAAAACAGAGGTTGTGAGCCAGGTTGGGTCACGCTGTGGTGAAAGCATCAGGAGATGATGTTGGCAGGGACTTGGGGTTGTGCCTCCCCGTGCCTGGTGCCCCGGGAGCTGCTGGTGGCTCGGGCATGGCCCAAGAAACCTCTCTGACCTCTTGGGAGCTGCTGTGACGGCTGCCTGGCTGTGGCACCTAGAGGACATCAGACCTCATCAGCTGGACAGGCGGTCTAGTGTGTCCCACCATGCCGGTGGCTGACAGCAGGGCTGCGTTAGCAGAGCAGGGCAGCAGTGAATTGCTCCATCTTGCTCAGCTAGAGGTTGAGTGTCTGCCCAAAATGTCAAAGTTGGAGGCGGGGAGGATGGTGGTACTGAAAGCTCTGGCACAGGAAGGTCTTTCTCAACCCCTGACCATGCAAGTTCTCGGGGGTTTTGTGAAAGCAAAACATTTCTCTCTCCCATTTGTGGTTGACGGCGTCTGTGCATGTGGGACTGAGGTCAGCACCCACACGGAAGGAGAACACCTTTTCAATAACTGAGCGTTGGCCAAGCTTAGCGTAGCACATTGGGCTCCCCCTTGGTTCCTCCTACCCCTCTTCATCCTCTTATTATTGTTATTTTTTCCCCTCGAAGAAGCTTTATTCATTTCTGAAGCGTGCATTAATATCGGTAGCATTAGGCAGCCCCAGTATGTCTCGTTGCTGTGTGGCTCACTAATTCTCACTATTAGGCCACCTGCTGACAACTCCCGAATGGAGCCGTATCCCTCTGTCAGAGTTCGCCATGAATAAACATGAAAGAGACAAATGAGGCAGCGCTGGCGGTTGCTTTGCAGCCAGCCGTGCGTTATTCCTCGCCCGGCGCCTGCACGCAGATGGCTGGGCTTTGGTCACTAGGTGCCCGTGTACCTCCTGGTGGGGTGGCTTCTCCTCGGTAGTGGTTTGGGGAGCGTTTGTTCAGATGCGGAGACTGGATTCCTTTTCCCAGCGCTTGGGAGCCCAAACTGTAAACGGTGTGGCATCGGCTCACTTGGATTAGCAAACCAAGCGTGTTTCCCGCAGCTTTTGGAAGTCCTGTAAGCGCATGCGCCACTAGATTTCTTGAATTAAGCTTGTGTGAACTTTAAGCGGTTTCAGCAAAATCGGTGAAGTTACTGCGGATTCCAACTCGCTTTAATTCCCAAACACGCGAGTTTAGGGGAGGTGGGTTCCTCACAAGTCTGCGTTTGTCAGTGAGGCTGGCTATCGGCAGCAAGCGATGCTGGTCAGGAGCTAGATGTGCCCTGCAGACCCTCCTGGCTGCCTCTTGGAAGATGCTCTCATAGTCGAGGCAAGAAAATATCTCCTTAGATTTTGAGATGGCGAAAGAAGCAACAGGTATTTTTTGTGGAGACCTGCAGAAGCAGTGCAGAGACGTAGCTGTTGGAGCTGGGGGGGCAGCAGCTGGCCGTGGGGCACCGCGAAGGCAGGGGAGCATTTCCCAGTACACGTCTAACAGCGTTGCTTTGAACTTGCTGGTTCCTCACAGCAGACGGCAGCTTTTGCTCGTAGCGTGCGGCATGAACCCCCTGGCAGGTATGGAAGGCAGGTGCTGCTCTGGGCTGCTGGTCCCTCAGTCAGGTCCGTAGCCAAAGGGACTCCGGTCTCCTGGCTTCTGTTTGTAGTCAATGCTTAAGCTATGGCAGGCAAGCTCAGCTGAAGGAAGGATCTGGAGGAGGACTGGGGTGAAAAATAGTGACTAGGTTTTCCTTGCCTTTTTCTTTTGGTTCTCTTAAACTTCCTTTAATCAGAAAACTTAGTGTGGGACTAAATACTGAAGGTTTTTTTAATGGTTCTTTGCAGGAAATTAGTTTGTTTCCTATTCTTGATTTATGTAAAAAAAAAAAAAAACCAACAAAAAACAAACCAACAAACAAAACAAACCTAAAAAATCCCCCCCATCAAAACCAAACCAGAAAAAAAAAACCCCAAACCACAAAACACTGACCTCTTACTGAAAACTGAAATGATCTTTTCTTTGAAATTTCCCTGTGGTTGGAAAAACATCCTGTTTGATACAGCTCTCAGAGGAGGAAATAGCTACCCCTGACTTTGAGTGGAGAATGGGTATCCAGGGCTTTCTCCTAAACTTACCTGTTCTGCTTTAACAGACGTAACAGCTGATCTCGGTCATGTTTTCCATCTTGACACTGGGATGTCTGATGGGTGTAACAAGGCTGGCGTGTAAATTTTTAAGGGACATCCCTGCTATTGTACGTACCACGCTTAAAAATACGCGCAGACGTGTATAGTAAAGGCACGGTTTGAACTCCGGGAAGCGGCCGGGAGCAGCAGCGCGGCACGCGCGGGGCTGTGCGGAGGCAGCCAGCCCAGCAGACGGGTTCGTGTAGGTGAATGCTCTAAATCCCTGGATCACAAGAGCTCAGGGGCCATCTCCACAAACCAACACAGCTTCTTTCCCTTCGACCCCCATCTTCTCCTGCCACTCTTTGATTTCTCCTCTTGCCTCAGATTTACAGCTACCTTGTCCAAATATATTACAGGAAATAAAGGATAAAATGCTTTAAAAACCTACCTTCCCAAGCAGGAGAACGGGCTTTGGTGAAAATAAATGAGCTGGTTTGTTATATTGCTCAGCCTCTGTCACGTGAAGGTGAGGCCTCCTTTTTTATTATTATTATTTTTTATTGCCACCCATTTGCCTTCATTATAATTTATTTGTTAATCCACGCTCCAGCTCATGAATTTTGCATTTGGGGAGGTGGAGGGAAAAGGGAGGGGGATTCAAAGCACCAAAAAAGATGCTGGCCCACTTAAAGGTGAAGGACACAGTTGGAGGGCAGGGCTGCCTTCCTGGCCTTCCATCATCCTTTTAAAGGCAAATATGCAGTCAGCAAAAAAAAAAAAAAAAAAAAAAAAAAAAGAGGGGAGGGGGGAAGCTAAAGACTTCCCAATTAATAATTATTCTGATGGCCTCGCTGGGATTCAGAACGTCACAGGTCAGAGAGGACAAATTCAAACCCCCTTCTGCTGATCTCTAGTCCTCAGGTGAGCTGATGGCTTCTGTGCTGTGCTTCCATGTCTCCCATGCTAACTTTCCTTCCTTCCTTTTCTCTTTTTTTTATGAGGCATCCTGAGTGTAAAAAATATGGCCTGCCTTTATGGTGCTCCAGCACGAATGAAGCTATAAAATTATGAACAGTTTTTATGATGGCTATTCAGGGGATGCTTTTATATTGATGGTGCACATGCTGTATCTATCTTTTTTTTTCCCCTTTCTTTTTTGCATCCCTTCTTTCCCTGGAAAAGATGGCATGTGTGTGGGGGAAGGATCTGGCGGGGGGGCCCTGTGTAACTATTTTTCATGCATTTAATATATTAATTATCTGGTAAATGCTCCCTAGGCTGTAGTTGGGATGCCGAAGAATGACAGCTTTTCAACGAAGCTCCAAAGGCAGCCCATCAGCCCACAGTGTATTATGTCGGAGAGGTCAGGGTGGGGTTAATGTAACTTTTTATTTGCTGATTTTTCATAGACGGGAGCAAAGCTGGTAAGGGGAAAAAGAGAGAGAGACTGAAAAGAAGGTGCAAAAAGAGCAGAGATAATGGCAAGTCTGTTACGTCCCCCTCCTGCCTCCCGGCCCGCTCCATGGCAGACAGGTTGATTATGCAAACGAGAGAGATGCTTCCAGCCTCCTTGGGATGCTCCTTCTCCAGGGGCTTCCCTGTAGAAAAGGGGATGAAAATCTGCGAGGGGAAAGTCTGTCGAAGCAACAACGACGACGAGAAATCCCACATGCAATAACTAAACTCAAAATAGATTATCTGTCCTCACTGAAAATAGATATAGCTAGGCAAAAAAAAAAAGTAGGAGGAAAGTTTGGCCACTCAGGGGGGTTGTAAAGCAAAAGGCGCTAGCGAAATGTGAGCTGGATGTGCCGGAGTGAACTGCCTGTCACGGGATCCTGCTCCAGCTCTGCTTCATTTTTACTTCTGTCGAGAGGGTGGTCGTGGGCTCCAGTGGTAGGACTGTCCCTCCGGGGACCTGAAGCACGACGAGGACAGCTACTTCTTCCTTCCCTCCCCTCCTTTTATGAAGGGTACGGGTCTGGGGCAGCCCTGCCTTAATGGCAGTTATCGATCTAAGAGGTAATAGGGGTTTAATTTTCCTTTAAAAGGCCTGTAAATGATTTCAGGAAAGATATTTAAAATAAACCCCAAACCCTGTCTGAATCAAGGTGGAAAAGCTAAAGAAATTTGAAAGAATTTAAATCTTTTAGTTAGAAATTCTGTAGCGAAGTCTGCTGTGACTGTGCAGGAGGGTTTGTGTAGCTTTAGCCTCTACCCGGTCAGGCAGAGGTAGTTGCATGTACAATATAGCAGGGTGTTTTTAATTTGGCTAATAAAAATAATTTTAGCGTTATATATATATGGTTTTAAAGTATCTTTTGTGCATGCAATATACATTTGAATGAAGAATGCATAGAGGGAGTGTTCATGTGTGTGCATTTACCCAGTGGTTCAGTGACACTCCTATTTGAACTGAGTAAGTGTCCTGGTTTCGGCTGGGACAGAGTTAATTTTCTTCCTAGTAGCAGGCACAGTGCTGTGGTTTGGATTTAGTAGGAGAAGAATGTTGATAACACGCTGATGGTTTGGTTGTTGCTCAGTGCTGCTTATGCCAGTCAAGGACTTTTCAGCTTCCCATGCTCTGCCAGGGGCACAAGAAGCTGGGAGGGGGCACAGCCAGAACAGTTGATCCCAACTGGCCCAAGGGCCATTCCATACCATCCGGCGTCATGGGCAGTATAGAAACTGGGGGGGTTGGCCGGGGAGCAGCGATCGCTGCTCGGGAACTGGCTGGGCATCGGTCGGCGGGTGGTGAGCAATTGCATTGGGCATCGCTTGCTTTGGATATTGTTGTTGTTATTATCATTATTATATTATTATCATTTTACCTTATTTCAATTATTAAACTGTTCTTATCTCAACCCAGGAGTGGTTTTTTTCACTCTCACTCCTCCGATTCTCTCCCCCATCCCATCAGGGTAGGGGGAGTGAGCGAGCGGCTGCGTGGTGCTGAGCCACTGGCTGGGGCTGAACCACGACAGTAAGGTATGTCCCACTGAGCGTAATCACTACAGCTTTGCTCTTTTTGTTTTCCTTATTTGAATGCTCCAAACAATCCTAAACAAGTTACAAGATTTGGTTGTGGCTGCATTCTTTGAGAAACCGAGCTTGCCCTGCATCACCCTTCGCTCCTCGCAGCCCCGGGTGCGGGAGGTGCTCGGCACGCTGCAGGAGCGTAGGGTGCAAGGGGCGCGCGGGTCCCACGTGGCGTCTGGGGCTGTGCACCCACAGGGGAGGTTCAGGGGAGGCAGCCAGCTCCTGGGAGGCTGCTTGACGCGAAGGTGACGACGGCAGCCACAAAAGTTGTTCCTGATGCTTTTTAGTACCGCTCAGCACAGCTGCAATTCAGGAAACAGCTCTACCATGAGCTCAGCTTCAGCTGCTTGGCTGGTAGTAAGAGGACTCCCTAAATGCTTGAGGTTCAGCCTGATTTTGTTGGACAGGAATGTGAAGGATTAGTGTGTGCTTTTGGTTTTTTGGTTTAGTGTGGTGTGTTGTTTGTTTTTGTGGTTTGTTGTGGTTTTGGGTTTTGTTTTTATTTTTTTTTTTTTTTTAAAAGAGGATGCTTGGTTCTGAGGAGGTAGAAGCAGAAAAATGCAAACTGGCAGATTTTACAGAAGCCGTGGGTCAAGGTGACTGAAGTGGTAGCCTCCAGTTTAGATCCTAAAGGCACATTAATTATTTTCTGGACATCACCACAGAAGATATTTCCTGTCTTCCTATGGGAGGTTGTGCATTTCTTACCATTCTTGTGGTTTTTCCTGTCTCCCGGTGTGGAAGCAGAAAAATATTTTCCATCAAATCGGTAACAGAAGTGTGTTTTGGTTGGGTTTTTTGAGTTTTTTTTTAATGTTTTTTTCTTTTTTAAAGAGTTTGGTGTGGTGTGTTTCATCCAGGATGCAAGTGAGCTCATTCTGCGCTCTGAGCAATCTGGCAAACAAGGGGGTCACCTTCCCCTGCCTTGGCCTGGTTGATGAGTACCCCTGCGTGTATGCATGGCTTGGGGGGGGGACAGGGATGGAGACACTCAGACCACCCCCAGCAGATGCAAGAGGGACACCCTTGTCTGGCAAATAAAAAGGGCCTCTGGAAAGTCAGGGTAGCCTACTGCAAGTCACGGCAACTGAGATACATGGCGGTGCTGCAGGTTTTCTGGCCTTGATGGTAAAGAAGTGGTGCATGAGAGGTGGATTTACAGTAAGAGCTTGGTCTGAATGCGGGGAAGCTCTTGCCACCTGCAAGCCAGAATTTGGCCTCAGGCATGTGTCCAAGGGTGGAGGACGTGGGGAACGGACAGGAGACTTCAGTCTGGGAGATTGAGCCTGCTCATTTCAAAGCATGTGGCCGGTCTCCTTGCTATGCAGGCCATTTAAAGCAAAACACTTCGAGTGTTTCTTAATTTCAAATGAACTCTTTGCTTCCATAAATCATATCCGAGTTTGCCCTTCCCTGACCTACAAAAAGTATCTCCAGCAGATGCACTTTGCTGCCCAGTGGCGAACGCGATCAGCACAGGGTAATGGCTCCGTCTGAAGAAGGGTCACTTGGAACTTGCAGTTACGCAGGCACGAAGCCAAGCAGAAGCGCAGGGGTTGGAATGAAATGCTGCAAACCTCTTCCATGGGCTGCACGGAGGATTTAGGGCCTGTTTTGTATCCCAGGACAAAGGCAAAATGGTTAATATTTAAGAGCTGGTTGCTTGGGTCCGTTGCAGTTGCTTTTCCCCAATACATACATTCACATTAACGTTGTGTTACATTCACGTTAACATAGCTTGCAGCTGCAGCCCGGTGTCATAGCTTAACTATAATAAATGCTTGTGTGGTCATTGAGTTATTAAAGCTCAGGCTGCAGGACCAAATTCTAGCAGGTGTAAAAAAAAAAAACCAACCAAACAAACAAAAACAAAAAAACCCCACCAAAACAAAAAAAACCCTAAACCACCACCAAAACCTCTTTCTACTGAAATGACTTTTTTTTTTTTTTTTTTTTTTTTTTTTCCAAAGCTAAGTATCAGAGCTGCACCAGGCCCCAAAAGTAAAACCTGCTGTGGGGACCTAGAAAGAAGAGATGCTTGCTGGTCTCATCCACTGCATCAGCTTTTCCCTGTGTCATCAAGATAGGGATTTATTTTTCATATATGGACTTACTTTGGACCCCTTCCTGGAGGCCTGCAGCCTCCAAAACAAGGTTTTGGTTCAGAAGTAGATTATAGTAACAGCCTTCTCCAGTGGGCTGCTGAAGTGCAAATGGGCCTGAATCAAAAGTCACGTACCGAAGTTTTTCCCAAGATACGGGAAGAGTTTGAATTCTAAGGTGAAAGGTCTCTTAAATGGGTTTTGCTGGGCAGCATAAGCTATGTACATTGGTGAATAGAGAGCAGAAATGATGTGAAATGAAGGCTATGAAAAATCAGTGGCAGGAGCCCATGACCCAAAGTGCTCTGAAGTCACAGGAAAGTCTCTCGGACTGGATATGAATATTGCCACAGTCAGTACATACCAGAGGGCCATGAGGAGCTGTCAGCCCTTCTTGTTTGGTATCTCACCTGCACATATAGCTTAGGCATATTGCACGGCTTCCTCGGGTCTCCCAGCTACATCCCAAGGCCCTTCTTGACTGGCAGCTGGCTGGATCCATTCGTTTGACAGGTACAACGCTGCCCGGGGAGGGCTGCTGCTCTAATAACCAGGGCTTGGTATGCTCCCCAGTTTGCTTTCTCCTGCATTTTGCAGGAGAAATTATATTCTGCATTATATTTTTTTTTTTAATGTTAATATTTTACATTTCAGAAATGTAAAATAAATAGAATAACAGTTGGCAGGTAATACAGGGCACACATAGAAACTTCAGCAGAAACACACCAAAAAAAAAAAAACCCCCACGTTAACAGCTTGAAACCTCTCTTGCCTGGCAGAAATTGTTTCTGTCAATATTTTTAATTTCAGCTTGTGGAAGTGTAGACTGAATGGGATAGAGAACTGAGGTCCAAGCAGATGGTTATTAGCAAACTGATAAGCTATTCTGTGGCCAAATATCTGAGCACAGAAATCCAGGCAAGGTGGAGGCCCAGCACCTTCAGCTTTCCGCATGCACTGGAAGAACTTTCAAGTATTTTGGAGTCATCTTTGCTGCCCAGTTTATTTAACAACTAAGAAATGTGTTTAGATAACTGTGCTTTATTGCAAAATAACGTCACCTAGGAAATAAAGGTAAAATAAATAAAAAGCTGCATCTTCAAATTACCAGTAGTCCCTCCCATAGGTTTTTTTTTTAAGGTGAGTGTCAATTCGTAGACCTCCAAAAGCTTACTGTGGGAAGACCTTACATGTTTTACTAAGTCTAGTATAAGCAGAACAGTTTAAAAATTTATTTCAGAAAATGATGCCTTCACTGTTTATGGGCTAATGTCAGTGCTAAAACCCTGAAATGGACTGGAAGTATAACTGTAGCAGAATGACCTTTCTCTACTCTACTTTAGTAACTGCATCCACAGGGAAGAGCAACTTGAAACATCAAAGCTTGTTTTTGTTCCCCAAATCTTTGGAAACTTCATGCAAGCACAGAAATGGGACGCGACAGGACGTGCCACTGTGGTTTTGGTAGTTTTCTTTGCCACTGGCTATGTTTCCTTCCAGCAATTCCATGTGGCATGAAATCTGTTTGTTCTCTGTCTCTGTGCCAAAACCATCCTGAGGTGGGATCCAGATTCTCTTTGGTTCTTCAAACCAAGACTCCTGCTGCTGCCAAGCCTTAGCAAGGTCGACAGCGCAGCAACACTAGGATCTGAGCGAGAGTTTATATTCTCAGTAGGGAGAAGGAAAACGGGCAGTTTGACAGCAGCTTCCTCTGGAGTTTGTATAGCAGCTTAACAGGAGACCCTAGATGTTGTGGTATCTACTCTGATTCTTGCAAAGAGAGAAGGCTATACGGTAACCAGCTTTAACACCAGGGTCAGGTGTTGCGTAGGTATTAGTAAAACTCCTGGCAAATGTTGGAGAGGTTCTGGATATAAAATACTCTTCCATGGAGAAGTAACGGTGAAGTGCTGCTTGGTGTGTTTGTTTTAGGCTCTGGCGATGGCTTCCGCATGGCTTCTCGGGTGTCTGTGCTGCCTTTCCCCATCTCCACTTATTAAACCAGGTACAGGGCATGCTAATTGGCTTGAAACTTATTAATAAGATGCTTTGGATAAGAACAAAATGGGGTCATTCTGACAGCTGTAACGACTCACAACTTGGTGTCCTTCTGTAGATCACACAGTGGCAACAGTTAAAAAAAAAAAAAAAATAGATCAGCTAAAATAGCAGGCGGACGCAGAGACCAGGTCCATTCTGACTTGTGTTGGCATGTGTGACGTTGTAGGATGAGTTCAGGGGGAGCCAGACCAAATCCCTGGAAAAGGGAAGACCCTGCAGGGCGCTGCTTTTGATGGAGGGTGCAGCTTTCGGGCGTGCGCAGCCCGGCTGCCCTGAAGCGGTCGACAGCCGCCACCGCCTCTGCTGCGGGAGGAGTGCTGGACCAATAGCTCTGACCTCATAAAACGGGATTGGAAATGCAGGCATGATTAACTTGCCATAGATTTATGTGGAATTAGTATGTGTTTCAACACTGGTGTTATAAATACAGGTTGCCCTCATCTAACCAGCAGGGCTTTACATAATTTCAGAAGGGCCCTCACAACGGCAGCTTTAAAATGACAAAGGAGGGAAGGAAAAGCTGAGCGTGGCAGGTACTGTATTAACTGCACCCCGAATCCTGCAGTAGATTGCGTTGAAGGGAAAATGTACTTTGGAAGAGCAAGCGTGCGAAGGGGGAGAGGACGTCAGTACCGAGCGCGCACGCTGTTGCCGCAGTACAGCTCAGCTGTGGGTACCACAGCTGTGCCGGACCTCCCAGGGACCTTTACCGCATCCCCAGCAGAGCCTGTGGCTCCGGGCCTGCCTTCCTGCTCTTGGACCTGGGAGCTGGCTCTGCCTCAAGAGCAGTGAGATGCCATCATAGAATCGTTTAGGTTGGAAAAGCCCTTTAAGATCAGCCAGTCCAACCATTAACCTACACTACCAAGGCCACACTAAACCAATCAAGGGTAGACTAGACTAAACCATGTCCCGAAGTGCCACCTCTGCCCGTTTTTTGAACACTTCCAGGGATGGTGACTCCCCCACCTCTCTGGGCAGCCTGTTCCAATTCTTGACCACCCTTTCTGTGAAGACATTTTTCCTAATTTCCAACCTAAACCTCCCCTGGCGCAGCTTGAGCCCATTTCCTCTCGTCCTATCACTAACTACTTG
Source organism: Pelecanus crispus (assembly GCF_030463565.1). NCBI lineage: Eukaryota > Metazoa > Chordata > Aves > Pelecaniformes > Pelecanidae > Pelecanus > Pelecanus crispus. The sequence goes on along the minus strand of NC_134654.1, from coordinate 2,690,592 downwards.
GGAGAAGAGACCAACACCCACCTCACTACGACCTCCTTTCAAGTAGTTGTGGAGAGCGATAAGGTCTCCCCTCAGCCTCCTCTTCTCCAGTCTGTTTACACAGACACCTCACCTCTGGTTTCTATGCATTTGCCCCGTGTTTTCCTGAGGGCACTGCAGAGACCTCAGAGAAGCGACCTGCCCAAGGATGCCGGTGAAGGGACCCTGTGCCCCACGCTTGCCACAAGCACGTTCTTCTCTTTGAACTTCTGGCTGTGCTTTTCAGCTACACTGCCTTGCAATGTCAACTTAAAGTTTGCCCAGAAGTTCCTTCCTCACCACTTTTGGTTTTAGTATCAGTAACTCTGTGCTCTTTAAGGCACCTCTGCAGGCTTTTTGATTAATAAATAGCTTCTTGAACAGCAAAATAAGCCAGCAGTGCCGGTGCAAGCCTACTCATACCATGCTGCTAAACGCTTGCCGCTCCACGTGGGAGTTTTCCGATGCGCTCAACGTGGCTAGTGAGGTGGCTGGCTTTACCCTGGGCCAGCAGCAGGGAGGCTTTAGTGGGACTGATCTTGGGGGTACCTTTTGAGGTGTTCAACCTACCTGCTTTGGATGAGACGATTTGTGGCTTTTAACCTGGCAGAGGAGCGCCGGCGGGCTGTGCTCCTCTGGCAGGGGAGGCAGGAGCTCAACTCGTGCAAGCGGGAGGAAGGCTCAGTTCTGGGATCCAAGCGATGACCCCCGGCTCTGTCCCATGCACATGAAATCGGGGGCTCTGCTGAGGGGCGTGAGCTAGAGAGGAACGTGCTTTAGAGAGGAGGCTCAGGTCTCCTCGCAGTCTGGCTCGCAGGCTAGCACCACTTTCCTCTTCCAAATAATCTTCAGCGTTGGAAGAATCTTTCTTTGGCATTGCCACACGACAGGTTGCCTCTCTGCAGAAGCACTGTATTGTGCTATGTTCAGGTGATGGTCCAAAAGCTGCCTTAGCTCTGGCTTGTGCTGCTATTGCAGCACTACGCTGGAAAAGATCCTCTACGACCGAGAGGCTCATGCTGGAGGGGGAATGGTGCTGGTGGTCATGTGAATATGTGCATTGCAGGAGGTTATCTCTGGTTTTGTCTTTTTCCTTTGAACAGTGATATTTTAGAGCTGCTGAATCTTCCAGTAACTCATGTTTTAGGGTGAGTGCCAACCATCCAGACGAACTGCGCGTGAAGGATCTATTTTTGCTTTAGCATATTTTTAACCTCTTTTTTTGTTGTTCCAAATGCATTCGTGCCAGATTTAAAAACAAACAAAACCCACAAGGTGCCTGGTGGGACTTTTTTCATTTGTTAATAGCTGAAAGAAGCCTCCTATGATACGGGGACCCTCTTGTTCTCTTGGAATAAGTTACACAGGGAGCTGGTCGGGGTAAGATGAGCTATTGAGCTAGGCAGGGACGCGGCCGTGACCTGCCACCACGCGTGCTGCCCTCCCAGAAGGACCCCACCATCCCACCTGAGACGGGTTGCTCTCTGTCCTTCCTGTGGAGGGAGGCGAGATGCGTGCCCCTAACTAAAGGTATCTGTATATAGACCTGGAAGAGCTAATTTGAAATTCTAATTGGTACAATACAGAGCTTTTTCAAACTGTTCAAAATTTGCATTTTGTTGCAGAGCAGACTGAGCTGTGTGGTGGTGGTTATGCTCTTTCACAGCACCCTAAGATGCTAGATCTGAACGTCAGCGTGTGGCTGACCTATATAAACTGTTATATTTTGAGGGCTTGAGAAAAATATTTTTCTGGCATAATATACATGAATGTATTGTACAGTGCATATAGAGCTGCCCTTAACGTGTCTGTATGTCAGTGTATGAAGAGCTGCCTGATTGTACATATATGCAATATGCTCGGCCTTGATTCTTTCATACGTTTCGCTTTCAGCATGAGTAGTGCAGTTTGATATTGTTATATTTGTTGGTAAAGTGAATGTTAGAGATGGAGGTGGAGGGCGGTTTTAATTCTTTTTCTTTATTAGCACTCTCTGTATTATTGCTCAGTTATGCAGTCGCAGATGTCGCAGGGATTTGTGCGTGTTTTTGTGAAATACAAGCAAACAGCAACGTTGCCTCCGCCGGTGCACTGAATCTGCAACTTCCGAGAGGTGCTGGGGGCAGGTAGGTGAGGGGAGAAGAGGAGTGGTCAGTAAAATCCAGCCTATTACTGAAAATAATCAGGAGCAGTTGGCAACCCTGCTCCTGCATATTCGCCAAGTGCTTGGTGATTCAGCCCTTCTCCATTTTCAGGCCAATGCGGCCGTCACTCTGAATTATTTTCAGTGAGCACTTCTATATCTCATGTCAGTTCCCAGTTCGAACCCATCACCGAGTGTCGAGGCTGCGACGTGCCGTACATGCCGATGAGCGTCCCCCCCTTCCCCTGCTTTGCTATTAACCTTTCCTTTTACCAGAGTTACCCCTTTGTCCTGCTGCAGTTTGCAGTGGCTGATAGAAGCAGCTGCCTGTGGCCAAACGACCATCACATTTACATTTTCTTTCTTGAACCAAAGAGTGAGACACAGAATTGCAGTAAATGATCTCCCCTTTCTCTTTTTACCTCCCCCCTGATCGTCTTTAATGCGTTGCCTAGAAATCTATTTCTTATCTAATTTTACTAGATGGATCAACAGGGCTGGGAATGTAACCCTTTGTCATCTGTGGAAATCTTTTTATCCCATAAAAATGATTAGATTTGATGCAATTAGGATTATGAGGAGGTGGGGGGAGCCTGAGACAGTGTGCCTTGTCTACTGCTGTCTACTGACACATTAACAGCCTGTTTATTAACTGCTTTACATTTGGGCTACGAGCAATGCATTCTTATGCCTGATAAGCCCAGAGAAATGAGCACGTGTGCCGATATGAAATGCGAGCCTCACTCTTTTTTTTTTTTTTTTTGGCTGTCCCCCTCCCACCTTTCTGCATATGAATCTAGGAGGAGGGCTTTAACTTGAAACAAAACCCCAGCTGCTGGAAAAATGCATGCTTCCATTTGCCACTTCTCTAAGCAGCGGCTTGTGTTTGTACCTCATCTAGCAGGGAATAGGTGAACGTGGACCCGCTCCTCTTCCCTGCTGCTCCCTTTGTATTCCTTCGGATGGGTTTGAGGGGGTTTGCCCTAGAGGCAAACGCGTGTGTGTTGGCTGCCTTACCAGACCTGGGGCTGAATTGCTCATCCTCTTCCACCAGTGCCACCCTGCGATTCGGCTACGCGTTCAGCTCGGACGTGTTCTTGGGGGAATTATTATGACTTTAGTTTTGTGAGACAAGCTGCAATGTTTTTTCCCCTCTGATGCTGTCAGAGAATACGTATGGGTTATATCCCAAGACGTTTCCAAGTACACCTTCCGTGTCCTCTTTCCCTGGGCTTGCGCTGCCCAGACTGCGCTTGCGTAGCTCGTCTAAGGGTCTGACCTGGCACAACACCAGTGGGTGCCTCCCGGTGCACAGAGCACGACGGAATCGAAGCAGAGAACAACAAATGCCTCCCGAATCAACGGGAAAGCGTGGGGGGGATGTTCACGCAGAGCTCAGGAAAGTGTTTTTGTAGTGCAGAGCGTCTGTGCGTGTGTGCCGACCTCTATTGCAGCTCCCGCTGCCCGCCCTGCCCCGGCCCTGCTCTCGGCGAGGTGGGTGAGGACGTGGGGATGCACAGACAGGCTGAGGGGCACCCAAGTACGTTCTCCGTGAGGCTGCTGTAGTCCTTGACATGCATCACCTTCAAAAATTGCTCCTGAGCCTCCCTTTGCCTCTGTTTCCGTGTTTGATGTGAATAAAATAACTCCTGGCTGAGAGAGGACAGGATCTGAGTGCAAGCTGATACAGGGCTCGAAGAAAACTCTATATAAAAGTAAAGGAATAAATTTATTGCAGGTCCCAGATATCAGTTAATAAAATGAGGATAAATTAATCTTACTTTGCAAAGATAAAAACTGGATGTGTTTAGGCACCTTTACCTATTGTCCGAACTTTGCACGTAGGGTTCCTACCTGAGCGGCGTCTCCATGCGAGAGGCATTAAGGCGTGTGCTAATGCTAAAGCTCTTCTCTGACACAAATCGAAGGACACAATCCAGCCTTTGTTTCTCACGGTTGCCAGCACAGTGAGAATATTTAATTTCCAAACATCTCTGTGTTACTTAATAGCAATGCAATTATTTTTCCTGGTTTTGTTTGCAGATCGCAAATAATCTCGTAGTGGCGTAGCTCACCAACCCCCTCCTCCCCGCTTCTGCTGGTCATCTGCATTTAATTGCAGCTTGTTTCATGACTTTGTTTCAAGTGGCTAAAAATAACTTCAGAAATAAGTTTAACCGTAGCGGCTGCGCACGCCCCTATCTGTCACACCGCGCCTGCCTTGAAAATCAGATCCCAGCAGTTAGCGGAGCCCCGCTGCGTGGATGCTGGCGAGGGGACAGCTGCCGAGCACGGCCAGCGCGCGAGCCGAGGCTGGCAGCGCCCGTGCCAAGAACGGCCCTGATGCTGCTGACGCGCCGGGGCCGGAGGTTAGGAGATTGCTCCTGCAGGATACCAGGGAAACGCAATGTTACAGCCCAGTCCTTGCAAGGATTTATTTTAAAACTATTCTTATTTAACAACTTCCCTTTAAAAACTGGCTTCTGGGACCTGTGGAGAGATTTGCCTGCCCGTAGGTCGCTCTGTCCCACGACCCAAAAGCGTCCATGTCTTCGCTAATGAAGTCTTACATTGTTTTAGGGGCAAAAGAAGGCGCAGATGAGGTATCCTAGCAAAGGAGGCTGAATGCTGGCCATTACCTTTTTCTCAGCAAGGAGAGGAAAGTCAAGCTGGCTCAGCTCCTTCCTCTGCAGAGGGCACTAGCAGCTGTCCGGGCAGCACTCTTCAGTAGCTCTGGGCCTGCAGGTATTCAAAATACAGCTGTCCCTAGGATTTTGTTAAATGGGGTAAAGCTTCTGCTGTATCAGGATCAATTCTCCTTTCTCTTCTCTCCTGCTCCCCCCTCCCCACTATTTTTTTTTTTTTTAATGGTGAACTGAAGAGATACTTTTGTTGGACAATGGTAAATCTCTCGCGTTTCCTCGAACTGAATAGGTGCGAGGGGGCCCAGCAGCCTACGTGAGCACCTAAGAATCGAGGCAGCGACCTTGCAGTCTGGCACTAGCTTGCCTCTCTATCCCAGCAAAGCCATGGGAAGGGGATGAGCATGTGTAGGAGCTGATGTGCATTAGCCTTACCTCTTCCTAGAGCGACGAATAGCCCCTCGTTATTAGGAGCAAAGCAGTGGTCCCCTTTCTGGGCACTGTGATCCAAGGCGGTAACCGAGACCTTGGTAACTTTAGCACGCGGGGCACATTTTGTCATTTACGACTAATACGCAGCCCTGCCAGCGCTTTCACAGCCACTCCTTGTGCTCTAGGTAGATAAGCCCAAATCCTTCATTGGAAATGCCAGTAGCAAGACCCTTGAAGAGTTTACGCAACGTCTCCCCGTCTCTCCTGCCCCACTGCAGCTCCCTTCCCTCCGGGGAAGGTGAAGGCCCAGCCTAAAGACATCTCGGATCCTAAATGTGCGAATGTTGTGCCTCCCCCCTTGACTTCCAATTGAAAAAGATTACAAATAATGTTAAATAATATAGTTTATAACCTCAGGGCTGTTTTCAAAGGTGTATAGACCAGTTGTCAACAGGCAGAGAGGTAGGGAAGGGAAGGGAAATTATAGGCTGCACAAAAGAGGAAAGTAAAAGTGAAAGCTCCATAAAAGAAAGTGGAACTATTATGGAGCAAAATGCCAACTCATTACAAAACAGCCAAATAAGAGAGAAATACAGCTTTACCCGTAATAGCAGTTTACAAGGGAACATTGTATTGCAACATAACGGTGGTGCTATAATTTGCTCTAACAACTCCAATTATGCCTTTTATTGATTTGGCAACACATTTAATAGGAGTAGCCACACCTCTTGTGTTACAAATCATTAAAGGTGTTGAACAGTGTAATTTTAAAATTGTCCTTCTCCTACAGATGTCAGTGTGACAGCATAATTTCCCCTGATTTCTGCTATGTAAACAGTGCGTTACAGTAATTTCCCCCTTACAAAGCAGAAATGTTGTCAGCCTGGGTTTTTTTGTGCAGAAACATCCATTTAATATTTTCCCCCCAGTCTATTCTCCTAATTGCTGGGTTTTTTCCCTTTTTCCTCTTTCTTTCTCTTTTTTCTTATCTTTGGAAAATAAACATGCTGTTTTGCCATCTTCTACAGCAACCTTAATTGCTACTTAAATCTTCAATATGCACTTAACATTGGGGAGGTAAAACCCTTTTGGTTCAATTCTGTTCCACTTCACTCAAGTAGCGTTTCAGAGCTGGTTAAAAGCCACGTATCTCCTGGTAGCAATTTTGACAGGTGATCGCAATTCCAGTACCGGTGTCCTTGCAAAACTCAGAAAGCATCTTGGGGGAAAAGAATCAAAACTTTTTAATTTTTGTTTTCTTCCCACCACAGAGGATCTAAATTGTGCATAGGAATGGAGGAGAAACCTCTCTGGTGCTCAGAATCGGTATTTGGACAGATGCAAGGCTTTGCTGCGCAGGACTGGGCTCGGCAGCCAGGCCTGCCTTCCCTAGACCCCAGAACAAAAGCTCGGGTTTAGGAGAAGCAGGACAAGGCGTACGACAGGGCAGGACTTGACATTTACGCTGCTTAAAAGCTGAGGTGGTGCTTCTCAGGCTGGCAGAGGATGGTGGTCTGAGGATCTCGCTAAGCCATGCAGAGACCTTTCCTGCTGGCCTTTGCTCCCAGAGCTGGAGCCTGGGGTGAGCCGGGAGGATGCACTTTGCTGCTTGCAGCTCCAGCAGCCCTTCGGTCCCAAGGCAGTGCGGCTGCGGAGCTCGCAGGGGACCGGGCAGACAAAGAATGTGTTTCCCCTCTCTCTTCAAGCGCATGCAGGCGGTGACGTGTGTAAATGAACCTGACAAGCTCTTTGAAAAACAAATAGAGGCCACCAACCAGGCTTTTGGCACGCCAACATGCCACATGTTTACACCAAAAGTGCCACATTGCCCTGTTTGCCCGCTCCCAGCGCCTGGCCCCCGGGCAGCAGCCGAGCGGTGCCTGTCTGCATTTGTCTGGCTCCAGCAAACTGGCTCATTAACAGCTGTGTGGAGAAGGGAGGGGAAGATGGGGAAAAAAAAAAAAAACCCTCACCCTGAGGAGGGTGACATTTTTCACGCCGGAGTGAGTAAAGCAGCTCTGCGTCCTGCTGCCAGGGCTGACCCCCGTCCCACCCCATCTGGCAGCCCCAGAACAAAGCGCCGCGAGCCAGCCCGGCTGGGCTGACACCAGCCACGCACCCGCCCGCGGCCGGGCGGCCGGCTCTGCCGAGAGGCACTTTGCGACGTTTCACACGTGCCCGCGTCCCGAGGCGCCAGACGGAGCAGCCGGGCTCCCCCCTTCCTCGGCCGCCTCGCCGTGATTCGGGTTACGTCTGCGGGCGTCCCGGCTGGGGGTGACGGCGGCCGCAGGAGGGAAGGTCCTATCGGTTGGGCAAGGGAGCGCGCGGCCACCATCACCATGAGCAAAAGACTGACCCGCGCCCACGGGGCTTGCTCTGCCGCCCGCGTTAGCGGGATAGCGTGGCGCGGCAGCGCAGGGCTGCCTGGGCGCGAGAAGCTCGGGGTTTGGAAGGCTTCAGGTTTTGGCCATCCCAGCCGCGCATGGGTGCTGGGGACGCGGCACGTGGAAACCCTTCAACATCTGGAAGGCTTTCCAGCCAAGAGGGCTGGATCGTAGCAGTCATTGCCAAGTGATCCGCAGGTGCGTGAAGAAAAACAATGTCTGGTATTTGCCAAACAAAACCACCTATAATTACCACCCGTGTGGGCAATCTTGAATTAAACCGGAAGCCGTAGCTTTGGCTCCGATAGAATCTGGGTAAATAATTAACTAAGAGTGACTTTATTGGATTAATTTAAACTTGTTTGTGGAAATTTGGTGAGCAAAGCCACTCTTGTTTTTTTCAGATGCGTAAAAGCGTTTCTAAGTACCTCCTGGGTGTAGGCTTGTGTGGCAGTGGAGCATTGCACGTGGGTTACGCTGACCCTCCTGCCGGAGAGGAGCAGGGTCAGATTTCTGGCACCAGCGCTGCGTTTCTGTGAACCAAAACTGCTTTTTTTCAGAAGTTTTCCATAGATCCTTGTACAAAATTCTCTGCTGATGCAAATGGCCGTTAGGGTGGGGATGGAAAAGGACTGGGAGGGGGAAGAAAGTGTTAGTGAGGACTAGAAAAAACTGTTTAAAAAAAAAAAAAGTCCCAAGACTGGACTGCAAAGCAGAGGAGGCCGGGGTGCTGGCTGCCCGTCCTGGGTCAGCCGGAGGGACACGGCATGTGCCGCCGGCGCTGCCATCTCGCGCTTCTGCTGCCGGAGAGCTTCGGTTCATCGTGGGATTGCTGATGAGCGAAAAACCAGCTGAGGCTCTGGCTGCTGAGCACATCGCAGGTGACGACAAGCTGGAGTAGGGAGGAGCGTGTTTTGAAGAACTAAAAGCAGACGAGCTTTGTAAGAGTCTTGCGTATCTGGTGTTGGATGAGGGGACTGATGCGCTGAGCAGATGAATAGGTTGGCTGGGAAGACAGTGGCAAAATTAAAGTATAATTCTCAGAAGGCGTTAAATTATTGCTTCTTCCGAGAAGTTTGGCTGCGCTAAAAAAAAGCCAAATACAATGGACTTTCACCCCTTTTAGTGTGAGTTCCCTCAGGCCCGGCGGCGTCTTTGTGAACGGAGAGCTGGCCGGGTGCTGGAGGGAGACACGCAGCCAGGGCGGGAAACAGCAGCCTGGTCTGTGCTGGGGCTCCGAGCGTGGTATTAACTCCAAGCTTTTCTGGGAAGGAAATTTGTTTTGCTAGAACTAATCATTCGCATGCATTTTTCATTAGCGTTATTATCCCAAAGAAAGGCTGCTGTAAAGTGCTTGCAAGGAGAGGAGATATTTGCTACCTCTAGGGGAGTTTTGCAAAGGGAAGAGGAAGGAGGGGAGCGGAGCTGAATAGCAGCTCCGGTTGGTATTCTGGTGCGATGCCTCTGAACTGATATTCCCAATCAGTTCAGACTTAATACCAAAGCCTGCTCAAATACAGAAATCATAAGGAAAGATTTCAGAGGGTTTATATAGCTCGGTTTGCCTAGGTCCTCTCTGGACGGCAATTGTGAATTATTTTGCTCTTCCTGGTTTATGCAACTGTTAACAGGGAAAATTATTCCGCGTGCCAGGCCCCTCGTTGTTTGCCAGGCTTGTGTGGGATGTGCCAGGCAAAAAGGGAATCCAGGAGGCCTCCTCTATGACTGCTTTAATGGAAGCAAAAAGCGGGAGCACGGTGCATCTGTCTCCTTTTTCTTTTCCTTAATGCATCCTTCTTCAGGATAGTCAGGAGATCCCAGGTGCCTTTTTAAACTACCAGGGGAGAGTAGAAACGGGGTGGCAGACGCTGAGGGGACCGTGAGCATCTCTGACCAGAGGGACCTGGGCGCTGAGTGAGGTGGATATGCAACGGGGTGGTAAATTGGAAGAACGTGACCTGCTGGGTACGGGTAGCGAATTCGCAGGGACCCGGCCCCGCTTGCCTCGTGCGGTGGCTTCTGCGGGCGCTGTGGGAGCCCGAGCGGCGAAGGGCTGGAGGGAGAGGTCCCCAGGAGATGAGGAGATGGATGCACAGCACAGTTTCCCAGTAAACGTATAGCACGGCATAGATAATTTAAAGATAAGAAAAAATTCTCTTGGCTTAGTGAGGAATCTTTACCTCAGCATGGATATGAAACAAATTAGCTGTGATGTAAACACGAGGCTTGGAGGGGCTGGGGCTGTGATTGCTGTTGGAAGGATATAGAAAGTAAGGCAATTCCTCTTTTTGTAATGATTTTGGTTCCATTTAAGTTGGAGATCAGATGCTCTCCAGTAAAGATATAAATTATAAAGGCACTAAACTTCAGTACCAATAAGCTCCCCAAATTTATTTGCATTCGTCATCCAGCAGTTTCATTTACAGTGAAGAAACTTTCACTGTGGATCAGATCTTTTTAATATTTCCTCATAACTTTCCAGCGACAATCAGTTTTTCCATTAGGAGAGATCAGACACATAAGTAATACTGAGAGAGCTACATGCATACCAAGTCATTCATTAGGAGCAATGCCACTGCCATGAATGCTGAGTGAATAGACAGCGAGGGGACACTGAAAATTAAAGGTTATTCTAGGTCCATTAACTTCTGCGCTCCTTTCTAAAACAAAACCTTGGGTGAGAGCAGCCTTTGACTCCTAAACGGGATCTCCTTGTCCCCTAATGTAAAAAATATTAACATCGTTTAACTATTTCCCCTTTCTGTTTAATATATGCAAGAAAAAAGAGCATTTGAATTAATGTTCATGGAAGTGACGAGCACAGAGAGAACCGTGTGTGGGAACATCTGCTTTGCTTTCCTTTCACTGTGAAGCCTTTCTAACGCACCTCTGGCTTGATACGCAGCAACTTTTTTTCTTGTATTAATGAGCCACGAGGACTTTCTGGCTCCTGGAGGCAGGAGCAGGTCTGCCCTTCTCCGGCTGGCCCCAGGAGCATGCGATGCTCCCGGGTGGGTTGCGCTTTTTCTCACCACCCCGTGCCCTGGGACAGCCAGGTGCCGTGTCCCACAGTACCAAAGCAGCTCCTGCTTGGTTTGTCTTAGTACCCAGGGAGGACCAAACCTCCCCATCACCCGCTCGCTGCGGCATCCCTGCCCGGTACGGCAGTCTGGGACGGCACTGGTGCCTGCCTCGGGTGTCTGCTGGTGAGCAGCCGGCAGAGCTTATGGGTTACCAGCTCTAAATGTCAGTTGTGATTCTCCAACGAGGATCCTGAGCACCGCATCCTAATCCCTCTCTTGACCTCCTTGGAAGCGTTTAAAATCAACCTACAGCAGCATATAGGGAACAACAGTCAGTGTAATGCAGCCGTTAATATCACGTGATGGTTGGATGACAGGTCCTCAGTGTTGAAATCTGATGGTTTTGACTGAAACGCACTTTCCGCTGCTCTCTGCTCACATACTTAACCAAATAAGTAGAATCCCCTCCTCTGAGCAGTGGATGAGGCTATTTCAAATAGGGTTTCTAAAGCCCTTGGTAATTCCTGAATGGAGATACGACACAGTATCTCTCAGCAGCTCGCTCTAAAGCCAGGAATAATACTTTTTCCCTACAAAGTCTTACGTTTCTACAATTTTATTCTGATTTTCTGTTTGTATACATGATCTGTCTTTAGCCAAACAAAAAATTCAAACTGAAAGTAGTTTGGTAGCAAAAGTAGTTTGTCTCTGCTGCAATCTCAAAGGCAGCAGATGCAATAGGTGGGATAGGGGCTGCTATAGGGGCTGCTCTGTGATGGTGGTGGATGTTAGAGCCTGCAGAGAAAATGTCATTTTAGTGGTCAGAAAGAGCAAGCTGTCCCCATGCTATTTCCATCCCAGGCACCATAACATAGTTATGCTTTCCTGGGCTGGTTTTTTTTAAGGCTTTGGGTTATTATCCTGTAAATGTCACTCATGTATGAGCAATATTGACGGGTGACGTGCAGATTGGGTAAGGACCAACAGACAAAAATAGAGTCTCCACATATGGATTGGCACGTGGGAGGAACGACTGCGCAGTCCAACCCGTGACTGTTTAGTTCATTTGTTAATCCCAGACAATTATTCCCCCAAAGACGTGACCGCTTTGGTGGTAGGAGAAGAGTGACTACCGAGTCCCAAGAGAGGAGCTTTTGTTTGGAGGGGAGGAGTATAGGTGCTGTGTAAATGGTCTTAAGGGAAATCTGGTGCTGAAGTTGCCCTGCTGTGATTTGCCTCTTCCTCCAGGCCCTTGTTTTTCTGGATTTGCTTGTTTAGTTGGGCTTGCTGTAGTTGCAGAGCAGAAGTCATCGGTGGACTCTATGGGCTGGTTTGCCCATCTTGATTCGGTCTCTAGAGCTTAAGCCTTAATTTAGGAAAGCTCCAAAGCTGCCTACCCCTGTCTCCCTCTAGCTTGGTGTTAAGCACATCCTTAAGTTCATTTCCTTGGCTTGGGGCACATACAAATGCGGGGTGCTGCAGAAAACACCAGCTGAGTGGAGGTGACTCTCAAAGGCACCATAGGCGTGGTGGCCCAGCCAAGGTCAAAGCTCCTTCCCACCGTGCCCGAGAGTCTCCACCACCTTCCTCTCATGGAGGTGGAGGAAATACCAGCCCCATCGCAGGCAGCGTGGGCAAGCGGCTGGGCTCAGGCGCTGCGTTCCCTCCCGCCTGGCCCCTGTACAAGAATTTCCCCGGCTTCCCGGGCTACGGACCTCCTGACTCGCCTGCGCGGCAAAGAGCGAGATACAACCTTGTTGTACGTCTGTTGTGGAGCCTGAATCCGTGTTCCTCCAGGGAGGGGGGAAGAAGCCTCACATCTTATTTTATTTCTTCCCCCCCCTCCCTACATGAGTTAATCTGTTTAGCTTTTTAACCTGTGAGCCAAAGGAATTCTCAGCCACCGACAATGGGAAGCTTTTGAGCTGGGGCTGAGGGAGGTGGAGAGGAGAGAGGATGGGGAGAACGTACGGGAGGTGGGGCTGGCTGGTGAGATAAAATATCCTCCTGAATTTCTGGCTGGAAAATTATGCTGATGGTAGAAGGCGAGAGGTTAAACTGAGGCAGAAAAGTTTGTGTCAGCCCTTTTTTGATTTCTCCCTTCTACAATTGTCACCTCCTTTTCTCTCCTTTCTCCCCCCGCCCCACCGTACCGTACCCCCTCCCGGTTTGGAAAGAAGGAGGTTTGCTGTCTTTGTATTTTAACTGTAGCAAAAAGATTAAATTGTTTACGAGCTGCGAGCCCCGGCTGCCTGGATGAGCTGGGAGAGACAAAGATAGACAGTCTAATTCTCCGGTGTACTTTGTGCTTCCGTCCCCCTGCGCTGCCACTAATTCTTTTATCTGGCCCCAACACTCCAGGCATTATGTGCATTCATAAAAAAAAAAAAAAAAAAAAAACCCTAAAAAAAAAAAAACCCCGAACTGAAGCAGGCAAAATTACTGTTCTCTGCGCTTTACCTCTGATAACAATCTCTTGAATACTGATTACTTTTTTTTTTATCCCAACACAAAGCGACCAACACAAGTTGGTCTTTAACCCTTTATCTTTAGCAAGCAGAAAGACACGAGGAACATCTTACTCAGTTGGAAAAAAAAATAGCATACAGAAGAATTACTGTTATCTCCTAGCCAGAAGAGGAACAGCAGAGATAAGAAAAGCCTGAAGAATTAAAAGGAACGTTGCATTTGGGCTGTAAATTCGTGCTGAAGCTGGTTCTATTTGTCTGTCACTAGGGTTCATAATTTTTCGAGGTTTTTTTGATAGACTTATTGTGAAGACTGCATAGAAAACTCATCAGCATTTGTTGCCTCTGAGCATTATTGTCAGTGGTAACCGCATGGTTATAGACTGGAGGAAGATAATGGTTGAAGTATAAAGGAGATAAAGGCAAAACCTCTTCTCATTAAGGGCTATCTCCACCTCTGCAGACTCTACAGTATTGAGTGACTGGCGCTAGTGCACTGGGCATAAATTATAGCAAAAAAACTAAAGGCAGCGTCGTTATTTTGAAAAAGTTATAATGACATGCCACAAGCGTAAGACCTATTTACTCCCAAGACTGACAATAAATACAGAGGCAGCTTACTGTGGAGTGACCAGCGCTGCCTTCCCATCGATTGTACCCCCGTGCACATCTGTCTGCAGGTAGGCTGCTCCGAAAAGCAGCGTGGCCCTCAGCTCCAACCTCTACTAATTGTCTCCCACTGAGTAACACCCTGGATGGAGGCCAGGGAAGGGGACTCATCCTCACCTCAAATCTCTGGGGCAAAAATGTCATTTTTGTTTTGGTTTCAGCTTCTGTTTTGGGAAAACACACCCTGGCCAGAGCCTTCCCTGGAGGGTTGGGTGGAGGTGGTGCAGTCAGAGTAACCTAAAAGGGTGGGACGGGACAGCGTGAGTCCCTCCCATGCAGGTGGTGGGGTCTTCGTTGGTGCCATTGCATTGCTGCTCTGCCCTTTCAATTTATTTTTTCCACATTGCTGTTCTGCAAAGGGATAAAGGTCTCCTTTCCGTTGCTCTTTCCAGGTGCTGCTCTTTTCCCTTTTCATCCTCAGTTGCCTTACGGTTTGATCTTTTTATCTTCAGTGTGGTGGGAGAAGAACTATGTTCAAATTCAAGCCGGGTCCACAGCAGATAAAGCACGCTCCTTAAGTTGTTTTTACTAGGCAAGCTTGTAAAAAACACTGTGTACACCTGTAACGCTGATTATCTAGAGCTTTCACAGGTACTGGCTAAATTGGAATTAGTTTCCAATGCCCCTCTGAGGAGGAGGAGGATTTTTTGAAGGTGGAGAAACTGAGGCCCAGGAGCTGGGTGAAGCTGTGAAGATTTGCTCGCAATGTCTTGCTTTGCCAGAGCCTGGTCCCAAAGCCCTGCTTTAATAACTAAACCAAGTGCCTTTTTAGTGATTGCGCTGGATTAGCGGCCCTAGAGGCTCCTAATCTGCTATCCATATGGCACATGCAGGGCAAGGATCTACCCGATGATCTTCCATTGTATTTCAAGGCTGATTAGATGGGACAGTCCCCCGAGATCAAAACCCATATAGCCTCCCCAGCCCATTCATTTTAGATTTGCTACTGCAGTGCCCAAAGGGAAGCAGCTGCCCTTGCTGCTTCTGTCTCCCCCTGTGCCATGGACCCCAAAGTGCTGTCCTCTGTGGGTCAGAGCCCACTCGATGTTCTCGTGACATTTGTATGAATTTTGCAATCTCCTGTCGTCATTGTAGGATGGTTTGGTGGGAAGGAGGAGTGGTCGCTGCGATGACTGCTCAGCAGAATGCAGCCCTTGAAACGGGGCAGTCGTGGCACGTCAGGACAGGGCAGCAGCTCGCTGGGGTCTCTTGGAAGAGCTCTGGCATCGCAGCCTTCCCAACAGCTCTGCGGGCATCGCCACCGAAGCGCCAACCACGCATCTTGGTGCCCTGTGTTGAGGGTGTAGAGCTGGTCTGTACGGTACTGACAAAAGTGCATCTCGTGCTGCGGGGAGAGGAAGGATGCCACTGCCATTTCTCCAGCTGCGCCTGGAAGGCAAGGCACGTGATAGCCCTGGTATTTGTTGTTTAATAAGGTACGATCAAGCAGATGCCTTAGCAGCGTATTGACTCCATCTATAATTCTGGAAGAAAATTGTGAGGAAATGTGAATTCTGGGTTCATTTCTGAAGCTTCCCAGTGAAATAGTGCCTAGTCTGCAGGGAGATAAGAAGAGCAATAAGGCTGTTACACTTGATTTGGAGGTTGTTCTGCTGTTGCCACCAACTTATTGATAATTTTGTGTCTCACTACAAATCAAGGCAGACCGAAGAGTTGGTTGTTGATATCTGGTCTGCATTCCCAGCTTCAGCTTTGTCATCAGCCCTGAAATCAGATCGTGGGTTTGGTCTACCAGTTCAAAAGCAAAGTTTTGTGAGCTCTTTTGGACAAACCTGGGGTTGAAACAAAGTGGGGGGTTCTTGCACATTTGCACTGATTTCAGGGACAGTGCTGGTTTTGGGCTAAGTGATGGCATGGGGTGTTGCAGCTGCTGAGCATGAAGTTGTTGGGATCAGGGCCTTAACGAGGCCGGTGGGCAGCATTCCCCTCACTGCGCAGACACCACTGGCGCAGGCAGATGTGCAATTAGAGGAGGATTTGGCTGTTTGGGTGAGAACTGAGGGAAGCTCAGGAATTTCCTTGCAATGCCTTTCCTGGGGTGATTGGCAGCTAGAGGGGAGGAGGTTGCTCTGTAGATACTGTGTTTGTCTTTCTGTCCTGAGTGGGCTTTCTAGATTGGTGATAACCCCAGGGTTGGCTGAAGAAATGTCACTCTAAATACAGGTATCGACCTCAGTAGAAATATTTTCATTTTATAGTCTGAAATGCCAACAACGATATCTACCTGACGGCTCACAGATTATAATATCTGTTCCTTCCCAACATGGGTACAAGCCTTCCATTCAGGCTTACAATAAATACAAACATGGGTTGCAGTAATATTTCATTTTTGATGGCATAGCCGTGGGTTTTGATTATATAAATCAGGCTTTAGAAAAGGAATACAGCTTTGTGACTGACTGAATAAATAAGTAAATGCAAATGTAAAAGTCCTTACAAATAATAATAAAACCCACAGCTTTCGAATGGACATTCAGGATCAACTAGAAAACATTGCACTCTTGGTGTGAATAGGAGAAATCAGTTGGGTGCAGCATGCAGGCGGGTTCCTGATAAACTAATGCTCCTTCACACAATTTACAATCCAACTGAATTCATTTGCATGACAAAATTGGCTCGGGTATTCATGTGTTGCAGCAAGACAAGTGTAACATTACAAAGAACAAGTAACCATGGGGAAGGTTAATGCAGACAATAAGGAAATACAATGACATGAATCGGGTTCTTCTTTTGCCAACCTTTTATCTGAAATAGAAAAATAACAAGCTCCCACCCCCCATTCCTTCTTGGGAATAAAAGAGTTGTTTTATGGAAAGGGGGGGAGGGAGAATACGTGCAAAGTTGGCAAATAAAGATCTGTAATTTCCCTTTTTCTGCCTCATGGATTTGAAACGTGTGCATGTGTCTGCATGTGTGTGTGCAAGGAAGGTGGGAGAGACGAAGGACAGGGTGTCGTTATTTTGGAGTAGGCGAGCAGATTGATGTGACATACAGCTACGTGGCGTTGACCCATCGGTGAGGGACACGTGGCTGGTAGCTGTAGTTACATGGCCTGGGTAGTTCACTGCCGTTGCGTTGAATCCCATCTTGTAGCAGAAAATTTGAGCTCTGTCAGCTCAGATGTAGCTCGACGGGAATGAGCTTTGCAGGACACGGGGCGCTAACTTCTCTGGAAGACCTGGTGGGCATCGTAATGGCACTCTGAAGGTGCTGAGCATTTTTGGCAACTCAAGGAGCTACTTGGATACCTCTGTGGGAGTGGGCATCTTCTGATCACGTTCCCAGCTGGCCTCTCAGTACTTGAAAATGCAGATTACTGTATAGGCTTCTCTGAATGCATAGGACTTTTTTCCCCCCATGTAAATGTGAGTCCACGTGAGACTACTCTATTAGGCATATGATGCTTGGCGATAATATATTCAGGGTTTCATTTGGAATGAGGTGGACAGAATTCTTCACTGCAACCTGAAAAGCACATTATTAGGTTTTTTAGCTAAATTAATGTTTTAAAAAAAAAAAAAAAAACAACCCACAAAACTCTGAAGTGTGGAGAACATGTTAATCATTCCCAGGCATTTTGGTGGTTGGTTTTACTTTGCAGCTTAGTGTTCTGAGGGCTTTCCCTTAAGGCTCAAAGTGTAGTTTATTCCCCAGTAAAGGCAATTTCCGTGGGTATCAAACTATGCAGAAATCATAAGTTCAGGCATCATCTTCCTAATGCAAGCACTTGAAAAGTTTGGTGGCCAGGGTTGGCTTCTCATCTTGACTTCTTGTATAGTTGCTGGCGGACAGTCCCAACCTGCCTCACCTGTCCTGCACTCCTGTCTTTGGGATGAATCTCTGCTCTTGCAGGGTCTGTGTTCCGTGCAGAGGCCGCACAGCCGGAAAGCCAGCGTGGGGCTGCAGGCTTGCAAAGCTACTCTGGTTCCAGCGGTCTGGAAACTTGTAGCTGCCTCTCCTTCACGGGAGCACGGTTTCCTGCACACCGGAATGGTTTTGGTGGCTCCCAGGTCAGAGAGCTGCCTGGAGAGGCAGGGTGGAAGAGAGCTGAGGGTCAGTCTCGGAGGGCTTCCCCCGGGCTCTGAGAAGTCTCTGCTCTGGACACTGTGGTCTGATGCTGCCTTCAGCTCACAACTTCACTTGCGGTTGCTAGCACTGTGCAAACCTCTTGCAGCAGGAGAAGCGAAGTTAAGTGCAAATTCTAATTATTCCGGCGCAGAATTGCTAGGAGAGAAGAGCTGTGCTGGCTAATTGGCTAAATGCTTAGTGCATGGGGGAAGCTGTCTGGGAACAAGGACCATGTCACTCTCCGCACGCAGACGGTATCGTTTTCCTCATTGTTCTCGAGCTGGAGTGCTGAGCTCCCTTTCCAGCCGGGATTAGAAGCTCTGACATAGGGACTCGCTAAGTACGAGGGCCCCTCTTTAGATCAGCTTTGCTCAGCGACGCAGCAGGCTTGTCCCTCAATTGCCATCTGCAACAAATCTGTAACAAGTTGACAAATGACTAATTTTAATTTAATCTTTCAGTTTCTAACTTAATGATGGAAAAAAAAAAAAAATTCCAGGGGAAGGAAGTGCTCACCCGCATCTTCCCTTCACACCGTTCACTCAATGGGGGAGTTTCAGTGCAAAAATGGTTAGGAGCGTAATAAGAGCCTTACATTTTTGAATTAAATTTAACCCCGGGGTGCCACTGCTTCAGAGCCTTTGGAGGCAGAGTTGTAAATCATGGCAGCAGATTCTGCTTCTGATGAGCACTTCCCATCATGATGACATTTAAACTATTAATTAATTAGGAGAGAGCAAGATGAGAAGATTTGGAATTCTCCCCTTTGGATAATTACTGTCGAACACATTTGTTACTGTAATGAACGAACAGGATGTGACTTCAGCCAGCACGTTCTCCCTGTGTGTGTGTGTGTGTGTTCACGTTATTATTATTTTAGCCTGCCTTAAAAGGAGAAAGAGAGTATTTTTTCCTTGCAACCATAAATAGGAGTCACTTGAGTTTTAGCATTTTGGCAAAGTGGTAGTTGGGAAGGAGGAGGTAGATGAGAGCGAGTGTGACCGTCAGATACACCGAGACCCGGAGCCCAGCGGGCGTGCTGGGTCCTCACGGTGCAAGTCCGACTTGTGACTTCCAGTTGGGCAGCTTTAGGCCGTTCATCCTCTTACCAAGCCCACCCAAGCTGGTGGCAACCTTCTTCTGGAAACCTGCTTTGAAAAGAGATCCTGAGTCAGGTACACACAGTGGGCTCCTTTGGCACGGGCTGTGCTGCGGGAGCCCGAGGATCCTGGTGGTCCCTAGACACGCCGCTGGTCGGATCCAGATGCTTTCCATAAACCTTGGAGGAAGCTGTGGAGTGGATGCTGTCAGAGACTGAACCATGACAACCGAGATCTGGTTTGGCTTTGCCCGTGCTGGGAGCTGTGCTGAAGCACCGGTGGAGCTTTTGCACAGGTAAAGCCATCCTTCTTGGCTTCTGTTCAGACAGATTTTTTTTTTTAAAGCTTCCCTGGTTTTCCCCATTTCCACAGGATTTTGTTGTCTAAAAGCAGAGTCGCTGCTTCCTTATGGCATCTCTGCTTCCTGCTAGCAGAGATCCTTGTTTACTTCTCCAGTGTTAATATGCCCTTTCGCAGATAATCAATCTTGCTTGGCAGGATCAATTAAAATGAAGTGGGGATGCTCCACGTACCTTGGTCTGGAAATTTAACTCCAGTTGTATTCCCACGTCCAAACCTACGTTTGCAGAATTCGTGGGCTAGATTATCACCATCTCCAGTGACTGTAGCAGCACTAACGATTTAACAAAAGGAATACATTCATATTGGCTCTTAGAGGGTGGTTTTTAATTACGATCAAGGATAACGTGAAAGGTTTAGGCAGAACCTCCTTACTGAGGACACTGGCTATGAGAGCATCAGCAAGAAGCTTTGTGTCGTGTAGGTTTGGCACCATCTAAACACCTTTCCGCCCTCAGCACTGGGATGCTCCGGGATGTCCAAGTGGGGAAGCTGGGGTTCCCTTCGCTGCAGCCCCCGATGCCCTGCGATGGAGGGCCCGCGGGTGTGCTGGTGCCGTGCTTTCAGTCGCTGGAGCTCCCCGAGAGCTCCCAGGTGCTCTGGGAGCCTGGTTTGCCAGAGGAGAGTGCTCTCTCGCTGTCTTTAGCTGCGATGGCTGGCCCTAGACGATTATCCTCAGGCGAACCAATGATTTTTTGGCAGAGAAACGTTTTCATTTCTTATTTTAAGCGGAACTGTCTCTAGGTACTTCTTTTTCATCTTACTCATTTTAACCTTCCGAAGAGAGGTTTTTTTTCCTCCTGGATGTTTCCATGACCTATTGATATTTTTCTGTTTAAATGTCTCTGTTCAAAGTTGTCGTGGTGATTCTTTGTTGTCCTACATGAAGTGAGTTTGGGCTCCCTCTAAATTCCTGGTGTATAAATATCCACCTTGAAAGAACTGCTATGCTTTAGCCTGAATACGTGCTGTCTATAATCTCCAAGGACTCCCACCTTCAGGGCTGCTCTCACCAGTGCAGGCTCTGCTCGGTGATCAGGGAAATAGGGATGTGGATGACTTGAATTTTTTTCATTTGCCGAATTTTCCTTAATCGCTGCTGCTGTTCTGGAGCAGAGAGTTGAGCCTGGTCATTAGGTCTAGCCCAGCCATGTGCAATGCTATGCAAGATTTTGCTAGAGGAGGGTTGTTTTCCAGTGCCCTTGACTTGACAAAGGCAAACGTGGAGCTGAGGCGATCCATTGCTGTTAGCCGGGCTTGCGTTGCCCCGTATCTTGTGGTAGGATTGGCGGAGCTGCCGTTTAGCCTCTTGCAAATGTCTTGTATAAAACAAAAGTTCTTGTGTGTACGAGAGCACGCATGGCGTTGGCAGGCTACGGCAGCGCTTTGGTCATGGTTGGTGAACATCTACTCTGATGGGACACAAGCAGCTCTGCTCTGCCTGCTCGTGTAGGATCCGGCTCCTTCCTTTGGCCACCCGGCTCCTTCCTTTGGCCACCCGGCTCCTTCCTTTGGCCACCCGGCTCCTTCCTTTGGCCACCCGGCTCCTTCCTTTGGCCACCCGGCTCCTTCCTTTGGCCACCCGGCTCCTTCCTTTGGCCACCCGGCTCCTTCCTTTGGCCACCCGGCTCCTTCCTTTGGCCACCCGGCTCCTTCCTTTGGCCACCCGGCTCCTTCCTTTGGCCACCCGGCTCCTTCCTTTGGCCACCCGGCTCCTTCCTTCGGCCATCCAGTGAATTCACAGTTATCGCCCCTGTAGCCTAGGGAAGACACTGGGGATCGTGGGGCTCTGCTGCCTCTGAGCTTCACGTGGTAGGTAAAAGACACATTAAAAACCTGATCCTGTATCAGGAAAGTAGAATGGGTGTTTTGGGCTTTGCTAGGTTGGATTTTCACAGGAATTGGGCCAGTTTAAGGTCCACAGTCATCTTCAGTAAATAGAAAATGTTGTAGAACTGACTGTAATGGAAAAGACCATCTACAGCTATTTCATGGTAACTAAATGTGTGGATTTTAATATGAAATATCGTTGTTGTCGTAAGAGTGTTTTTCTTTTTCCTCAGAACTTTTGTCACTTGGGACACTGATCTTTTCATAGGCAAGCTGTAGACCTTTTACTGTAAAAATAGAAATACTGTTTTCTTTCCTGGAAAATCAGGTATTTTTCCCAGTGGGAAAAGAAGTATTCTTAATGTGCTTTTGCAGGAGAACAGCAGCAAAATTTACAGGGTGTTTTTGTCCTTGCTTTTTTTTTTTTTTTTCCATAGGGATTCAGAGCGAAGGGTTCTGGCTTTGCTCTTATTTCTGGAAAAATCTAAACAAAACCATTACTAAGCCCTTAAATGACATTGCTTTTTTTTTTTTTTTTTTCCTTTCCTTCTCCAAGTATGACTCGTAAATTATTTTGCAGCTCTGAGCTCCCACATCGCTCTGTCACTCCAGGTAGTTTAGGACAGTAAGAGTTGGTGGCTCCCTTAGTCATACCTCGAGCAGAACGGGCTCTTTGTTCTCACCTTGGCGGCGGGATCAGCAGCGGCTTGGGTTTAGCTGGGGTGAGCAGGGCTGGGCGCTGGGAGCGACGGGCTTTGGGAGCTGAGTGCCCTAATTCTGCTCCCAGATGTGTTTTATAATGAAGGAGTTTAATTGCATACCTCTGCCAGTGCCCACGCGAGAGACAGGGACCCAAAATGAGACAGACAGACACGCTCAGACACACACACCCACAGGGAAATTACTCCTGGAGGAAAGGTCATCACAAGGTGGGATTTATTTTATTTAATGATAAGCATTTTTTTCCTTTTGATTTTAAGTTCCAGTGATTTTTTTTTTTTAATTTATAATTAATTTGACAGAAAATACTGGGCTGTATGTGGAGAGGGCTAGAATTTGAATCTAAATTGAAGAATATTGGAGCAATATGATAGAATTAATTTGTTTGTGCTCTGGTATCCGTAAAGATGATACCAGAAACCTTTGGAGACAGACAAATGCTTCGTATGTGAGTCAGAAAACACACAATCCGTCAGCAACAATCATCTTTCTGGAGATTCTAGATAATCTGTGCTTCAAAGCAAAACCTGCGTTTTGGAATATTCATTCTCTGATATTCAAACATCCAACTTTGTTCTTCTAATTATTATTATTCTTTTGATGTTATATCAGACAAGTGCCATAAGGGTCTTAAAAAGGGCAAAATAATTATTTCCTTTATACCTTAATACCCATGTGATGCGGAGGCTTTGGTGGAGAAAGGAGTATTTTTTTTTTTTTTTGAGAAATCCAAAGGCGGAAGCTTGGCAACATGGTATAGTTGAATGTAACCATAAATAAAATCCTGTGTGAATTCCCCCTTGGAGACACTACAGATCTATTGAACAGGGCACCCTCTCTATAAAAATTGTTCTTGAGAGGTAATAGCAAGCTATACATTATGAAAAAATATAGCACGGGGATTTGCTGTACTTGGAGCAAAACTATGAGAAAAATGGTGGGAGGTAATAAGGGATTGTCGTTCCATCCCATTAGAAATGTGTTTTATTCCAGACACCCAGATTTTATCTTCCCGCTGCACCTGAATTAGAAATGAAACTGCCAACTTTCTAGGATGTGCAAGAATCCACACAGTAATGTGTTTTCTTTTTTCTTTTCTTTCTTTTCCCCCCCTTTCTTTTTGGGAAGCTAATTAGGGCAAACGTAGATAAAACACACTGTGTGTTATGAGCTTGTAAATAACGGAAAAGGGTTTCCTTAGGAAATTAGCACTAGGACATACAGGGAGCTATGAAATCAAATGCTACAAATATATACTGTATTCTCTACATAGATTAAAATAATAATAAAAAACCTCTAAAACCAGTCGTATATAGAAGGGAATCCTCCAGGATTTGACTGGCACAATCCTGTAAAAGAAGAAGTTCAGTAAAAAGAAATCCACTCATTTCTAAAGAAATTTCCCAGATTAGATTTGTAAATCAAAAACCAATATATAACATGCAAGAATTGATCTGTTTTATATTCCTCAGTTACATTTTTGTGAAGCACATTTAGAAGATTTAGAACGTATTTGCGCCTGCTGGTTGAGCCATTATATGCTTGAGTTCATACATCTATTTGTGAGGCTATAAAACAGGCATCGACTACCCATGTAAATTGTGTTCTCCACAATAAATTATATGCATACTTGCAAAAATACATAACTGCTGTTGGTTGGCTTACGTAGACTGAATACTAATGATGTTTAAAGTTGTATTGTCCCTCTTCTCGGGCCTAATTTAGCCTCTACATCAAAAATTATGTAGGAAAAAACACTTTATCCTCTCACTGAGAAATAAAATGGCACTTACGGGCATCCACATATCTTTCTTTTATGAAACACCACCATTTTCATACTAATTTTAGCTGCATAGGGTTCATGGAAAAGTCTGTCTCATGCAAACCTCTTAAGAGACTTCAGTGTGTGTAGACATACACAGCTATAGAAAATGTGGGTTTGTGGGGTTTATATAAATGAATTGGGTTTTGTGCACGTGATACACGCTCACAGAGAGTGTAATCCTTTATGGTACTCGGAATATTTTTAATTCCTAAAGTTCAGAGAGTTTTTTAATCGTACCCCAGGGTTTAGTTCAGTACTACGAAAACAAAGTGGAAGCCGCGTGAAGCAATACGCAAATGTTGTGCGTCTTCCTCTCCTCTCTACCTGCTGCCCATCAAGGCACCACTGGGTTAATTAATTGGTTTTGCTCATATTTCAATTGTCTTAAGAGCTGTGAAATGTGCCTCCTCTCACAAAGGAGTTGGGGCTGACCCCGACTTCACCATTTTGGGTCATTTATTCTTGCGCGTGAGGTCGTGCAGCCTGTGCACCTCTTCGGGCACTTTACATATTTTAATGGGCGCCAGCGTCCTCGGTACGGAAATGAATGAAGGTGCCGTGTAACCTTCACACGTGTTCTTCCTCCCATCTCACCCTTTGCTCTGCTCTCCCCTCCTCTCATACTGCGATATATTGATATGATTTCCCTGTCTCTTTCGGTCTTTCATTAACCTGCTTTATTTATTACTTTCACCATTTGTTCTTTCCTTGCCTTTTTGCAGAGATCTCTTTCCTTCCCAGGTTTTGCCTCCCTCAGTGTATTTTCTCCATTTTGCCCTTTATTCCCTTCTTTCTCCATTCCCTTCCCTCCGTTACAAACAGTCCTTCCTCCAGCTACAAATTACGTGTCTGCTTCTGCAACCCGTTTCTCCGTGGGCAATGGATCACTGCGAGGCGACCGGGTACCCCCGTCTCCGCCACTCTGCCTCTGCGAGTGGGAGAGGAGAATTTTCCCGTCCTTCTCCTTCCCTACCCGGGCCGTGCGGGGAATATGGAAGCTGTCACACACTTTCTCTCCTGCCCAATGATGTGTAGGAGAATAATATATCCCTTTTATTGGGCTCGCAACTGGGCAGAGGAATGAGAGAAGCAAACTGCCTCCTTTTTCCTCACCCAGAATCTCCTGATTTCCTTTTAACTCTAACGTGCGTTATCTCCACCATCCCAGCCGTAATTTTGTGGAGCCCTTCCCGAAAGGCTCAGCCTGCGTCTCCGGGGACAAAGCCTGTGCGGATGCAGGGCCGGCACTCTCCAGCGACGCGGGGATGCGCTGCACGGCTGAGAGCAGAGGCAGGGCTGCGGGGAGCTGCGCTGCCAGGCACGGGAACAGGCTGCAGAACTCGGCGCTGCTTTTCCAGCCCGACCTCTACCACCCTTGTGCAGGAATCCAGGTCGTATGCCGTGCCCAATACTAGTGCTGTGAAACTGGTGCCAAAAAGCAGGTAGCAGAGTTTGCTTTTCCAGGGCCAACTTTACCCGGGCCCCGAGCTGGAAGGGGATGAAGGGACAGGTAGGAAGGTGCGTGCATCGCGCAGCCCTGGAGAGGACGCGCATTTGTGCAGGGAGGAGAGAGTACAGCTGCCCGAGACCTGCTCGCTGGTCCCGCTCCTGGTTTTCCTGAGCCTTGCTCGCTAGTCCCATTCCTGGGTTTCCATGCACCAGCTCCGGATGGCTGCATCCAACCCCAAAACCAGCTCAGCAACGAAAGCCAGGAGGGGCCCTCTCGTGAAGGGTCGTGATGTGCACGAGGGTTTGTACGTGGTTAATACACGTCCATTCAATTTTCTGTGTTGTTTTTCTTAGTGCGTGATCGCATTTTTAACTTCTGGAGAAAAAAAAAATTGTTCCTGGTATGGCAAACAGCAGGGGAGTTCGTACAGTTTGTGGGCAGGGGAGGCTTTTGGGAGCCAGGTTGTCTGAACAGCAGTTTGTGGAAGAGCGGACTGAACGTCTGACTTCTGCAACTAGTTTGTTCATGAATTAGCGGAAGGGTAGGCAAAGAAAATTACACCACGTTCACACCCCATACTGCTGATTTATTTATTGCCATCATCCTGGGAATCCTTGTGGCAAAGCCTCAGCATTGGGATGTTGCTTGGGAAAGGGTGGCAGAGCTTCCCAAAGCAGCACCCGCTTTCAGGGGGAAGAGCTGGGTGTTTTGTGTACTAACACAGCAAAGTTCCAGAAATTCCTGCAGTGCTGGAAGCCGTCCTGGGACAGAGAGGTGATGATCGCGGCGTGTGCCTGAAATACACCCTCGCTGGGACACAAAACACCCCAACGGCCGTGCCTCGTCGCAGCCCATTAAAAGAGTGGGCTGCTTTAATACCACCTTTCAGAGTTGCAGTGCCTGACAAAGTAACCTAGATATAATTTTCCTTTGTGTCAGTTCTAGCCGCTAAAATTAGTATTAAGAGACACAGAAAGCTCAGTGGAGTTTTCCCAGTTTATCCTGCGGCTAATCTTTTTATATCTTCTTTTTTTTCTCTTTAAAATCGGGGGGAGGGGAAGCCCTTTCATTCTCTGCAGCTGGCATGTCTAAACTACTAACATATGTGCTTCTTATACAACATACAGTAGCTTAGGACTTTTCAAAAACACAGAACCCCTGAATCCAATAAAATTGCAAATTTCACTGTATTTCACAATATCCTAAATAAACATGAACAGCGTGCATTTCTCTTTCTGGCATCAAATATTAATCTGTCCGTGGTTGGAAATGTGCTTTCCATCTTGTGTGCGCTCACATTGGGTAAACACTTGGGAGATTGCTATTCCAGACCTTTCATTCTCTCCTAGAGTCAAGAGCATGACAAATTTTTCTCCTAATTACACCTGCCACTGTTTGCCTTCTAATACTGTAAATCCTCCATCACATAGTTTTTCAGATTCAGGATTAGGTTCCTTTTCTGTCATACAAATGATTGGAGGTGCAATATGCAGTTAGCAATGCACATTATGAATGTTTAGGATGGGTTGTCTTTTTTTTTTTTTTTTTTTTAAGTGAGGGATCTGCGTGAACAGAACTAGATCCACATTTAACTTGGATGTTGAACCAGGGCCTCTGGGTTGGTTTTTTCCGGCTGTTTTGAACCTATGGAGCCCTCTCCCTCCCTCTGAAAGCACAGCCGGGTGCTTGTGTCTGCTTTTCAGTTTATTTGGATTTGTCTCCGATACTGGCAATTCTACCCTATCGCACCTCCTTGCGTGTCTCGGTATTTATGGGAGAGCACGGAGCGGAGCAGATGGCAGCAGCTTCCTTCTCTCCAGCGAGTTCATGCCAGCGTGGTGCTCTGCGGCACCGGCACAAGAACAGAGTCGCCGAGCGCTGGCGAGGGGGTGCTTGCTTTTGGGGGGCCTCTCAGCTCCCGGCTCTCGCTCGCAGCATGCGGATGTCGTAGTGTCCTCGTCTGCCGTGGCAGTCCTCCCCATCCGCTCCTCCTGCGTTGGGTGTTCAGCGTAGGCATCTTGTATCTGTCCATTGGAGGGGGCAAAGCACAAGACTGTTGTATTGATTAGGACCCTCTTGTTCTTGTTTATCCCTGGAAGCGTTCAAAAAACGGGCAGAGGTGGCACTTCGGGACATGGTTTAGCCTAGTCTACCCTTGGTTGGTTTAGTGTGGGCTTGGTAGTGTAGGTTAACGGTTGGACTGGATGATCTTGAAGGTCTTTTCCAACCTAAACGATTCAATGATTCTGTGATTCTATTCTATCTAACATTAAATAACACCAGATTTCCCCTTCCCTGGTCTGCAAGAGGTCCCTTGTCTCTCCCTGGCAGGACGGAGGAGATTGAGCATAAGGACGTAAGCACGCTGGGACCTCAGTCCCAGAAATAAAGTAGCTCTGGGAGTGGCGGGCGGTCCTGATCTGCTCGGTGCTCCGGGGCTACAGCAGGACCTTCATGGGCAATGTCCCAGAGGCGTGGAGATCCGGTGACATGTTTCTGGAGGTTGTGCCGCGTTCGGTTTATTTTGCTTGTGTCTTTGTGAAAAATCAAAATAGTTAAGAGCAGCTAATGAAAATGTGTGAAGGCAAGGCAGAAGACGGTGGCACAGCAAGAACCGCGGGCTGCCCTTCCCTAAGACCACCCCTCCACTGTGCGCGTAGGTGGGCGATGGGGGCAGCAGTCTCTGCTGGTTTTCTCCTGCTCTGGCTTTACGTTTAAGTGAAAGCCTCTTGGGCAAAGAGGCCGTTTTGCTTTGCTGGTACGAATCCTCCATTAACGCGTTACAGCAGGGGGGCAGAGAAATGGGGCCAGCTCCGAGCTAATCGAGAGTTAATACACAAATGATGAGCCGATAGGAAAAGAGTACACGCGATATGGGTGAAGGACGTGCAGTGAGGAAGAACAACAGCGGAGATGTCCACGGTGCTCGCGTGCGGGAGTTTTAACCGCCCGTGGAAAGAGTTCACACGTCACCGTGGGATGCGTGGGGGTCCCGGGTCCAGCGTGCACGCCACGCAATGCAACACGTGTGGCAGGACGCGGGCGCCGGGCATCGTTCCTGCACCTAGAGTAAATGGCTCGTGTATTTTAGCGTGCAGCTGGGAAGGTCAGGCGAGCGCCCGCTGCGGCGGCTGCGTGGTTGCGTGGAAGCAGAGGATGAGTTTGTGTTTGCGCTATTTTTGCCGCACCAGTTTGCAGCGCGTGCGGGGAGGCTTGCTGTGCCAGTGCTCGGTGGTTCCAGCACTAGGAATAAATAGAGGACTTGAGCCTATAGAGATGGAGTGAAACTATTTATTTGATTACTAGGTAAATAAATAAGCTAAGCTCCTTGTGGATAGATGCGTCCGTGGTCGCTCCGTGAAGCGGCACGTTTCTCTGCTTGCCTCACAGCACTTTTTTAGCCAACTGCCAAGGAGACTAATTCCTTCCCTCCTAGTAGACTTCAGAAAGTTATGTATTTTTTATTGGAAACCTGGGCAGAAGGGAGGAATTTGGTTGATTAGAAACCGCTCTCGATTTTCAAAATGTAAGTTAAAAAATTGTCCCTCTGCCTGATCTGTTTCACGACAAGATTTTTGATATTTTGGCTTCTATTTTTCTTTGAAAAGATGGGAGATTGACTAAATTAACATTTTCCCGTGCAGTTTTCGCTTTGGTTGAAAAGCTCTAGCTTGCAGAAAAAGCTTTTTATTTATTCATTGTATAAAATCTGGTCTTTCTTACTGGATGCATCCCCTTCAGGACAACCCCTCGAAGGTAACGTACAGAATGAGTACCTCCAGCTTTGGACGGGGCATGCTCAATACACATGATGTAGCATACTTATATCGGATTATTATTGCACCCTGGAACAACTGCAAAAATACTGCTTTTGTAGCAGAAAGGTAAACCTGCGTTTAAAGGCAAAAATCAGCTCTTGGTTTTCTAATGCTCTGTGACCACAAAGGGGACCTCTCGCCGTTCTCAGCCCACCCTGTTTTCATTCGATTCTCCTTCTACTCCATGGTGCGTTTAATTAATGGGCTCTTAACTAATGCCATTTACTAAAAAGAGGTTGCTGTCATCTGGTAGATGGGCAAAACATGGCAAAATTGCTGCTAATTGAGAAAGGAGATGCGGCTGAGGGTTAGTAAGGGCTTTCTGCATCGTATCCTGTGTTTTAGAGGGAACCAAGTCGTAACTGGCTGCAGGGCCGGGCTGCGGGGGAGCGGGGAGCCCCGCGAGGGGGAACGCAGGGGCAGGTTTGTGGCTTGGTGCGGTTCCGTCAGCTTGTCCTGCGCGAGGACTCGGAGCAAAGCGTTCCTGCTGCACTGTGGGAATGGGCAGTGTTTCAGCCTGGCTTGTGCATCGGCTTCAGAGCTGCGTGTCCTGACCGAAGCTGTGCTTCGGCCGACCCACCCCTGGGCTGCAAATAGTTAAATAACTAAAATCATCTCTTTGGTTGGCTCTCTTTCAAAGCGAGAGGTTTGGGGATGTTTTAGCTGAGAACAAACAATTCCCTTTACGTTTCCATCCTACACATTAAAAAAAAAAAAAAAATCTCGATTTTAAAATAATTCCATCAAATTGAATTCAAATACAATCTTAGAATTCAAGCTCCTCCAAAAGGAGGGTCCAAGCTTCTCATTTCTCTCCTGGATGCAGACTCCAAGTGCCAACTTTGCTCCCAGCGTGAGTCCGGGGGCAGATCAATCCTATCGTAAAGCTGAGATAGCCTCACCCGGAGCGCCCCAACCCGCCGCTGCGATGACGGAGAAGCGCCTGCGCTATTGCAGAATCCATTCTGCTCCGCTCTGGATTTCTTCCAATTCTTCAGAAAGAAGCAAACGGCAGCCACTGCCACCAGAATCCTATTTGTGCCTGATTGCCATCCCGATGCCATTTCCAGGGGTGACAGGCATATCAGAAAGGGCTGGGCCGAGGCCAGCCCGGGCACCGGCTGCATCCCCGGCTGCGGTGATTTACGGCGACTGGCCGCTGCGGGGATGGTTTGTGGCTGTGACCTGGTTGTGACCCCGGCAGATAGCAAGGCAACGTTTCCGTGAAGCACAAACAAAAGGTTAAATGCTCCAGTTCTTGGCTTAGACAGAGCCAATCATTCTGAAGAGACTGCGTGTGTGTGTGTCCCCCCCTTTAATTGGTTCTTTATTTCGTGTAATATTTCTTTCGCTCGCTTGCATGTGCGCTCTCTCCCCCTCTCTCGCACTTGTGCACGCAAACTCACCCGCTCGCCCTCTTTAAAACATCTTAATAGCAGCCACTTTAAAACTCTGCGGCAGCTATTTTCTAGACCTCTTTACAACGGGCTGGATAACATCTCCATCACATGTGGCAAGTTTAATGAGTTAAATCTCTCCAGGGTTTCAGCATTTGCTTCCCGGCTGCAAACGCCATTGCCCTGTTTTTTTTCCGTGGGTGGATAGCGCTGTGCCTGGCAGAGGGCTCTGGCTTTGGCAGCTCTCGCCCTGGTGCCAGCGTGGGTACCGCGGAGGCATCCCTCCCTCTCGCAGCTTGCTAACTCCGCGCTCGAAACGCCGATGAGTCAGAGACAATATGTTGCAGATCAGCGAAGGGAGCGTGCGCGCCAGGGCGTTGGGAGCCGCAGGAGCAGCGCTTTTGTCTTCTGCCCTCGGCAGGGAGAGGAGAAGGAAAGCTGCAAGCACCTCCCAGGCTACCTGCTGCCCCGTCTCCTCCTGTGCGTCCCCGGCAGGAGAAAGCAAACGCCAAAGGAAGAGGCTGAACAGTAGCAAACTTGCATGCTTAAAAGCTTCCAGAAAAAGTTACCTTCTGACGGTGCCTACTCTAGCGTCATCGGCCCCATGCGCTTTTCTTGAAAGTGCACAGAGTAAAGGTAAAAATGGAAACGTTCAAAGGTTGTTCCGATAAAGAAGGATGACAAAAAAAACCCCAAAGGCAGATGGCTCAGCTTCCTGCCCTCTGGCTAACCCTTCCAGGACAGGGTTAAAACAACCAGTGTTTCACTCGGCAGACAGGGCTCTGCATGTCACACGTACCCGCTTTACAGCTGAGGAGCTGGCGCTCAGGCAGGTTAGTGACATGCCCGAGATCAGACAGGGAATCTGGGGGGTTATGCTAAACAGGACCAGCTGTGATGGTCCAAACTGGCTTTCTGTGACCAAACTTCCCCGATTCTGCAGAGCTGGGAAAGAAAACCAGAAGGAAAACCCAGGTGTCCTCACTTGGAGCGGTGTTGGCTGTTCCCGCTGATGAATGAGCGCGGGACATAAATGTTGAACTTTGATTAATTCCCAGTGTCCAAAACCTGCTAGAACTTGGCCATTTGGCCTCATTGAAAGCGGCACTCAGATGTCACCGTGATAGGAAAAGCAGAAACCACCTACAGCAGCAGCGGCTGTAAAACATCGGGAGGAGAAAGTGACAGCTCGGAGTCATCTCGCTTTCCATCCCTAAAGGACTGTGCCGGCATAAAGCTGCACGGCATGGACGGATTTGCTCACAAATTACATCAACAAAG
The DNA here is from genome assembly GCF_030463565.1 of Pelecanus crispus. Classification (NCBI taxonomy): domain Eukaryota; kingdom Metazoa; phylum Chordata; class Aves; order Pelecaniformes; family Pelecanidae; genus Pelecanus; species Pelecanus crispus. The sequence goes on along the minus strand of NC_134654.1, from coordinate 2,658,943 downwards.
CTATGATGAATTGAACTAAATGAACTGAGGCAGTCCATAAAAAAGTGGTTGCCTTCTTTTTAGTCCTGGAATTGGAGTTTGTGAAGTGGTTGTTCAAGATAAATAGGAGCTGCTGCAATAAGTTCAAACTAGTTTAGAAAACTCTATCTCCCTATCCCACAGATTTCTTTTTCTTTTTCCCCCCACCTCTCTGAGAGCGAATGTTTTTCGTCGGCTTGTTTACATTTTCAAACTCAGGTTTGACCTGAAACATCAGCAACGTTAATGACATTTAAAAGTAATATCGTGGATTTACGATACTGTCATTTAATTCAGAGGCTTCAAAATGCCAGATTAAACATTAATTTCTGTTGTTTGCTGGTGCGGCAGGTCAGCGTTGTCCTCGGCGCGCCCTGAACGTGCTGAGAGTCAGCGAGGGGGTGGCCTCAATTCGGCCGGGCTCCTGCCCACGTGCTGTGTTCCCTGGCTGTCACCGGCTGCTCAGCTATTGAATTTGTTAGAGCAGGGCCCTGCCTGCTTTACTCCCTCTCCTATACCGAGCTCCAGGACTGAGCGCTGAAGATCAACCGTGAGAAAGGTGAATCTTGATGTCCCGGTGTCGGGGCTCAGCCCCAGGCAGCGGCTCAGCACCACGCAGCCATCGCTCGCTGCCCCTGCCCCGGTGGGCTGGGGGAGAGAATCGGAGGAGTAAAGGTGAGAAACACTCCTGGGGTGAGATAAGAGCAGTTTAATAATTGAAATAAAATAAAGTAAAATAATAATAATAACAATATAATAATAATAGTAATAATAATATACAAAGCAAGTGATGCACAATGCAATTGCTCACCACCCGCCGACCGATGCCCAGCCAGTTCCCGAGCAGCGATCGCTGCTCCCCAGCCAACCCCCCCAGTTTCTATACTGCCCATGACGCCGTATGGTATGGAACAGCCCTTGGGGCAGTTGGGATCAACTATTCTGGCTGTGCCCCCTCCCAGCTTCTTGTGCCCCTGGCAGAGCATGGGAAGCTGAAAAGTCCTTGCCTGGCATAAGCAGTGCTGAGCAACAACTAAACCATCAGCGTGTTATCAGCATTCTTCTCCTACTAAATCCAAGCCACAGCACTGTGCCTGCTACTAGGAAGAAAATTAACTCTGTCCCAGCTGAAACCAGGACACCCCGCAACTTGTCCCCTCCTTAGGCGACGCTCTATACGTGGAGTTGTATTTGCCCGTATAGAGCTGAGGGTACCTTGCTGTCTAAATACACCGTGCCACAGAACAAAGGCATTGTAATTCCCCTGGCGAATATTAGGTATAGACGCACATATGTACAGAGCTTTTCCGAATATTGTAATTATATTTATCTTCCTGCTCTTGCTTGTAAATTTTTTTTGTGGAAGATTAAAACCGGTGTTTTACGATCCGGACCGCTTTCCTCCATCCCCTTGCAGCAAACTGGCGAGATGTTGTCAAACGGTTCCCGTGTGTCACTCACATTTGTCAGTTTAAAAGGTGTCGCCCTGTTTGCCGTAAACCAGTATATAGCGGCAGTAGCCTTTCCCTGCAGTAAATTAAGGGCTGAAGCGTCAGCTGAGCTCCCCGCGCTGGCTCAGCACCGTCCCCAGGGACGCTCGACCACTGCTCGGGCACGGAGCGCTGCTGCAGAACTTCGAGTCCCGCCGGTGCTGGCATCCTGGGAAGCGTCACGAACGCCGCGCAAGCGGTTGCTCGATGCTCTGGTCCTTCTGGAGGAGAGGATGGGAAATAATTGAGGTTCTAAAATAAGCAGCCACTCTCCAGTTAGTGTTAATGAGCGAATGAGATTTAATTAATTTGGTCCAGCAAGTGGGTCACCAGTTTCCCCAGCCAGAGAAAGGTATCGTGGATGGGGAACACAGCAGAGGACGCTGCCCCTTAAACACCTCAGCTTTTATACCGTGGGTTTTCTGGGCTTTTTGCTTAACTTTACAGCCTACTCAAAGCAGCTGGCTATTGCACCTCGGACCTAGGAAGACACCGGATAAGAAACTCAACCACGATTGGGTGGCTAATGCGGTGGTTGTCTGCCAGCCAATTTCTGCTTTGTGTAACATGGATAATTTTAGCTTGCGTGAAATTAAAATCCCCCCTCTTTGCAGCCCCACTTCTTCTCACTTGTCAAAGTAATAAAACGCCAACTCCTCCCAGCTCTGCCTGCATGTAAACAGTGTTAATGTAGCAACAAAACAGCGCGGTTTGAAACGCCGGCTGCCGCTTCCCCGAGGAGCCCGAGTGCAGCCCGGGGGACTGCGGGATGGAGCGCCAGCCTTGACTTCGATTTCTCACTTCTGCTCGGTATTTCTGACTTGAGCTGGTTTGTATCCGCCACCTTTTATTTAAACATAGGAGGTTTTTTAAAATTTAAATTAGATCTCGGAAAATAGATACTGTGCACCTTTGTGTTGGTAAGAAAAAGAAGTGGTGTCATTCATGTCAGATAATTGGTGGTTTTAGCTCTCTGCAGAATAAATTACAGCAGTCATATAATGGCCTTTCATCCAATCACTTCTCTACTCCAGATCTAGACTTGAAATGAGGTTTGTTGAAAACATCATTTCAGGGATTATTGACCACAGCAAAACCTTGTTGTACATGTTCTTTGTATGTATTGAAAATACATGAGTTAAAAAGGTAATAGTTGGTGCTTTGCCAGTGAATTCAAGCTGCCCCCCGGGATCGGCGGGAGGTAGGAGGCTCTCGGGGGGCACATTCAGTCTCTCGTCTCCCTCCAGAAAGACGATGGGAGATGGGGGCTCAGTGCTCCGGGCACGAGAGTCATTGGGAAACAGGCTGTGCCGTCCTTTTGATGGTTTCCGAGTTCAGAGGGTGGGGAGTGCTGTATTTAGCAAGAGAGGACTTCACTTAGCCCATTTGTTTGACCAATAGGCAAGCTATCGGGGATGTTTTGGTATCTTTGACTTCTCAACTATTATCTTCTGTGTGTTTGAACGACCATTGTTTAGGTAACGTGCAAAAAGGCAGCATGGATATGATGAGTGAGTTGTGCGGGTTGCTCTTTAGGGCTCGATTGCCTTTCTTCTCATATACGTACAGTCCCTCGTGCCTGCAATCCTTGTCCCTTCCTGGGGCCTCCCGGTAGTGCAGAAGTGCGCTAGGATAATCTCATATCAGGTGCCAAAGAGTTCAAACCAATCTTTACGTGAGAAAAGGTTAAAAGACAATGTGGTCATAATCTACAAATACCAACGCGGGGAAGAATAAAAGACAGTAAAAGACTCTGAAGACAGTAAAAGACTGTAAAGCTGAGTAGAAAAAAAAAATATATAACTAGGTTCCATGGTTGGAAACTGATGGCAGACAAATTCAAATGAGAATTGAAGTGTGTGTTTTGACAGTCACAGTAATTAACCATTGGAGAAAATTGCCAGGGGATATGGTAGACGCTCTATCACTCAGAAGTTTTATAAATAAAGGCTGAATGTCTTCATAAAACAAAATACCATTTCTCGGGGAGGGGAAAGAAAAAAAAAAGTTGTGGATGAGCCACAGGAACTGTGTATATTAAATTCCTGGGTGTGAGTTGAGGTTGGAGGCTGGCCTGGAGGGGCTCCGTGGATCTCGCTGGCATTTAAATCCAGGTACCGGCTGGTTCGGAGCCCTGGCTTTCGGGCAGTACAAACCCCGGTGTTGCTTTGCGCTCTTTCAGTCATTTTGTACTTTTTCAAGCATTCAGGGACTCGCTGGCTCGGAGCTGAACAAAGCCCTGCTTGAGGAACATAGCAGAGCCCACCAAAACCGCGCTGGTCTTGCAGCACTTGTCACAGAGAGTGAAACAACTCTGATGGAATAATTGATCGTTTGCTTGACTAAGGATCAAAGCACCTGAAACTTGGTCACCTCTGTCTGCTGCAGGATGCCCTGAAAAAATAAATTGTTGAAAAATAGTCTTTTCTATTTATATTATTTACTCCCTTTTCCCACTTACTCTCATTTCAATCTGGTACAAAACCTGACAGCTCGGGGGCCTGCGTGAGGGTCCTGGAGCAGCGACCGTCAGCTTCTAAAGCAAGCTAGGGGATTTAGATGCCCAGCTTAGCATATGGATGAATGGGAATGAGGTTTGCCGGACTCCTGAGCAGCTCGAGAAACTTCAGCTGCTCCTATTTCTGTTTCACTGTTTAACTTCTGGTACTCGGGAAAGTTCCCTGAGCTCCTGCCTGCTGAGACCAAGAGGGACGAGCCTGCCCAGATGCGCTCGCTCATTTATTTTAATTTAGTCCCTATGACAATTTCCCGAACGGCTGTAGAAGGGGAGGGGGCCCGTCGGGTCTGCGTTTGTGCTAGAGAAGTGCTTTTCTTGCCTGCTTGTTTTCCTTTCAACCAAATTATATGACCCCTGCCAATAGGCTGGATGCTAGGAAAACCAGAGCCACCCTAGCGCACGGTTTCTGTGCTGATGTAAATGACGCCTGTATCTTTTTATTTCTCTGGAAAGTCCTTCTTGCACCGTGCCTGTTTCAATGCTCAATAGCCATCTTTTATGTGACTGCTGCTGCTCCCGTAGCTAACGGTTCCTTTGCTTCTCGTCTGTCAACCTACTGTGGCTGCCTCGCATTTCCCTCCTGCTGCATTGTTCAGCTGTTTTGAATTTGCTTCCAAAATGCACTAAGTGTATTTGTTTTTAAATCTCCAGATGGATACTCACTGTTCCCAGTTTCTTTTAAAGCTGTATCATTTGGGGAGAGCATCTTGTAGCCCCTGAGGAAATAACATAGGGTGGAAAAAAAAAAAAAAATCCCACTCTTTGCTTCTAGGTGGAGTTCACATCTAGCAAATCAGCAATAAAGTCTCAGTACTTTGAGAATTGCAAAAAATTGTTCAGAAATAGGAAATATTTTTATCTTGTTTTCTCCCCCATTTGTAGTGTGTGGATGCGTGGCAAAAGCATGCTGAAACTGTGACTTTCCCCTTCAGGTCAAAATCTGTCTTTGGGGACATATGTGAGGCAGGAATGGGATCAGTGGAAACATCTCACCCGGAGTGAGAAGGTGGGATGCTGGATGCAGTAATCCAGGGCCCACCAGAGCTACAAGTTCCTGGGGAGTTTTTTTCCAGGAGTTGCTGTGGGCTGCAGCAGGGATCTGCACAGATGTACACGCATTTAGCGGTATCTTTGGTTATGTCTGCACAGCTTAATTTGCAGAGTTTGAACCCAGATTGTGGCTAACGGGATGATGGCCAAGCCCAAAGTCCTGGCAGTCCACGCTGAGCCGTGTCGGTTCAAGAAATTAAACTTTTCTTGCGGAGAGTATTTTACCAGCTGCCTCTTTTTCCTTCTTTTTCTAACCTTGGTAGTGAACCGCACATGGCTTTGCTTTCAGAGATCTTCCAGTTGGTTTCACTCGGTCTCTCATTTTGTATCAGTTGATGACAGATTACCATACGGACGTAGATATTTGTATGAGGACAACTACAAGCGAGCGAGGTGTGTTTGTGCGCAGGAGCTATCCATCAACCAGAGGAACGACACGAAGGGTCTGCCGTGCTCCCCGCTCTCCAACACAGCCCTCTGCGTGTTGCCTTAATTCATACGAACGGGCTTGATAAAGCCCGGTGGCCTCTTGCTGCTCGTCCCAGGCCCGAGCCCCACGCCCTGGCTCAGCTGCCGCTTTCCAAGGTTGGCTCCGCGCTCTTCTTGCTTTCTTTCCTCGCGTTATTGACAGTCTGGACCAATTATTCCCCACGTTCCCATTGTGAATCAAAGGTACTTCTGAGCTCTCTAAAGGCAGAAAAGCATTGAAAACCAGTAAAAGTCCATCCATTCTGAGAATTTTAAAAAAAATCCAGCGATGCAGGTTGACCCTTGCTATTGTGGCATTATCTAAACTGTTGCCTGAATGAAAACTGCTGCTGTTCGTAAGCGCTCCGCTCACGGGAGGCACGTGTCGGGAGGGACCCCCAGGCAGTGACAGGTCTCAGGTGCTGACTGTGCATATAGACGTGGAAGAGAAAAAACATACCCTTTCCGGAGGACCAAATATGGGACTTTTTGAAAAATCAGGTTTGATTCAAAGAGTTAAAAAAAAAAAAAAAAGGCATAAATGTAGTTTTAGAAGGTGTAAAGAATTACGGTGTGGGGCTGGGACCCAGCGGGGAGGGTTTCGAGCCAGAGCAAAGTTTTACAGCCACGTTATAAACCCTGCGAAACAGGGAAGGGGTTGAGAGGAAACCTTGACCCTTTGTAGGGCTACCAGGTGCTGTTCTGGCGATAGTTTGGTCTTGCCGCGGGCTTCATTAGCCAAAGGGAAAACGTCTTCATCCTCTGCAGCGCTCGGGGGAGTCGGGTTAATAGGAACCAGATCACGGGCAGCAACGAGACTTTGTCAACTCTGGAGAAACAAACCGCGATTTGATTGTTCCCTCCACGAGGAGATCAGGGAGGAGATAGGGTCCAGCTGTCCAGCCATCTAGGAGACTAATTAGTCCAATTAATTAAGAAGTTGCTCCATGTTTCCCCAGTGTCACACAGGGCTCTGAGAGAGAGAATGACAAGGGTGTAGAGAGCGAGAGGTCATAGGGAAAGCTTAATGTCTGTTGGGGTAGATACACAGTAATTAAGTGACAATAGACAGGAACTTTGCTGCTAGAAGAGTGCTAATTAAAACCTGTAGGGTACTAGTCTCCCTCCGGGTATGCAGCATGTGCCCCTATATCCTACTGGCATAAATGGGACCAATCCAGCAAGGAACAATTTACTCTATTCATACACCAGCGAGTCTTTTGCTCAGTGGCTCTTGCACAAGGTGCCGTTTAATACGCAGGGTGCGTGCCCAGGATCTCAGATGGCTTCTTAGACCTCGGGAGCATCTATGGAGAAATGAGGCATTAGCTCCATTTTATGGATGGGAAGACTGAGGCCTGCAGCGGGTGCAGGAGCCAGGTTCCTCCATGGCCAGGGCTCCCAGCAGGGAAGCTCAGAGCATCCCGTCCGTCAGCGAGAGCATTTGATTTACTGGAGAGCTGCTCAGTGAGTCTTTCTTAACTTGTACTTTTTGGTTTCTGCGCATAACTATATGTCCTAGCTCATTCTTATGGCCTAGAAAGATGCGTTCTTCTCTTAAGTGTTTGGTCAGAGGCAACGCGGCACCCCAAGGCCATGGGCAGCCTGGCCAGCAAAGAGGAGACCCCATGCAACCGAGCAGAATATTTGCTTTTCCGCTGCCCGTGTGCAGACATATACCCACAGCAGGGAGAGCCATCCTCGGCTGAAACCTAAGCAACAAATGTTAACATTTCATTTTAAAACCTAAGCCAATCCACTTTATAATCCAGACACGGCGTCCTGAGTGAGCATTGCTGTTGGATAATCACACAGTGGTGTGGCCTTTTGCCCTCGTGCCTCGCACAACACACCCGAGGCGTGAGATTAGGCTCCAATAATAACACACCCTGTTGTGCCTTTTTGCTCAATTGATAAACCTGCTGTATTAGGAGATATTGTCATAAAACTGAATGGCACCCTGTAAACCTGAATCACTCTCTCTTCCTTGTAGCTAGGGAATTAGATGTTCTAGCTCCTGTCTTGGCTTTATTTCATGTCCACGATATGCAAGAGACTATATAAGCTGCTGCTTTATTGTTTTTAAAACACTATGAGCAACACTGGTGCTGTATAAATACCTATTTTATATACTTTGTCTGATTCCCGTCTCACTCACTGCTGTGTAACTCCGCTGACTTCCGTGCAGGTCGTTTTTGGTTTATATCTTGCCGGAAAAGCAGAATTTTACCCCTTGTTTTTCTGCAGAGAGCACGCGAGGGGAGACGCTGCTGCCGTGTACGTAGCTCAGCATGGGGTTGAGTTTCTCTGTTGTGATCCCGGGTTCTAAACGTGCAAGAGGCACTTTGCCAGAGGCGCGTGTCCGTGAGGGGTGGACGGCCCCGGCGCTCCTGCGCACTGCGAAGCCGCACAGTTTTCAGCCCTTTCCCGGTCTTGCTATTTGAGCTGCAAGTCTATAAACAGAGCAGAGAGCGCCCGGGGGTGGAGCAAACGCTGTGGCTAGGGATGCTCTTGGAAGCCTTTTACTAATAGAGATGGCAAACTGCATATTTTTTTCCCCCCCTACAAATGCTCCGTTTCCCATCCCTCTCTCCCCACCTTGTGAAATTTCCCGCTTTGTCTTGACGCGCTTATAAAGTTGACGTCGGGAGCGGCGGGACTGCCGAAGTCCAGCAGATTTCCATAACAGAGCAGCACCCCGGGTGCCCTCGCTCCGTAGCAGATTGATTAACAAAGCGGCGTGCCGGGGTGGCCGCCCGGGGCGGCTCGGTGGCCCGTGCGGTGCTCCCCGCCGGGCGGCACGCTGCTCGGCCGGCGCGGGCGAGGGCCGGCCACTTCTCCCCGTGTCTGTCCCCTCCCCGGGCTAGGGATTAACCGGGAAGTGATACAAAAGGCACATATGCTCCTGTGTCCAGTCCTGTCTATTCATATGTGTGTTACTTAGCCTAATAAGGATTAGACTTAATGAATTGGAAGGAGTTAACAATATAAAGAGGCAATAGAAAAAGGCCTAAGTAGTCGTAATTCCATTTCATGTAGCTTTGGTGTTGCTTTGCTTTCAGCGAATAGGTGTAATCCTCTTTGAAATCAAAGGTGGTACAAAGTATGAATTTAAATTTGACATTTACAGCTCCTGTAAGATTTAGTATTCCAGAAAGGTTTGCTCTTCAAAAAAAAAAAAAAAAAGGCATGCCATCTGCTCTCCAGGACCGTCCCTCCACGCAGCTCCTGCACAAAAGTTTCGTGGCAGCGGGGCTTTTCCATCAGGAGAAGCGCCGAGGCCTGGGGATGGGCAGCATCTGGGAGTCGCACCTTGACCCTTTGCCTTTGAGGATCCCGCACGCGCCGCGTTGGTTTGCTTTCACTGGATTCGTCTGCAAAACGGCACGCATGGTGGGTTACGGGGGAGCTGCGTTTGAGCCTGCGGGCGCTCTCGTTGCAATAAACGTTGCACGTGCTGCACTTTGGAGAGGGCACAGCCCCTCACTTCTCCCGGCACCGTTTCTGCTGCGAGTGCCCAGGTGCCATGGCCAGGAGGAGCCGCAGACCTCGCTGACGGTGCCTACCTTTCGTCTCATTGGAAACAGCTATTGCCTCTGAGTCCCAGCTTACCTGATGTTGGGTGCAAGTGAGACAGGGATGCTCCGCTGCGCGAGCGCAGCCATGAGGAGAGGGGTGCAGGATTGGCCTCTTTTCGCTCGCCTCTATTACGAGGGAAGTAGTAGAAGTCTCCCAAGTAGCTAGCGATAGGACGAGAGGAAATGGGCTCAAGCTGCGCCAGGGGAGGTTTAGATTGGATATTAGGAAAAATTTCTTCACGGAAAGGGTAGTCAAGCATTGGAACAGGCTGCCCAGAGAGGTGGGGGAGTCACCATCCCTGGAGGTGTTCAAAAAACGGGCAGAGGTGGCACTCCGGGACATGGTTTAGTGGGCATGGGGGTGTTGGGTTGATGGTTGGACTGATGATCTTAGAGCTCCTTTCCAGCCTTGGTGATTCCTAGTTCTACTTCTATTAAAAAATTAATCCATCCACCAAGCCAGGAAACATGAAATTGCTACTCTACCCTTAATTGGTTTAGTGATGGATTTGTTAATGTTAGGTTAATCGTTGGACTGGATGATCTTAAAGGTGTTTTCCAACCTAAACGATTCTGTGATTCTAAGTAATGAACGTGCCTTTCAGATGGCTCGTGAGCTAAACTCCAAAGCGCGCCTGTAAATACGTCTGTCTTTTCCCAACTTAAATTCGCTACGTGATTCCCTTCTGCCATTTCTCCGTTTGAATGTGTGCGTGGGAGATGCCGGCTAGCCCTGCCGGAGGGACCCGCTGGCACCCTGCCCCCAGCTTGTGCCAGACGGAGCCGACCGCAGCTGTGCCTGCGAGGCCGCTTGGCTGCCATCGAGCTGGGGACGCGGCGCCTGGTAGCACTGGAGGTACCTTTGCCCTGCGAGCAACGCTTTGGCCGCTCGCGCTGTTAATTTTTCTTGTCGGCTGAAAGAGAAACTGTGCTGGCCCTGGTTTATCCCACGGTGATGTGTATCACGAGCAGTTTTACTGAAGAGTGGGGATGCATGGGTGTAAAACCAGCCTAACCAGAAAAAAAGCCCTGGGACCCCTGGGGATGCCTTCTGCTGTTAAAATCAACAATAGATGGAGCTGCCTTGCTTTCACGGGATGCCTGGAACAAACCCGGAGCTGCGGGCCAGGACCAGGCGGGGCCCAGGTGAATGCAGAGCGCTGGCCTTTTGTCCCCCGAAATGTACAGCAGAAAGCATCTCTTATGGCTTTTTAAAATGCATCTCCTATTTAGACCTTCCCGTGCTTTTGCTGTGTGCTCAGCTTTAAAACACATCGAGCTTCCCGTACCTTTGGGAGCAATGTCCCCGGGGAAACGCAAACATGGCACTCCGGTGGCTGGGAAATGAAAAAATAAAGTGGGGGAATTTAGGGTGTTTGAACCGGCAGAGATCAATGGGCTGGGGGTGCCGGCCTCGCCGCTCCTCCCGGTCCCCCCCGTATGGCGTGTGTCAAAGCTGTCCTCAAAGATATTTTTTTCTTGCTCCTGAAAGCAGACAGGCTCTGCGTGGAGGTGTCATTTGCTGCCTGTCCCTTATGTCATTGATTTTTAAGTCGTTAATTAACGCTAGGTGTCAGCCTGGAAGATGAATTCTGGCCCTACTCTCCCTTCTCTTTTGTTTTTTGGATTGTAAATGTTATAGATCTCCCATGATGGAGGGACGAGGGGTCAAAGGACACGAGAGCATCTCTGCATATGTGCACACAGTCCTCCCGAACTGCCCATCTGTATCACTCAATAGACGGGGACGGGTGGCGGGGGGGGACATCCCTTTTGTTGCCTGTGTCACTTCAGATAGAGACATATCAGCTTTGGATGGCCAGCGTGGCTGCGCGTGCGCACAGTGCGTGTAGGGGAATGCTCTTGGTGCGCGGCTGTGCCAAATTTTACCACCTCTGGTGCTTCACCAGTCTCGGAGAGATTCAGAAGGGACTGTCGATGCGACAGGAGGGGGTTTGCTCCCAACCGTGCCGTTCACGCGCTGCTGCGGGCTGGCTGGCTGCACGACACCAGGGAGGGAGGAGGAAGGAGCAAATTTTCTTCCGCGGATGCATTTGGAGCTCTTCGCAAATCTCAGTCGCTGCGCGTTGGCCCCGTTTAGTCACAACTTGAAATCGAAGCTGCCGGTGGGGTTTTCTGGGCCGTAGTGAGATGGGATCCATTTGCTCTTCTTAGTACAGCTGAGTGGAAAAAAAAAACAACCCACTGTGTGCCCGGGGTGAGCTACAGCTGGTCTGCCAGGGCTCAGCGGCAGTCCCTTGGGGCGGCTCCACAAACGGGGAGGGTGCTGCCATGGGTGCCCGGGTGGAAGAGGAGCCTCTGCTCCCCTGCGCCATCGGCCCCGTGGTTCGTGAACTGATGCGGTCTGGGCCGTCTTGACGCGGTGTCACATCCTTACGCTCTGCAAGGAGGAACAGAACTCTGTAGCGATGCCCTTGGTTTAGTTGTCAGTGTTTAAATGACCCGAGTACAGAGAAAGGACATCACGCAGGTCCGTGTCCGGAGGCTCCCTCGGCGGGAAGGCACGGTGTCCCCAGCTCGGCCGCCTCGGCACGTCCTTGCACCGGTGCTCGGGTTTGCTCTCCACGTGCCGCAGCAGCGTCACTGCGTCCGGCAGCAGCGTGCGGGGCGGGGACGTCAGAGCCACACCAGCTCTGCAAATGGCGTTCGGCACGCGGCTTTCCGGGTGGGGAGGTACCGGCTTGGAAACCAGCAAAAGGCAAACTGCAAAAAGCTCCGGGGGAGGAGGAGAGCAGAGCACTTCAGCAGTCTTTTATTAGCAGCATTAACACTTACCAATATAAATGAATGAGGCGTGACAGGAGTGGATTGGCTACGGCAGATGAAGAAGCAGGACCTCGCACGTCTGCGGGGCGGTGGGGTGGCTGGTGCTTCAGCGAGGCGCCCTCCTCAGAGAGCTTTGCAGAAACCTCACCGGTGCGACTGGGCCGGTTCAGGTCTGGCGTTCGCCACGCTGCCTGTTGTGACGGCTGGCACCGGGGCCTCGGGGGGGACAAGAATTTCATATACTTCACAGCTGATCTCGGAGAGAAATTAGCTGGAGCCAAGAGTAGACTTAATATCCGTTTCAAACTGTACGTTGCTAGTAATGTTTTTCCAGTAAGTGGAAATTCTCAGTATCGCGTCCATCGCCCTCTTTTTCCTAATCCTTGTTAATCTGAGGCGCATCCTTGTTCTCAGCAGGTGCGCGCTGCTCGAGACAGCTCTAAGGAAGCGGGTTGGTTTGCGTTTCCTTACTTCGGTGGAAGGAAAGAGAAACAGAGAGAAGGCAATGCCACTTGAAAGGCAAACTTTAAACACGCCGAGCCTGCGTGCGCCGTACATAGCCCCTGGACAGGATACTGAGGATAATAACAGCAAAGCATCTAGTTTGTGCGGCCAGAACTGTGTGTTGGGCAGAAGGGCATTTAAAAGGATTAAAGGAATGGGTACTGCAGGACTTGGTGATTTGTGAAATCCGATCCGTTCCCAAAGCCCCAAAAATGAAGTGTTTTTCAAAAGTCTCCTTAGAGACCCCTAAGGGTAAATGTAATCTTTACTGGGGATTGTCAGTGGTGTTCCCCATCTCCCCCGCTGCTGCCCCAGCAAAAGAAAAAAAAGAACAAAAAAAAAAAAAGGTGAGTGGTGTTTGTGAGAGCTGCTGGCAGAGGCTTCATCCCAGCACCCCTCCGATTTGGTGCCTTGATTTCCTCAGGGGCTGTGCCCGCATCCTGCGGTACCCGAGCTGCTCTTGAGGGACCCTGGCGGCCACGTCGCTGGGACGTGTCAGTTCTAGCTGCTGTCAGCGTGGCAGTGCTAGTGAAACGTGCGATGATCTGATTTCGGCGTGTTTCTGGCTCTCGAGGATAAGTAATTCTGTTACCGAATTGCCTCCCTGGTATCACATTTTAGTATGCTGCAAAGTGCATGAAAAGCTCCGGATTCCCTCTGCTTCAGTTTCTGTTCCCAACACAGTTTTTATTGTTCCAGAATATCTTGCATTTTGTTTTGTTTTCTACTTCTCACTCCGTGTTTGCTTTGCGATAGTCTGAGAAATGGATTCTGAAATCTGCTGCCCGTTGCACCCGTAGGCGGGGCGGGAGGAGAGACGTCCATCCCGGGCAGAGGCGAGGGAGAGGAGCTCCCGCCGGGAGCCGGGCAGCGCTGCCCACGTGCCGCACTTGCAAATTTGCAAATCAGCACCTCTACTCGGTTTTATTTAAACAAAATCCAATGTTACCATGTTTTTACACATTGCACGCCTGGACGGCGCGAGACCTAACGCCCGAACGGCAAGCGGAGCCGCCTTGGCTTGAGGTTTCCATTCCCGGCACAGGTAACTCCCGATGCCGCCGTTCTTACTGCCTTGCCAGGCGGATGCCTCGCTGCTGTGTCAGCCCAGCGGAGCAGCCTTTGCTCTTGATTACGCTGTATTGCTCCTTATTTATTCCAGCAGAACAAATTCACTTTGGTACCTTTGGACAAATTCTGCTCCATTACAACGTTACTTTATTGCCTTGATTGGGTCACTGTTATTTTCGTGTCGTGATTTTTCCTTTCCTGCTGTATTTTTGTTCACTGAACGTGGAGGAGAGCTGCATCTTAACGCTCTTGCTCCCTCCCATCTCCTCCAGCCAAGGAGAGGTTGCACGCTCGAGTTCACTGCCTGCTCCCTTCTTCCTCTGGCCTCTCGGGAAAATATCTTCCCTTGGAAGTAACGCAACCAAGAGGCATGAGTGGGAGGAGAAACCGTGCTGCTCAGTGGAAGTTTGGAATGTTTGACTTACTGGAGACTGTTGATCAACTGATTGCCGCTGCTGTAAAAAAAAAAGAAAAAACAACCTCTGGGAGCGTAAATTGCAAATGAGCTTTGGAGAAGGTGATGCTAAATTTTCCCACGCACGGATCTAAAGCAGGCTGAGCTTGTTTTCCACCTTGGAAGCTGATCCAGCTATACACACTGTTAATCCACTGTCCCCTCACTGTACTGTAAATCAATCGGCAGGTCGCACGCGAAGTGTTTTCGTACGCTGGGGTTAAGAGCGGGCCTTGGACCCGGTGGCTTCAGGTCACTCCAGCATCGCAGGCTGAAGGTTGATGCTATCAGTGGTGGGATTTGGGGGTAAGCTTTTATTAAGTGGGAGAATAATATCTTTTGTGGTCGAAAGGGGTTTTGTGAGGGAGCTTTGGGTTGTGCAATTAACCATTAACTGTGTTTCGCTCCTTTTTCCTCTTCCCTGGAGGACACAACGAGCAGAGAGCTAAGGTCATGGAAAGCCCTGTTTCAAATGGCCAGCTCTTGGCTGTCATTCGTCCTCTGCTGTTCGGAAACCTTTGAGTTTTTCTGTAGTTCTGATAATTTTTTCTTATCCTGCCTCAGTTTTCCTCCTGAGAATTTCCCATTTTCTGCATATTTCCTACTTCTCCATATACGTATGTGTATCCATGTGGAACAACACTGAAAAAACATAGCAAGTTCTTAAATCACCTTTGTTATAAACTTGAGATATGTCCCACATTAGTTTAGAAAGCTCACTCCCTGGTCTTGCAGAAGGCTCTTAGGATAATGTCTGAAATTCAGGAGCAGAGGCTTCAGGCCACATTCGGGCAGGACTGGCAGATTCGGGCATAACAAAAATCCACACCCAAAGGCAATGCTTGACCAAGCTCCGGGGTTTCCTCTGACTTCCATTCAAGCCAGGAAAACACAAATCTGGCTGAACTTCCCAGTCCTACGCCCTTGTGCGTGTGCTCATGCCCCGAGGAAGGGTTTGGTTTGAGAGCAGAAGGATCCCCCTTTACAGCTAAAGTTCACCTCTGTGCATAAATCTTTGCAAAATCAGGTCCCTGCTGTCTCGCAGCACAGAAAAGCCTTTGGGGACACGCTGATCCGAGCCGCGGGGTGACCCCGGGTACGATAAATCCGGTCCTGCTGCGGGCGTCCCTGGCACGAGGCACGCTCCTCTGCTTGCTCCCGCGGCGCAGTGCCGTACCGAGAGAGGATCTCCTGCAAAGACGGCGAACAGAAAGCGGCAAGGCACGCGTTACCTTAAATCAAACACTAGCACGCAGCAAGGCCCTGTTTTCGATAGGACACCGGCTCTTGAAAATTTACAGTATGCTTGGTTAAGGCAAGTAATTTTATTCCATAAGCAGCCCTGTACTGTGGGGTTATTGCAGTGCTGCCAACACAGGCTGTAAATATCTCTGGACAACAAAACTATTCATTAAAGAAATGTACCTTCAGACGTATAGCCTTAAGTTTGCTGACACTTAAATACCCCTCTATAATGCTGCTTGTTATTGAGTTTGACTGCAGCCGTACCCCCGCTGACTCCCTCTCCCTGTCTGGATGTCCTGGTTTCGGCTGGGACAGAGTTAATTTTCTTCCTAGTAGCAGGCACAGTGCTGTGGTTTGGATTTAGTAGGAGAAGAATGCTGATAACACGCTGATGGTTTGGTTGTTGCTCAGTGCTGCTTATGCCAGGCAAGGACTTTTCAGCTTCCCATGCTCTGCCAGGGGCACAAGAAACTGGGAGGGGGCACAGCCAGGAGAGTTGATCCCAACTGCCCCAAGGGCCATTCCATACCATACGGCGTCATGGGCAGTATAGAAACTGGGGGGGTTGGCCGGGGAGCAGCAATCGCTGCTCGGGGACAGGCTGGGCATCGGTCAGCGGGTGGTGAGCAATTGCATTGTGCATCGCTTGCTTTGGATATTATTATTATCATTATTATACTGTTACTATTATCATTACTATTTTACTTTATTTCAATTATTAAACTGTTCTTATCTCACCCCAGGAGTGTTTCTCACTCTCACTCCTCCGATTCTCTCCCCCATCCCACCGGGGCAGGGGCAGCGAGCGATGGCTGCGTGGTGCTGAGCTGCTGCCTGGGGCTGAGCCCCGACACTGGAGCAGAAGATGGGGGTAATCTTTTGTGGGCACGTGTTACCGCTTCGTTAGGCGCTTCCTCCCTTCCCTCTTCTTTTCGATGTCCTTAGCGTGACAATATCATGTTATCCACCTGCCATCTTCCAGCCCATGACACGGGGACTCGTACTCATTTCTCAGCCCAGATCTTTCATCCGAGCCTTCGCTATTTTCGCCATTCAGAACAAGCTATTGTTAAAGTGACATCTTAATGCCAGTTATCTGATTGATCTATTACCTGTCTCCTTACATAGGGACAAGGAAAAGAAATGAGAGAATCCTTTAATCATTGGAATTGGAGAAATACAGCTTAAGAAAACCTCTAACAACCCAACAACTTATTGGAAAACTTAGCAAGTTTCACGCGTTTCACTTTAATAGATGGGTTTATTCCAGCAGAGAGGTCTTTAAGTCCCTCGGACCTATGGAGGATTAATGGCATTGAATCGTGTTCCACGGGTGCAAGCAGGGGGTAGGACCACCCCCCTTTTTAGTGAGCACAAAAATCCCATCTTGGCAAAATTTGCCACTTTGTCTCTTCAGGCCTAAAATGGGGCAGAAGATCTGGAGAGTCTTTTTTACTGTGCTGCAGGACAAGAAGTGCTTCCCACGTAGAGGCGAATTCAGCACCTTTTACCGGTTCCAGAGGAAACGAAATTGCGTAAATAATAATTAACAATAACAAATCTAAAGATTTAGGAGAGATGTGCAGGAACAACGCTTAATGGATAGACAGAGCATCTTTCATGGAATGTGTTAATGAGGCAAAAATTGATTGCGGAGCGTTGTTTGGGATAGATGCGCTTTCCCTGCGTAAACGCCTTTTCCAGTTTTTATCATGGTTTGGAAACAACTCCTTGCCTTTCCATATTGTGGCTCTTATAAACAAGTGTTCTGTTTAAAAATACGTGTTAAACCGTGTTAAGTAATGTAAGCAAATAACACATGTGCTGTACTGATCCTTTCTGCTGCTGGGTTGAAGCTGGTTTGCATACTGATTTGTAGCTCTGCCTTTGCTGCTTCTGGCACCTGATCTTTCTTGCAAACGAGGCTATTTTGCCTCAAGGGTTCTCTACCGATTAAGTAATAAATAAATAAGGATAAAATGAACCTAGCCTTGCCTAAAATAATTTTGGAGGTTAAAAAAGAGAAAGATGGAGGGGGTTGCTATTGATCTGAGCTATTAAAACATCACAGCTACTTTTCTACATTAAATGGCGATCGGTTTGGGAGCTGAATATGGAGAGAAAGAGTGAAAAATAGCAACCGCGCGTGAGACTAAGGGGTTGGTTTGCTAGTGGGGATTGTTTTGGTTTGTGGTTTTTTTTTTTTTTTCCTTGACTATTCCTTACTATCATCCACAGTCTGTGTGCTTGCAGAAGCGTAGCAGATTTTTCCGAAGTTGATTCCCTCTCGTGAACGTTGCTTTTCAAATCGGGCTTGCAGAAGTTTATTTTTGGAAGCCCAGAAAGGAATCCAGCCCTAAATCCCTCTCTTCTTAAACTCTCAGATTGCAAGGTCTGACAGGCCAAGCGCACGGGTTTGTCTGATGCATTAAACCTGACACCCTCTTACCTAATCGCCTTCAGATGGTCCCTGCGATAGCCCTTGCAGATAAGCCGCCGGGGCTGGTGCTGCTTTTCGTCCAGCCCCTGCACCTTGGCACGGCTTGCCCACGGCCGAGCGCGGCAGCCGCCTTCCCCGGACGAACGGGATGAGCTACCAGGAGCTTTGCAGCTCCCCCAGAGAGGTGCCTGTGCCGTGCAGGGGGATGCTTAGGGAGGCGATGGCGTTTGGGGCGATGCTTTTTGATGTATCTCGCCTAGGCGTTGATTTATCCGGCTGACAGGCGAGAAAGCTCAGGCACGGAGCGGCAAAATGATTTGCCTGAGGTCCTGCGGTGGATCGTGGCAGCAGCGAGCGTCAGCGACTTCCCCAGCCTCCCCGTGCCCATCGCCGCGGCACCCCGGCCTCGGTGGCACCCGGCCGCGTGCGTGGCAGGTAAAGCTCGCGCTGCAGGAATAACTGCAAAGCGCTGGCAATGTTGCCTGTGCTCCCTGGTTGGAAAAATAAAAGGAAACCAAACTCTATGAAATTTTATAGCTACTGCCATCGCGGCGTCAAACCCTACTGTAGTATACCGCAGTGCTTGGTTTGGTGTGAAGGGTAAGCCAAGGTCAGGGGGGAAAAAAAAAAAAAGATTAAAAAAAAAAAATCCTTGTTCTTTTAATAATATTAAACTTCAAGTATTCCAAGTTGCTACAAATAATAAAGAGTAAATTTAAAAGGGACTGTGAAAAATGGGGCAATGAACATCTGCGCTGCCTTGATTTATCCGGTAAAAATAAGCAGAGGAGTGAAAGCAGGAGCAGGAGTAATTTCTCAGTCGCTTTCGGTTGTTGAGGGAGCGTGTTTGCTGCATGGCAAAGAGCAGCGTGGTGCTCGGGTGAGAGGCGAGAAACCCCAGCCTCCGCCGCCGGAGCCTCTGATGTTAATCTTTGTGATGGGGAGGGAAATATTGACAGCAGGATGGTGCTCTCTGGCTTGAATGACAGGCCATATGTTTGTAAAATAGACTGAAGTACCAGATAGAAAAGGCATGGGCAAGCGGAGAGCGAGGCGTATTTTCTCTTTGCATGTAAAACTTCCAACGCTTGGCAGGAGCCCAGCAACAATTAATCAGCAGGAGCCTTTTAGAAAGCCTCTTCCTAGGAAATAAGGGTACAGAAAAATCCTTTAAATTAAACATAATTTAAAACAAAGTAGTGTGTCAATAGGGGGAAGGAAAAAAAAAAAAAAGGGGGAGAATGGACTTAGAACAAATACAGATTACTTGGTAGGAATCCGTCAGGCCTGATGCTGGTCTGGTGCCCATCTGTGCCGCCGTATCTCTCAGACTTTTTGCCCAGGGACGGGCAGGGTGGGGGGGCCCGGGGGTGCCCCGCAAGCCCGCCGGCAGCAGGGCCGGGGCGCAGAGCGGGGTGCTCAGCCCCGCAAGCCCGCCGGCAGCAGGGCCGGGGCGCAGAGCGGGGTGCTCAGCCCCGCAGCCCCCCGGAGCCCCCGCAGCCCCCGGCCCTCGGCGGCGGAGCGGGGGGCTGCGGCCACGCAGCAGTGAGCGGCAGCAATGCTGCCGGGGGGAGGAAAGGAGGAGGAGATCGGATTTCTAAGCACCCTTGAAACCAAAGCTGCACTGTTTATAAACTTCCATAAATATTAATTGATATTTAATAAGGTGGGCAAACACAAGGGAAAGTATTGTTTTGGCCAACTCCTACGCCACGATCCCAGCAAAGCGTGAAAGAGTTTGTGTAACTTTCCTCGGGGGTTAAGAGCAGGTCACCGAAGGTCCTTTTTCCTGGCCGGTGTCCCGGCTTTTTAAGCTCTAAGGGAACATAGGAGGCTCCTGGGAATTTAACCCAAATACTTGCTGTCTGCGGGGTTGAACCTACTCGGCTGCGCCCAGCTAAGTGCGGAGCCTGGGGCGCGGGCATCGCCGCCCCTCGCCCCGCTCGCAGCCCCGCACCCAGCCCCGGCCGGGGCTTTCCGGGGGGATTAGGCTGGAAAGGGGGTGACTGTTTTGTCAGATGGGAAGTCTGATGAGATAATCACGGCCGTTAATTGATACGCTTTCCCACATAACTTGACAGTTCAAACAGGTGGTGAATAACCCCTACACTAATTCACATCAGGCTGGTGTCCCGTGCCTGGGCTCCGACTCGTGCAGATAAAATGACAGAGAAATAGGTCAACGTGGAAAAAAAGGGAAAGCTCTGCGCTCACCCGTGGCCCTCGATTCCCACCAACCCTACTCTGTAATACAAGTCCCTTGCAGGGCTTCTTTACATCATCTGTACTACCAAAGGGTGGAGCAAAATTCAAGGGAATGCATTTCCTCTCTTGATTTTTGGTGACTTGCTGAGAAGTTGCTGCCAGCTCCAAGGGGGGAAAAAAGAAAATCATAAAAATATCTTTTAGTTTTATTTCTCATTCTCCTATCATGCATGGGCTGATTCATGGATTTGCGCCGAGACTTTAGAGGAAAAATCAATGTCAAATAGAATGCAGGCTGATATTATAAAATTAAGATCTAAGAGTTTCTGGCTGTAGAGCTGCACTCGGAGTCAATCCGTTATGGAGGCATGGACTCGTAGTGAGTCCGTGGGTGGGGGTCCGATACCAGCCCCCTTCTCGCCAGCTCCTCTCCCGGCGACGTGCGAATGCTTCCGACCCTGCTCCGTGCCGGGCCGGCATCCAGCTCCTCCTTGCTGCTGGCGAGGCTGAGCTTCCACAGCCGCTGCTCCCCAGGGTACGGCATGCCTCTGCTACCTGGGGAGCGGCCGGTGCTTTGGAGAACCCTCTCACCTGAACCCGCAGCTGGCGCGCGAGGTTTCCATTTCACACGAAATACCACTTTTAAGGAAATGGATGCAACATTTATTCTGCTTGCTCACGATTTCAGTCTGTTCCTGTGATTTTTCTTTTCATTGGCTCGGGCCGGGGGGGTGGCGGAGCGCGTTTGGTGGCTAGCCCCCCAAAATGCCGTCTCAGAGTCATACCTCGGGCAGCGATAGCAGCCAGGAGCGTGCAGAATAATTGGAGCGAAGGGGAAATTAGATCAGTTTGAAAAACACGGGAGTTCCTGAGCATGGAGGAACAACTACAACTACTCTCTACAACTACCTGAAAGGAGGTCGTAGTGAGGTGGGTGTTGGTCTCTTCTCCCATGTAGTTAGCGATAGGACGAGAGGAAATGGGCTCAAGCTGCGCCAGGGGAGGTTTAGGTTGGAAATTAGGAAAAATTTCTTCACGGAAAGGGTGGTCAAGCATTGGAACAGGCTGCGGCTGCCCAGAGAGGTGGGGGAGTCCCCATCCCTGGAAGTGTTCAAAAAACAGGCAGAGGTGGCACTTGGGGACATGGTTCAGTCTGGTCTACCCTTGATTGGTTTAGGTGGGCTTGGTAGTGTAGGTTAATGGTTGGACTGGCTGATCTTAAAGGGCTTTTCCAACCTAGACGATTCTATGATTCTATGGAGGAAAAGTTGGAGATTTCATAGAGAGTTTGGGGTGGAGTTATTTTTTGTCTCGGTTTGCCTTTCCTTTTTCTTTTCTATTTCCTTTTTTTGGGGGGAGGAGTGTCCTCCTCATTTAACCAGATGCGCTTGGAGCATCATCGCTCCACGTCGCACCTCGTTTGGAAAGCGCTTGGCATCCAAAAGCAAACCCCGACCGCAGAGCTAAGCATCGCTGCCGGTATTCAAAGTGCAGACAAAGACAGCTTTACAATAGTTGCCCGTCTGTATCGAGTTCACCAGTTTTAATTACAACACCCCACAGTGGAAATTTCACAAAACATTTTATCCGTGCGTAAAATTTAATTAAACAAACAGAACCCTAAAGAAAGCATTACATTTGTCACAGCAAAATCTGTGGCGAAGCAGGGTATTTCCTGCTCTTACACATGGGTTATGTCTCAGGATTGACAGGGGTTACCTTTGATGCAATGCAGATGGAAAATCAAAATGTAGGGATTAATCCCTCTCGCGCCAGATTATGCAGAAGCGTGAGCAGGTGGCAGGGGAGGCCGAGCCCTTTCCATTTCTCATTATGTCGCAGCGCTGGTGTCTGCGGCGCCGGCCGAGCCTCTGGCGAGTGTGTTATGTGATATAATTGTAAGATGGAAAACAGTGAGGGAACTTCTTCCTTTGTATTTCAAAGGCCACGATGGCATCTTTATTTGATAAAGGAATTGGATTATGTGTAATCCCCGCATTTGGAGACGTTTTATTACTTAGAAAACACTTTCTTAAAAGCATCTTCACCGCCGCAAGCGGGGTGTAAAATACCACTTGCGGGAAAGCCGAGGCCAAGTTTTCTAGGGATGAGCAGAAATCCTCCGTTCCTTTCTTTAGGGGCTGGGTTCAGATTTTAAGGCATTTTTTATTCAGTCTCCATTCTAAAAGTAGAAGGCAAGCTGTGCCTTTTAACGAGTATCTGATTAAGAGCCCAAAGCTGGAGCCACCCAGCTTGTTAGCCCGGTGCTTAAATCGGTTTACGCTCTGATTTCAGGATATTGTGTAGGAATTTAGATTCTTTCATAATGAATAATAAATACACACATGAAATGCGAGCTCTGTACATTTAGGGAAGCGATCTGTCAGGCTACCCGAGGAGTACAAACGAAGAGGCGAGTGCCACAAACACGGCACAGCGGACATTGTCTCGGGAACTTCCTTTGGCACCGGCGGTGGGACACGCTTCGCGGATCAAAATAACAGCTCAAAGGGGAGAAGAGGAACGACGTGGCCGCAGAGCGTTCAGCGGCTTAGATCATTCGTAATGCCGCGCTGGGCCTGTGAGCTGGGAGCTGAACGCCCCTGGACCTTGGGAGGCTTGCGTGGGCTTTTTGGAGGCACGTGGATCGAACGGCACCAAGTTCCCCCAAAACAGGCTCAGCGAGCTTGCTCGGAGCTGCAGGTGAGGTCCCTTTTTAGTCCTGGCAGCAGAAGCGCTTCGCGGTGCTGTCTCATTTCAGTAGTCAAAGTTCCCCAACAAAAATATCTGCCAAGTTTCGTTACTCGTGCAGATCAGCCCTGTTGGGAGGAGAAGCCTCCCTCACTCCAGTGAGCTCCAGCCTTTTAAACCAAGGTAATCCCCTCCCTGGGCCCAGGCGTTGTGCCGCCGAGACCAGACCCCTCTGACCCCCAGCAGGCATTTGTCACTACCCGAGAGCTGGGCAAGGTTCACTGAACTTCAAGCAAGGCTGGGAGTGGGCTGGGAGCCGGGAGAAATTCTCTGGTTTCATCTAGGGTTGGCAGTTTGACTTGAGTTGGAGTTTTGGAGCTTTTTTGGCTGGAAAGCCAAGCGGTATAAAGCCTGGAAAGGGAAAGGTCTGGTGGGAAAAGCTGCTCTGCGCTGGGGCTGTGCCCTGCGCCCGTCCCCGGCTCGGCGCCCTTCTGCTGTGCTCGCACCCGGATCTGCCCAAATGCTCTCCTTGGCTCCAGAGAGCTGGGTCGAGACCTCACCTCTGCTCTTTCACTGCCTCATAATTAATATTAGTCTAGTGATACTAATCTCCAGATTTTTAGAATTGCTCTGGGTTTTTTCCCCCTCTTTGAATTCCCTTTAAACATAAGTTGCGTGGCCGAATTGCAAGTGCTGCTCTAAGTGCGAGACGTGATTGCTGGCTGCTCCTCGCCAAGCCTGTTTTCTGCAGGGTTCAGAGGGCAGTGGGGATGCTTGCTTGTTTGGGAAAAGGTCAGCTTTCTCCCGAGAGACAAATTTCATAATCACAATTCCACCAGAGGGATGCATTTTGGGATGGGACGTAGGTGTGAGGGAGGGTGTGCATACGTGGGTCCGCGTGTACCATGCCGACACCTCCTGTGTTGGAAATCCTACTCCTAGTTTCTCTGCTACTCATAAAATCTTACTTGAAAGCTTGGACAAAAATATTTTTTAAAGAAATAAATTGTTTCCCAAAAATGCTGAAGTTTAGAACTTCAGAAGAACACTGTGTTTTTTAGCAGCCGGTCCCAGCAGTGCTGTGTTTTAGGAAACAGGACTGTTAGGGGACTTTTTGTGTAAAAAGGACTTTGCAGAAACGCTGGACATGGAGATGGGCTCAAGCTGCGCCAGGGGAGGTTTAGATTGGATATTAGGAAAAATTTCTTCATGGAAAGGGTGGTCAAGCACTGGAACAGGCTGCCCAGAGAGGTGGGGGAGTCACCATCCCTGGAGGTGTTCAAAAAATGGGCAGAGGTGGCACTTTGGGACATGGTTCAGTGGGCACGGGGGTGTTGGGTTGATGGTTGGACTGATGATCTTAGAGATCCTTTCCAACCTTAGTGATTCCCAGTTCTACTTCTATTAAAAAATTAATCCATCCACCAAGCCAGGAAACATGAAATTGCTACTCTACCCTTAATTGGTTTAGTGGTGGACTTGGTAGTGTTAGGTTAATGGTTGGACTGGATGATCTTAAAGGTCTTTCCCAACCTAAACAATTCTATGATTCTATGTTTCTGCGCGACTCTGAACTCTGAACCCAGTGCCATCCCTGGAGGAGGCACATTGCTTTGTAAAACACAACCGCATTTCTCTACTGGCAACGAGCTAATTTAGCGCTTTGTCTGTGCAACGGGTTCCCAGGTGTGTTGTGCTGGTGCAACGCTTTCCCTGACGCAGGGAAGGCGGCTGGGAGCTGGGGCAAGCGCAGCCATCGGCGACGACACCGCAGTGCCGGGGACTCGGCTCCGGCTGTGCTCCGCTGTCTCCTCCCTTGGCGCTCCGCAGGCGCTGGTGAAGCCAGGCCAGCGCGTGTCCGTCGCTGCAGTTCGGAGCATCGCAGTGGCCTTTTCCGTGTGAGGTTCCTCGTTCCTATTTTAGAGGGGCTTTACTGGATTATAGCAGGCGGGCTGGAGCCTTAGCTTTAGCTCAGTGAAGCTCAGCTCTAGCAAGCAGCGCTGGGGGTACCCACAGACAATCCGTGTGCATCGCGCAGGGCAGCTCCGGAGTGGAAACGTGGGTTTCCCCAGGCTCCTGGAAAAGCTAAATGCCGCTTTCCTCGGAGGAGGCACAAAACCAGGGCCAGCAGTAGATATTTAAGAGGGGACCCGTTCCGTTTCATCAACTGTCTCTTAAATTTGTCTTTGCCTAGGGGACGTCCTGCGCCGTGATCTCCTCCTACGTGTGGTGGGGGTGCGAGGGAGGGAGCGAGCATCGCCGAGCACCACGCGGCCAGAGCATCCCTCGCCCCGAGGTGGGCGCAGAGGGGCTGCGGTGATTTGCCGGGGGTGCCGCGGGTGCCCGGGGCAGAGGTGGGGCCCGTGCCCACCTTTCCAGCGCTTGCACCTAAAAGCTTTTCTTTTGCTCTCCTGAGCTCGCTGCCTGCCCGCACAGGAGATGCATAGCCTTGTCCCGACTGACCAGTGGCCAAAAGCAGAGAAGCATTTTATTCCAGAGGCTGGTATTTCACTATACAAGCGCTTTTGAAATAAGGAAAAATGGGTGGAAATTGCAGTGGGCTTAGCAGACAAAATTGAGCAGTTGACTGTGGCAAGGCACACAGTACTTAAATGCAAGAGCTGATCTAATCGTTGTTCTCGAGGAAGCTTTTTGCTGCATTTTAGCACACAAAGCTTTTCGTTTTCTCTTTTGTGGCTTGAGCTGCTATTTAAGAAAGCAAAAATCAATAAACCTTTCCAGCTTTCAATCTTTTGCCCCAAAAGGTGTTTTTTTGGGTAGTGTTTTGTCATTCATAAGCTGTGGCGACAAATCCTTGACATCATTCGTGGATAATATCGATCAGCTCTTCCGTTGCGCCAAAGGACAAATAGAAATCATTTATCTGTCTGGACTCCAAAACAGCAAAAGACAAAGGGCTCTGCCAGCCACCCATGACAATCAGCAGCTGAAGGTATTAGCAGGGGGTCAAGTTCAGAGGTCAGCGGTCAAACAGGTTGTCATCAGTTTCTCACAGCTATCAGAGTGGAAAAACCCAGCTGGTTCTTATTAGCCAAATCCGGGGAAGCTGGCGGTGGTGGGTGCTCGGTGGCTCAGGATGCACCCGCTCCGGGGTGCTGCCGTGGGGAATGGGGCTGCTGCCGTCCCCTTCCTAACACAGGATAGTTTTCATTTATTGTAAATGTGGGGTCTCAAGTCCACCTTCACTCTGCCGCGAACTGCTGGGGCTAAGGGCCAGGCCCAGGCAAACCACGAGAAGCTGCAGTTTTCCATGATCTCGTCAAAGCTGGTATTGCTCTGAGCATTTCCCCAAACAAAAATCCATTTGTTTTGATGTTGTTAAATAATTTCATTCAATCTTTGGCACTTGTTTTGGGAACAGTCTCTTCTGGAGTGCAAGCTCCTAAACCTGCTGCTTCAAATCCATCTTCCCTGAAGTGATCTGCAAAAGCCAGGAAGGCAAAAGCTTGGAGATTTCTGCGCAAGGTGCAGCAGCCCAACTGTATTTCATCGGATGTACGTACCACATTGACGGAAAGTATCAGGTCTACTTACATATCCTTGTTCTCCACTATCAGTGCCACCAAATGAGAATTAGCAAACGTTTCCATCAAGCTAAGACGTGATGCTGTATGAACTCAGTCCCCAGAGCGAGAGCTCCCCTGGTCGTATCTCTCCAGAGCTACGAGCCGGCCACTGCCAGTGCCGTGCCTCTGCTGCACGTGCAAAACCTTCTAGCCCCAGTGTCGGCACTGAGCCTCAAGTCTACGAGATCCTTCAGTAGCAGAAAAAGCAGCTAAGGAAAACTGGCTGCCTCTTTGTATTTATCTGCAATTAAAATGGACATCTATACGGTCCTCCTTTCTCCATCCCCGTAAAACACGTGGACTGCACTGAGTTTTATGGAAAACCCGTGATCCATCATTCAGGCAGGACGGCACAGCTGCTAGAGAAATCCCTCGGGAAGCCAAAGGGGAAGGCTCCCAGCAGAGCTGCTCGCCCGATCCACCCATTGGCTTTCCATAAACCTGGACACTTGGGGTTTCCATCAGTCGGCGGGCACTTCAGCCAAAATTACTGGAGCAAGGGGAAGAGGCCATATGCAGTAGATAAGGGCAGGTCATATCATAGAATCATTTAGGTTGGAAAAGACCTTTAAGATAATCCAGTCCAACCATTAACCTACACTACCAAGTCCACCACTAAAC
This sequence comes from Pelecanus crispus, assembly GCF_030463565.1. NCBI lineage: Eukaryota > Metazoa > Chordata > Aves > Pelecaniformes > Pelecanidae > Pelecanus > Pelecanus crispus. The sequence continues at coordinate 2,632,216 of NC_134654.1, read as the reverse complement.
CGATTAAGAGTAGAGTAGCAATTTCATGTTTCTTGGCTTGGTGGCTGGATTATTTATAATGAAAGCAAAAACTAGGAATCACTAAGGTTGGCACGATCACCATTTCCGAGAGCTCGCCACCTGCCTGCCCCGCGCTGCCAGGTGCTAGTGTCAGGCAAGGGGCTGCAAAGGGTTTTACATGTGTGTCTGTACACCTGACTTAAAAACCAGACGTAGTGAAGGATTGCGTTAATATTTCTTGTTGGTATCTACTCTTCAATAGCAGCTCCTCGTTTTCCATGTTCTGAACGCTTTCATGGGCTCTCTCCCCCTCTCCCATCTCCATCTCACCACAGCTATTCTCAACATTTTTATTTTAAGGGGGCTGGCAAACAGAGATTCATCTTGTATTTAACCACGAGCGCCTCGGTGGAGTTTCGCTGGGAGATTATGCTCACGCAGTATTGACAACTGGTCCAGGCAGCCTGGAGAGAAACATGCTATACACACACTCGGAGGTACATTTTATTTAAACTGTGACAAGTTTGCTTCTATTCATCAACAACTAGTTGAGGCAACGGAGACTTTCTTACGAGAAACGGGCATCTTGTAGTGCTATAACAAGGCGCTCTCTTTGCATTTTAGATAGATAGCTGGGGAAGTACTTGTGCAAACATAAACTCCCGCTGGATAAATAAGCCGGGTACGCGATGCTGGGAGCCAGCGTCGCTCCTTCACACTACAAAGTCGATGTGGTAAATGTAGCGCTTTGCTTAAATTTCTTCTCGTAGATAGAAATTCTCCCTTTTATTTTATTTTATTCTCCCAAGGACACTGTCAAGGTCACCACGAATCCTGATGCTCCAAAGAGTGTATCAGGGATACAAACCCATTTCACCAGGCTATTGTTGTATGTATCCTCCTGTGCATCCAACTTCATTTCCACTTCAATTTTATCAACCTTCCGCTGGAGACTCAAGGAGATAGGAAACAAGTACTGACACGAATTAGCCCGGAGATTGACTGATATAGCTCAGCCCAGGGAATCCTGGGTAAAACCTTCTCTGGGCTCTTTCTCTCTTGCTCTCTGTCTTTTTTTTTTTTTCTCCCCCCTCCCCTTCTTTTTTTTTATCCACTACAACTGTCTTTGTCAGTCGCCTGTCAGAGATGTCACCAGTCCTGTCCAGGATGACAGACAGGGTGGGCAGGCTTTTGATGGGGTAATTTGCCAAAAATACCCAATGCGGTATATTAAAGATGGCAGCGGGTGGCAAAGGCTTCAGGGAAGAGATCTGCGTTAGGCGCCCGCGGGTAAAAACATCTTTCTCTCCTCAAAACTGCTGTGAACCCCAAAGGTGCTCAGCCCTTTGCTTTGGGGCGTGCACGGGAGAGCTCCGCTGCCTTTTGGGAGAGCCTTGCTCCCTCCATCGATGCTCTGGGGACCTCGGTGCGCGTAGGGTCGGCGGGGGTGACGCCCCGACCTCCCCCTCTCCGCCTGCCCCACGCTTGCAGCCCGTCGCCGCTCGCCACAGGGCTCGGGGTGCCGTGAAGCCTCCAGGATGAGTAAGGGCAGCAGAAGATGCTCTCAGTGATGCGTTGCCGATGCCCGGCGCGGTAAACGGGCTGCTGCGGCGTTTCCCCTGCCCGCTGCACGGACGGGCTTTGCGGTAGAGTATCAGCTGATGCTGGTGGTGGTTGCAGGTCTCAGTCGTGCTCGGCAGCGAGGGTCCCGGCAAAGGCAGGGGGTTATTTCGTAGCGTCCGGTCGGAGTTCCAAGTAGGGAGCGCCATGCCGGGAGAGGACGTGGCTCCCGTGCGGGGTGGGATGGGGATGGGGGATGCTGGAGCAGCGTGGGGCTCTGCTGCCTTCCCTCTCTGCAAACTTCAGCCCCTCTTCTTCCTCGGAGGGGTAGCAAATTTATGCCCTTTGGGTTCAAAAAAGGCTCCTGGAGGAAAAGAGAAAGGAGAGAGAGAAAGAGAATGAAAATGATTTTAATTTTTTTTTGGCGTAGAAATGAAGCTGATATTGAAAGTGAGTAAATTTTAATGAAACGGTGCAAAAATGACATCATTTACTCAGAAATCATTAATTTGTCAGCATTAATATTTCAGCTACAACATTGCCTGTCATTCTGTGCCAGCAATGACTGATAAATCTATAAAAGTGTGCTGCTAATTTACTGAATATTTATGTGCAGTGTCATTTGCAGAGTAGGATTTGAATTTATTTCACTCAGTATTCAGCTGGAGAACATTTCTAGCAAACCTAAAATGAACAGCACCAGGCTGTGCAAAGTAAAGCTGGCAAAACTTCTTAAATAACATTTTAAAGGGAGAGGAGCACTGGCAGGAGGCTGCGGCGTTTCCCTCGGATGAGGCTCTTCCGCGGCCGGGTCCCAGCAAACACCGCGCGGGTGGCTTGGGACAGGGCCCGGCAGCTGCCAGCCCCGGGGCTGCGCTGACGCGCATTTGTCACATCCATAACATTTTTCATCTCCAGACCTCCTTAGAGGTGTCAGCTTTATCCGTTCCACCTCCCCGGGGGGGGACGTGCATGCGTCGGGAAGGAGCAAATGTTCCCCAAATAGTGGTTTGGTGGGAATTTGTGTGTCAGTTTGGAACAAGGGTGGAAAGTTTGCAAAGCTGGGGTGGGAAGTTTAAAGAAACGGTGGGGGCGAGGGGGAGGTTTTGGCAAAGCCGTGCAGCTGAGGTGGGTTGGGGCTGGTTTGGATCGACCGCGCCGGGGCAGCTCGGGCTGCCTCCGGTCGAGCCCTGCCGCGCGTGACGTGGGGCCATCTGCGGAAAACGTTTTGGCTCGCCAGCATGGAGCAGCGAGCATCCGCGGCAGGCTGGGTTTTTTGTGGTGAGGATTATTTTAATCATGCCAGAGCCTTCCTGCAGCGCTCTCCAGAGTCGCTGCAGCTCCCCGGTGTCAGTGCTCTGATCCCTGCAAACCTCCCAGGAACGCCCCGCTCCGGTGCTTCCCGGGGCCGAAAGCAGGACACAGCACAGCCATCAGCCGGGGCGTTTTGGGAGAGGGAGTTCTTTAGATGGATAGCTTGGTCACTGAAAAATGTGATTTTGGGATGACAGAACCTGTTTTGAAGTTCAGGCTGAGTTTGGATAGTGCTTTCAGGCAGAAAGAAATAAGAAATGAATTTTTTGGTGGCATGAAAAGGAAGCTTCCCTTTGGCAATTTGAAAATGGGACTTTTTTGAGTTTTCTATTTTGAAATTTCAGGTTTGGACCAAATTTATCAAGGGTATTTCCACCTTTTTGAGTTGAATAGAGGGCCATTGGGTTGGTTGTGTGTTTTGGTTTGGGGTTTTTTTGCGAAAGCAAACATTTGACAGGACCGGAGGGCTCTTCCCTGTAACCACTCAAGCCGTAGAACGAAAAATGCTGCTCCTTTAGCCTCTGAAGTTTAGATGCCAAACACCGATGAGGAGATGCAGCAGAGAGGAGGCACTTCCCAGGGCACCCAGGCACCTGCAAGGTGGCCGGAGCTGCGTGCATGTTCTCCAGGCACCGTCCCCACCGCGTGTCCCCGTGGTTGAGGGTGCTGGTGGCTGCTCCTTATTCTTGCACCAGCTCCCAGACGGGAGCGCAGCAGCCGGGCCACCGAAGCGCGTAGGATGGGCTGTGTTATTTATACGCCAGCGTCATCTCGGGCTCGCTCTGAGCCTTGGGAACCTCCTGAACGTGAGAGCTGAGCGCTGCTCACCGAGGGCCATCCGTTAGGCTGGAGACCACAGGAACTGCTGGTAATTAACAGGCATATTAATCCAGTAGAACACGATAGCCTTATTATAGTCACATTTTTCACTTTCATCAGAATAATATCATATTATATTAATATTTATTTCTCGCTAATGGGCTGTGAAATGAGCTGGGTGATGCTCGTGGTGGGATGTGGTGTCGGAGGGCGGGAGCAGTGGGGCAGGGGCAGAGGGGCACGTCCTGGAGAGCCTGTTGCCTCCCGATAGCCCTGGGATCCCCGGGGCCGGGGGAACCGAGCACATCTGCCCACGCTGGCATGGCCCGTGCGCCTTCCCTCCTCTCCCTTGCCCAAGTGTTGGAAACGTTGTGGTCAGTGGGATATCCTGGTGCCACCGGTGCCAGCCCATCCTGGTGCCGGCCGTCTGCACCGTGCCTTCTGCCCCGGCTCGCTTTCAAGGCGCAGGGAGAGGGAGCGCAGCTCGGGATAAAGAGACGAGCTGGACGGTGCAGACCCTTCAGGTCTGACAGATTTGGGCATGGCTGTCAACAAGATGGAGATTTACTTTAAAGAAGGGGGACAAAAAAAAAATCTTGCTTATGCTTGGCCACTCACATCTATTACTCTGGAAAATAAGGATGGTGTGAGAGCAAGGAATAAATCCCTTCTAAAAATATATTGGGTGAATGCATTAATTTTCCGTGGCACATGGATGAGGGTAGGAGAATGAATTTTAAGCTTGATTCATTTTCCAAAATGGATCTTAAGCCTTTTAATTGTTGAGTGTTGGCATAAAAACATATTATTTATGAAGCTGTGGCTTGGTTCTACATGGCCCCTATGCCTTTTTTCTTCTTCTAAAGCAAATCTCATTTATTTCTTCCTAAAAGGTGCTCTAGAATCTAATACGAGCATTATGAATATTTAATTTTCAGAGCAGGGTTTACACAATACCAGAGCGTCTGGCGGCTCGGCCGATCCCTGCACAACAAGCCCGGTTTGGAGCTCCAGCACATCTACTCGAGTAGATCGCTGCCTTTCTGCTCCGCTTGGTTCCTATCTACCGAAACCCATCATTTATTGCCTATCTCAGGCTGCTTCGTCCCTGTGGCATCTGTTTCTATAAAATTCATCTCTGTTGCAATAGGCAAAAGAAGCGCAGGAGGCACTGGAGAGACCCCGCAGTCGTAGAACTTTATTGGCTTTCTTAAAGGTAATATGATAATACAGTAAAAACATTTCACAGGAGAGGAAAACTCCCGGTCTTCAGCTGAATCATTAGTAAAAAATTATTTCCTACAGTGTTAAAGATCTAATTGGTCCAATCAAAAGGCAAATTAATTATGGCTCATTTGAAGAAATCTGCATGTGTCCTAGCTTTTGTGCAGAGGCTGAATATAGGAGCCACGGCATTCCCGAAGCTGGCAAAGCCGGAGTCTGGGAACGCTGTCCTCTGCAACACGAGGTGTTTTCCCTCAAGAAGGGACTTAGTGCTGGCTGGGATATGGGAGAAGGGCAATCGTTTTATTATTTCTATTTTTTTTTTTAAACCTGCAACACTCAGAGTTTCCCTGTGAAACCAAAGGAATGGGTTTGTGCTGTTAGACCAGACAGCCCAACTCCCATAGCCACACCAGACCAAATCCCATTTCTTCTGGGAAAATGTATGATTTTCCAATTTATAAGGCCTGTGGCTTTTTAATAGGGGAAGGAGCATTTTTCTGTATCACAGCCTGACTTTTTGCAAACCGCTAAAAATCTGTCCCTTTTCTCTTCTGTGAAATCACGATCCCCATGCTATCGGATGGGTTGGGAGACGAAATCTGTAATTAGTTCAAATCAAAGGATGCTCCGGGATGCTAAGCTGGACTCTTCTGGACCCGTGCCTGCTGTCGTGGTTTATGTGGGTTTATCTCCTGCCCATACCCTGCAGGGAGGGTAAAGCACACGCCAGCCTGAGCCACCGCTCACGAACGTCAGCGCTTTATTTTATTAAAAATCTATTGAACCATTCGTACCAACAAGTTCCCACGAAACACCGACCTGCATCCATGCCTCGTTTAGTCCCAATTTTCATAACAGAGGAGACGTTAAAGGATCTGCCCCCCAAATACACAGCAGAAGCACTTTTCAAAGGCATTTCAGGCACCCTGGGCCCTGCCCGCGGCATTGACCCGGTGCCCCGCTCCGCTGCCCCTCGCTCGGCGCACCGGTGCCGGCCGTACACTGATGCGAAGCAAATTGCTGGGCAGCTGCTGGGCGCGCGTTGCTGATAAGAGGGTTTGCGTACTCCAGCACTGGCTAAATATTCGTGGCTGTTGTACCGGGCTGTGTTTTGCACCCGCGCCGTTGCCAGCTGGGTGCCGATGCCTTGACGCTCGCGCGGCGGCGAGGGTTAATGCCCCCCGCGCTCGGGCGGGGAGCCCCGGCTCGCTGCCGCCTTCGCTGCACTCGCTTGCAGCACCGAGCCCGGCCGAGCATCTCCTCCGTCTCCTCCTGCCCGGGCTTTCCCACCCGGGGCCTCCTTTGTGCTTCCTCCCGTTCAGCCCAGCCCCAGCTAAAATGTTTTTCCTTCCAAGACATTCCCTGCGTTAAGCTTAACCGGCCCAAATTGTCTCACCTTTTCCCCCCCTGCTCTGATAAATGCTCCCTCTGCAGTTAATGTAACCTCCCCGAACGTCCTTCATTTGTCAAAGATCGCAGCCTTTTACGGCGGGTCATTATTTCAGGAGGAATTCGAACAGAAATATTTCCAGTCCACACCAAGCGATCTATTTCGCTTCCCCACCCACCACATTAGCCTCTGAATACTCTCATTATACCATTACTAATTAGAAATTCTCTCAAATTGGTGGCTGCATTAAAAAAAAAAGACAGTGTGCTGAGCATATGGCATAATATCCTATTAATGAACACTCTAAATTCAAACTCAGGTCAGCTGCTCATTTCTTGCTCATGACACCCAGGCAAGGGGGGGAAAAGCAAGCTTTTTTTTTTTTTTTTTGTCCCCTTTTTTTTTTTTCCCCCTTCCCTAAAATGCATAATACTGAATGCTAGGAATGCAGTGATGCCTTAGGCCAATGCTTTATTTTAGTTGGCTAATTTTTTTGGTAGAGTTGTAAAAAAAAAAAAAAAAAAAAAATTAAAAATGCATGTGTGTGTATATATGCATTCATAAACCCGTAGTGGAAGCCAGTGACTTGCCGGCCAGTGCTCATCTGCACGTTGCGATGTTGCCTCCTTTAAACAACAACAAAACAGGCCACGTGCGCCACCAAAATAACTTATATCATCGCGAACAAGATGAATGTCGTTTGAGGTTGTGTATTGTCCTGCCAGCGTCAATGTCTTCAGCGTAAAGATGTGGGTAAGGAGATGAACTGCAGCATACGCGCTTTTTTTTTTTTTTTTTTCTTCTTTTTAGCTAAATGGGCTAATTGTGCCAGCCACTCACGCCATGTGAGTGACTTTTTGGGTTGACCTCACCTTGTCCCTAATTGGCGGAGGCCGAATCGGGGTCCCAGGAGGTCGCTCCTCAGCGTCAGCCGCCGTGGTCCTGGGGGTCACCGCGGTCCCGGGCCTCGGCGGGGGGTGCCTGGGGTCCGGGGGGGCTCGGCAGCGGGGAGAGGGTGCATGCGGCCCCCGCGGCCCTGCCGAGGTCTGGGGAGCGCGCGAGCCCGGCCGCTCGCTGTGAGTTGCTCTAGTTGCGTTTCTTAGGTGTGATGGAGATCTGCCAACAAGCGGGAGGGCTGGGTGCGAGTATGCCCGTGCTTCTGCAGGCGGGCAAAGGTTACCCGTCTTTCCGAGGATTATTTTATTATTTTAATACCACGAAATCTGCAATATGGTAAAATAGCAAATTTTTGTACCTTCCTCTTCTCTGGGCAGACGAGCTGTCAGGGCTTTAGGTCTCAGCAGTCTTGTTGTTACGGAGCTTTATAAAACTACCAAATGATATTATGTCAGCTGATTCTTTAATGGGATAATCATTAGCCAAGACCTGAGTAAGGTTTTTTTGCCATCGCTAATTTCACCTCAAGGTGAACGCACAGGCAAAACCCTCCGGCGCCGTGTTTGCTGTGGTGTAGGTACTCGTTTTGCTCCGTGCCACTGCGCCAATTCCTGCTCCTCCTTCTGGGACATGCCACGTGCCCTCTGTCCCTGGATGGCGTTTGTCACAGCGGGATAACTCACGGCACGAAGGTTGCGACCGTCGTTCCTTGCAGAGAGACTTCGACGGGTGTCACAGGGCTTCTGGCTCCGGTCCCGAAAGCCAGGGCTGCAATCCCAGCCCCGCCGTTACCTGCGTACCCCGTTTACCCGGGGCATCGGCAGCCAAGGATGCACGAGGGCGATGGCTGCGTCGTGCAATTTGACCTTTCCGTAAAAAGTTTTGGCTTCAACAAGGCGAAACTTTTCCGTTGAAAACAAATATTTTGCCTCATCAAGAATCCAATTTTCTGTCAAAACAGTTTTCATTAAATATTTCCAAGCAGCCCCGGGTTAGTATTGATTTAAACTGTTACAAGAGAGAGAAGAATGAGGCTTTGTCTCTACAAAGATCATATTTGCCCACCAATTAAAATTACAGTAGAAGTGAGTAATCACTGCTGCCTCCAAAGGGGGATTGTTTAACGAAACACACAGTAATTACCCTCGTTAGTTTGCATAGTCTGATGTCACGTCCCGGCGAGCGGTCAGGACCCCGGGCACCGAGCGGTGGCTGGCAGCGGGGCCAAGAGGTTTGCAGAGCTGCTGGGACGGGCTGCCAAGGATGGGAGGTCTTCTCCTCCTGGGAGGTGCCTGCTGCTCTGGGAGGGGGCCTACGGGAAGACGTGCCAACAGCGTCCTGGCTTGTGTCAGGAATAGTGTGGCCAGCAGGAGCAGGGAGGTGATTGTGCCCCTGTACTCGGCGCTGGGGAGGCCGCACCTCGAATACTGTGTCCAGTTGTGGGCCCCTCAGCACAAGAAGGACATTGGGGTGCTGGAGCGTGTCCAGAGAAGGGCAGCGGAGCTGGGGCAGGGTCTGGAGCACAGGGCTGGTGGGGAGCGGCTGAGGGAGCTGGGGGTGTTCAGCCTGGAGAAGAGGAGGCTGAGGGGAGACCTCATCGCTCTCTACAACTCCCTGACAGGAGGGGGCAGGGAGGGGGTGTTGGGCTCTTCTCCCATGTAGCTAGCGATAGGACGAGAGGAAATGGGCTCAAGCTGCGCCAGGGGAGGTTTAGGCTGGATATTAGGAAACATTTCTTCACAGAAAGGGTGGTCAAGCACTGGAACAGGCTGCCCAGAGAGGTGGTGGAGTCACCATCCCTGGAAGTGTTCAGAAAATGGGCAGAGGTGGCACTTTGGGACACGGTTCAGTCTACTCTACCCTTAACTGGTTTAGTGTGGCCTTGGTAATGTTAGGTTAATGGTTGGACTGGATGATCTTACAGGTCTTTTCCAACCTAAACAATTCTAGGATTCTATGACCTGGCCTTCACGCTCGTGTCGCCCGCTTGGTTTTCCAAGTGTTAAGGAGCTACCATGGCTCGTGCTCGCGGTCTCCGTGCTGCGGCTGTTGCTGTGATTTTGAGGACTGCCTTCTGCGGGGTGTCGTTTGGACTTAGAAATCAATTGTGGCCCACGGCAGCAGACAGATGCCGGGGCTGGATGCTCCGCAGCAATTGCAAAGCTCCAGTCCCGGCCCTGTGGCTGGGCCGTCGCTCGTCCACGGCTTGTTGCGTTGCTGCGCTGCTTGTTAAGGCTTTTCCCAGAAAACGCACGTGTCATTCTATAAAAGTTGAAGTGAGGCGCATGATCATCTGTGCAAGGGGGATGTCTAGTCCTGTGCTGGGGATTTGGGAGCGGGACAGGTGACAGGCATGGGGGTCACTCAACCTGGGGAGGGCGAAGGGGCTGGAAGAGGCAGGGGAGAGCGGGAGAGGGGCCGGAGCCGGATCCGTCCCTTCCAGCCGAGTTGGTCTCGTGTTCTGAGGGTTAAAGCCGAGATGAACGCTGTGCGGCCCAGGAAGAATTGAGGTTTTATTTCATCGGCACTGGGGTCATTCCTGATTTAATTATGTAAAAATTAATGTGAACGTCTTTCTTGGTACGTATAGGCCATCCATGGAAATTGAATTGGGTGAAATGCTGGTTAAGCTAATCACTTGCAAGTCATTATGATGGCTAAGTACAGGGATGTTGTAATCTGTTGGGACTTCTCAAAGACCTGATTGAAGACCAAGTTTAAGACCCACAGGTTTAATCAGAGGGGATCAACGATGTTGCGCTGAAGTGATTTTTCCTGTTAGCGACGAGCTCCGAACCGTTTCTTTGCAGGATGAGAAATCACATTACAAGTCCAAGTGGCATTTTGCGTGCTTCCCAAGCCCTTCCTGACCCGGCAGCTGTGGACAGAGAGCTGCATCAGATCTCAAGCTAATGATGAGATCCTGGGTTTTCACCAGCCAGAAACGCCCACACAAGATACTCAGATTTTTAAATCCTGAGAGGATCTATAGATTATCTAATCTGTCTTTACGTATCACAAAGGTTTATGTAATTTCCTTGTTATGTTGTATTTTGAGACCAGTAGCCTGTATTTTGCCACAGGATTTGTGCTGGATCGGCAACGTCGGCTCGAATAAGAGATAGCGAGAGGTGGGAATCCATCCTTCTCGTAGCGCGTTGTTCAAATGCTTTGCTGATCATTCTGTCATAATCTGTACCTCCGTTTCGCATGTGACTTTTCCTAGCCTGGATTCCTAGCTATAGGTTCATGCCACGACTTTCTCTGCTGCAGGAAAGAGCCCTCCGTATCTGTATTTTCTCCTTATGAAGCCGAGTATACATATCTTGTTCTTAAGAAATAACTCATGCCATACGAGTAACACTAGTTCGCCCAACGTGCGTATGTACTGAGGCAATAGCCACACTACAGAGGATGAAAAATAGATGTTTATGACCTAGTGCAGCATTTTTTACCTACTGTTTTTTACCGACACCTTGATCCCCTCACGCCCTTCCTATCCCCAGGTCTGAGGTCCCCCCGTCGGCAGCGGGGCTGCCTGCCCGCCTCCCCTGACGTCTGCCGATGCCGTCTGCAGTCGCATCGCCGTAAAACCGTACAGCACGTTACTGCGTGTATGGGGAGGGAGGGCGTTTAACGCAAAGAGGAGGTGGGGAGAAGCTGTGTCGTGATATTGCACGCAGACATTCATGGAGAGTGTTATTCCTGGGAAAAATTTTCCCCAGCCCTAATCACGCAGCAGCCTTTCTTCCCTTCGAGTGGAGGGGCTGCAGGTGAAGGCAGCACATTTGCACCGAGCTCCCCGCGCCCGCTAAGAAAGGAGCTTCTGCCAGGGATTCTGTTCGCGCACCCTCTGGCGGAAATTCGTCGTTTCAAGATAATAGCAATAATTGGATTAAAAATGCCATTGAGTTGCGTGGGATCTGTGCTCTGCAAGGTGGTTCAGCGCGACGGGGCTTGGCTGGGACTCGAAGAGCAGCGGTACCCTCGTGGCGAGGCTGACGCGGGCGGGTCGCTGCCCGAGCACCGGCTGCCACGGCCGGCATCTGAACGGCGGCAGGGCAGCGTCGATGGAGCTCGGCTCCGGCCTCTGGATGCAGGCATCTACTCACAGGCCTGGTTTATTTTGTTTCTGAAGGGCTAAGCTGCTTGTTCGAAGACCCTGCTGAGCACATTTCGCTTCTGAAAGGCAGGGTCTATGATTTAATCACTTAAGTGATAGGAGACATAGCGACGAAGGATGAGGAAAAGGCTGAGGTACTTACTGCCGCCTTTGCCTCAGTCTTTAATAGTAAGACCAGTTGTTCTCTGGGTACCCAGCCCCTTGAGCTGGAAGGCAGGGACGGGGAGCAGAATGAAGCCCCCATAAGCCGAGGGCAAACGGTTGCACCAGGGGAGGTTTAGATTGGATATTGGGAACAATTTCTTCACCGAAAGGGTTGTCATGCCTTGGAACAGGCTGCCCAGGGAAGTGGTTGAGTCCCCGTCCCTGGAGGCGTTTAAAGAACGTGTCGATGTGGTGCTTAGGGACATGGTTTAGCGGTGGACTTGGTAGTGTTAGGTTAATGGTTGGACTGGATGATCTTAAAGGTCTTTTCCAACCTAAATGATTCTATGATTCTCTATAGATTTGGGAGCCTTATGTTAGCGCACCTTCCCCTGTTATTACGCATACGTTATATGCATAAACGTATACATGCAGACTGGCATGCCTACATCTGCGTGTGCATTTTCAGTGCAGGCAGGGCTTGTTTGAGCCCTGTGGGGCCAAGGCTCCAGTCCTGCCGTTCGGTGCCCTGCTGGGGCTCCCTGGAGGAGCCCGGCCGGGGGGTGGTGGGGTGCGAGCCCGGCTGGGGGTCTTGCCAGGGTCTCTTGAGAGCTCACCTTACTCCTGCAGTCATTAACCTTCTTTAATCTGTGTGTTGGATTTCTAACAATTTTTATACATTTTAAAGGAATAAAAACTTCAGTATTTAGAAGTGCACGAACAGCTTGCAGAGCATTTTATCCATCTGTTCCCTAAGGCTAAAAATGACCACCTTTGTAGGTGCCTGGAGGGTGCTGGGCCAGAGCTGCTTCCCAGGCTTTGTTAGGAGACAGCTGATGTCCATATCAAATCACGATGCTTGTTGTAATGTTCGCAAAAATGTAATTTGATTTGCCTTTGTCAACAAAATCTGTGGAAACATCCCCTGCCTGAATAAATAACTCTGCAGGGTAGCACATGCTTTGTAAATAATTTTCATTGTAACCCCCTCTTCCTAGCAGGGTGGAGAGTTGAGAACATTCATCAAGTCTCGCATTAGGAAAATAATTTTCTTGCACCTAATTTGTGCAATAAATAAAGTCCACAATTTCTTGCTTTTGCAGCAAGGAAACGTAAAGAGCTGAGACCAGGGTTTTTTGACACAGGGTCTGGTTTTGATGGCCATTCCTACCTCAGGCTCAGTGCCTCCCTGAGACCCCTGGCTAACAATTCCCCGAGAGCCTGGTGATTTGGGACATGTCATCTTCTAGGCAGTCCAGCGCAGAATGACCCGAAGGGGCTTTATTTGCCAGGAGGGGGATGAGAGGCTCCTTTCCAGTGCGCCCCAAATATGAGCAGTCTCCCATCCCTGGCCTGGAACTGAACGCTTTGGATGAGGCAAAGGCTGCGCAAAGATTTACCCAGCTGCAAGGGCTCTTTGGCCGGGCCTGCCCGCTCCTGCCAGCACATAACTGGCACAAAGTAAAGGTTATTTTTCAAGTAAGAAACTTGGAGAGATTTGCTTGCTTGCAACCTGCATTCATGACTGACTGCAGAAGGGCAGGAGGGGGTGGGGTTTTTTAACCTGAATTACCTCACAGAGATGGAGCCTTAGCTGTCTGCTTTTTCCTTTTGAAACCACTAAAGGCTCACCCAAAAGGAGCTATAAGGAAAAGCACAGCCTTGCTTCCCCCAGCTGTCCCCAGGCTTCGATACAAAACCCAGCAAAGGCAGCACTCCTCTTTCCGATGGCCTCGGTTGCCTCTGGCTCGGGCTCCGGTAGCTGCACCATGTGCTCTACACCTTCAGGAGTCACCTTCAGTGCTCCTGCCCCTCGGGCTCTGCTCCCAAGCAGCATTGAACGGGCATATGACGGACCTATAGGACAGGGCTCAATGGCTGGGAAGGAAACATGGAGGACACGAAGAGTTTTGGCATCTCATTAGCCACACCTTGGGTGACCAGACTCTTAAATTCCTTCTTATCGATCCCTTGTCTTGTCAGAGAACTGGAGCGCAGGCCTGTCAAGCTGGGAGAATACCAAGATGGGAGGATAGCTTTGGTTTTTTCCTTGTAGAAATGTAAATCTGTTATTTATATATATTTTATGGATGGCATGTTCCTATCCCCAGGCGTTTTGCATTGGAATTCAACTCATTGCAAGCCTATTACATGTTCACTAACTATAAACCATCTGATTTATATTCATTAACCAGTAGTAGACAGCAGCAGTGGCATAACTTTAGCACTGGACATGCCTCAGTCGACGGGTGAACTAAATTTCAGTTAATTAAGGTGCCATAATTGTTGTCCAGTACAAGTGTCTTCAGGGCATTCGCTTTGTAAATAATTTTTCACCCCAACCTTTCCTGCATACTTGGTTGCTGCTCTGCAACTTTGTTCAAGCCATAAATTATTAGGAAATCAGCTCTCCTGCCTTTCTGGTAGAAGAACGCCCCTTTTCTGCTTCTTGCCAAAGACAGTGATGGCGTTAATAATTAGCAAAGCGCAACTGGGCTGCAGAGAAAGCAGCAGAAGGGTTATAACCCCAAAAAACAGGAGGCATCTCATCTCCAAGAGGGGTGTTGGCTGTGCAGGAGGTCTGGTGCGTGGCCACCGCCAACCCACGGTCGACCTCAGCTCACCTTCACTGGAAGCTTTGGCTCGGAGGTAGCAGGAGGAGCTCACGAGAGTGAGCTTTGCCTACACAGCCTCGAACGCAGCCCGGAAATATGCAGAGGAGACCCAGAACAAAACCCTAGGTTAAATCCGGTTGCTGAGAAATTGAAAGTTGCACCATCAAAACCCCATTCAGCTCTCAGTTTTCTGGTATGAAGGCTTAGGTCTGCTTCTCGCAGCGTGATGCTCACAGCCCAGATTCAGGTGTTGGTGGCTCTTTCCCTGTGAAAGCTGAGGAGATCCAGGAGAACCTTGCACAGCAGCAGTCCAGAGCGAGCAGGGATGGAGAAACCCCTGTCCCATCTGTCCCAGGTGTCCGAGAGCCCCGGGGTCCCTACCGTGCATGTTTGTAGGGACCGTCCCTTCTCCCTGCCCTCTCTAGAGAGGGATTGCACCCGCTGCCAGCTTCGGGCAAGCCGGGCAGGCAGGTCTCGGTGGTGCCTGCAAGGGGCCGGGGCAGAGCGGCGGGTTGTCTAATGGGCCCAGAGCAAGCGCTGGGTAACGAGGAGCCGAGGAGTGATCAGTGTGAGCAGAATAAAAATCCCTGCTGCTCCTGAGTCTGTGCACACCAACCGCCGGGCAGTAATTAGGCGGGAAGCTGGATGTGGAATTGAAACTGTAATTATGAAGAACTGCTAGATGCTACTGTAACGCAGCGTTTAGCTTCCTCCTCTGCCGCTGCCTTTTTTTTTTTTTTTTTTTTACCCCCTTTGGATTAATTGCTGCCTCGTTTCGTTTTCTCTAAAGTTCAGATTTGGAAGGGATCCTTGTGGAAGGGGGTGTTTCCTCACCTCCCTTTTACACCCAGCAGGTTGGAAGCCAAGGTGGAAAGTGGTTTCTTGTACTTGATGTGAAAATCGACGTGGGGTGGCTCTGAAAGGGACCGGCCCTGAGGCTGTAGGGGAGGGCAGCTCGCACGGGTGTGATCAGCACCAAGCGGGACATTTTCCTTTTGCTTTTTGGAAACAGGGCAAAAATTATCCCTTCTGTAGAGCATGTGCTGTAGGTTTGGGCTTCCTGGGTTTGGTTTATGTTAACGGCATCTCCCCGAGTTGCGGTTCTCGGGGACTGTCACTTTTGAAGCGGCGTTTCTCGTTAGACCAGGATTTGACGTGCAATATTAGCATGCATCCCTCGTGCTCATCGGCCGTGTTTTAGCAGTGTAGCCTGAACAAGGGGCAAGATTTTCACACCTGCTTAAGTAATGGAGCGAAAGCCAAGGCTCCCCTGTATGCTTTCACCCAAATAATTTAGTATGTGTTAAAGGTGAGACAGCTTTGCCTGCAGCAGCCTTTTTAGTTGTCCTGTACGTTAGTAAAGTCTCCCCTCCACGGCTCCGGTGAACGCCCGCAGACGGCTCTGCAGCGCATGAAGAAGGGTGCTGGAGCTTCTCTGTTTGTCTGCTCAAGTTTCCTGTTGATCTGACAGCTCCTTCCCAGACCTGCCCGGCAGCAGACATATGCCAGTCTCTCTGATAGTTCATGTTCACTTATTAATATAAAGATTCAACTTCACATTCGCTGGAGTAAACCTTGCATGATGCCTCTGACAGTAATTCAGTTGTAGCCTCAATCAGATGCTGGATCTCCAGGCCATGGCTATCCCGCTAGCCTTTTCCAATTTTTCACTACACCAGTCATGAATAAATCACCAAAACACATCAGATTACTGAAAATGGAAATACCAGAGATAGGCACCAGTTCAGTAGTCAAAGAGCATCACCTTCCTGCAGCAAGCACGCACGCTCTGTGCTCCCTTGTCTGCTCATCGTGTCCCGTCCCATCATCCAGAGGCCCCCAAATGTCTGCAAACCGCTAGCGTGCATCCTGCGCGTTTACACGCAGATCCCGCCGCATGTGGCTCCTGGCCAGGGAGAGGCGATTTCCATTCGCCGGACGTGTTGCTAGACGAGCCATCAGCAGTACCCAGATGCTCCGAGAGCAGGGTTTGCCCTCTCATGCGTGCTAGAGGCAAGCGCTGTTCATTTTCAGTACTTGGTAGCAGAAAAAGCAACAAAATAGTTGGTTTTTCCAGGCTTTTCCCCTGCACTCAGCGAAATGTGTTTTGCAGAAGCCTGCAGGCTCCGGTCTCGCAGGCGGTGCGACCGCAGCAGCCCTGAGCCCCGGGCAGGCGGCTTGTCCTGCTCCGGGCAGCCCCGGGCACAGCGGCTGTCTCCCATGGGTGGCTGCTGCCTGCGCGTGGTGCGGCGTACCCTCGGCTGGGACAAAGCAGGGTGGCCCGAGGATCTGTCCCTCGGCTGCTGGGCTCTCCCGCTGCCGCACAGTAGCGCCCGCTCCCCTCGGAAGGCAGGGGTGCAGAGCGGCCGGGTGGCAGGAGGGCAGTCACCCTCGATTGCTTGCAGCTTGAATCGTTCGGTCCGTCAGTTTGATTTCTGCTGGTCCTCTTCTTTTAATTTTTGCATTTTGCTCTGCTACAATCCGGGAACTTGTCTGCTAGGAACAGAGCAGAGGGAGATGGGGGAGGCCGGTGCGGGAAGGGGCAGGCAGTGCCAAGACCCCGTCCGCACCCCTTCCTCCCGGGACGGGGGTCCCAGGCAGCGCGGGCACCTTGCACGCGGGCGTCGATGCAAATCCCAGACGCCACCGTTCAGTTACCTACCTGATGCTCCATCACTCCTGATTTGATTAACCTCTAACCCTTCTCTTTGCACTGACACAACTGAGTCTGAAAGGCTGAACGGCGTCTTTTGAAACTTGACCCAAAGGGTGAAATCTTGGTTATGTCCAAATTAATGGGAGCCTTGCCATTGACGTGGGTATGGCTGGGGTCTTCTCGCCCTAATCTACCCATTGTGAATGTAGGCATGTTAGTGCCTCTCCCATGCAGCTGAACTCTAGCATTTTTCCGTGAGAACTACAGATGAAAGGAATTGCAAACTAGAAAAGGAAAAAAAAAAACCAACCCAACCCTAAAAAAGAAGCCCAAATCACCACCCATAAAATAAATCAATTTCTTTAAAATTAGCCTCCTTAATTTTGACATCAATTCTATTTCTGTAAGGTTTGTCCGTTTTGCAATTTTGTTTTTTATCTGTGTTGTTATATTAAACCCCCTGCTAATAAAATGTCAAATTAAAAAAAAAAATTAGTATCCCTAGTATTGCAGAAAACCAATAAAATGAAACCTTACAAGAGAAGCAAAAGAAAATTTCCATCATTCTCTCCTTAACCGAAATCAAAATTAGAGCGTTATTAGAAATTTCATTAGGATGGAGCAGATTGGTAATGAAATTACATTCCAGCTTTCTACAAACCCAATGTATTAAGTAGGTTTGATCAATGATGTTCACACAATTAATTTTGTCTGATTGCTGAGGATTACTTTATCGACAGTCACATTTCACACTTGTGGGTTTTTTTGTTTCCACAGTAAATTCTCCACGATGTCAGATCACATGACGGTGAAGCAGGTTTGAAGCCCCAGCTCTCAAAGCAACTTCCAGCGGACCATGACGGGAATCGAGGTAAGGATGTCACCGCTGTTAATTGCGTTCGTTATGGTGGTGCTTATGGACAACCAACCTCGGGGCAGAGGAGTTGCTCAGGAACCCTGAGCGGTCTCAAGCAGGCAAGCAGCGATGGAGGGAGACCACGTTAACGCCGTCCGTGGGCAGCCTGGAGACTCTCGGTGGTCTGATCTGCTCTGCCTTGGTGCTGGGGGGGTCTCAGCGCTCGTCTCTGGGTGTCTTCCTGATGGCGATCCACGTCTCTGAGCTGCGGTTACAAACCAGCACTGCTCTGCCGGCGCGGGCAGCGCCGGGCACGGGAGCTCTGCAGGACCTTTGTTCGTGGGGTGCGGAGCCGGGCGAGGGTCTGGCACCGCTGCTGGGAAGGGTGCGGGGATGCTCGCCTGGCTGGGACAGCCAATTCCTCGCCGTCAGATGCGTTAGCTCAGTCTCAGTGCTGGTGCCACCACAGCTGGCAGCACATCTGGAGGCAGCACTGAGGCAGGAATGAGAAGGGGCGGGCAGCAGCCCCGTAAATCAGGGGTTGGTTTAAGTGAGCTCTCTGCTGCTGGTTCGCTGGGGTCCGTACCTACTCGGGTTGTTCTGATCAGCAACGAACCGTGATTCTTGGAGGCTTTGCTGTGTACAGCTGGGTCGTCCGTGTCCGTCGCCGTTGTGCGGGCAGGGAATGTTTCTGGACCCCTCTGCATTACCCTTTGGTGTATCACAAGGTAATTAGATGACTTCCACATGACGAAACGGAGTCAGTGATGCCGTAGAGGCAGACTGAGGTCCGTCAGGTGCTGCCAGTCTCCATTTACCATTGTTGAGATTTTCAAAGCTATTTAAGGAATTTTAGCAGCAAACTCCTTTTTACATCCAGGAGAATGGGATGTCCTCTAGAAATCTTGACCATCTCCTCTTCAGTCTTCACCGAGCTCTTGCTCTAAGTTGTGTCGTGACGGGTGTCCTGCAAAGGCTGTGGGATACGGCTGCGGTGGGTGCGGGCTGATGTGGCATCGCTTGGCTGTTCCCTGGCTGCTGAGCAGGATGATGTTTCCCCACGCTGGCATTGCCCCATGCAGATTCGCTCCTTCTCATACGCCACAGGGCGATACAACATCTTTTTAAAAGAACGAGTAATAAATGGCGATAGGTGTTACCTACCCTGCCTCTATTTTCGGGTGAGATCTGGGTCCAAAATGTGCCTAGAGTGCCTGCATTGCCGGGGAGCCCGGCAGGGCCTCCCAACTCATAGGATTTTTGCGTGATTCGAAATGCAAAGGTATGAGAGAAGGAGATATTTGATCTCTGGGGGTAAAAAGTTCCCATTATAACGTTCAGATTCATTTTAGAAGTCATTTTTAAACCTTAAGTTAAGAAAAATACCTGGAGTTAAGTGCTTAAAAAAGCTACAGAAACTGAATAATAATATTATTAGGGCTTGAAATTATCTTTTTCTCCCCCCTTCTTTTACCTGCCTTGATCTACTGATGGATTAGCTGGGAATCAGCAGCAAGTGATCTGTGCAGTTCCTTTTTTCTCTTGGAGAATTATGCGTTTGTTAACATTTAAGTTGCAGGAAGGAACTGGTTCCATGGGTCGGGTGTCGGTGTCTTAGAAATTACCCTGCATTTCAGCTGCTCCAGCTAGATTTTACCCACAGGACTCCTTGGAAAGCTTCAATAGTTCAAGACCTGGAAAGGAGAATCCCTTTGTCTTTTCCTAGGGATGATCTTTACCATATTTTAGGTACTTTCTGCTGAGTACCCAGAGGTGCATTTTCAGCGCCAAGGAAGGGGCAGCATGCCCGACCGCAGGGACGGCTTCCTGCACAGGCAGGGAGTGGAAGAGCGGAGCACAATGTGCTGGTGTCCCAGCCGCTGGATGCTGCTTTCTCGATGCACACACAGCAAAGATACTGGGTGGATCTAATTTTTAGAGATGAGACATCTCATCTGTCAGAAGCTGAGTGAATTAGAATAAGAGTATGCTTTTTTTTTTTCCTTTCCCTTAAAACAGCCCCAAGTTTTTATCAAGATGCCATTTATCAGCAGCGCTACCAGCCGCTAGCAGTAGGCATCCTGCCAATCATTTTATGGAAATAGGGAAGGACTTTAATGTTTGGATGCCCATCTGAATCGACTCTTGTTCATGTCAGCAGATCTGATGTGAAAGCAAAGGTGCCCCTATGCAGTCTAGTTACCATCAAACCTGTAAGTGTCAGCATTTTAAAGGCAAGGAACACAATGCTGATGGTGGGCAATGTCACTGGTTTAACCTATTTCAAAGGCATTAGCTCCTGCAGTCTTTTCCTGCTCCTTGTCTCTCAAGGATTAGTTATGCCCGAAGAGCACCTACTCAGTTAATCTCTGCAAATAATTATTGAGATACCTACGTATTACCACCTTCTGCCCTTAGCACGTTCATCATCTAGCCACGCAGCTTGGTGGTTCGTTGCAAACGTAGCCAACAGCTATCTTATCTTGGTCTTTAAACTTTGGGGATCTCGCACGGCGCTTTAAAGCCGCGTGTTGATGGTGCTGCTGAAGTTACCATCCTGCTGGCAGAGGGCTCGGGGGGGCAGCTCTCCCCGTCTGGGGCATAGCAAGCTCTGCATGGACCTGCGACCTGAGAGCAAAGCCCTTTGGGGACGCGGCAGCCGGACGAGCCAGGGGCGAACAGACACAGCTCAAACCCGAGTAACCACGTGCCCGAGCCACGGGACGTGCTGCGTGGCGTGCTGGTTGTAGAGCCAGGGCGGCGCACGGGAACTCTGGCGCAGCGCGACCGATGCTAACCACGGGGTAGGAGCGTTAACGCTGTTGTGTTGCTCAAAAAGATGTAAAGGTGTCACGTTATCCTGAGTACATGTACGCTATCGCCCGCACGGGCTCTGTGGGTGATTTTCCCAGGGCAAAGTTCAACCCTTCTCAAGACAACCTAAACTTTTGCAGGCCCTGCCTGTCCTGACCGCGGTGTAACTGAACGTAGGAGAATCAGCATGGTTAATCTCCACAGCCGCAGGACGGGCGTTTCGGCTGAACGGCTTCCCTGGCGGGAGCGGTGCGTGGAGCTGGGCTCTCGGCTGCATCCCTTTCCCACCTTTGTCTGCCTCCGGCGGGGTTTGGTTTCGGGTAAGGACTCACACTGGGCTCCAGCCTGGAGCCCTGTGTCTGTCGGATGCAGGAGCTTAATTC
Organism: Pelecanus crispus; assembly: GCF_030463565.1. Classification (NCBI taxonomy): domain Eukaryota; kingdom Metazoa; phylum Chordata; class Aves; order Pelecaniformes; family Pelecanidae; genus Pelecanus; species Pelecanus crispus. The sequence continues at coordinate 2,611,418 of NC_134654.1, read as the reverse complement.
CCAGGGTCTCTGCGTGGAGAACCTGAGGGCAGAAGGAGCTGCAGTGTCTGGAGGCAACGCACGTTTCTGAAGCCGAGCCTGTAACGCAGCGTGGGGGCAACGTTTCAGTACCTGCCTAAACCTGGGATGTGCTTCTGTTAGAGCTGCGAGGTCTGGCTGAACACAGATGTGCCGTGGAAACGCAGGTGCAAATTCAGTGGGAGGTGTCTGAAAACAACCCAGGAAAACGGGACTCTGTCCTGACTCGCAAAAACACCTAAACACCAAATTCTCCAGGGTGGCCGGGGCGGCGGAGAGGAGCAGAGCCGCAGGGGAGGCAGCTAGAATGCAAAGGGTCAGCTCTCCTCTGAGGGTGGACTTTCGGGTGAGCCGTATTAGGCACCTCATCGTGGCCAGGAGGGAACTGGCTGGACTGGGCTGAGATGTGCTGGAACTGGGCAGCACCTCCTGGTTCGCCATCTCCCGTCCCCGTGCCTCCTGCCTCTTTGCGGTCTCCGTTTCCCTCGTCTCTTCAAGCTGCGCGTAATTTGGAGCAGGGATTTCTGGCGGTGCCTAACACCGTGCCGCCGCGCAAAGGGCGTTTTGTTCTCCCGAACGCTTTCCATGACCGTCTCGGGGACGCAGAAGGCTGAGCCGGGCATCGCTGCCGCCCGGGCGCGGGGGCTGTGCCTCCCTGGCACCGTCCCTCTGCTCCGCAGGCGTCTCCGTGCCCTGCCTGCCCTCCATTTGCATAGCATTTCCATCAGCTTTTGAAGGGCGGGATTTTTTTGGCAGTGACCCTAAGGGACGCTGGTGGCGGGCGGGCAGCGGGGCGGCGCGGGGAGGGAGGCACGGGCAGCACGGCCGGTCTCGCGCGGGTGCTGCCGGCACCGCCGCTGCTGCGGCTGTTGACACTAGAAGTGATTAACACGGGTGTAGGACAGCGAGGGGGAAATAAATAACATCCTAATCTCTGGCACCATCGTTCCTTTGATGAGAACAAAAAATATGAAGACTGAAAGATCAAAATAACTGTATTAGAGCATGAAAAGGGAAATGCTCTTTTAACCACCGCTGTTCAGATATATCTCCTTGGATCTGACATGCTGTAATATATTTGTAACACAGATATATATTAGGGGGTAAAGCCGGTGATTAATTTGCTTTACCTTTTCAGAGCATATACATAAAAACCTACATTAGCAGAATTAGCATTTTACCTGTCTTTGAAGATCTTGGCTTTGAAATGTATAAAGTCTTGTTGATTGTATGTCTCTCAGAAGAGTAAGAGTTGGTTTTTTTTCACGAAGCTTCCCTCCGGCCCACCTCCTCCCTGGCTCGTGTGCGTGGTGCAGGCAGAGATGCTCCGGGTTTTGTCTCTAATTACTGTATCACCACCCTCGGGGGCATTGCTTTAGCTGCTGCCCATATTCACCCCTCTTGACTCATAATTGCTGTTGAAGCTTCTGAGACTAGAGATCAAAGTATTCATGTCATTCATGTTTCTGTCAAAGGTCTTATCGGCAAAGCACCGACTGTATTTCGAGCGACGTCTCCTTTTCTCAAGCGCAACAGACAAACTTGGCTTTGCCTTTTTATTTTTTTCTCCTCCCTGTTGCAACGTTGCTGCAAGGAAATGCAGGTGCACGGGGGAGGGAGGCAGCGAGGGGGCTGCCCAGGCTCCTTCTGGCCATTGCCCCAATCCTGCACCCCTGGCAAGTTTAGTTATTGGGTGTTAAGGAGCATCATCGCGACCAAAACTGCTATTCCAAATTTCTTTGCCTGACCAGTTATTGGGTGTTAAGGAGCATTGTCGCGACCAAAACTGCTATTCCAAATTTCTTTGCCTGACCAGTTATTGGGTGTTAAGGAGCATCGTCGCGACCAAAACTGCTGTTCCAAATTTCTTTGCCTGACCGAGCACGGAAGGATGCTGGAGCTGGAGCTGTCTCTCGCTGTTTGCTGCCTGCGTTTTGGCTTCCCTGGAGAGCCAGGGTGGCTGGCTGCCGGACCCGGCCCTCGCAGCTCAGACACAGCCGTTCTCCTCCTCGTTTTTGTCTGGGTATCGGCTCTTGCTGTACACGCAGACTGAGAGCTCTTCCGGACCGCTCTCTCTGGCCACGTATCGCCGTGCTTCCTTTTGCGGAGAGATTTTAACTCCCATCAAAATGTGAGATGTTAAAAAATATCTTTGTTGTTTGTGGTTTTTAACATAATCTGAATTTGGATTTGGACAACTTAGCAGAAATATCAAGCTTTATTTGTCTTGTTTGACTTTGGGAAAGAGCCCGTGCAGTTAAGGGATGCCCGGGCAGGGATGACCAGGAGGCAAGTGCTGGGCAAGGGCGGCTGGTGATGCCTCCCCGGCGGGGCTCGGGCACATGGCCCGGGAACGTGACTCGGTGGCCTGTGCCATCCCGGGATTTCCCCTGCGGATACTCGCGCTCCACTCTGTAGTGCCTTGTGAAATGCTTCCTCGCTGCTCGTAAATCCTCTCGGAGAGGCGTGCGTTAGATGCAGCCCGTGCGTGTGGACTCGTACCCAGCCATGCTCTCTTTCTGGGTGCGTGCGTCGATACAACAGGCGACGCAGGAGCCCTCGTCTCCTGCGCAGAGTAAAGGCAAACGGCGTGGCCTTGTTGGGAAGATTTCTCTAGCCAGGGGCTGTTGCTTTGACTTTGCGTTCCCAGGCTGTGCTGTTACCAAGCCCACCCGGTCGCGTGAAGGCTGCGGCTGCCCCGGCTTTCTCAGCTCCGCAGCGGTCAGGAATGGGAAGTTCCCATCTGCCTTTAAGGGGGAAAAACATGTAAGCGGTGCAAGGAAAAAGCTTCATCATTTAGCAGATTCAAATGCTGGGTTTAAGCTTCTGGAATCAAGTTATTTCTAATCTCAGTGAGACGATACTTGTCATTCCAGCTCGCTGCCGGGGCAGAGCGGCAGAGGCAGCGCCTGCTCTGAGGGGTGCCCTGCGCAGGCGGTGCGTGGGTCCTGCGGACCCGGACGGATGAATTGCCGTCCCTGCCGCCGCTTCTGGCACACGGCACCTTCCTCGCGCAGGAACTCGCGAGTGTGTGAAAATCTGCATCCAGGCACGCGTGCCGGGAAAAGGAGAAAAGCGCTCTCGGGCGTGTTGCTGAGCTGGAAGGAGCAATCGCAGCCCAGCTCCATCCCGCCTCCCCGCGCGCTTTCCTGTCCTGGGCAGGCGCTTTTGGATGCCCTGCAGTTGTCTTTGTCCTGCCTCAATCTCTCCTTGAGACCTGTGAGCCAGGAGAAAGGGTTTTCTAAACTCCTTCATCCTTTTTTTTTTTTTTTTTGCGATGTTAAAAAGTCCAAATGTCTATTACAGCCTTGCGAAACGCAGGCGTGTTGTGCCAGAGCGCCAAGGCTGCGCTGTGCTCCGCGATGCCACGTTTTCCCTTGCGTGTTTTTATGTTCTTCAGTGTTATTTCTGGTTAAAGACGGTCACTTGGGACCTCCCATGCACCAATCCCAGCGGCATCTGAGGGAAGAGGGATTGCAGCACAGGCCTGTATTTAATATGAGAAGTCCTTTCCTCTAGAAGATCACAGCAAAACCTTGAGCTCAGAATACACCGAGCATGTTCGAAGGGCTGGGTGGGGGCGGAAGGGTAAGCCTTGCCCCGGTGCGAGCAGGTTCAGAGGCTGAGACTTCTGCCTTCCCCGAGGGTTTTCCAATGCCAGAGCTCCCCGGGTGCCGCGGCTGGAAGGGTGCGGGCGAGCCGCAGCCCTGCCGAGGGTGCGGGCGGAGGAGCTGAGCTGGGTGGGTGCAGGAGCCGCCCCAGTGCCGGTGCCCAGCAACCCAGCCTGCGCGCGGGGAGAAACGGAGCGGCACCGCTCCCTGCCCGCTGCAGCAACTTCTGATGAGTTTCTCTCTCAGAGTCCTCGGAATTGGGAGCAGGAAAAGAACTTTATAAAATTCTCCACGACCAGTCGAGCGGAACCTATTTTCTCTCACAATGCAATTAACGGCACCAACATTTACAAAATATGATTACAAGCACTTTGGTTAAGTAGAGGAAAGTATATTAGATAGCAGCGAGGGGTTGATCTTAATGTGCATTTTTTCGAGAGACTTGCATTTTCTTTGTGCAAATAAAGAGGCCCTAAATTCTCCATAGGCACTAAAATCAATGCAGTGGAACCATGATAACAAACACAGGCTCCACTTTTTGCTACATCCCCCAATTAATTAAGCCTTTCACGGGCATGTAATTAGGAACATTAGCAAGTCATAAAATTGCCGTGAGTCTCTAAATTATGTGCTGGCCCTCAGCAATTTGTTTTTAATTCCTTTTGAAGACAATGGCACTGCGGGGTCCCATAGATCTTCATAGCAGCCTACTGTTTACTTCTTTATGGCTCTATGAAGATCTAACTGTTTTCTACTGCTCCCAGATGCACCCGCACTATTTTCTTGTGCGTTTTCATTACCTGAGTTAGATTTAAAGGGAAATGGCATCGGCGTGCCCCGCGACCGCCCCGCCAGCGCGGAGAGAGTAGCGGAGGGGGAGAGGAGCGGAGCGAGGATGCTCGCCTGGAGTCCGGGCTGCTAATCAGCGAGCAGCCGCCGCCGCAATTTATGCACTTTTATGTAGACTTGTGCGAAGCCGGAGAAATAAATAAATAAATGGGAATCATTTCGGGGGAAGGTTTATTTCCCTGTTATTGTGATTTACTCCTCCTTGATGAGAGTGTCTCTTTCACAGCGGAGGCGCAGAAAAACATTTGTACGCTCACAGGGTCAAGAACAGGAGAAAGAAGTAAATAGCGGAAGCAAATTGTTTTTCCTTCCAAAATATCCTGGGTCGTTTACCGCTGACGGGTCACCGTGATAATACCCAAACATGCGTTCTAATAGCGGGGCTGTAGCCTGATGGATATATGTAGCCAGCTGACTGGTTTTTTAAACAGATTTTTGGGTTTAATATGTCAGTCTGTCAGGTGGTAGAAGGAGATGCTGAGGTGCCCAGCGGCACGAAGCTCGCGCTCGTGCCCCGCTTTGGGCCCGACCCGGTGTTACCGCTCGGCGTCCCGGTCGCGCCAGCGGTCGCTGAGCCGGCGTTGCTCTCCAGCTGTGGCTCGCCATGCTTGCTTGTTCCCCCGAGCACCGGTGATCTTGGTCAGATAACGCTGTTGAACTACAAAACAGGTTTAAGGGTTAACAATAAGCAGAGAACTCTTTTAAGAGGCGAGTCCTGGCTCGACTCCGAAGCCAGCGCGGGGAAGAGTCGCGGGGTGCGTTGTAACGCACCCCTTGATTGCACAGCGAACGTACGGGGCAGAGACCGTCTGATGCATTTCGTATTAGCCAGGGCCAAAAGCTGCCTTTGGTGGGCTGCGTGGCTCAGAACCGCAGAGGAGAGAGCTACAGCACAGGTACAGAGCAGGGAGCATCTTCCTTCCAGCCACGGCTGCGCCGGAGCTTGAGGCCATCCCTGCCCTGCACTCCTGGCTGCCTTTTGCACTGTGCTTCCCCGCTTCGGGCATCCAGGCGCTCCCCTTCCTTCGGGGTGGTAGCAAACCTCTGTTGCTAATGTCTGTCTTAATGCAAAGTGGAGAACGTGTTGCTGCTGGACCAGGGGACGTGTCAAAAAGCAGCAACCCAGAAGGAAAACCTTCCCCAGGATATTTCATCTTCAGTACCGCTTTTGCTGCTTGATTAAGCTTTGTTTTGGGGCTAGAAGAAATACCAAGCTGAGCACGTTATAACACTGTGCCTTCTGGTGTAAAGCAGCGGCCACTGGACGGAGGGTGTGGATGTGGATTTATCAGTAGGCAGCAAGAGAGGAGAAGAGGGGAATTTGCAGCATGGTACACTGGAATAGTTTGGAACAAGGTGATGCTTAAAGGATGCCTAAACCACAGAAAGAGGGTAGCTCAGTAGCTCCCCTTTTAAAATCAGTTTGCATTTCAGTGAAATCCTGACTCTCGTGGGATTGCAATGTGCTGCTGTCCAGCTCTTCCCCACGGCCGCTCCCAAAGCTGCGTGCCAGGTCCAGAGGAGGGGGAGCAGCGTCCGGCGGCCGCTCGCTCCGTAGGTGGGATGGGATTTCTTTCTGGTCATGTGCTGGCTTGGGAGCTGCGCAACGTCATACGCTAAAATTTCAGCTTCTGAGATAAAATGTTTTCTGTCTCCCTGTGGCTGCGCAGTTTTGCGAGTTTGCTGTACAAAGACGGAAGCATGCGTGCGTGAAGGGCCGGCGAACAAAAAAAAAAACCCCAAAAGCCAGACTGAGGGAGCCGTCCCGTGGCCACGATCCAGGCTTTCAGGTGAGGCTGGCTCCTGGCTTTATGCCTGTGCCTCGTACGTGTGTGCCCGTGGGATTTACGTGGCGTGGAGCCCCGGAGAGAGGGGAGCGCTGGCAGTGCCGTGCTCGGCTGCCCCAGCCTACGCCCAGGGTGCACCCGCTCCCGCCCGCTCCCCTCCTGCCAGCCCCGCAAACCCCGTCCCGGTGGTGACGGTGCCCCGGCGCTGGCACGGGCCCGGCTGCGCCGCCTGGCTGGCAAGGAGGAGGAGGAGGAGGGGGAGGAGGAGGGCTGCGCTCGGTGCACGTGCACGTTGCTTTATCTCTCCTCGTTTCCATCGGGGAGATTGGTATCAGTGGCCAGGGACCCCACGGTCCCTGCCTGCGCTCTGCCGAGCGGGGCATGGGGTAGATACCATCTCTTGCTCAGTGATATACTGCTTTGACACCGCAGATTTATCGCGAGGCCTGTTGGGAGAGGTCTGCGCTTTTGTGAGGAAAAGCCTTGCCGGGCGAGAAGCACGTGCAACCCCTCGGCCGCGCCGCCCCAGCTGCAGCCCTGCCGCCCGTGCCTGGCTATATAGGAGGGATTTGCTTCTAAACCAAGTTTTTTGTCGTCTTACGAGCATGGGTCTCCTTTTAATAGGTATGAGCAGTGCAACTGCTAGTTTTCACCGCCGTCTTTAAAGTTTGGCTGTGTTTGTAAGGTCTGGTGCTGACCTCCCCGCAGTCAGTGAATCCCCAGCATGCAGGCAGCCCCTGCCCTGCCAGAGCCCTGCTCCTGCTCTTGGAAAAGCTGCCGGGCACGGGCTGGGGCGCGCGGGCTCCCGCTGCCCCTGCGGCCGCAGGGAGAGGGTGCCCGGCTGCAGAGGGCAGGGGTCCGGGCTTTTTGTAAAATTGTCTCTAGCGAGCGGAGCGAGTCCCTGCGCCCGGGAATTCCTTGGGTTTTACCCACGTGTTGCAGAAATGGAAAGAGGCAGAACTTGCCTCAAAATCGGGTGGGCTAACAAAGGCTGTCCGCTAGCCAGAGAGGCTTGGGCACGTGGGTGTGTGTGTTCAGCAGGGCAGCTGCTGGCCGTCCCTGCCAGGGCTTCGCTCCCGCTGCCGGGACCGTCGGCTTCGCCGGCACCAACGCGGAGCCGTTCATCGCCGTTGCCTCCGCGTGCCTCGGCTCGGCCCGGAGCCCATGCACATAGTTCATTCGCCTGCATGGCAAAACAGAAACAAAGGCGTGGGTAAGCATTCTGCCTTGTCTCTGCGAGTCCAGAAACTGAAGTTGAGTTTGCCTTATTTCACGGACGCAATCCCCCAGGATATAGGGAATGGTTATTAAAAAGCCCAGAGAGCAGTGTCTAACCTTGAGTAAGTGTTTTCTTGTTGTCATCCAAAGATCTAAAGAAAATCCTGAAGAGAATACATGGTGAAGACATATATTATAGTTGGAGCTTTTTATCTCACACATGTGACTTTGCCTATCATGAACTGTACGTTTTTATTCTCACTAGTGGGACAAAACTATATCCCACTGCAGCATATATCAAGAGGAAGAACATTGTACCTTCTTTGCATTAATATAAATAGCTGTTTAGGACCGATTCCTTGGCCAGATACTACCATCTTACCTGTCCTTTATCTAAGATATTTGGCATGTAGCTCAAGTTTGGTTTATTTAGAGTCAGGATGCAGCAGCTTTTACATATTAAAGGTGCATTTTAAAAGAGCATTTTCTATTCTAATTTGGGGGGAATGGAGCTCTTTAGGGCATTCAGGGAACGATGTCCATCTGATTTACATTTCCCTTGTTGGAGCAGAGCTGCGCACGCATATTAGAATGTAAATAATAGTGATGGATACATGTATCTTTAAAAGATCCATTTTCTCTTTTGACTAAGGCATCCAGGAGAGGAGGGAGAGCGTAGATCACTTTTACAGGTAGAAAATCAATCTTCTAAGACAATGTACACGACACAGGAGCCAACCCCTCCTTTCCGAGGAACTTGGTGCCAGGGTAAGAGGTGCAAAGTTCCCAAAGAAGTCATGTCTGGCATCCAAGGGGGTGGTGATTTGCTGGTAATTTCCTTCGCCTCCGCGCTCCCAGACGCTCGCCCGCTGGCATTAGGGGTGCCCAGCGCAGATTTACCGGCACCAGCGGCATGCTCGGGTCTGGGGGTGAATGGTGGACCCTGGGTGGAGGGTCCTCCTGCTCCTGCTCGTCTGAGCTGGAAAGTGAATTCAGTGAATAGCCAGTAAAATTAAACATTGTAATTAGGGTCATGCTAAATAGCTCTTTTTTTTTTTTTTTTTTTCTTATGCCATGAGTTTTGATTTTCGGCCGTACGAAGTGTGGGAAGAACAAATTTTAAACTCAGCTATCACAGTAAGGAAATGAAGTTTGCTCTCGGTTCTGCAGGTTTGGGGAAATTGATGTCTAGACAGGTTAAATGATTTACAAAGGAAACAAGTGGCAAGGCTGGGACTGAAGCTCTGCTTTTCAGGTCCCTAGTTCAAGGTCTTAATTACCCAGGTATCTCCCGGTTCCCATGAGCAATGTGTGGGGACTTGGCAAGTACAGGTTTGGGATTACAAGCCGGGGCTGGGCTGCGTCTCCAGGGCCGTGCCCACGCGCCCTTTTTTATATATTGTGGTTTGGGGAATTTCCTGGGCTTCTTCCAGACCCCACTACCAGCACCAGCGGAGTGCCAGGATTCAGATCTATCCGCAGCCCACCGCATCCCTGTGGCAGTGATACGGCGACGGTGAGGAGACACAGGAATGGCAAGTTTGAGAGCAGATTACCCCAAGTCAAAACTGAGCACATGAGTTTAGCTCTGCCCCGGCTCCCGGTTTTCCCGTGTGTTCGGTAGCCGGTTGCTTCAGGGACACGAGAATTGGGAAGATTTCTCCCTCGCAGCAGCATTTCAAAGATGGCAACGCCAGCCTCATAGCAAAGCAGCCGCTGGATTGCTGTTCGGGGGGATGTTTGCGTTGTGCTGAAAGGCTTGGGTAACGCTTACTGACCCGAAACGGGGAGCACAAGTTGGCTTTTCAAGTTTGCTGCTTGTAAAACTCCCGGGGGGATGCGGGTACCCAGGGAATCCTCAACGAGTTTCGGTCCGATTTCAGAAATACAGGGCGGCAGGTAATCATTGACTGTGCGCAAAGCGAGCGTGCCTCTCGGGGTTGGTAGCGCTTCTGCTCCTGTGTTGGATTAACCCAGAAAGTCCTGCAATAAAACCTTCCCTGGCAAAGGTGATTTGTGGTGAAATCCTGAGCCTCCTGTGAACTTTCTCATTTGTCTTTGGCTGAATTCCCTCTAACTTCAGAGGTACCAAAGGAAAAAAAAAAAAACCAAAACAAAACCAAAATACTGAAGTCCCTTGATCATCACAAAGGGAAATTAAACTTCTGGGCTTAGCCCTCATTTCCCTCAGCCTTCCAGCTTGTCCAGTGACGGGAGCAAAGCTCATTTCCTCCGGGATCCCCTGGTCTGCTGGCCGCTCCAAACTGGTGGGGCAGGGGAGGGGACTGGCTGCATGAGTAATTGCCTGCAGGAAGGAGAGGTAAGGAGATGCGCCAAGATACTGGTCTTGTTTCAGAGGAGCATGAAATTGAGCAATCAGCAGCTGGGGGAAATTGGGGTTGTTTCCAGACCTGAATAAACAAACTTTCAGCCCTGGAGGGGAAGGCAGGCGCGGAGCCCAGAGGTTCTTTCATCTTCTTCACTCCTGAAAGGACGACCAACAACCTCCACGTGAGAAGGAGCGCTCCCAGCAGCCTCGCTCGGGCAGGGAGGATGGATGAAGGTCTCGCTGACGCTGTTGCTTTGAAAGAATTTGTCTTCAGAACATGCCTTTATTAGCGCTCGGTCAGAAAGGGCTCGACCGATCTCCCCCTTTCTTTTCTCACGCTTGCTTCCAGGGGCTGGTGACAATTTTTTGCTCTTATATTCCGATACAGCCCCGTGGGCACTTTTCCTGTGTGCGTGTGTGTATGGCACCAGCGTTTCCTGCAAGTCTTTGCCTCGGCTCCAGCCCCACCATGCAGGTCACCAGCAGTCCTCGGCTGATGCTCGTTTAGCAGCACACCGTCTGCTTTGTGGTAAGACCAGGGCTATGCGGACCTTGGGATGACCTGGTAGGACCGTTCTTGCCCTCTTCTGTTTACCTAAGGAAATGTATTCTTTGGATATTTATCGGCCTCTCTCCATCACCCTTTGCTTTTCGAGTAACCTCCACCATCAGAGATTTCACAGAATCATAGAATCATTTAGGTTGGAAAAGACCTTTAAGATCATCCAGTCCAACCATTAACCTCACACTAAACCAGTTCAGGGTAGAGTAATAATTAATTTCATGTTTCTTGGCTTGGTGGCTGGATTATTTTTTAATGAAAGTAAAACTAGGAATCACTGAGATTGGAAAAGACCTCTAAGATCATCAGTCCAACCATCAACCCAACACCACCCTGTCCCAAAAAGTGTCCCAAAGTGCCACGTCTGCCCATTTTTTGAACACCTCCAGGGATGGGGCCTCCACCACCTCCCTGGGCAGCCTGTTCCAATGCTTGAGGAAGGCAATTTCACGGGCATTTGTCCATGCGTGCATTGGTTCCTGACTTGCTCTCCTGGCATGAGCAGACCCAAATGTAGGTGTCTGTGAGATATTTCAGTCTAACTTGATGTCTTACCCTGACACGAGTGAACTTCCAAGCAAAGGCAGAGTCTGCTGCACGGGAGAGAATGAAGCAGAGTGAAATACGGCTCTTCTCATCTTGCAATGGTCAGGACTCCTCGTTTCTCTTTACTGGCTTTCACACTTGGTGCGCAGGTCTCACCAGTATTTCACCAGAGACATCAGCACAAGGAAAACCAAGCCCTTGTAAATGGTCTTGAAACAATCAGTGCTGTTTTTCATCCCTCTACCTCTCTTAGAAAGTACTTCTGGTAAAAAATATGTTTGAAAGGTCTTGTACCTCTTCCGAGTCCTACGAGTGAGAGGGACTGGCTAGGAGGCTGGGGAGGGGGAAGGAGTGATGTGACCCGTGTCCCAGAGGAGCAGTGTAGGGAAGGAATCAGGGTACATCATGAAAAAGGTGAAGAACAGCGAGGAGCCGCAAAGCTCTGGGTATAGCTCCTGTTGCACCGTGAAGTGAAGCCCCGAGACGGAGAAGAAAAACGATATGAGAGATCTGGGCTCAAATCTGGTCCCTGTTAATTGTCTGAGCATTAATACGTGTCAGCTATAGTTATATGCTGCTATGTAAGAAAACTTCACCGTTGCCTCATTAACCTCTCCAGGTCTGATTTTGGCAGCCTTCAGAGCGCACTGTAAGGTATACTTAATTAATGGGGTATTGAATGAATGAGTGAATGCTGAAGCCAAGATGTTCTTTCAGCTCAGTTTGAATATAATTATTTTGATTATATATTTATCTTGATAGTGCCCCAGTGAATACTTAAAGCACAAACAGGCAGCTATTAGGCGTGGCTTCTGAAATCCAGACTGAGCGGCGTTGCTGTTCTGCAGATAACTCCTCTAAAACCGAGTGCGGTGGCCAAGAGCCGTGGGAAGGAGGGAATGGGTTTTCAGAGCACAGGGCTGGCCACCTCCCAAGCCATTTTCCTCCTTTCCAGCCTATGGGCTTGGTCTGCGCGGAGAAACGGCTTTGGATGTGGGCAACGGGAAGATTAAGGAATCCCAAACTGCCAGAGGGGAAGGGAAAATGCACCTCCCCGATGAGCAAGGCCATTGCCAGAACCTGGTGGGGCGAGCTGGGTTGAAGCAGAGCAGCCCAGCCCTGGCCCGGAGCAGCCCTGCGTGCGGGGCGAGAGCCCCCGCGGGGAGCAGGTGACCGTAACGCGAGGGGCCGTTGCTCGGGGCCGGCTGACAAGGCGGATGAAGCAGATCAACGTCAGGAGTAAAGGCAGTGGCTTTCCTCTGCTCAGATCGCAGTCATATACCGGCTCTGAATCATGAGGCTTGCAACCAGCAGGCATAAATTTATACTATACAGATGAGAACTGTGCCTCGGAGACAGAACATCTATCTCCTTTGCACTTATCTGCCACCGTGACACAAGCAATCAGAGATGATTCTCTGGCACAACAAACAGCAAAGTGTCTTCTTTGTCTTTGCCTCAAAGGAAAACACTATAACACATCTTTTTGGCCCGTGCTTTTATCACTTACTTTTGTTCAATAATCTTCCTGCCCAATATACAGGATTTGGCCGTGTGTGTGCGTGTGTGTAATAGGAAATCCGCCCTGTTTACAGTGTCTGAGCAAAGGCGTTGGGAGGAAATAAATATACTGTCACTGGGGCTTACGGGGTTTGCAGCAGCCTGTGGCTTAACCCCAAATCTCTGCGTTGATGCTGGATTTTCTTTACTGCCACGGAGCCTTGACTTTCTGGGGACGTGGCAGAACGCACCTTAAATGCTACGGAGGAGCCTTGCTCGGTCTGCGAGTAACCTCGCCTGCGCACGGGAAACTGGGCTGCAGGTGTTACCAAAGTACGTATATTAAGACTAATTCTTAACATACAGCACAGTCGTTATGCCACAGCAGAAGGAATCAAAAAAGCACCGCAGCTGCATCTTACCCCCTGTTCAGGTCAGGGTGTTAATTCTGGAACCTAATGACAAACAGCGAGTGTTCATCAGGCACCACTGGCCACTTGAAGGCAGCGACAGGGCTCTTTGGGATTGCGGCTGTGCTGGGATCTGCGAGAAGGACATTTGCTTGCTGGTTTGGTTGCTGTAGGTGGAACAGGGGTGGGCAGAAATTGAGTAAATCTCTCTTAATTCTGCTCAGAAATGTTTTGCAAGGCTTAAATAATGGCTGGTTTTGACCGTTAAAGCGTTCTGTGCAGGAGGAAAGACCGGCCCCTCTGCCGAGGGGTGAACGCAGAAACACTCGTCTTATCCAGAAGGTCACGGCCGATAATCGGAGCGGCTCCTGGACCCTGCCGGGCGCAGGTCTGCGCGGAGCCTCCCCAGCTCCGCGCCCCGCGCTGCCGGGGGATGTGACTTGCTTCAGCAATGCGGCCGCGTAGGCGCAGCCCCTGGGATCGACGCAGTTAGGAAGAAAAATTGCCTTTCCATTTTACATTATGCCGGTTTGAATAGGGAAAAGAGCTTTCCTGGCCTCGGCGCGGGGCTGCGCTGCTTCGCTACGAGGGTCGCGCCGCAGCGAGAGCGTGACAGCTCCCGCACGTCGACAGGGCTTTGGGGTCTTGGAGTAGGCGGTGGTGTAAAGGTACGTTCCTGAACCGGGTGGACGGAGCCGATTAGGAACGATTCAAGCCGTGCTCTTCGCTGCCCTGGGCTCGGCTAGCACAACCTCCCCTTCGCGTCGAGGGAGCCTGTCCCTCGCTGCCTGCCTCGTGGCGCGGCATGATTTTTCAGGCATTAGCGACGTACTTGCCGTTCCCTATTTCAAAAGGAAAAATGGAATCCAATTGCGCCTCGGATGCAGACAGTCCCTCGCACAATATTTCCTACACCTCCTCTCCAGATAAGCCACCTTTTAAGATGATGTATTGTACCACTTACCTTTTATAGTGTTCCACCTAGCGAGGGATGTGGAGATCCACTCTATATTTAGTCACAAGTAAACGGATCCATTTAAAACATAAAGTTGGATGTACGGGGCAGAGTAAAATGGGGGCCAAGCTAGTAATGGGAAGATTTCACCCCCTGAAGTGTTGTAATGAAGCATTTTGGAGGAGAAAATAAGAGGAAGAAACAGCCAGGAGGTTGGTGGCGGGAGCAGGGGGGGGCTGGCTTGCTCTTTTTTTCTTTTTTTTTCCCAAGGCAAGAAGGGAAAAAGGGTTCTGGTGTTTGTTGCATCCTTTTTAGATTGCATTCCAATCTGTTATTAGCATTTTATATTTCCCCTTCAGCTGATTATGTGTGCAGATTAAAAATGCCTTATCTTTCCAACGCCCCAGCCCGCTCTCCATCGGCTAATCCGGAGGGACGCTATCATTTACACGGTGTGATGATAATACGGAAATCTCATTCACTTGGGGGTTTATATTGTGTGTTTTTTATTTTTAGGCGCTGGGTTTAGCACTGCTCATCATCTCCAGGTCTGTAATCTGCCTTCCACCGTGCAATTAGAGGGATTCTCTGTCCCTCCATGCAAGCCCAATATCGTACGTCGTGTGCTTTCCAGGCTCCTCTTCCAGCAGAGGTTTGAGAGCAGAGATGCAAATCACTCCCCTGCATCCCTTATCGATCCAAATGTTTGTTGATTTACCGTGAATTTTAACCCTCAGGAAGTCTGTTGGGCAGAGTAAGAGGGAAAGTGGGTATTTTAACTACTCGCCCTGCAAACTGCAGACCCGGCTCGGCCCTCGCACCCTGGGGCCACCCAGCGAGCAATAACCCACACCCCAAATTCCAGGCTAAAGCACATAAATGAAGTATCATTTCCTGACTTCACCAAATCAATACCTACTTGATGGTGACTTAAAAACACCAGACAGCTTTCCTAGACCGAAGCCCTTGGATAAATGAAGTTGTCATTGACTTCTGGTGTATCTGGTCTGTGTGAGATCCTAATTAGGGCAGGATCATAGTAACGGGGGGAGATAATAGACCTATTGGATCAAGTCTGTCTGCCTGCAATTGCAGCATATTATCCCCTGATATAAACTGTACCCGGTGTTAAATAGTAAATTGCTCAAATCTGAGGTGGATGTGGCTTGTGGTTAAAAAACACACAAAACTAGTGGAGGTATTGCCTGGGAATTTATCAGGCGGGCGTTTGGTTTCCTTCCTGGCATTCGTTTTCCTTACTCTAGAACAGCAAAGGCTTTCTGCTGAAAAATCCGAGTCACTGAGTAAAATTGTAAGCGTTTTTCCACTGCGGAATGGGGCTAATTATAATGAATATATAGCTAGGGATATCTTTTTTGACGTCCTCAAACCTCTGAAACTGGCAAAACCAATTCTGTGAATCATCTGCGCTGAGCTGTCTTGCAGCGCGCAGAGCCCCTTGCAAGGAGCTCGGCCTCTCTGCGTGACTTTTTGCGTGTCGCTGGGCTGCTCCGTGACAAATCCTAACGCCACGCCAAAGTTTCCTTGGCGTTAGTGGCGCCAGCCTGGCCCCGCCTGCGGTTACGCAGGACTGGCAAGCTCTTCCCAGCACTGCCACCAGCAAACCTCGCGGCCGGGCTGCTTGAGACTCAGAAGTCACGGGAAACATGGGAATAATCCTTGAAGCAGGTTCAGTCCAAGTTTTGGAAGGCCTGAGCTGCTGCAAGCTGAATCCAATCTTCCATATTATTCTTCAAAGCTGCGTGCTTTGCCCCTGCCTCCAGCCCGGGCTGCTGCCCGGTGTTGCTCGTGCCCTGGGATGCTCCGGGGACCTCCCGGATTGCGGGTACCCGGCGGCTGTGCCGGCCGGCAGCTCCGGGGCTCGGCAGCCTCGGGGGCTGCTTCGTGCTGCCAGTAGATGTTATTTGCAAAATCCAGGCTTGGTTCAAAACCCGGCGACTCCTTTCGCACCCCTGCCCAAAGCGGGAGCGGTCGGGAGGCTGGCTGCGCGGTGCCCCTCGCTTCTCTCCATTTTCACCCCTCCTGTTTCTCTGAACCGCCCTGTCGAATCCGGAGCTTTAAGAAGATGAAAGTGTTGGGAAAGCAGTGGCAGCGGAAAGCTGTTTATTTGCTCTGCGGGTGCACAAGGCCCTGGACACATGGAAAAGACTCTTTGATTAACGTCGGCTTCCTCTTGGCACTGTTTGACGGAACAAGGCTGAGACACTCCATTTCAGTGAGCCTGTGTCGCGCAATGTGTATTAGAGAGTCCTCAATTTCACACGTGCTTACTCCTGAGTGAGTTTCGCATAAAAGGATTAAGGAGAGAGGAAGTGCAGAGGAAATGGGATGTTAGACACCTTGTTAAACGGGCTGTCAGGGTTTCTGGAGCGTTCATTCTAACTCTATTCCACTCTGCATAGAGGGCAGGCCATTACCCGGGGATCACAGGGGCCTCTTCTGTGCTGCGAGTCAGGAATTACTTTTAAAAAGAAGAAAGCAAAAGCAGAGATGGAAATAGTAACGTGTGATTGTTGTCCTTGTTGTTATTATTTTATTCTGGTTGATGTTTCTGCCGAGGGGAATCTGGGACGCGATTAGCAGGAGCCGCAGGTAGCGAACCTTTAGCTGCCCTTCCCCAATTAAGTTCAGTAACTGGAAGATTGGCTGGGAAGAAAGTGGGAGAGGAAAACCTGGGGGAAAGCTCCGTGGGCAGCTTAGGAGGAGAGATGCCCGGCGGCACGGCCAGGCGCTGAGGAGAGCGGAGGGCACCAAGGCATCTCCCGTCCCGGGCTGTCCCCACGCCAGCCGGGAGGCAGAGACAGCAACTACCCTCTGCCCTGGCACCTTCGCTCAAAGAGATGCTCGGAAAGTTCCCGAATGGATGCTGACCCAGAGGAGGTTTGGGAGGGAGGGAGGGTGCGATCGCAGCTGGGGTTTCCGTGCCGGCTCCGCTCCCGCTGCCTCTTGCAGGGATGCTGGGGTGGGCTGTGGCAGGTTCAGCAGCGCACCTCTCTGTTTTCTGGATCTGGCCCCAACCTACGCGGCTAAGGCAAGCACGTCATCTGCGCTCTTTGTCTTAGCCTTGTAGTTTGGGGCCAGATCCATGGGTTTTCCATGGATTAAGTGGGCTTTCCAAGCCAGGATCCTCTTCCAGGGGCACAGCTCGCCTGCCCTAATGTGCCACGGGATTTTGCAGGGTGGATATCCAGGGAAGCGGATGGTGGTATTCAAGTCAAGTTTATAAGTAATGCAGCTTCACATCAGGCTGTTTCCTATAAGTCAGATCCGTTTTAAGAGCAGTGATGAAACGGGGCTTCAGAATCCACTCTATGAGCATCCAAATTAAAAGCTAAATGGGATGTAGCTTTCGGTTTGGCTGTATCTCCATACGTCAACACTCATTATCCTCATATGTCACCGCTCCGCAGCCTTCCTCCCCGAGTCTCGCGGGCCACGGCTCTCCTCTCGGCTGTGCGCAGAGATGGCTTCCTCCCGTCCGCATCCCCGCTCGGCCGGGCTGCGCTCGCTGCTGCCCGCCTGGGCTGGGGAGGCAGCGGTGTCTGCTCGGACGCCAGCGCGGTCAAGCGTGCTCCTTTGGGGTTGTCCTGGTTTCAGCTGGGATAGAGTTAATTTTCTTCCTAGTAGCAGGCACAGTGCTGTTTTGGATTTAGTAGAAGAATGCTGATAACACGCTGATGGTTTGGTTGTTGCTCAGCACTGCTTATGCCAGTCAAGGACTTTTCAGCTTCCCATGCTCTGCCAGGGGCACAAGAAGCTGGGCGGGGGCACAGCCAGAAGAGTTGATCCCAACTGCCCCAAGGGCCATTCCATACCATCCGGCGTCATGGGCAGTATAGAAACTGGGGGGGTTGGCCGGGGAGCAGCGATCGCTGCTCGGGAACTGGCTGGGCATCGGTCGGCGGGCGGTGAGCAATTGCATTGTGCATCACTTGCTTTGTATATTATTATTACTATTATTATTATATTGTTATTATTATTATTATTTTACTTTATTTCAATTATTAAACTGTTCTTATCTCAACTCAGGAGTGGGTTTCTCACTCTCACTCCTCCGATTCTCTCCCCCGTCCCATTGGGGTAGGGGGAGTGAGCAAGCGGCTGCGTGGTGCTTAGTTGCTGGCTGGGCTGAACCACGACAGGGGTCCAGGTTTCCCCACTTCTGCCCTAAAGCGTCGCACCCCGAGCTCTGCACTGCTTAGCAAGGAGGGATGTGCCGGTGGCTGAGCGAAGGGAGACTGCGGGGTCTTTCCCCGCCGCTGACCTTGGAGAATGGTTTTACCTTTCCCGTTATCAGTCCTGGCAGGCCTGCAGAGGTGTATTTGCATTGACAGCCACGGGCTCTGGCGTAAGAAGTCCTGTGCTGGTATAAAATATAACCTCAGGTTGCGTTTAGCAGAAATTATCTACCGGAGCATCGTTAGGAGCAGCGCTGGTGCTGAGAGACGTGGTGTCAGCGGGGGGGTCGTGCGCAGGAGAGACCCACATCTCTCACCTCTTTTTGTTCCATCCGTTTGGGCTTGGGTTTTTATATAAAAAAAAACCTCTGGGTTTTACAATTGTGAATAATTTGCCAGCGTAGCCCAAGGGGCAGTAGCATTGCAGCAGCCTTCCCACGGCCGTGCGGAGGGAGCAGCCGGCCGGCTCTCACTGACGCTGCCCCGTGGGCGTGAGGTCCCGGTTCTCCATCCCCCGGCTTTCCCCACCACAGCACCCTCCTTCCCCGCCACAGCACCCTCCTTCCCCGCCACAGCACCCTCCCTCCCCACCACAGCACCCTCCTTCCCCACCACCCCACCCTCCTTCCCCGCCACAGCACCCTCCCTCCCCACCACAGCACCCTCCTTCCCCACCACCCCACCCTCCTTCCCCGCCACAGCACCCTCCCTCCCCACCACCCCACCCTCCTTCCCCACCACAGCACCGTCCTTCCCCACCACAGCACCGTCCTTCCCCACCACAGCACCCTCCTTCCCCACCACACCACCGTCCTTCCCCGCCACAGCACCCTCCTTCCCCACCACAGCACCGTCCTTCCCCGCCACAGCACCCTCCTTCCCCACCACCCCACCTTCCTTCCCCACCACAGCACCCTCCTTCCCCACCACAGCACCCTCCTTCCCCACCACCCCACCCTCCTTCCCCACCACAGCACCGTCCTTCCCCACCACAGCACCCTCCTTCCCCACCACAGCACCCTCCTTCCCCACCACCCCACCTTCCTTCCCCACCACAGCACCCTCCTTCCCCACCACAGCACCCTCCTTCCCCACCACAGCACCGTCCTTCCCCACCACAGCACCCTCCTTCCCCACCACAGCACCCTCCTTCCCCACCACCCCACCCTCCTTCCCCGCCACAGCACCCTCCCTCCCCACCACAGCACCCTCCTTCCCCACCACCCCACCCTCCTTCCCCGCCACAGCACCCTCCCTCCCCACCACAGCACCCTCCTTCCCCACCACCCCACCCTCCTTCCCCACCACAGCACCCTCCTTCCCCACCACAGCACCCTCCTTCCCCACCACACCACCGTCCTTCCCCGCCACAGCACCCTCCTTCCCCACCACAGCACCGTCCTTCCCCGCCACAGCACCCTCCTTCCCCACCACCCCACCTTCCTTCCCCACCACAGCACCCTCCTTCCCCACCACAGCACCCTCCTTCCCCACCACCCCACCCTCCTTCCCCACCACAGCACCGTCCTTCCCCACCACAGCACCCTCCTTCCCCACCACCCCACCCTCCTTCCCCGCCACAGCACCCTCCCTCCCCACCACCCCACCCTCCTTCCCCACCACCCCACCTTCCTTCCCCACCACAGCACCCTCCTTCCCCACCACAGCACCCTCCTTCCCCACCACCCCACCTTCCTTCCCCACCACAGCACCCTCCTTCCCCACCACCCCACCCTCCTTCCCCACCACAGCACCCTCCTTCCCCACCACCCCACCCTCCTTTCCCCCTAGTCCAGGTCTCTGCAGCTCCAGGCAAGGGTTTATTTGGGAGGAGGAAGGGGAACAGTAACGGGGGAATTGAGGCAACAAACAGGGGCTCTGACTTCAGCTGAGCTGCGAGCGACTTTGGAGAGAGTCAGGGACTTCGCCCGCTCCGTGCGGATTCAGGAACAGGACGTATTGCTAATCGGCACAGCATGTCAGTGCAGTGGAAAGGGTAAAAAGCCCTCGGCTGTCCCCCGAAGTGCCCTGCCAGCAGGGAGAGGGGGCGAGGGGGCAGCTCGGCCGTGGGACACCCTCGGGGTCTCCTCCAGCATCCCAGCGCCGCTTCCCACTGCGGCCGCCCACGCGCTGTGCTCCCCGACAAAGAAACGTGTCAGCCTCCAGGCTGGGTAGGGAGACGGAGAGGCTGGGTGAAATTATCACTGCTGACTTAAAACTGGGAGCGGGGAAGAAGCAAGTTTGGCCATAAATAATCCCACACCTGGCCTTTTAATTCAGTTATCTCCTGGTCGGGAAAGTCGGATCTGCTGTGTGCTGTGGTGGTGCCAAGTTAATTACTTGAAAATGAGTGCCTGGGGTTGGACCAAGAATTTCTCATCAGCATTCAGCACCAGTGCCATGGCGTGAAGGAGAGCCCGGCGCATGCTCGCAGCAGCGGCTCGCTGGCAGGCGGATGAAAGGGAAGGAGAGAGCGGGGCACTAGTGGCTTTGCTTTTCTTTTGAACAGGCTGGAGCCTGGTTTAATTGAAAAAGCACCGAACGCGGTCGATGCCAGGTTTGTTGTGCACGGCCTGTGTGGGGGGCCGGCGTTAGCGGGGGCAAAGGCTCATCTCTGGCACGGAGCTGAAGGGTTTGGGGTTGGCAGAGCTGGGCGCCTGCCTGGCCAGATGCCGAGGCAGAGGGGTGCCGCGGCTGTGGGTAGCAGCAGCCCGAAAAAGCAAGAAAGGGGAGCGTGTCCAAACCACACAGCTGAGACGCTGCATCTGCTCTCCACTCCCCCTTTCAGCAGCAGCTGGGTCTTGAAATTCCACTTCTGCTGCCTTTTAGAGGGAAGTTTTGCTCTGCGTTTGGGATCTGGTAACCCCACGCAGCTCCGCAGAGCGGCCGGCGTGCTGCTCGGGCCACTGGCCACGGCCGGCCCTGCCCGCGTTCGCCAGATACCGTCGGGAGCATCCGTGCGCCTCCGGCCCCGAGCCAGCACCGGGGCTGGCAGCACGGCGAGGCAGGCGAGCTGCGAAAGCCACAGCCTCTCCCTCCCCCTTCCCATCCCGCCAGCGCTCGCCAGCTGAATACAAATGCAGATATTACAGGGGAGAGAGGGAGGCGAGAAGGTGCAGCTCCAATACTAAATAGCTGGGCCCTTTAAGCCGTTTGGCCAGACCTTATCGTTAAAAAGGAGGGGAAAAAAAAAAAATAGTCTCTATAGGATTCTTTGAGTCATTGCTTCTTATGTGTAAACAGAGGGCGGCAGCTTACATAGCAAACTCAGCCTGGAATAGCTTGAGGTGATTAACAGTTGTTTGATTCCTCGAAGATTTCCACATGCTTATGCCAATCCAACTGGGAAAGGCAGAATAAATATTTTGAAATATGCCCCTTCTTTTGTAAATTAGGCATGATGAGTGCTGCTTAACCGGTTAGCTCTGAGTTACAGAATTGGTTTTGTTCAGCAAACAGTAGCAGAAGGGCAGCGCTCGCTGCCGCCGCCTCCGCGCCGGGAGCCGGCTGCAGCCAAAACGGGGCCGGAGGGGTGAGGGTGCCCCAGCAGCCCCCCGCACCCCGCGCGGGGCTCTCCCTGCCAGCAGTGCTCCCGGGGGTTTGTACCCCCGTTTACTGGATGGGAAGCGGCAGCCATGAAGTGATCCGGCAGCATCCTGCTTCCCACCTTAATCCCCCTAACTCCCTGTCCCTTAGATTATTTGGGAGCCAGCCTTGCTGGACAGCGTTGATGTATAAATCGCAACACGCTTTGGCTCCGCCAGTTAAGTGCGCGCAGGTGAGCTAGCACCAGCTTAACCCCTTGTGCGCAACCGGGGTTAAAGGAGATGGCCGGATCCTGCGAACGGCTGCTGGCTGCTCCGTCCCCGCAGTGCCAGCGCCGGGGCTCAGTCCCTAGGAAAGGCTTTGCTCTTTAAAGCGGGGTCCTGGGCTGTTTGGGGTTTTAGGCGCACCAGGACATAGGAATAGGAAAATTAGGACGGCAGCCTGTCCGACGGCGGGACGCGCGCCTGGGCTGCTCCCCGCGTCCGGGGGCTGCGGCGTGTGGCAGCATCCACCTCCCTTCCCCAAGAGCTTCCCCAGCTCACACCTGTCCGGAGCAAAAATTTACAGTCGATGTTTATGGTAAAAGCAAAGTTTTTTCTTTAAAATGAATCGTGGCATCCATAGTTGGTTTCCCCTTTGTTTATTCAGAAGTGATAGGGTAGTAAAAAGTAAAGAAATACTGAATCACTTGAAGCATAGAGGGTCTGCTTAGCAGTTGTTGTGTTCATTCCCATTACAGGCAAGGAGAAGAATATCTCAGATTTAGTCCCAGTTTTATAACAACACTTCCCAACCCACCTGGGGACCACAAAAGTGCTTTACATGCATTAATGAAACAAACGGTGCCACCTCCAACGGGACAGTTAGGTTTTATCTCCCCTTTGCACGTGGTCAGACTGTGAATCGCCTCCCTCAATGTCACGGTTTGAATTTTATCCGGTGACCAGCGTGTGTTGGCGTCTCAAATTTGAGGGACCCATCCTGATGTGCCTGAAAGAAACCCATTGCTTTCATTCACTTTGATTTTGCAAAACAAGTGCGGAGTAGATCCTGGGAGCCATGCTTTTTTCTTTTTCTGCCTGGACAGGAGATGCTGGCACAAAATGATGTGGCAGGGTTTCTTCCTCGCCCGGAGAGTCTCCAGCAAAGCCAGCGCTGGAAACCAGCTGCTGTTCCCCCCGATCCCCTGGTTTTACTGCATTTTACCACAACCCTCCTTCGCCCAACAGCTGACCAGCTCTCAGCTTCCCTCCAATTGCACTTTCTTTGTAAAATCTACTTTAAAAAAAATCTCAGAACTTCTGGACCATACGGTAGCAGAAATATTAAGGCTGAAGGGAAGTACTTTATTTGCCAGATAAATAGGCTTGGTGACACTTTGGATATGTAGAAGGTGGTGAATAATTTCTTCTGCTTGGGCTATATATCCTTAGAGGACTCGATGAATTTTTCATTCTGGAAGATGTGTTCGGGTCATTAATTGCAGTTTGCCACAGGTCTGTTCCACTTTTGTCTGGGTAAAGCCTATCTCCTTCAACATACAACTCATTTACCCTTTGTAATCTATGTAACATTTGCATTGTAAATTGGTTAGCTTAACTTAATACACGAGTCACCTTAGTAAACCTCTGGAAAGGATATTACGTGCGCTGTTAAAGACGACAGGGCCTTTCCCTACGGCACCCGTCTGTGCCGGGCTGGGCGGCATGGCCGGGGGCTCGGGGTCCCCCCTCCCTGCCGGCTCGGGTCCCCGGCAGCACCTGAGCCCCCCCGGCCTTGCAGCTCCCGTCCAAGCGGGATCCGGGGGAAAACGCAGCAGCTTCCAGAGAGACGGGAAGCTGCCGCCGTTTGCTTCGGGGCAGGGAAGAGGCTGTGGGTTTGCTTTGCTGCTGTGGCCTCCTGTGCAGAAGAGGGAGCGGGGAAGACTTCGGCTGAGGGCTGCGGGGTCCCGGTTCCCCTCCTCGCCCCAGACAGAGCGAGTGAAACCCCCGTGCTCAGGCACATTGCTTGGTTCCTCTCCTTCTTGGAGATGCATTGAATTGGGCTCCCCGTTGCCGACGGTGCAACGCCGGCTCTGCTCACAGCTCCCGATGGAGTTGTGTTTGAGAGTCCGTGGCTGGAAATGGTCTTCGAAGCCCTGCAAAGTTGGTGCCTACAGGCAGTGCCGCGGCTCTGGGCTCCTTGCTTGGTTCCTCTCCTTCTTGGAGATGCATTGAATTGGGCTCCCCGTCGCCGACGGTGCAACGCCAGCTCTGCTCACAGCTCCCGATGGAGTTGTGTTTGAGAGTCCGTGGCTGGAAATAGTCTTCGAAGCCCTGCAATGTTGGTGCCTACAGGCAGTGCCGCGGCTCTGGGCTCCTTGCTTGGTTCCTCTCCTTCTTGGAGATGCATTGAATTGGGCTCCCCGTCGCCGGCGGTGCAACGCCGGCTCTGCTCACAGCTCCCGATGGAGTTGTGTTTGAGAGTCCATGGCTGGAAATAGTCTTCGAAGCCCTGCAATGTTGGTGCCTACAGGCAGTGCCGCGGCTCTGGGCTCCTTGCTTGGTTCCTCTCCTTCTTGGAGATGCATTGAATTGGGCTCCCCGTCGCCGACGGTGCAACGCCGGCTCTGCTCACAGCTCCCGATGGAGTTGTGTTTGAGAGTCCATGGCTGGAAATAGTCTTCGAAGCCCTGCAATGTTGGTGCCTACAGGCAGTGCCGCGGCTCTGGGCTCCTTGCTTGGTTCCTCTCCTTCTTGGAGATGCATTGAATCGGGCTCCCCGTCGCCGACGGTGCAACGCCGGCTCTGCTCACAGCTCCCGATGGAGTTGTGTTTGAGAGTCCGTGGCTGGAAATGGTCTTCGAAGCCCTGCAAAGTTGGTGCCTACAGGCAGTGCCGCGGCTCTGGGCTCCTCGCGCTCCGGGCCGTCTGTCGCGGTGGCGCCGCGCCCAGCCTGAAGTTTTGCTGGAGCTCTGCCCTAGGGCGCAGGTGTCAAGGAACGATGGTTCGCGGGAAGCAGGCTGCACCGCCTGCCGTCCCGGCTCCCGGGGAAGGAGTCCCTCCTACCAGATTGCTCCCCAGGCACCGATCTACCAACGCAGGCAGGATCCCTTGCGCTGCCCCATCCAACCACCTACCTTTCCGGCAGCCTCTCTTTGCATAGAGTAAACCAAAATAATTTAAGCTCCTCCGCTGCTGAGTATTATTAATTCCTTGGAGTAACAGCTCTGGGGTTCCTACAAGCAGCGCAGAGAGGGGCAAGACACAATAAGTCTAAATTGAGTGAACTCCAGAGACTGGAATAAGAGCTGTGAAATATTGCTTCGGGCCCAAGAAGTGCGTTCAACCCATTTTCAGAGCTACCTGAGGGAGACAGGGTGAGACCGGCAGACGACAGCGCGCCGGAGCCGGGAGCAGCAGGAGTAAAACCTGCTGTCCCAGTACTTCTGGCCTCGTTGGAGGCAGGAAATTTCTGAAAGTTTCTTTTTGTGATGTTTTCTGCCCCACTTTTCCAAACTGAAGCGGTTTGGAGGAATTTGGCCAAGGCATTTGAAATCTTTACCTAGCAAGAGGAGGCGGCGGCAGCGTGGGGTGCTTGACTGCCAGTCCGTACGGCAGCAGGACCGCAGACCCCCAGCCCGGGGGTCCCTCGCGGCCGCGATCGGCCCCGCGCCAGCCCAGCCGCCGTCCCCGGGCAGCGATGGCTCTGCAGGGCAAAGCAAGCTCTGCCGCCTTGCGTGGGCCCTGCCGCGGGAGAGGAAGGCAAACCGGCCAGGCAGCGAGCCGTTCTCTCCTAGATTCCCAAAATGGTCCATCTGGATAAAAACTGCACAGAAAAGGTGCTGTGTGTTGCATGTAACCGTGGTGGCCGGTGGCTAGGTACTGCCATGGCCGGCATTGGAGACGCCCCGCATATTTGCCCATGTCAAAATGACCCATTTGTGTATTTTTATTAGAAAAATTCATGTGAGAATTAGCATAGCCTCACACTCCTGGGGCAGTCGGCACCTCTGCCTTCCAGGGGGGCTTCCCTGAGCGCGGCAGTGTTTTAATCTCCTCAAAAAGAGAAGATAAAAGAATGGAGGAGCTGATCCGATAGACCCGGGGATAATGGCGTGCGTTCTCTGCCTTCAGATAACAGCTTGGTGTGTAAAGAAAGTAATCTATGCAGGGGAAGGCGTTGCGTACCGAGGACGGGAGGCGTACCAGGTGCAATTCCCCCGAGTCTGCCGGTCCCCTGGGCTCACCCTGGGCACCTCCTGCCTTTCTCGCTGGTGCTTTTTGCCCTTCGAGGTCCCTCCTGTCGCTTCCCCCCAGCAAGGGCTCCTCGGTCGCAGCCCGGGCAGGAGGAGAGCCGGCAACTCGCAAACTCACTTCGCCGGTGAACTTGCACGGTTCCACATTTGCTGCTGAGTCTTGCTAGGGCTTGGTTTTGCCGCGATGCTGTTGTCCCCTGCCCGCGGCAGCCCTGTGGCACTCCTGCTCCCGCGGGAAGCAATGGCCATCTCTGAAACGGTGACTCCATCGCCTGGAGCTGCTTCCCCCATGGACAGCCCCGGGGAGGGAAGACAGCCGGGACCCTGGGGTTCCATAAACGCCCTGCTTTGGGTCAAAGGACAGGTTTTCCATCCACTGTGAGCCACAGTCAGATTTTAAGCTGCGATTGTGAGATGCCAGGTCCCACCATCCATTCCCAGTCCTCAGCACCAGCCAGGCTTTGGTAGAAAGCATTCTGCCCCTGCCCGCGTCCTCCTCCATTGCATTTAGCTCACGTTAAGTAGATTTAAACGGTACTTTCATCCCGTAGCTAGTCTAAGTAGATTTAAACGGCACTTTCATCCCGTAGCTAGTCAAACCAGAGCTGCTTTGTTTATAACCTCACCATCCCGGGGAAGCGAACCCATCCCAGCTTCCCGCTGAAGACGCAGCGGAGGAAGAGAGCGGGGCTGTCACAGTGGCCCTCCCCTCCCCTCCCCTCCCCTCCCCTCCCCTCCCCTCCCCTCCCCTCCCTCCCTTCCCCTCTCCTTCAGCACGACCCGAGCGGGCTGCGAGCGCAAGGTGACGGCCTGAACCCCGCTCCGCACGGCTCGGGTTGTAAGGCACTTTAAATGAGTCTTACAGCTCCCACACCTAAAATCTTTGAAATATGCGGCAAAGAGGAAACTTAATGAGTATCAGGGAAAATCCTAGGAGAGCCGTAATATTCTCGGTGTGTACAAATCACTGTTTAGGACGTCTCAGCCTGAAAGTCCTTTTTCACCTAGATCATTACCCGGTGCAGAAGACCCAGCCACCGTGCGCTCAGCTGGTGCTAGGGGCAGACTTGGTCCCTGCCTATAAAAAACATGGGGAAAAGGGAGGATTTATAGCACCAAAAATCTCCTAAATAGCTTTTTAAAGTTGCTTAACACAAACCATATGAGCATACAGAGATTGTGGATGGCAGGGCAGTTCCCTTTGTCGCTTTAGATCTCTTACTGCCGTGCAAACCTGTGGCGAAACAGAAACCATATTTTTCCACCCCAAATCTGGATTCAAACCCAGTAAAGACATTGTACTGTGATTTCTAAATACCGATATGAAGCAACTGGATGACCTGTTCTGGCATCTAAATGACTGCCATCCCTGGCAGAGATGTGCACATCACATCTCAACAAAAATCTAAGAATTACTTTTCGGGGGAGTCCTTTTCCCCTCAGTAATAAAGTATTACCAAAATGCATTGATCGGCACTTTCACGCAGGCATCCCAAAGCACTGCATGAATACAGATCGGGCTCCCCGTCACCTCTGTGGTAAGCACAGTCCTGCAAACCGCGGCATAGAAACTGCAAGCCACTCGTCCCCAGAGCAGGGGCAAAGTCGGGGCAAAGCCGGGGTCGGGCAGCGCCAGCCCTCCGCCAACCGCTCCGGGACCGTAGCAGTAAGATAGCGAGACCACGTTCATGTGCTGCTTTTGTTATTCTTGGTAATGCCGGAGACAATAAACCTCCCAGTACCTGCCCTGGCCCCCTCTGTATCTGCGCAGCACAGTAGGGCCCCAATCCTGACCCTCGTCTTTGAGCTGACGCCGTAAAATCTGTATTTACCATGAAGAAGAATATCTTAAGCATGAGCGCTAGCCCATCTAGTTGGAGTTCAGTCGTACTGGTAAGCAAAGGACAGAAACTTTTTGGTGTGAACGTCTTCGGCTCGGAGGATTACCGGCCTTCCAGAGCCGTGTCGCTGCCTCCCCCCTTCGCTGCCCGTCAGGCGCGGCGCGGCCGTCGGGGCTGGGCTGGGGACGCGAGCGAGTATCGGGAAGGTGGCGAGGAGGGGAGAACGTCTGTCAAGTAGTACCTTTTGCTGAATAAATCAGAGAGGTTGCCAGCAGCCTGCCACAGTAAATATGCATGTTAAATCAAGTCAGATCTGCAGCAATAGTAAAGATTTAATAGCAGGGGTTTGTTTTCTCCCTACCATAAACACGGAGATGTGAACGCTTCATGGTGAGAACATCTGTGGACTGGGCAGGAGGTGTCAGAAGCTGGATCTAACATGCAAGGCTTCTCTTCTGTGGCCAATTAAACAAATTGCAGCAAAACAGCATTTTATTAGTATTTGCCCATAGCAGTCGCCTGCTGCAATAAATTTCCTTCAGGCACACTCGAGAAAGGGGAGGAAAAAATTGGCACGTTAACTAGTGAATGGTGGAGAGAGCACACCGCGGCGTAGCCTCTGGGGCTACTGAATACCAAAGTGCCTGTCTCCAAAAACAACTGCTCTGCTTTATCATAAACGTGGTGAGTTATGAGATGCTGTACGGTGGACCGTGCACAAATAATAATAATGAGGAGGAGGCAGGAGGGAAGGATGCTTTCCCCAAGCAGTGGGACACACGGGAGGTATGATAACAAAACTTAGCCCAGTGCCTCTCCTCTCCCCTTCTGTTTAATTACTACTAAAATTCTTTAAGACATCATCCTTACCCATTTACCCTGAGCCTATCCTGTCCTCTTATTCCGATGTGCTTCTGCTTTTCAGCATGTTTTGTCTCTCTTACTTTTTTTTTTTTCCTTTTATTATTATTGCTTTTAAGGGAGAACTTGTATTTAATTTTTTTCCTTTTATCATTATCATTTTTAAGGGAGAACTTGTATTTAACTTTTTTCCCCCGCAAACGGGGGCTGCAAAGTCAGCCAAGTCCATCCCCAGCGTCACTTTGCTGGCATTCCCTGGGATTTCTCAGGTCTGAATATGCCAACGCGTTTCTTGGCTGAAGGCCTGGCACGGATATAGACAGGGGGTGATGTTTGTCAGCGTGGTATAGCCGAGACACCTTTTGTATCTCACATTTTTTGGATGATGGAGAGCTCAAATGGGAGGTAGATTTTTTTATTTCCCCCCCTTTTCCCCTTTCCCTTTTCTCTCTTTCCCTTTTCTGCTCTCTTTCCTGGGCCCAAGCGTCACCAGCCAGCCGATCGATACCCCGTCCCCACTGGTAACCAGCTCTCTCGTATCTCGCACACGCGAGTCAGAAGCACTTCAGACCAAACTGTCCTCTCCAGAGAGGTCCTGGGACAATAGCAAGTACCAATAAATACCCCAAATCGCTGAGGTTACAGCAAACAGGTGGTGCTCGTGCCGCACAAATACCCTCTGCCGGTGAAGTGCTACAGGAAATGACCTATTTGTTGCTTGGTTATCTCCATGTTTTATGTTGGAATCACCATTCATATCTAAGTAGTGTCACCGTTATCCTGGGAATTCCTCATTTCCCGACGCAGTTATCGGCAGCTCCCCATTCCCAGCAGCCTCCTGTTGCTGTTTGCTCTTCCCCTTCAAGCTTTTCAGCCTGATCAGGTAAAGAGATAAATAACTCTAACCGCACTCCTGATTGATAGCAAATTAACGTTCAACAATTACCTCCTTTAAAATACGCCATTTAAGACTGCCTAAAAATGTTTTTTTTCTCCTTTTTTTTTTTTTTCTCAAGAACAACAAAATCAAGGCAGCAGATTATTACTGGACATTAATTATCTATCTTTAATGAAGTAGGTGACCAGATTGGCTGTTGATGGATTACACTTATGAAATTGTATCGCCGTTGATACATAGGATATGTTTAGATGGCATCAGCCTTTTGACTTAAGCATGGATTTGATTTATACTTCATTAACATAATTCCTAACACACTGCTGCTTTGAAAAAGAAAATTAGTGTCTAACCAGGAGCTAACAAGTTTAATGGCTTGCTTGAAGGAAAACATAACCATTGACTGTGAATAAGCAACTAGAGGCATTAATATGTTGTTGCTGCTCTTGTTTTTATGAATCTATATTTATAAGGAAAAGTTCACGTAGTGCTGCTGTGGAAAGATGGGTACGGGTGGAAACCCTTCGCTAAAAAGCGTGAGTCTAACTTTGTGTCGGGCGGTTCCTTCATCATTTGGGGACGCGGGGGGCGGTGATGGCCGGGCTGCTCAGGGCGCCGCGGGGACCGGGGAGAGGCATGTGCGGCGGTCGGGCTGACTCCGGCACTCCCGAATGTCGGCATTCCCCGGCTCTTTCCTTATTAAACCTGAAGCGCAGTGGCCTGCTGGTGACAACAACCCTTGCCAGTTTTTCTCTGGCACCTTACATTGCTGGATCTCAAACAGAAGCCACCACTTCTACTGTCCTCGCTCCGCTCAGGAGAGATCGTGACAAACTGGCCTTCCCAGGGCTTCCCAGTAAGCCAGTGGTGACGACTGGGACCAGAGGCCACATCCAGCGCTCTCGAACTTAGATTCGGATAAGCGTGGCTGGAGGCAGCTGGCACAAAAGCAATACAAAGCACGCAGAGATGGACGTGTTGGGCTTCCAGACACGATTCTCATTTATTTCCATTTTGCAAATACTGGGTTTACTGATGATTGCCTGCTAAAGTTTTCTATCAAAGAAGGCTTAGCTAAATATCTGGCAAGCCTCTTCTCTCAAAAAATGGATAGTCCTTTTTTGTTCTTTAAATGATATTGTGTTAGCAGATAAACAAGGCAAAAAATCAAAGGAGTCCAAGATATCTAGGTGGGTGCATGAGCGAAATGAGCTCTGCTAGTGAAAACGTACCCGCAGAGGAATGAGAAATTGAAATATCAGGATGGAGCGGGACAAATCTGCCAGAAGAGAGGGAAGGGGAGGATGGCTGCACTGGAATGAGAAAGCACAAGTGGATCCGGGTGATGGTTAGCCCTTTCTACAAGCTTTGCTTTGCTCTTGTTTCGTTGCTCGGAGCCCCGGCAAGCCTGGTTCACTAGCCGCTCTGCAGCGCCTGCGTTCACTGATCTCTGGCAAGTCCATGGGGCACAGCATTGCTTGAGGGTGGACCATCACTCCCTCTGTGCTGTTGCATTGATATCTGCAGACTCCAGCATTTGGCATCTTCTGATATGGATGTTGAGCCTCTGACTAGACAGTTTTCTGGTAACAGTTTTAGACGCGAGGTCCAGCTTGACACGGTACTTGTCTTGTCGCCGTCTCTTCCAGGCACGAAAAAACTGCTAGGGTCCTCAAGAACTTTATGCTTTAAACTGTTTTTGGTTTGCGGGTCATAGTTTAGGGGTTTTAATTTTGTTTTGTACCTGCCTGATCCGGAGGGCATGCCGCAGCCGCGGCTCTCACTCCGGAGGACCATTCCACTCCCTGCCTGTGTCTGGCGGGTCCTCCTCCTGTTTGGCATCTTGACACCTTGGGCTTTGATTAATGAGGTGCTCTTCCCTGCGCTATACGAATCCCCGTTAGATTTGGTGCTTATTAATTACCGCACAGCACCGTCAGCACATTTAGAATTGGGGTCCCTGCTTTTCTAATTCTCTTCTTATTTCACGTTGCTTTTTTCCCTGGTTTCCTATCGCCTGTGTCTCCTCCTCCTCGGGGTCACTGATGGATGAGGTTTCAGCAGCGGTGGATACCACGCTGGCTGAGCCGAAGGTCAGCGCTGGTAATGGCTCCGGAGAAAGCAGCTGTTCAGCAATTCCCCGCTCCGCAGTGCCCGGCTCCCTCCACGGCAGCTGCCTCTCACCCGGAGCCGGCTCCCTCGCTCGCGCCCAAGCCCGAGGTTTTTCCATTGCCACCGCCTGTATCCCTCCTTGATTTTGTAAAAGCACTCCAACCTTTCACCGTTCAGACTCGGTGTGTCCTCTGAGTTAAAAAAAAAAATGAAATACTTGCTCACTGCAGAGCTCTGGGTGTATTTTCAAGGAGCGGGTTATCTTTTATAGCTAGTTACTCTGCTGTTGTCACCGCTCCTGTTACTCTCATTACTGCCGGTTGGGTTTGAGCCAGGACAGCGCTCGATCGTTCGTTTTGCTGCGTGTTGGATGAGGGCGTGCGATGTCCCGGCTGACACGGGAGCTCTGCCACCCTCAGCATCACGTGCGTACGGAGCACGGGGACGGTCCCAGATCACGCTGAGGAGATGAGACAGGGGCGGCGCGGGAAGGGGAGCTGGGGAGGAAGACGCGGGGTGCGCGCCTGCGGCACAGAGGCTGAGAGCGTGCAACGCGCGGGGCGCCGGCGATCGCCCCGACTGCAGTTTGCTGCCAGCGAGTATGGCAGCGGAGCTGGAGCTGTGCTAGCGCTGCCCTGACCGGCTCTCCCTTCCCCTGAAATACAGCAGACCTTTTCTCTTCTTCTCCTACGCCTTTTGATTAAGAAAACCCTATCACTCGGGTGCGAAAAAGTGAGGACCTACGAACAGCTACCAAATACAAGCAGGAGCAGCTAGCGCTTGGGCAGGGGCAATTGCGTTTCATGTGCTGGGCGCAGAAGAGGACAGCTAACAAAGGATGCAGTTTGGCCAGAGACGTGATTTAGTAAAGGCTATGTGCAAGCTCCGGTCTTGTCTGTTCCCAGTTCGGATGCAGCCATCGGTAGTTATTTGGGGTGGTTGCACCCAAGCGATGGGGAACGGGCTGCGTCACCTTCCTGGCAAGCGTTGGGGGCACCCCGGGGGGACGGCTGTGCCGCCCGGTGCCCGCAGCCCCCGCGCCGTGCTCGGAGCGCCGTCCCCAGCCGCAAGCAGACAGGCGACGTGGTTCCCTTTCATGAGCCTGTGGCTTCACCTCTCACAAAACAACACGGGAATTGATAATAAATGAACACACGCATCTCTGCCTGAAGTCACTTACCTGATAAACACCCTGGCAGGAAGAGGGCAGGCACGATAACAAAGCAAACAGCATCCCCCTTAATCTGGTTTTAAAACTTTTCTCTGATAACGGGATTGCTATTTTATTACCAGTCACTGTTTAGCTCTTTTACATGACCGAAGTAAACACCATAGTAATTTATACTGTCCTCCCAGATCAGCTTCGCCCTCTTTTACATCTTGCCTTGCAAATAATAAGGCAGCCCACAAAGCCATTTGTTTCCTAATGACAGGGGTTTCCATAGTGAGCAGATTAAGGAGGAGGAGATTAGAAGATTATACACCAGGCAGGATTCACAGGTTCACAGGTTTATGGGGCTTTGGAGATCCAACGATTAATGCATTTCATAAATGAAACTTTCTTTAAGGACAGGTAGAACGGAGGGAACCGGGTGTTTTAATTGGCAGAATTTATTTAGCAATTTTCATTGATGATGCTTGAAGCACTCAGAAAGGCGTGTACAATTACCGGGTCCCGCTGCTCCAACGTTGATAAGAGTTGGTAGGTCGACTCCATCGAAGTTGCCACAGATGAACGCTGGTAGCCGCGCTGTGACCTGTGTCTGCCCAGGCAGAGCCCCGTGCCCCTTGCTGCTAAGACCCTGGGGCTGCTGCCAGCGTGCTGGGGTGGCAATAAAGTGTTTTCTGTCTTCAGTGGAGCAAAACTGCTTTTCCATCGGGGCTGTATGTGCCAGACGTACTGTTGTTATTTATCGTGGCACTGTGATAGCAGCCCAGCATCTTTACGCCGGGCGAGGTGCGCCACCGGAGTCCTATTCACATGATAAGGTACAGCAGGGGAGGAAACGGAGATAACGTCCAGGACATCTATTGTGGCAAATAGCTTCGGTGGAAGGACTGGGAGACTTGGGAAACCGGAAATCCACGTAAACCCTATGGAAAATGACGTAGCTGCTAAGGCTCTGCAAGGGTCAGTACTGCAATGGGTCAGCGCCCTGGACAAGAGGGGTGCAGGGGGGTGGTTTGCTGTTTGAACTCCCCACACAGAATCCCAGGTTTGCATCAGGAAGCTGAAAATATGAAACCTGAGAAACTGTGGGAGAGACCCAAAAATATCTTTTATACCCTTTGGCCAAAAGAAGCTGAAAAGGGAAAAATTGGGAAAGAAACTGTGACAGTGTTCTTCTCTTTAATTTTCTGATGAAAAATCAAAACAGCAGGAAAAGAAGCAGCACTTGCTTTCATTTTGTTGGAAACCCAATTTTCCACGAAAAGTAGGTTTCAATGGAAAATCTCCACCTCTCCCCTCTCCCTTGTGTATTGTTTTAATGCTGGCCGCCTTCTCCCCATGAAAGCCCGTGAGAGTTGTCTTGCTTGAAGCAACGCCTCGGAGCTGGAGGAGAAGGATGCAAGGAGCCATTTCGAATGACCCAAAAGGACAATTCATGATTAGGTGCCTGAAATGGGCTGAGGAGACTTGGGTTTCTGGCACGCTGGCCTACATGCCAATGAGGCCAAGAGCTTGTCTTGGTTTCCCCGTGGTGTCTGCGCTGCGGCGCGGGCAGCTCCTTGCCGGTACGCTCACCCTGTGCCGAGGGCAGCATCCCGGTCTGGCTCTGGCTGAGGAAGAGGTGAGGCTCGGGGAAATCAGGGACTCGCTCGGCGTCGGCCCAGCTCTGCCCTGTGGAGGAGCACCCGAGCCCCTCTTCCTCCCATCATCATCGGCGCTGTCGGTGCAACGCGTGGGGAAGGGCTCAGGGCGGCTCTGAGGGGGCCAGGAGACCGTCTCCCTGCTAGGGCTGACTTGCTCTTCGTCTGGTCGCCCGCACAGAGAAGCCATGGATTTAGCAACTGTTGTTGGAAACCCCCTTCCCCTCTCCCTGGAGATGGCTCCCGCAGCTCAGCTCCTGCCTGTGCCAGGATAGGGACCTTCTCCGAGACCATCCATCTGGCTCCTTTCCCGTCGCTACAGTCGTTTTCAATTGACTGTTTAAAATGAACGATAAGGGCTTAAAACAAGCCAGTCTGGGCATTTATAAGCGTGCTGACATCCAGGTGTAGCTGGAGGGTGGTGGGATCCCGCGCTCCAGCGTAGGGACTTCAGGTCGTCCTTCCAAGACGACTCAATCAACTTTGGCTCCTCAAACAACACCCCCGGCCTGCCAAAAGAGACAATGCAGACAGGACTCTTGAAGCAAAGGGTTGGGGGAGCCCTGTCAGCCTGGATTACAGGAATGCTTAAGAGTTAATTAAATTACAATTTGCTATGCTGCCAGTTCACATGAAGCTGCAACATCTGCGGATGGACGGAGGGGTGGGAGGGAGCTGGGCAGAGAGATGCCGTCCTGCCTCTGGGGCTGCAGATCTCCACCTGCTCTTTGGCAGTGCTACACTACAGCCAAATAGAGAAGGCACAAGATTCATGAAAAAAAGCCTGATTTCTGATACGATAATAATCTCTGTGGCCAGCGCCTGTGTTTTTAAAATTCTCCAAGTGAGGGGGAGCCGAGTGGGGTGCAGCTATTTGCCCCAGGTCTCGGGGACTAACTGGCACATCGGGATTAACTTCAGCAATGCCAACTTACAGAATGAAAAAAAAAAAAAAGATACTAGAAAAATAATAATTTTACGGGCTTTCTGCATTTGCTTGAAGCTATTGAGGCTCAGATTTTAAAACTTTCCTCCGTGTCCACTGGTTTTTACAGATATATTAAACTTTCTTCTTTTCCCCTGAATCCAGGAGCTGGAGCTTTAGGAAAGCTGTTGCGAGGCTCTCGCGAGCTCTCCGCACGGCTCTGCTGCCGCGAGGGGACACAGAGCCCCAGCAGTGGTTTGGAAGTCCGTAGGCAGGCTGCTTGTGGCCCTGCACCCCTGGGTTTGGCCGCTTTGAAGTCAGAGGTCTCGGAATTTGTAGGTCGTTTGAATCTGTCGGTCGGTCCGTCTGGTTTTTTTCTGTTTTCCTGTTTGCAGCCAAATTATGAAAGGCTGAAAGCAGGAGCTTCGCTCCAGACAAGTGCAGGCACATGCACACAACCTGAGGAGTAGCAGACGAACACTTCTGCGGTAATAAGCTCCATGCTGTGCTCAAAAAGGGCACTTAATTTTTCATTCTTAAATGCTGTGATGTTCTTGTCTTCCGGCTTCACCAAAACTCCTCCATGGAGATGGATGGGCCATGCAGAACACAGTTATCAGAAAGATTAAGCCAGGACTTGTCATTTTTTTATATCAGCGAGCAGTCAGGTTGACGAGTGATGTCCTCTTAGCTCCTGGGATGCGTCCGGCACCTTTAGTGCCAGTAGTAAAAAGGACTATAAAAAATACCATAGAAGAAAGGGTAATGATGAAATTTAACTGCTCCCTAGCACACACCTGGGGTCTAGTAATCTGGAAATGGGGGGTTCAGGTGCTTCATCTTTTACTGCCTTGTCCTTGTCTGTAAGTTTAAGGTCCTTCCACTGAACCATAACATATTGTGGTCAATGCGAAGAGCCAGTCCTTGGCCCCTGCGCAGCCCGCGCAGCCGGGCAGGGACGTTTCGGCGTGGCGGGGGGATGCTGAGCACCTTTGCCGCCGGCAGGCTGAAGGAAGCAAGCGCTGGGCTCAGAGGCCTTCATCCCTCCGCTGTGACACTTGCAGCGGGGGGCATCTTCACGGCGCAGCGTCTTGCCTCTCGCTTGCTGCTTGTGCACGTTAGCGGCCAGGAAAGCGCAGTCAGCGGCGGCGGGTGCTGCCGGCTCCGGCCGCGGTGCGCCGGGGCGACACGGGCACCCCGGCGGGTGAGTCCCCATCGCTGCCTGAGGCAGCATCTAGCAAAGGGCCAGGGCGATGGAGGCAACTCAATGCGTGTTGTACCTAACCAGTCAGCATTACTTTCCTGCCTTTCAGGATGGCGGCCCGTCCCTGTGTTATTAATCTAAGAAACAACTGATACTAAATGATCATGCTACATTAAATTTATAGACCCTTGCATATAGCTTCTATTGATCTTTTTTCAAGCATCATAAATATGTGATGGAGTGTATATGGCAACGCTCTCCCCACCACTCCATTAATGGTGGTTAAACTTTTCATCTCTGTGGCGGAAATGGGCAATGTGTCTCTGCGGGCAGGGATCTCCTGGCCATATCATTTGTATTTTAATTACCAGTAGGCAGAGAAAGCTTCACCGGCAGAACAGGAGAGAAGAGCTATTGCATTTCTTCTTTCCCTAAGTCGCCTCTTTCCCTCTTCCTCTCCCTGCCCAGCATCTGTCACTTTTCCTTACGCACCTTCTGTCCATGCAAAGCGATGCATTGCTGCGTTTGCTCTTAACCCCAAGAACCACATTTCCAATCCAGCCCTGCTGCTCACGGCACCGGCAGCATTATCAGAGCTGGGGGGGGTCGCTTACAGTAACCGAAGTTTTGTCTTGGGTTCCAGAGAGCCACTTCCAAACGCCCAGGTGCTTGCCAGCGCTGCTGAGTCTTTTCTACGGTCTCTCGCATTTGCCGGGGCTCTGTGCCGCGCGAAGGGGCGTCGCACCGTGCGCGGCACCGGGTAGCACAGGCTACGCAGGCGCTCTGGGACAGGGACATCTGCTACCCCCGGCGTCTGGAGGAAATACCCAGCCCTTCGGGTACTGCTGTGATACAAACAGGGAACGGAGATTTGCAAATCATCCTTCAGCATAGCCTGAAACAACTTATATCCTAGAGCCATCTAGGGGCGAAATCCCGGCTCCATTAAGTCAAGGGGAGTTTTGCTTTTGAGTTCAGAGGGGTCAGGACTTGGGAAGGAGCGATGTTTTCACACTTACACGACCTTGGGGTTCCCCCAAACCCATGCTGCAACGATTGCTGTAATGAATATTTGTCTATTGATACATCTGCTCTAGCAGTGTCATTGGGGAGCAGTCGTACTCGGAGTCAGGGCTTTGCCAAGTCCGCGCTGAACAAAGGCCGTGGAAAATCAGCTGAAAACCTTTTGGCTTCCTTGATTCTGCTGATAATTTGTGTCGTTTTTCAAGTGCAGATCAAGAAATCGGTGCTTGAAAGAGCCTCGACAGGATGAGAGGTGTGAAGCCTAGAGTCTGCATCTAAAAGAACGGGCAAAAAATGTCTCTAATTAACTTTAGAAACGCGAGCGATTCTTGACTGAGCTCTGCTGTACAAGCCGCAGAAGTAGTCCTTGCTGTTTCTGGGAAGGCAGGTGAGCAGCAGGGTCTGTAGCCCGTGTATCGCTGCCAGCGAGTGAGCTGCCTAACCGCGCTCTCCTGCTTTTTCTACCATTTTGGCTCTCTTGCCTGCAAATGCACCAGCCGTCGGAGCTCAGAGGCTCTGTAGCACCACCTCAAAGCTGTGCTGCAATGCCCTGTGCCTCAGTTCCCCGTCTGCAAAACGGGGTCAATAATGCATCTGCAGAGGAGCTGGAGAACCTTGGCGAGGTGTCTCCGGACCCTTGACCGGGAGGTGCCAACAGTGCGCCCAGCTATCCTTCTGACAATTAGCTCCACTTACGACGGGAGAGAGGGGGTAACTCCTGAGCAGTACAATACCCTCCGTCTAAATTATTCCTCCTCCTCCTCCACAAATGTCATAGCAGAGATTAGCCATCATGTGTCCTTAAGTATCCCATTTATCCCAAATGACTCTGAGCATGTTAACTGCATTTAGATTAAAATGAGCCTTTATACCCATAGCATCTTCTTGGTCTGGACCAGCCCCTGCCTGGCCCCTCGTTTCCCTGTTAGAGGAGCTAAGGATGTGGGGATGCCCGAGCAGTGGGAAAGGGAATGTACACCACCAGCATGGCAATTTCATTTTCCCAGATAAATATTTTTCTCCCTACTGTTTCGGGACAACTTTAATCCTTACAAAATTCTCTTAATTTCCATTTGCCAATCACGGATTCCTTTTCAATTAACCTCAAAAAGCACCAATTAAAGAGAATAGTGCCGCAATCATAAGAATAGGCTACACCAAAGCCTTTAGAAGTGTTTTAGCACCGAAAATTAATGATAAAGGTCAAAACCAGGTTGCAGTGCAGAGTTAGCTTTGAATGGGAAACGCCTGAATTAATGTAAGCACGAGCCCACAAAGTCTTCTGAAAATTTGGCGTAGATTTACTTAAGCTTCTAATTATACAGCCAAGTTTGTCTCGGATGTGTTTAAAGGGCTTCGAATGTCTCCGGTCGAAGGTAGGGGAGAAGTCTGGCTCTGCACATCGAGCCCCAGCGACTTCCTCTGCTTTGTAACTCCCGCCAGACGGGATTGCTGCTTCCCACTGGTCCCAGTCCGGCTGTCCCGGAGCCCGCCCGGGCAGCTGGAGAGAGCAGCAGGGGAGAGCCAAAACGGCTCCGCTTCAGATGCGGTGTGAAGGCAGGTCCCGGGGCTGGTCCCCGGGGAGCAGCTCAGCAGATTTCAGAGCAGGGTCTGCATCTCGGGTGGGCAGCCCGGGCTGGGGAGGGCTTGGTCTGTAACGCTGGGCTTTATTCCAGGCCTGGAGCAAAGGATGCTCTGAGCAGTTCTTGAAAAAACCAGTAACAGGAAAGCTCAGGGATTTTCTGGTACCCTGGACAGGCTTGACGCTGGCGAGGGAATCTGTGAGCAGGTCCCGTGCAGTCTCGGCTCCGGGGTATCGCATTGTGTCTGTACCCCTCCCTTTTGCTCTTCTTTTGTGAGGTGAGAAGCTTTCTCCCAGCACCGCAGCCTTGGGAGAGGCAGTGCTGTCCCTGGGGGTGTTTGATGGGACAGGAGAGTTGGAAACCCTTTGGGATCCTCACCCTCGGTGGTGGGAGGACAGAGGCAATGGGAAAATCTGAGCTGGTTCCAGGCACTTGGAGCCGCACGGTCAGAAAACCGGGCAGACAGCGTTAACAGGCAGAATAAATCACGCAGGGCTCGGCAACGCCAAGCCAGTGAGGAGGACAGGCCCGGCTGTGTCCCCTGGACTGGCTTGCAGCTCGAGCATCCCTCTCGGCACGCAGCCGGAGCCACCGCACAAGCACACACACACGGCTCATCTGCTTTTATGAGGTGGGAAAAGATCTGTGGTGGTGCACGTGTTCCAGGTGACAGATGACTCCCTGTCCTGCGTAACTGATGGTGGGAATAGCTTCGACTGCTTTCTTAACTCTGCCGGGGTGGGGATTCGATGGTTGGGATGCAGTATAACGAAGGAGAGGAGGTGTGTCACGGTGGTGGTGTGAGCAGAGAGGCCATGCGGGCTTTGGGAGAGGATGGGGTGGAGGTGGCCCCGCTGCTGGGACGGAGGAGCAAGGACAGGCTGCAGCAAGCTTGGGAAGCCGTGCCCAGCGGTGTGGGCTGGGGGACGGCTGCGCTGCCAGGGCAGCTTCTGTCACCCGTGCTCGAAATAGCCCTGCCTTGGGGAGGGCTGCCAGCCTCGGAAAGCAAACTGGAACTCCAGCCGTCCCGGTGGTGGCATCCAACTCGTGTGTTGACCTAGATGCCAGCTGGGGACTGCCCGACCTGGGGACGGGGGGGCCCTTGACGGCCGTCAAGCCGCAGGGAGCCTTTGCCCGTGTCCCCCGGCCCTCGCCACCATCCCGGCCGTAGGGAGCGGGACCGGTGACACCGCCGAGGGAGGCGGCAGATGAGCGCTGGCAGCGTCGGAGCTCTGCTTGGCCGGCTGAGTCACCGGCACTTTAACAGCAAGCGAAAAAGAAACAGGTTAACATATCGTAACATGACAGAACTTTTAGAAGATTGGACTGCTTTTCTCCTCTCGTTAACGTCCCCCAGGGCCCGCGGTCTCTTTAGTACTAACACAGTAACGAAGGCCACAGCCTATTAATTGCAGTGACAATGATAAAGGAAGAGTCAGAAGCAGCTATTTGTCTTTCATGTAACCTCGTGCATCATCACAAGATAAATGAAAACTCATTTTCTGCTTTGATTCAGTCTAATTTTTCAGGGCCCCCGAGGCAGGTTACAGGAACTGTGTCGCTTCATCCCCATAAAAGTGCTGGCCCCGAGGTTCAAGGGTCAGGGAAAGTGCAAGCCGGCCGTGAAAGCCTGTCTCTCCGCAGCCTCCCAGGGGTGACGTAAAAGCAGGAAGGGGTCTGCTGCTCATCATCATTAAATCCCCATTGAAAGGCGTTGTCCGGGGCCTGATAGATGATCCACGTGGCAAAGCTGCTCCCTGTCCCCAGCGCCCCTGGTCACCTTCCCGGGGGACCTGCGCCGGACCGGCGTTTGTGCCCCTTTGTGCGTGTGCACGAGGGCGGGTGAGGTTTTGGGAAGAGTTTTCAAGGAAAGCACCTCATCCCAGCCTTCCACCCAAAATTATTGCTTCCGAGCACATGTGGGGTTTGGGATAGAGGGTGGGACGATGCGGTATGCCCTTTGGGGTCATCGATACTTTGAGAGTAAAATGCGCTTGGGGTACTTCGTCTGCGCTGTGACCTGCTTAGCAAGGAGCGATCATTTCAGAAATCATAGAATCATAGGATCACAGAATGGTTTAGGTTGGAAAAGCCCTTTAAGATCATCCAGTCCAACCATTAAGCTACACTACCAAGTCCACACTAAACCCGTTAAGGGTAGACTAGACTGAACCATGTCCCAAAGTGCCATGTCTACCCATTTTTTGAACACTTCCAGGGATGGTGACTCCACCACCTCTCTGGGCAGCCTGTTCCAATGCTTGACTGCTCTTTCCTTGAAGAAATTTTTCCTAATATCCAATCTAATTGGATGGGGCCAACTTCAGTACTGGTATAAAGGGAGGAAAATACCCCAAAGTTTCTGTCAGCTGCAGTTCCCATCTCTCAGCCAGCAGCCTTGTCACGCTTCCCTGCCATCCGACATCCCGCGCTCTCCTGCGGCAGCGCAGAGCCCTGAAGCGTCTCGCTGGCCTCCAAGGGACTGCTCAGGCAGGGAGCACCCCGTGCAGTACCTGGGCTTTGCTGGATCGGGCCCTCACTTTGCAGAAAGACCGGTCCAGGCTGGGGAAGGCGTTTGAAGAGCTGTGCAGAAAGGTTTGCCAGAGCTATAGAGTGAAATACCTCACCGAGTCAGAGGAATTGGAAAAAAAAAAAAAAAAAGGGAGAAAAGGGTATAATCGTATGTTTTGTAGGAAATTAGCCCATTCTAATCAAGAGGGATCGAACCTCGCACACACAAACTGGACACGCCTCTTCTGAAAATTTTAGTGTTAACAATGTACAGTACATTAACTTGATTAATCATGATATAATCTTTGCGTGCTGCACTGATGTCTTCTCCACCAATCCCCAAAACAGCTTACCCGCCTTACGCTACGTAACATACGTTTCCCTCCTGGTACAAACAGAGCTGAAAATAGACACAGCCCTGACGATCCAGCGATGTCCTGACAATCCCGGTCCTGCCGCCCTCCTGGCTCAGGCCTTGCAATGGCACGCACGGGGGCTCCCATATGTCCAGGTTTCCCAGCGTGGAAGTTTTGCCCAGCCAGAATTCGCGGACTTTGGCCCTGTGCCTGGATTTCCGGACATCCGTCAGCCCACTCGTAGCGGTAGCTCCAACCGAGCTGTCGGATGCGTGGAAGTCACAGATAAACGCCCGGTGTGCCGTGCGGCTCCGTAGCGCGCACGCGCGCGTGCCCAGCACACCCCGAGCAGGCTTGGCCGGCGGCGGGCATGGCAGAGGGCTCGCCCGGGTGGCCTCGGGGAGGTCCCGCGGGGCTGCAGGCAGGTCTCCCGGCAGAGCCAGAAGGACTCTGCGCAGGAATCCCATCTGCATGGGCGTTACTGCAGGATCAGAACTTCGGGCTGAGCCTGGTCTCGTTCCGTGCAGCACTGCCTGGTCGTGGCCCCGGGGGGTGACGTCCCGCTGCCTTTGGAGAAGGGTCCAAAGAGACTCCGTCGGAGGTGCGGGAGCAACGAAACGCGCGTCTTACTGGTTATAAAGGAGGGAAAGAGCGCTGAAGGGAAGGCAAGCCGGGCTGTCGGGGCTGCACCCACTTGTCACCCTGCCGAACGTGACAGCAAAGCCCCGCGCAGGGGCACTGCGGGTCGGGCTGGTGCCCGGCGGAGCGGTGCTGGGCTGCTCCCTCGGGCCCCGGAGCCTGGCAGGGCTCTGCCGTATATAATGTTGGGTTTTAACCGATAATGTCATTTGCTTCCTAAATGCTGGGTAAGAAAATATCACCAGGGCATTTCCCCAGTGCTGATTTACTAGCATCTGCTCCAGCTGAGGCCAGCGAGAAGCCTAATGTGGGGGAGATTTGAATATTATTGGAATGCAGGAATTTTCACTTTGTTATTATTTTGACCTTTTTTTTTTTTTAAGGCAAAACAAAACTTTCAAAAAATTTTGAACTCAGCTGGGAGTATTTCATAGCCTAGGTGTCCTGGTTTCGGCTGGGATAGAGTTCATTTTCTTCCTAGTAGCAGGCACAGTGCTGTGGTTTGGATTTAGTAGGAGAAGAATGCTGATAACACGCTGATGGTTTGGTTGTTGCTCAGTGCTGCTTATGCCAGTCAAGGACTTTTCAGCTTCCCCTGCTCTGCCAGGGGCACAAGAAGCTGGGAAGGGGCACAGCCAGAACAGTTGATCCCAACTGCCCCAAGGGCCATTCCATACCATACAGCGTCATGGGCAGTATAGAAACTGGGGGGGTTGGCCGGGGAGCAGCGATCGCTGCTCGGGGACGGGCTGGGCATCGGTCGGCGGGTGGTGAGCAATTGCATTGTGCATCACTTGCTTTGGATATTGTTATTATTATTATCATTATTATATTGTTATTATTCTCATTACTATTTTACTTATTTCAATTATTAAACTGTTCTTATCTCAGCCCAGGAGTGTTTCTCACTCTCACCCCTCCGATTCTCTCCCCATCCCACCGGGGCGGGGCAGCGAGCGATGGCTGCGTGGTGCTGAGCCGCTGCCTGGGGCTGAGCCCCGACACTGGA
Source organism: Pelecanus crispus (assembly GCF_030463565.1). Lineage (NCBI taxonomy): Eukaryota > Metazoa > Chordata > Aves > Pelecaniformes > Pelecanidae > Pelecanus > Pelecanus crispus. The sequence goes on along the minus strand of NC_134654.1, from coordinate 2,567,881 downwards.
CCTTGGGGAGAGCAGCCGAGCAGTCGGCCTGGAGGACGCCTCCACCACCTGAGCGGGCAGGGTCCCTGCCCCGACGCAGCGCAGCCGTGAGCCGTTCCCCGCACGGTTCCTGCCCCAAGGCTCCAGCAGGATTCGCAAACCCAACCTCTCCTAACGCGAGCCCTGGGCTCCTCGGGGGCAAAGGGACCCGTTGCAGGCTCTTGGCCAGCCGGTTGATGGAGCAGTTGCAGACGGGAGGCACAAGCGTGGGAGATTTGAGCCGGGTAACTCAGTTGGTTAGGGTTGGTTGGTTAGATTTGCGGGGACGTCTCTGTCCTCCGAGGAGGCGAAGCTATGTGTGACGCTAGGGACCGCAGGGCAGGAGCCGGCCTGGGCGCACGGTGCCGGGGTGCAGCACAAGGAAATGGAAGCAGGAGCATCGCACCAGGGATGGTTTCTCCCATCCTGGGGACAAGCTCTGACTCTGTTATTTAATAGTTGCCTGCTGTATGAGAGGTGCGTGAACGATTTCGGCTCCTGGCTCAGACGAGCTGCTCAAGTGGCACGGTGGCTAGCAGGTGACATCGGGGCAATTCACCCTGAAACAGGAGCTCGCTTGCGTGAAGCCCCGACGTCGTCCCAGGTGAAAACCCATCCCTGTTGAAAGCAACGGAGTTTATTCTGGGGCTGGGCTGTCATTCACCCCTCTCCTGGGCAGGAAAGCAGCGGTTTTCTCCCGGAGCCTTGCACCCAGCCCTACAGAAGGGTGTGCAGGGAGATTTCCAGGAGGTCTTGGGTCTGGTTAGGAGGAGGAGCAGGCTCGGGGTCAGTCGCACCTTCCTCAGCGTCCTCCGTCGTCACAGCCAAAGCAGCGCGTCGGGTTGAAACCCATGTGCTGGTGGGACGCGCAGAGGAGCAGCGAGGGGGGCGTGCATGAGGATTGTTGCTATCCAAAGCCTCAAATAGTTTTAAGGAGAAAGACTAATTTCCCGCACCGGCGTTCCCTGGGTGGATTGCGTTTCAGTTTAAGGACTTTTGGCTTTGCTTTCCACCCTTTTGAAGTTGGTTATTATCAAGATTCTGCAGTTCCTTAATTCTCCTTCTCAAAAGCACGGAGTGTAAGAAGCGTTTTGCATTAAAAAATAAAGCAAGTGCTGTTATTGCTTGCATTTCCTCTTTTTTCATTTTTATTTAAAGAAAAAGGGAGAGAGAAGCAGCGGGGCAGGAAGAAAGGGACGTAGAGAGCAAAATGAGAAATAAAGACCAAATAAATACACAAATTCTTCAGCACCAGGATAGGAAAAGTGTATTCCTCTTCCGTTTTCTCCTGTTCAGGAGGGAGGGGGAAGGCTTTGCTAACACGTTCAAATGAATTTGATATTCAATCAATGAAGATTAACTTGCCCAAGGTAAGATGGTTTTTACATTCATAAGGAAGTCAAATACGATTATGCATATGAGGAAATTATACAGAGATGAGTAGAGTATAATGTATGATAATTATTTGAAAGGATATACTTACACACTGATTAGCATATCTTGAAGACCAGACAGAGATGGAAGAATAGAAGGTAAAGAGATTCCTCAAGATGAACAAACTGTATAAAACTCACTCCCCAAAAATCATAGAAGTTAGTTAGAAATAGCATTTTCTTAGGGATGGCAACCTTAAAAAAAAACCTTCACAAGTTCACCCCTTGATTAGAAATTTAAAAAAAAAAAAAAAAAAAAAAATTCAAATCAAGTGTGTGAAACTTCGCTAGGAATATCCTTCTGCAGAGGAAGGACGGACACAAAGAGATGAAAGGGGAAGGGCAGCGGGACACGCACGTGCCCGGCTTCCCGCAGGCAGGCACTCGCCCCGTCCCAGCTGGGTGCTGCTTGGGTGCTGGCTTCCTCAGACCCACATCCGTCCTCCTTTCCCTGCATCGGCGCGGCGCGTGGCACGCCGCACGCCGGGCGCACCGCTACCTCTCCCGCCGGCATTAAATAGCATTAAATAGTTTTTCCCCCAAGCACCGGCTGGCCGGCGGGCAGGTCCAGCCCGGGAGCACCGTGCGGTGAGCCGGCTCCTCCGACCCGCTGCCGCTCCGTCGCCTTCCGCAGCGTTCCGCTGGCGGGGAGCGGGCAGGCCTGGCCTTGCACGTGCTCCTGCTTCAGCGCGGTTTGCCTTTTGCTTTTCTTTTTGCGATGGGAAGGAAGCATTTCCATAGCCAAAATATTTATCTGCTCTCAAAAAAAAAAAAAAAAAAAAAAATCTGCCATCCAAATTTGTCAGCGGGACCCTTGGTGCGTGTATGTGTGGAGAGAGCAGCTGAGATGGGGTTTGTGTTAAATACAGTAGAAATATTGTAGCTGCTTAAGCAAGGGCAAAACAATGAGCACAGCTCAGTTAATGAGCTAGATGAGCTCCCGCTGCGCGGGAAGCGATTAGAATGCGCCGGCCCCGCTTTTGTGGTCTTGAGGATCTTACGGCAAGCGGGATTCTCCAGGCAAGAGGCAACGGGAGCTTTGAACCTTTCCACCTCTGTAGGGCAGGGCAGGAAAAATGGCCTGGGGTAAATATATAGGTCCTGCTGCCCCATTTCTGTGGCTTGTTGGTTTTAGCGTTGAGTGATGTGCAGCGCCGGTAACTTGGAAGTCCGTCCGGGGAAAAGCAGCGCTTACGTGTGGAAGGAGACCATCCGTGCCTTGCGGGACAGTGGCAGGAGAGGCGGTGGGAGATGCACTGACGGAGTTTGGGATCAGGGGGTTGGTGGATGTTTAGTTGCAGAATCCAGACAGCACTTGGGAAATCGTGAGGTGCTGTGGGCGGTGGGCTAAGGGAGCGGGCAGCGGCAGTCCGCTGCACACCGTGGTGGGTCGGGGCCCCATAGAGATAGAGGGGCCGGCTTCTCTGCGC